>NC_047174.1:13316022-14516022 GCF_009819705.1 Hippoglossus hippoglossus
TGACCTGGAACGGTTTCTCCCCTGTGTGAACGAGTTGGTGACGTTTGAGTTTGGAGCTCTCGACGAAGGCCTTGCCACACTCGGCGCAGACGTGCACTCGGGGTCCGTGGGTGTGGAGATGCTTCCGCATGGCTGAGTTATCCCTGAACATTTTTGTGCAGCCCTGGGGAGCGAAAAGACAAAAAGAAGTTTTGTAGACACTGAAGTGGGGCAACATAAGGTTTTTGCTTCTATATAAACATATGCAGTGGAAAGAAAAACAAAGAATAAACTGGTTTTCTGAATAATTTGGTTATTAAATGTGAATTGATGTTCATCTAAGTCAAACGTATAGACAAACACAATATGCGAAAGCTAATGACAATAAAAATCTTCTGTGTCTTTGTTGAAAACACTCAATCATTCACAGCCTGGTGGGAAAACTATGTGAACCCTTGGATTTTACAAGTGGTTGAAACTTCTTTTGGCAGAATTAACATCAAACAAGCTCTTTTCCTGTAACTGCAGATTAGACCTGCACAGTGTTCGGGAGGAGTTTTGGAGCGCTCTTCCTACAGAGCTGCTTCAGCTTAAACATATTCAGAGGATGTCTGGTGTGAGCTGCTGTCTCTATTGGGTTCAAGTGTGGGCTCTAACTGGGACACTCCAGCAGGTGGGTTTTCTTTGTTTGATGTCGTTCTGTTGTAGATTTATTCACGGTTCAGTCATTGTCCTGCTGCATAACGCAGCTTCTACTGAATTTCAGCTGGCAGGCAGACAGCCTGACTGTACCCTGTAAAAGACCTCGATAAATATAGGAATTAATTTTCCCTTCAAAGTTGTACAGCTCCATAGGCCAAGAGACAGCACAGCAGCCTTGAAAAATGGTGCTCCCTCAGCCCTACCTCATTATTCAGATGATGTTTTAGTGATCCTAAAAAATCCCAGACATTTCTGAAGGTTGCCTTTCACACATGAATGCAGCAAGAGATTCCGGGGTAGAGCACGTAGGAGGCAGGACATGACGTATAAACTCGGTTGTGGAAAACACCGGGCTTTTGTTTACAGCACATCAACGCCAGCATAAGTCCTCATCACTGTGATACTTGTATTCCTTTTGTGTTTTTCAGTTTCACATCTATTGTGTGTTAGAAGTGTCACTGACACAACCATTTAGTTGCTGTGAACGTTCCTGCTGTTCTAACTTTTACCACTTGGATATTTCACTAGGGAACTTGCAGGAAAAGTTCCAGAAAATGTCCGGGAGAACCAACTTGGACATTTGAGGTCTCATATCCAGCCCCTCTGGAAATTTTCTGGGAAATATCCGGACTTGTGTCTGAGAGCAGCTTTAGTGTCATTAGTGCACTAAATATTTTCCCAGAAGTGCTGTGAAGTGTCAAGCTGTCAAACTTCAGCCCTCAGTGATGTTTGTTTTGGAGAGTAGCAGCAGCAGCAGTAGCTTCCACCATGATGTGCATGTACTAGACTCACAAACAGAGATGTTGACCAGCCCCAATGATTCCTTTCAGCCTTTAGCTGTAACTCTCGAGCTGTTTATAACGTCACTGATCATCCTGCAGTGTCTTCGGAGTCCTCTCCGCTGAGCGCCCTCTTCTAAGGGAGCGCAGCCACAGAACTAAATCATCTCTATTTACAGACAGTTTGTCCGACTGTGGACTGATGAATATCTAAACTGTCTGAGACGATTTCGTAAACATTTCCAGCTTCATGCAAATCAACAGTTCTTGATCACAAGTCCTCTGAGAGCTCCTTCCTGCAAAGCACCATGCGCGTCATTAGATGCTTCTCGTGAACAGCAAACTGAAAATGTCCAAATGTTTTTATATGTTAAAGCAGCGCTAACACCCAATCTGGTTTCATTGATTTTACCTCAGGTTTATTATATACTGACTCCAATAAGCTATTGTTGGTCATTAGCCTCGGGGTCCACATACTACACTGTGAATTTATGAATAATGTATGATTGAATAATACATCGATTCATGTGTCGTTGGAAAAAAATAGGTTGAGTTTGTTTGTAATTATAATCAATGAACCATATTTATGACCAATTCATTCATAGACGAAAGTACATATTTTTTCTAACCACTGTAATGTCGAGTTTCCTCAATATCTTTTATCACTTTAACTTTAAATCAAGTTTAAACCCTGAAAATAAGTGGATCATGCTTCATTCTCCACTGAAGTGTTAATGTTCTGTTAACAGCTTCACACTTATAGCAGACAATATTATATATTACCTTTATATTAGCTGAACAGGTAGTTTGTTCTCCTGAGAATATGAACATTACCCTCTACATTTGAGTGCCGTTTTAACTGCTCAATAACAGTTGTCTTTCATTTTTCAATTACACAAAAAGCAACAATGTAAGACTCTTCAGCCCGTTAGGAAAAATTAACTCATATCACAGTAAAGTGGTCGTAACGTTTGTTCAGGGAAAGTGTCATCAGACTCACTTTATGAGGGCAAGCTATCGTCCGGGGTGCGTCGTCCTCTTTGACTTTCCTGGGTTTCATTCTGTTTGGAATAAAAAGGACACGTGGGGGGTTTTGACAAACAAAAATAAACACGTTTCAATGCCATCCCATCATCATGAAAGGTCATCTTTTATTAGAGCTCTGATGAGCATTTGCTGACACTTTAAAAGACTAAATGACAAAATAATTGGATGAAAAATCTATAATGAAAATGAAAAAGTGTCTAAACTGACAATGACAAATCCTGGTGATTATTTGTTTATATTTTTCAAAATTAACAACAGAATAAACATCTAGATACTTAATATCTCTTATTATGATGCCCTATCAATAGTGTACCTTGCACATAAAATACTTAACACATACAGTAGACATACTTTTAACTCATTCTTATTTTTTGTATTTATTGTTTTAACAAGTGAGCTTTAAATATAAAAATGAAATTAAAAAAAACGTTGCTACACAAAAATGCAAGATAACATTTTTTTACGGTTGTACCAGAGCCATCTTTGTACACTACATTTCCCCCCCTTCATTTAAATTAATAATGTGCATTTAATTATTCCTCGCTGTTGTCCACAGTCACATTTACTCTTGGGAACCAGTTCTGCAGAGACCCTGAGACTCACACTCACCTGGCAAACTCAGCCAGCTGCTTGGGGTCTGACAGGTCGATCCCTGGGATGCCACCAGGGGGCAGCTTCTTCCCCGTCATGTACTCTGAGTAGTCTGGAGGGGAGTTCTCCCCGACGATCTGCTCCTCCACCACCGACTCATGGTCGATGTCTTTATTATTATCTAGGAAAAAATTACAGAGACTGAACCGATAACACAGTACTGTGTCCCTAACTGCAGACATGGGGGATGAAACGATCTGCTGCTGCCAATCATTGAGTTGCAGTAAGACTCACATTACTGTTGCATAGTTACTCTGAAATAATAAAACAATGACAGTTCTAGACACCAACAGTGAGGTATTTACTTATAAATAGTTCACCCCCTACAGCCGAGAGTGCTACACTTATTTTGTTTTGTAATTTACACAAAAATCTGTTTAAATAAATTAAAACAAATGTTGATACTAATAAGTCATCTTCTTAAAACTGCACACAATTAAAGAAAATCCTTGCGTGGGGCAATTAGAATTAGCTTTGTGCACAAAAACACAAACAAATGCTACACAACTTCCTTTAACAGACATTAGTGCTGTTTCCCTTTTGAGGGGGGGGGGGGGGGGGGGGGGGGGGGGGGGGGTAAAAACGTCTACTACTTCTGCTTTGGTTATAATAAAAGTCACATTACTGTTGCATAACTATGGAGGAATCATGAAAATATGACACATTTCTAAGTAGTATTTACTTATATATAATTTCACTCCCGATTGCAGATAGTGCTGCACTTTTTACTTTGCACCAAAATCTAATTAAAAAAAAAAAAAAAACTCCTTTCAATGTAATGCTGAATGCTTCGATGACAGCTAAACACATGACAATGCATTGAATCGTTAAATAAAAAAATGTCCCTGTTCATTCAAATGACTGGTGATCTAAAAATAGCCACAGATCTTGGCTGTGTGCAGAGTGAACGGGTTTATTAGCGGTAACAACCAGTTCAAGCTGTTTTCCCCTCATTTGGCAGCTCAATAAAACAGAGAATAAAAGCTCTCTGCGGTTATTTAATCCTACATATTAATGCTGGATTAGCCCCCGGTTGGTGTTAGTGGGCTCACAGTACCATCACACAGGCTGCTAGCATGATGCAGACGCTAGCCTGTGTGGCTAACTAGCTCCGCCAGCACCCGGAGCTAACCAGCTAAACCATTAACTGGCCAAATAGCGCCTAGCTCCTAATATTTCACACATTTTAAACATTGACAGTCTTCACGTGACTATTCTGCGGCGAATAAGCTGCATATAAGCGGTGAATTCGCCACAGAACTGCGGCCTGAAGACCCACGCAAACCCCGTCTGTCTCAGCCCCGAGCGCAGCCGCCATATCTGCCCGGCCGCGACTATCGCCATTTTTTCGGGGCCGCCGCCATACTTACTAGACTCGGGGAATATGGCGGCGCCCAGCAACACCTAAAACATGGCCTCCCTTCAAAACAAAAACATATCGGAGTGACACATTGGGGCTTCGCATCGACAAACGCGGAATATTCGGCTCTTCTCACCGCGGTGCAACGGGACCACTCCAGGAACTAGTCTGGTGCAGCAGGACAACGCCCAGGCAACGAGGCCTCATGCAAAGGCTAACAACGGAGCTGACAGACGCGGCCGGGCCAGCGTTACTTACCCGATGCCCACATCGTGACAGAAAACTCCCCCTCCAGTGTCTTTATTTGCACCTGCTTCTGCTCCCATTTTCTCCCGCCGGCCTCCGCGCCGCTTAGGTAGCTCTTTTTGCCCGCTTTCTTCCCACCACCGCCACCTGCTCGTTTCACCCGACCCACCGAGCTCTTCCCGGCCACAGTCACCAAAGTCTGCTCGATGTATTCGTCCTCCACCCCCGGAGCAGGTACCGGGATGAGGATCTGGTCCTCGTACCCGCCGCCGTCCGTGTGCATGTCCGAGTCGTCCCCGCCGACCACCTCCTCCCGGGTCTGCACCAGGATCACCTCCTGATGATGGTGGTGGTGGTGGTGGTGGTGGATCGAGTTGGGGTCGTCCGTGACCAGCGGCTGCAGCGCGATCATCGGCTGCCCGTCCTCGTCGTCCTCGTCCTCGTCCTCATCGTCGTCGTCTTCGTCGTCGTCATCCCCGCCGACCACCGTGGTCTCGATAGTCTCCACCGGTATCGTCTCCACCTCTATCTCGTGGAGCTCCACGATCTCGGCCGGCATCTCCGAGCCGTCTGTCTCAATGTACAGCGTATCTCCGGATGCCATATTGAATCCCGCCAGCTTGCCTCTCTCATTCACGCCGTGTTGTGTTCCTTGTTGGGCCCCGCAAACACACTCACACACCCCCTGCTCTGCTCCGCCGTCTCTGCTCCTTCGACAACAACTCCTCTCTCCGGCCCACCACACTTCTCGTCGCCACTATGGGCTCTCACGCGCAAACATCGCGAGACTTGGCAGAAAGCCTGCTCTCACAGTCGGTATGTTCCCTAGGTTTAGTTCTAGTGTTTCTGAAAGCTTCACAAGTCAGTGGAGTCACCAACTGATCAATGTGTTTAATAAAATGTGTATTTATTGATCCTGATTGATTGATTGATTGATTTGAATTCTATTCATGGATATTAGTCTCTCTTTTTGATTGACCAGCATCTACAACAGGAAAACCCACAACTTTTCCACCAAAATGTCTTATTTGTAATAATGTGCATAACCTCAACATCTGACATATGTTATAACAATTTCTTATTTTTTACTATGAGTAATATGGTACCTGACCTCAACATATGACACATGTTATTAAAGTTTTTTTATTAGTAGTAGTATGGCACAACATACAATATGTCATTATTTTTAAAATTTCTTAAATTATTAGTAATATGGCCCATGACCTCAACATGAGACATAATAAAATAAAAACATAAATTATTAACAAGATCAATCTGGCCTCTTGACATAGATTCTCCATGTCCATAGAACTCATGCCAACATCCCGTCAGCCCAAGATCTCCCAAACATTTACCTACATGTCTCCACCAGTTTCATTCAGTGGATGGTAATGATGGAGTATTTACACGCTCTAGCTGAATACTTTAAATATGTTAAATGTAAAAATATACTTCACTACTAGAAGCTGCAGCAACTAGGGCCTTAAAGGAACACGCCACACACCTTGGACTGAATCTGGTATTATGAGCAGTTTTTAAGGAATTTAATTATTGTGATTTAGAATTATTTAAATTAATATCCCGTAATATATCATATAATGCATACAACTCATTAATATATACAATAGTACACAATGTTCCAGGGTTTAACTTTAACATGTATTTAGTATTAATACAGTCTTCTTAACACCTTGAATATTGGTGACATGACATATTAAGAACTTGGTTAAGAAGATGATGTCAAATAACCATTGCAATTGTGTGTGTTTATATATATATATATATATATATTGCTGCTTGCTGTCCTGGGTTTGTACCCTCATGGTTGAATGCACTTACTGTAAGTCGCTTTGGATAAAAGTGTCAGCTAAATGAAATGTAATGTAATGTAATACTTGCATGCAAATTTAGTTCAACAGCCTCCTCCACTGTGTGCCACACTTTAATAGCACAATAAGGTTTCACAGAAACAGCTCAGATGTTTCACACTTCTCTGTGCGACACCGGCTGTAATTTATGGCTCATATTCAACAAGAACTGCTTTTTGTGTTAAAAACGAAAAAGTGAAAATAAAAATTGGAGTCAGACAGGATTCAAAATAGCACCCAGACAACACAAAAGGACTGAGATGGCCTCATTTATCCGAGACATTGTTCACAGTTTTATTTAAATTCACTTTAAACTCGTCTTTTTTGTTGTCGTCAAACCAGGAAGCACTTTGTCATAAAAGGAGAGAATAAAATGAACAATACTTCACCATATCCTTGCAGCCAATAAACATTTTATTAACAACATGATCACAAATACTCTGGTGTATTATTTCATTTTTTATACGATTGCAATATCCAAAGAAGTTTATCCCACCCTTGGTTTCAGGTCTGAGCCTGTTTTTTTCTGCCATACATAGCTGTGCTGGCCAAAAGGATAAAAAACATTTTTTTAAATGTTCTGGGAATAATGATAAGAAATACATTTTTTGGATGTGATCGCAAGTGTATTTAAAACAAAAACCAAATGAAAAGAACCAATATAAAATACAAAAGGATGACGTAAAATGATGTGCAATGATAATTATCAACATTATTGTTACTATCATATTCTCATTATCATTTCCTCATTGTTACCATTGTACTCACTACACTACTACTACTCATATTAACATGACATAGACAATCATATAAATGATAGCAATAATAATGAAAATGATAGTAATAATAAAAAAAAGATCAGAACAAACCTGTGAAAAACAAACAGAAGACAAATAAAATCATATACATTTTATTATATTTCCTTTGGGCCGAGGACAGAGGGGCGAACTGGGCGGACAGACGGACAGAAAATGTTTATAAATCAGAGGAATCAGTGCGAGAGTGTGCCCCATTCACATCTTTGTCTTCAAACACACAAACCAAATGTTACACAGACACGCCTGAGGTGTTAGATCAACGTCGCTGCATTGCTTCAACACCACAGCTGAACAGGGTGAGTGGATGTCACAGTTTGGGCCTTCGTCCCTGACTTCTTCTCCTCCTCCTCCTCCTCCTCAGGGCCACAGCAGCTGTTGCAGGGGCAAGGGTTCGAAAAGGTGGTTCATGTCGGGGAGCAGCTCTAAGACATTATGTCGTACTAATTCGACTGAGTTCATGTCTAATGGCTGGAAAGAGAAAAAACATAGGAACAAGTTTAGTTTGACTGTTCAGGTTCTAGTGCTGATGTGACAAGTTAGAGATAATGTAGAGAACATGAAACAGCTTTAGAAATAGATGTATTATAAACTGAACAATGCACATGACCCTTCTTTAGCACACAGGTCAACAATGTCATAAAGAATTTAATTCTCATAAATATAACAATATGGAATTATTTAATGAATCTAACAAAGTTATTTATATTGTTCATATCTGTGATAGTTGATACATTGTGTCTGTAGCCATGCGTTGCTGCAGGCCGATGTGTTAAAGGTTTTCATGAAATTACAGCATTCAGTTTTCTTGGATTCTAGTGCAACCCAGTGGTCACATCTCTACATAACTACCAAACTCCCACCATCCCACTGGGTAGATTTCCAGAAAGAAAATATTCCTTCATTTTGATTGATTAACCCGGTTTCTGTCTGCTAAAGACATAGTGAAACGTACCATCGATGATTTCCTCCTTTACTTTGTGCAATTCACGGAACACCTCTTCCAAGATTTCCTGGTGAAGCAAGAACAAATGACTTGTTTATGGTACATCTCATATTTCTGCTTACAATAGAAATCCATGTACACAGAGAGCAAATGTTTAAAGCAAAAAAGGTTTTTCAAATCAAAATCATTTCTTGGGAATCGATTTATGGAGAGCAAAGGCAACACTGTTAAAAACACCCAAACTTCATGAGAGTTAATAACATTTTCTGGCTAAGCGTTTTTTTTACCTGTTTCATTCTATCGAGGTCTGCGTCTGTGTCACTGCCACTCCCCACGGGCCGTACCCTGCATAATAATACAAAAATGACTCTCTGTTAGATTCACTGCTGCTGCTGCTGTGCTTCACAGACGTATCCAACACTTCCAGCTCTCACCTTGAGACCATGGACCTGTCTGCAGAGTTGGCTCGGTCCCACGGCTTTTTTGCACCATCTAGATGTTAAAGGAGCAGGACAATTAGATGTCATACAAACAGTAGAACCTCACATAGACAGATTAGACATTAGGGTGGAACGAAGTGAAGCATGTGTAGAGTACGTACACTCATATTTAAATCAGGGGTGGTTTGCATTTCTGACTCTGCTCTTGATAGAGACATTGGTGTCTAGATGCATGTAATGTGGAAGCCTAATTGACTTGTTTAGCAACGTGTGGCACATGGAACAATTTACTCTCACTAATAATTACATCATCATCCCTCTTAATGCACCGATACAGAGCAGAATAATCCAATTAAGGCTGCCTGCTGTTCAGCATGTAAAATATATTTTCTTCCGTGTGACTGTCTGCAAGTGTATCTTTAATTTTGAATATGTCGGACTTGCTCTGAAGATGCTCAAACCACTTGCATTAGATTACACAAAACACTTTATGGCTTTTGTTTTCCTCACCTGTGGCGTTCTGTCCCCCCCGGGTGCTGGGTGACGGACAATTTGGATCATCCTGAAGAAAGACACAGGTATCAATAAACATCACAACCTCATCCTCATTATGGACACTGTCATTTCTTAATAAGGTCAATTTGTATTACACACAAAGCTTCTCCTCCTCTTCCTCTTCATCCCATTAATGTCTCATCAATACTTCCCTAGAGTCTTTGTGCTTCATCACTTCAGATCCAGGAACGCGGCTGCGGCCACATCATGGATCGTGGTGGCAGCTGATCGTGGATTATGATCGCAACTTTTAACTCTTTTAATCTTATTTTTGTGTTTAATCTTGTGTCAATGGATATATGCAAAATATGCAAATAACATAAATTAAGATACAGCCAAAGTGGCAGTGGCATCATTATCACCCTCATCTAATCACTAGCGACATTATCACAATCCCAAACTCAGTCATCATCCTAATTACCGCGGTAAATCAGACAGCGAGCACAAGCAGCGTGAATCACAAATCCTCACTGTTCTCAGTCATTCACTCACGTTTTGGCTGTCCTCCGGCTTCTCTGAGGCCGCTTTCCTTCTGGGGGAAGAAGAAACCTCAAGTGAGAACGAGGCTGAATACAGGATTGTCAATAGTTTTAACTGGTACAATAATAATAATCACTAATAGATGCTGAACCACACATTGATTAAACAATTAAGTGAGCAATTATTGTCCAATATGCCTTCAGGATATCGATTTTGTTGTTTTCTCAATGCATTACTCTGACCTTCGTGCCAACAGAGCGTTCATCTCCTCCATCAGTCCTCCGCTGCCTCCACTCGTTCTGTTGGCATCGTTTTTGGCGCTTGAGGAGCTGTCCTCAGGCTGAGGAGGCTAGAGGAGAGGTAGTACACATGTCAGTCACGTTTGGTAGAAATAAAACACTAATAATCGGAGTCATCAAAAGACACAAGGATAAATCAGCGTCTCACTCTTTGAACGCGGCGCAGTTTGGCTCCAGCGATCATCGCGGCGAGACCCGTCTGCCCAGGCGACTCATCCCCGTAACTCCCAACGCCCATGGGTAGTGGCGGTGGGAGAGGAGGTTGGGGTGCCCCCGCTGAGGGTGGTGGAGGTCCCGGCGGTGGCGGAGGGGGAGGAGGGCCGCCCATGTTCATTGGGGGAGGTACTACTGGTGGGGCCACAGAGAGAACAGCAGGGTGGCCTTGGAAAGGAGAACCTGGAGGGAGAGTGTGACAAAAACAAAGCAATTTGTATGTACTGTACCTGCACTCCACACATAAAATATATTTTACTGTAAACAATTATTTCACTATATAAATGCCCGTTGACTTATGTGAGTACCTGAGTTGGAGGTCCGTCGCTCCCGCTCCAAGTGCGCCTGCATCTGCTGCTGCTGCTCCATCATCTGCCTACAGGGACGGGAAGGAAACACACAGTCGGTCCCTTAACATAACAAACGTCACGTCTTATCTGTGATTCTGTCATTTTTATCGGCCTAAAGGAACAGTTCAGCCGACACTCTCGCACTGGCGACCAGAGAAAAGTCCTCCTGCCTTCAAACCACACTGGGACAGTTTAAACGTCAGCATGCCCAAAGCATTGTGATTAAAAAGATTTCAAATCTAGAAATCATCCGACCAGTTGTGCACCAGCTATAGATAGACGGATCGATGGAGTGACAGACAGACAGACAAACAGACAGACAGACAGACAGACAGACAGACAGACAGACAGACAGATAGGTAGATAGATAGATAGATAGATAGATAGATAGATAGATAGATAGATAGATAGATAGATTAGACAGAGAAATGGATAACTATGATACGTCCTTGTCTTGGAGTTGCAACTAAACTAAGTTGTTTTTTAAGGCAACTTTATTTTCCAAGGTCTCATCATTTTGTGGAAAATGTGGGATGATTTTCTCTGTTTCTGTCACGTTGCTGCAGGCAGCTTTGATTTGAGCAGTTTGTAGACTCAACATGACTTGAAGTCAGTGACTAGTCTACACATTTCGGATGATGTTTTGACATCGCTGCGCAGTTTCCATTTCAACGTTACAGCTCCAAGTAAAACGTCTTTCCTCTCGTCTATCCAAACCCGCTCCCTTCTTCATCTGCCTCCACCTCACCGCTGCCGTAGAACCTCTCATCCCTGTGTTTGATGCCAGAGCCATATGTATGTCACCACTCAGGAGAGAGGGAGAGGGAGAGAGAGAGAGAGAGAGAGAGATAGAGAGAGAGAGAGTTAGAGAGAGAGAGAGAGAGAGAGAGAGAGAGAGAGAGAGAGAGAGAGAGGGAGAGAGAGAGAGACAGCTCATGGAGAGGAAGTGGAATTTTCCAGCTGTGTGTTGGAGTGCTGAGACAGCAACCTGGTCGGCGTGACAGCGGTGCACCCAGCGGGAGTGCTGCTGCTGAGTAATACCTCCTCGCTACCACTGGAGAGAGCTCAGTCAAATTAATTTGCATCTGCTGACACACACACACACACACACACACACACACACACACACACACACACACACACACACACACACACACACACACACACACACACACACACACACACACACACATCCAAACCCACACACATAAGCACACAATCTCCCCTCACAATCACAACTGTAATCCTTTGTGCCCGAGGTACAGTTTAGCAGACATGGGATCAGATAGAGCTGTAACTCCCATTATATTTGTTCTCTTAAGCCCTGGCATTTGGCATTTGGATGAACCAATAGGCAGAGATGAAACAGGTTTAAAATCGGCAACAAAGACCTAGTTGTGTCTGAGTGTGTCTCTGAAGGGGAAAAGAAGAACAGTAGCCACAGTGGAACAAATGCACGCTTGCTTAGTAAACCATGGAAACTGCCTCGAGCAGCATTTTTAATACTACTCCATTATCCATTATTTTTGGATTCTACAATCTGCCGCTACGATTCAGAATAAAAAGAGCCTTCTTGTGTTTGAGCGTTTTTTTTTTTAAGCTCACTGTCTGAGTTAGTGCTATGATGGCATATTAAAGGGGAGGAGAGGGATGAAAGAGAATAGGAATAGAAGTCAATACCCTCTCTCTGTGGGACAGGTTGCTAGACACATGGGAGTGGACCGTCAACCCTAATCCTAACCACCCTAACACATGCTGTTCAGGTCACTGACAGTTCATCCACTGGTTTGGAGATAGGTCAGTAAAATGTCCACAGATACCTGAGCTGAAATAAGAGAAACCTCAGCAGTAAACATTTTTGGGAGCAGACAGTAAATGTCACAGCTCTAAATATAGAAGAGGATCATTTATCTCCTTTAAAAAGTCAGTCTTTGCAGTGTCACCCTGGATGTGCACCGGTGCTTTTGTCGCCTCCAGGACTCCACTCCGAAAAACCTTTAGTCTGGACCACTTTAGTCTGTGGGTGTTGGGGTCCCACATGAAAACCCAGTAATGTTTTGCCACAGTGAATTTTGGTGATTTCAGACAATAGATTTCTGTCTTTGTGCATTTGTCTGTGGTTAAAAATGAACAGGGCTCATTTGGATAATGGTAAAGTCACAGAATTCTGTCCAATCAGAGTTTAGCAACTTTTCAATCGCAGTTGTTGGGTTGTTCGTTAACTTGAAGTCTCCAGGTGGACAAAAGCGTGGATGCCAATGTTGGTCCATATCATAGACTGAATGTAAAGATGGACGACATGACAGCTCTGCAAAAGTGAAGCCAATGCGTCTCGATCGTCACCTGGTGGCTGACTGCAGTATAGGTGATAAACCCCACCTCCTCCATGTTAGTTTCTGGGACATGGAATAAACTAAAAAGTCAAAGTAAAAGACAAATCAATTTTCCACAAAGATGGCTCCTAATGTTTTAGGAAGTCCAACTGATGTTTGTTCAAGTGTTAATTTTTCTGCAAAACGGGGTAAAACGTTTAGTTTTTCATGATTGACAGCTGAGACTGGCTCACGATTGGTCAAGTAAATGTATCATCATCGTATTTAGGATATTTGGGCTTCATCTTTTAGATAGTGGGAAGAATTGAAAACGCGTCGTCCATCTTCGTGTGCAGTGTATGGTCCATATACATATTAGATGTGTTTAAATTCGCAGCTGTTAGCTAACAAGTTTGCCCTATGAGTTCTCAGTGGATGTGTTTTACCTCGCTCTCTGAACTTCCATCTCATCTGAAGTCGGCCCATTCTGGACTTGGCGCTGGACAGCTGGACCTAAAGAAGAACAAGAGTGAAGAGTGAAAACAGAGTAAGAACAGGAAAAAAGTGAAGTGGACCGCAACAATCCATCATGAGCTTTATAACGTTAATTAAAATTTGTGCCAGTCAAGACAATTAACGCCCCAATGACAGGGAATTAAACAGCAGTTGATGATGAAGTCCTCTTTCTTCAGTAATGTGGAATGAACAGCACATTAAGCCCTCACTCTAGGTAAATGAACATAAATTAATTTGTCTGCTTTTAATGTCATGGGCAAGAAGAACATGATCCGGTGTCGCAGCACAAGACTGCGGTGCTAAGCCCTGCCGTCACACTGCTCTTCTGTTACCCACAATGCTCTATTAGGGATACATGATGCTCCATTTGATTCTCAATATTGTCTGAGAAGACTATACCCGTCACACACACGTGCACACGCACCGTTGTCTGGGTATCGGTGTCTTTTGACATATTTAATTCAGCTAAATGTCAAATTGAGCGCAAACACACACTTGTCCCTTTTTGAAAATACTGCATTGTCCCTCCTGCTCTCATCAAAATCAACGAGGACTATTTTGTGTTAAATGACCTGAAGTCACTTAATCGATGTTAATCACAGAAGAGGACCCTCAAAATCAAGGATCTGTGACTCTCTCCAGCATCCCCCCTCCTCTTGTTTATGATGTTACACGAGCTACAAGGCTTTTGCGATGTAATCCGTTTAATACCACGAGTGAGGCCTCGCAGATGCAGAGCCAGATAGGGAGCGTAATTAATTTAAGACACGACAAGATGAGGACGAGAGGACATCAAGCTCAGGGAGAACAATCAAATGGGAGTGGATCATCAGTTTTCACATCACTGAACTCCTCTGGGACAATACTAATCTTCATTGTTCCTCCGGAGAACGACTTCACAAAGAGGGTTCAGAATTTACACTTGTGTCTTGGCATCGGTCTGTTTCGGTAATTGATAAATATCTTGAAGTCTTAAACCTTTCCAGGAGTAGTTACAGAAGTTACAGGAACAGAGACGCAGTGAAAAGACTTTTATTTTGTTGATTTATGATTTCTTTGCTCCTACGTGCTAATGAGGATTGTTGTAGAGGGTAAAAACACAAAAACTCTTGTGTCCTCCAAAGAGACTGTAACAGTCCCGTCTAATGAAACTTGTCCCGTACATTACAGTTTTACAGCTCGACACAGTCGGGCCCTTTTCAGGGTCAATACTCACTGGTGATTCGCTCCACTGCTCACATCTCTAATGGAAGTGACTCTCAGCCAATGGTGCTAATGGTTGCCATTGATATCAAGTAACAGGTATCCCAAAATAACACAGGACTACAAAAGATCTTACTCATGCCTACTATCAGATACCACACACACACACACACACACACACACACACACACACACACACACACACACACACACACACACACACACACACACACACACACACACACACAAAAGGGCTGTAAATAATAATGATGATTATGAGGGACCCATCAAATTATTGCTTTTGGGGTCTAATTTCGAACTAATACGAATTTACAAATGAAAAGTGTACAAATGAAACTGCATAAGGTTTTTATGTCAATGTCTTCTTCTTCATTTGGTTTATTGGCGGGTGACAACCAACGTCAAGGTGCATTCCCACCATCTAATTGTGTTCTTCTTCTTCTGTGCTCAGTGCTCAGGTCAACTTTTATGTCAATCTCTTCTTTTTCTTCTTTGTTCAGTTTATTTGCAGGTGACAACCGACATGAAGTTGCATTACAGCCATCTACTTTGTATTTTTTCTTTATGTCAATGTTCTTCTTCTTCTTCTTCTTCTTCTTCTTCTTCTTCTTCTGTTCATTTTTTTTGGCGGGTGGGAACCAACGTCAAGGTGCATTACTGCCATCTACTGGATCTGCCTTACCTTCCTCATTTTATGTCAATGCCTTTACTGTATTATATTTTATACTTTACAGACTCATTTGATTCAAAGGAGATGTTAGCATTTTTTTAATGGCAGTTTTAACTATTGAACTCTACACATTTGTAAAACCTAAAATATTTTTTTTACATATTACATTTGTAACAGTTATGTCCATATATATTGGTTCTGGCATCTATTTAGCGGACTATATACAAAACCACAGGGCCTATATAAAGTATATTGCATGTTGGTCATTTTTGTCATTATACTCTAATTGACCAAAGTCAGATTTTTGAACTGTATATATCTTTTTGGTTTAGAACAATAGATTTTTGACGTCTTTTACAAAGGGCACGGTCTGAGTTAATTAATTTAATCCATAAAATGTCAAGAAAACGTGGAAAGTAGACATCATCTGTGGAAAAAGAGTGAGTAACAGTAAGAAGAGGAAGCAATTCTATCTACAGCAGACTATGTTTTGACTCTACAGTTTCCCTTTTACAAAACTAGAGGTAGCATTACAAATTGTGGAGTAGCTGACAGCAAGAGGAGAGGCATCATCTAGCTTTGCTTTTTAAAAACTTAAAATATGTAGATGTAAACTTTATCCTGTCAGACCTTCAAAAGTTGGGATTGGATCTCAGGATGCACTGAAAAAGCATTTGGGATCACTCAGGACCTGTTAATGCCAGATCTGAACATTTTCATAAAGATCAAATCAATCAATTAAAAAGTTCGAAAAACAAGTTCAGTACGTTTAAAAATAGCTGTTTATATAATGCATTAATAGCACCTTAAATAATACTTTTCATTTTATACGCATGTAGAAAAGTACAGTGCTTTAACTTGTGTTATAAGCAGCAAAAAAAGATGAAGTTGGCTTCATTTATATTATGATTGTCGTGTAACTTTTGAGTAACAGTTTAACAATAATAGCAGCCGATGGCCAAGAAACTCTCCGATCAGTGAGTCACACACTTGTAGGAATGGACACTGCAACTGTACCAGGTACACACACACACAACAAACACACACACACACACACACACTTTGAATGAGAGTTGTCACACAGAGGTTCAAACACAGGCACACAGAGCTTTACTACCTACATGACATGCTGAAGAAGAGGAACCGGCTGTAGCAGACACAGAGGCACTGGCAGACCCACTCCCCGCTGACCATCTCTCGCCTTCAGCTACTTTCCCTCCTCATCCTCTTCCTCACCCTCCATCACATCCCTCTCTCTCCTCACCTGCGTTTCTCCCCTCCTCCACCCAGCCACTGTATCATCTGTCATCTTCTTGTAATCCACACCTCCCGGCAGAGGCAGAGGGAGCAGCAGCAGCAGCAGCAGCAGCAGCAGCGCAGCGAGCGGCTCTGGTTAATGTTTCAAAAGGTCGTGTTTGTCTGTAGGCTGTGCGGCCTAATGCAACGCACTCACACGCACATACTGCAGCGAGCTCATCCTAATGTATCCCTGAGTTAGACTGAGCATCCCACATGTAGATTTTAAATTGAACTGTGGCTCAAAAAATTTGCAGGCAACCGCTTTTTCGTGTATCAGGAATGAAATTGAACCTGCTGTGAAGAATTATGATCGAAAGCTCCAGAATTGTAACTTTGTGGTGACATTTGTTTTCCAACATCCAAAATCAATCTCAATTTATAAATTGTTTCTTTCAATGACTCAATCAAATGTCAGGCTCTGAACTCCTTGCCACTAGAGGGTGTAGGCACACATGCTTAGAGAGCGAGTCACATTCTGATCTTTGCTTTACAAGGTGTTAAAGTGTCTTATGTCATCAACTGGAGCACAAGTTAAATTTGTTGCATTGTGGGAGAGTGAAAATAGGAAACAACACACCCACCATCTCTCATTCACCCACCCATGCATGCACCTGGAAGCTGCTATTCACGCGAAGTGTGTGTGATAGTGGTGGGGTAATGTTACCTTCCATGCAGCTCAGGCCACGGTTGTATTTTGGCAAGCTGGTAACATTGAGGCGTTTAGTCTATGTGTGTGTCAAGTGTTGTCTGTTTGTGCACTTGTGTTTGGCTGATGTCACTCGAGCCTCTTTGTTCCCCGTCCCCGTGTTGTTAGACAGATGAAAAGATCTGCTCTCTAGCACAGCACCCAGGGGAGATCGTCTCAATGACTCACTCTAATTAAGAGGCTTGAGGGGGCGGCAGGGGGAGACACACACACATACACACACACACACACACTGCTGGAGTTATGACAGGCAAGCTGAGTCTCTAATTCTCTCACTCTCCAGTTCATATTCAGTGTCTTCCCATTTTAAACACACATATGCAAACACACACTTATATACACACAGAGCTCAACACTGCCACACATCCATTATTAACACAACCTGTCTTTTTCTGCAACGACATGTCAAAAGTCGACAAAAGACTGCAGCTATTCTTAGACGTGATTGGCTGCAGCAGTGCTCCCTTATCTATTTTTAATAACCCTCTGACGACATATGTCACAGTAGAAAGGCTGTGCTGACGCTCTGTAGGTGAGAATCTGTACTCGTTTATGATTTGCTGAGGACGCTGTGTCATGACTTATATCCCCAAGTGTCCAGTAGAGGGGGACTAGGTGTCAAAATTAAGCTGATCTATATTCATACTCCGATCTGATCTGATACTCAAAGACAACAGAGAGGTCACAGGAAATAAAGGGAAGAGAGAGAACAGGGATGAAAAAGCAACAAAGATTCAAACTACAGGATCCTATTCGGATTTGACGAAGATTTAAGCTTTCAAATAATCTCAATAACTAATAATAAACCTCATTTATAAAGAACCTTTCCAAACAATGTTACAAGGCGCTTTAAAGCGGCTGTGGCTCAGGTGGTGGAGTGGGTTGTCCACTAACCAAAAGATCAGCGGTTCAATCCCTGTCTCCCCCATACCCAAGTGTCTTTAGGCAAGATACTGGACCTCAAATTGCCCCTGACAGCTGTGCCAGCAGTGTGTGAGTGATGTGCGATGCTGCACATAGATGCATTGTGGGAATCTGTGTGTGAATCTGTGTGTGAATGGGTGAAAAAACTGTTCTGTAAAGTGCTTTGAGAGGTTATCAAGACTAGGAAAGTGCTATATAAATAAAGACCACTTAATAATTAAAATTTGAAGGCAAACAATAGGAAACAATTAAAAGCAATTTGAGGTTCACACAGCAATAGAGAACAAATACAAAAAAAATGTTGCAGATGAGAAAAGAGTAAAAACTAGATCATATTTAAAACATAAAATGAAATAAATATTTAAATTAGTCAGTAAGATCAATGTGGAGGAAAGCCACCTAGAAAAAGAACGAATTTCATGTTCAAAATCATTCTACTTGTCACATGATCCCCATCGTCAAGAGCTCTGTAGAATTTTTGTTTTAATCCTGAAGCACCTGGACACTACAACAGAATCTGGCCATGCTTTGCTGCAGTGTTTCTATAATGAAGTTATGTAAGACATCATGTCTGAATTGGGCTTTAGCTGGCAGATCATGTACCTATTCCACTTATCAATTTCCGTTTCAGTGCCACACACATTATTTCTTATTCTCCATGTGGAAATTATACAACCTCAGTTTCTTTATGGTCTGAGAAAAAAGACTTCATCAGAGTAGAATCATTAAAAATGCAATATATCTATGTCATCAAGGCTTGAGGGAGGGAGGAAATTGTTACTGCTACACTGTGAGACAAGACGTGTGACCAGGGGCCTAATGCATTCAAAGATTTTACTGCATTATGGATCATATTAATATTTGGCTTAATTTATAAACCACCGCATAATCTGCCATCTCTTACAGTAATTTGACAAGTTGCTATTTCAGAGAAAGTTTTCTAGTTTTCACACAAACCAGGTCTCCTGTCTGAAATATGACTTTTATGAGAGTGATGACAAACACTTCATCTGCTGACATGAAATTTCCCAAGCTGTGTCCCAAATCATAGCTGTGAGCTGATCTGTTCCTCTAGAAGAATGGAGCCAAGGCTAGGGTCGTTAATGGTTAATAATGAGTGTGTGTGTGTGTGTGTGTGTGTGTGTGTGTGTGTGTGTGTGTGTGTGTGTGTGTGTGTGTGTGTGTGTGTGCACCTCCTAAAATAAGGAAATTGTCCATAATAGGCTTCCTGAGCATTTTTCCATATGTACTCATTTTAAATTGGTGTGTGCGTGTGTGTGTATGTGTGTGCTTGTGTGTGCGATGCCCTGAGGGAACACTCACCTCCATCCTGCGCACTGAGGACGTTGAGGGCAAAGAGCATGGCGTTGGAGAAGGTGGTGGCCTCCTCTTTGCTGGCGAAATTGAGTCCGTAGACCTGTCTGGCATCGCGCCACTGGTGGAAGGTCGGGGTGGCCTGGTTGTACTTGAGCCCCTTAACTATGGAGTAGTTGATTACCACCTGTGGGAGAGGAAGAGGGGGGGGGGCAGATGAGAGGAAGAGCTGCAGTTGGTTTTCGTAAAGGAAAAATGCAAACAGATTTTTCACAGTGGGGCATTGATGATTTGTCTGAAGTCGCACTGTAAGGATATAAAACAAAACATCCAAAGATGTGGATTTATCACCTGTCACATGTTTTATGTGTCTTAAATCATGAGTTATAATATGCAACAAAAAATTACATGTATATGAATATTATCATTAACTGTATTGGACTTTTAAAAATAAAAGTTAAATGAGGAAAGTTCTCAAAGTGGGGTCCGGGGACCCCTGAGGGCCTTGAGGGGCTCCAGGGGGTCCCTGGCAAAAAGGGAAATAATATTTTCACAATTATTTCCTCCATAAATAACACTGAGATAATGTGAGACTATTTTGGTCCTGAATTTCATGCACTTCCTGAAATAAAACCAAAAATCTTTTCAAATGGGGGTTTGCATCAGTTACAGGGTCCTTGAAGTGCAAATGTTTCCTTTAAATGTGGAATTCCGTTATGTTGAAGAATCCAACATCAATTCTCTCAAAATGTATGTTAATTAGATTTTACCGTTGTATGTTTTTTAGTATTTGTTATTATCTGTATAGTTGTTATTGTGTCTGTGTCACAACTACGTGTGTTATCACTCCACACATAGACACACACATGTCAGAGCTGAGAGCTAATGAGACACTGCTTTTAGAGACTGACAGACGGGAGGCAAATTCCAGTCAAGTCACAGCGGAGAGGGATTAGCGCTACTAAAGACCTTTAATGAAACACCAGGCCTAACTCACACACACACACACACACACACACACACACACACTCACACACACTAACACACTATTTTCTCCTATTAAACGTCCATTCAGTGATGACAACTGCAGTATTATACACTTACACACAATCAGGATCTAAAACAGCCTGAATGTTCTGTGTGTTGCAATAATCCTGCACAACAATGAACCCTCTCTCTCTCTCTCTACAGTGAATGAAACTAGTAACACCCCAATCGTCACTTTCCTCACAATACAGCCCGTGTGTCACGACCAGTTACCTGCTGGTCCTGCAGCTTGACGCCCACCACTCTGAACGTGTTGTTGGCAGTGTTGTGGTAGATGTTGATGCGGCTGAATCCCTGCTGTCCAGGCTTTATGGGCACCCACTTCTTACTGGTGTCATCGTAGACCATGACAGAGGCCCGCGCCTGGCAGATACTCTGCTCACTGTGAATGAAAGAAGCAAAGAGAAGAGAGAAAGTTAATAATAGACAGACTGTGTGAAACAGCAGATTTAAAGGAACCCCACTCCTGGTTATTCTTACAGTGTCAGACACCATCAAATTATAATAGATAGTTTCCCACAAGACAAATAAAGTAAACCAGGCAACAGCATTTTCAGATTATACTAATTATCATTTTCATTTAACAGTAATTATATTTGTCTGAGGAAGTAAATGAGACAATTACAGTGAACAGGGCAACAACTCAGTCGTCTAATCCTGGGTTGCACTAATAGTGTAATCCAAATGTAATCAAGTGCTCGCCCAGCATCTGTTGGTGTTAATGAGAGGCGATCATAATGTGTGTGTGTGTGTGTGTGTGTGTGTGTGTGTGTGTGTGTGTGTGTGTGTGTGTGTGTGTGTGTGTTTCCGCCAGTGTTGGGTCTGGGTCTGCCTGCTTGTCCATCTGACTGTGTAATCATAGGTCACTGAGGCTGCAACTCTCTCACTTTCCCTCACTGTAACACACGAACACACACACACACAGTAGTTTTGTGTACTTTACCATGTGTTTTACAGACATAAGGGGCTACGCAGACTCTCTGCAGAGTTAAGGGGCAAATAGAAAACCAAGGTGCAAGTATATGAGGGAGGAGGAGAACAAACACAGGGGAGGAAGAGCGATAAAAAAAAAGAAGAAATTGACTTGCAAATGAGATTAACAAGACGAGTCCCATCTGTGTCTTTGCCTCTTTGCCAAGCTAAAAATTAGTGGATCAAACCCTGGGGCCAAGCAAAAGAGCTGCGTCAGGGAGGGAGAGGAAAAAGACAGAGAGGGGGGGAACTCTGGGCTTTTAGATGCAGCACAGGGTGCAGGGAGAAGGCAGAGCATCGTACTTTATGATAAAGATGATATTTGAGGGATTCTGCAGAGGCAATAGTTAGAGATTTATGGAAATATGCTTGTTTGCCTTCTGGGGGAGAGAGAACAGGCACAGCTGTCACATCTGCAGACTAAATTCACAGCTGGAGGTTTGCTTAGCTTAGCACAAATGGTGAAAGCAGGGGAAAACATCTAACCTGGACAATAGAGATCAAATAGGTCTTGACAATCATTGGATGGAGTGTCACGAAATACAGACATTCAGGTCTCACTCAGGACGAATTGTCGTAATTTTGGTGATCCTCTAAGGATTGCAAAGTACTCAGAGTACGGAGGCTAACTCCTTGCAATGAAGTGAATAAGCCAATTTTCCAAAATGTTGAACCATTCTTTTGAGTGGAGGAGACTTCAGTTCACTCAAATTTTGAATTTTGTAATTTCGCTGTGGGAAAAACAAGCCTATTCTGTTATAGAACTTATTACAGGCCTAAAGAATATGGAAAGCGTGTCTGTCTTGTCACACATAGTGTCCAATAGCAACACGTTTATCCTTTCTGAAGATAATGAAGAGAAACACCAGGCTGACATTAGGATAAAATAAAAAAATGCCAGCTTGACTGTGAAAGCAGCAGGAAGCAGCTGGAACTTGTAAAACCAGGTTTCAAAATAACACAACAAAGGGAAAGAAAAGCTCCACATATCACCCTGCTGGATGCATATTAAGCCAAGAGGTATAAATAACTTTCTCTCAGCCACGTTATCTTACGTTAGTTGCTTTGATGTGCACACACTTCAAGTCAACTCGAGAAACGGAAGGGCAACTGTGTGTTTAATTTATTTTCTTTAACTTGTCGACGCTGTTAATTTTTAAATAGCAGTTCTTGGCAACCAGCTGAAAATGGCATCAAGGGCCCAGAAGCATGAATAAATGAGGTTCTTGTGCTAAAAGAGATGTGAGCAGGAGGGGAAAAAAAGGAGGATACAGGGAGAAGGAGATGGAGGAGAGGAGAGGAGAGGAGAGGAGAGGAGAGGAGAGAGAGAGAGAGAGAAGGACAGAGAAAGAGAGAGAGAGAGAGAGAAGGACAGAGAAAGAGCGAGAGAGAGAGGAGAGAGAGAGAGAGAGAGAGAGAGAGAGAGAGAGAGAGAGAGGAGCTGAGACAACAAGAAAACTAAAAGTTTCTCTGACTGACAGTTGTAGGACGCACAAAAAATACACACTCATACATGCACATATACACAACAGTAGTGTAGATCGCTCCAAGCCACACCCGTTAAAAAATTAACAATCCCTCTGCCGTGCATGAATAAATCAGCTGCTTCTGAATTTACCTTGACAGCGCACACTCATGCAGACACATATGCAAGAGCAGGACGCAGACACACACTTTGAATCCATCATCCTCGGTCTGCACACGACCAGCTGCTGCTACGGTAAATTCGAGCTGACAGAAATCTCGGGAAGCGGCTCAGCAATACTCTCCTCCGGGTCACCTCTGCAGAAACGGTCCAATCACAGAGCAAGATGATTGATGCAGGGCAATCGTGTACAAGAGTAAAAAAGGTGCTCGCTCACCATTAAAGCTCGGCCTGTCCTGTTCCGACTGGACTCTCAAACTGTTCAGTCCAGGATCTAATATAATCTCGTTTCTTTGAACAACACAACATAACCTCGACAGTGCAGACAATGATGGCTACACTCACAACACAAACAGTGAGCAGCATGCCGGAGAAATGCATGGTGGGATTGTGCAAACAATGGCTGCAGCTCCTCTCCCGGACTTTGATATTCAGGTTTGCAACTGCTGACTGCGATGAGCAGAAACAGAATCTGAACAGAACAGAAAAGTTTCACTCTGCGACTACTCGTCTCAAACAACACACCCACCATTTAAATGCTACTAGGGGTCTTACAAACTAAACAATAATAAAAAAAATTGTTTCATGATGTCGTGAAGCAGTGTGGGATCATGGGAATGTAATGTTTTCCTTATTCACGTAAACTTTATTCATGTTATGCAGCAAACGACAGTTAATAGTCATGATCCATTACGAGTGACCAATACAAACAGTGAAGGTAAAGATCAGCCGACTGGCTAACTGGCTAGAAGTGTGTTTTTCCTCTGTCATATGTCATTTGTCCTGGAATTTCTAGCAGAAATGGGCAAAGGAGCGAGTTAAGCAGAAATGACGCAATTAAAATGCGACCAAAATGAAACATCCCATTACCTTGACTAAAATCAAGGATTTCTCTGGGTTTGATTTTGTTGGAATCATTTTGGATAATTTAAGTACACAAGTCAATAGATTATATAACATAAATCTGGGCCCTCATCATTTTTAGACACTTTAATGAAGAATTGTTGCATATTATATCTTTAGAGAAAGTACAAAATCAAAGATGAGAACTCCAGTGTCTTGTACAGCCGGTTTTCGAGCTTAAAATACTTATAATAACATCATCAAATTGAAAGAAATGGGTTTTACGTTTGCTTGTCAGCATGAGACAAGTTAAGTTAATAGGTTACTGTGTCCAGGGTCAGACTAATGAGGGTTGGTAATGATAAACATATGAATTATTCATCCACTCTGCAGGATGTTTGTATGGTTGAAAATTATTTAGTTAAAATGCGTTTTTTTTTTTTTATCTCATTGCTCATCTGAAAATGCACAAGACCAATAAACACACACTGTTAACACACAGCAAACTCATTAAGTTGTTCTTTGGGTCGTTTCAGGGTTAATAAGATGCTGTTTTCCTCTCACTCTCACAAAATAAGACAAATTTCTTTCCCCACATTTCAAAGTCTGCATCGCACAGGTCAGATGGAAGCATATCAAAAAGCATCTCACACTTCCGTCATCTCTCATGAGTCTGCTCGCACCTGGAGCAGTCACATTCATTCACTTCTAACTAGCAGTTCTCGTCTCTATTTCTGGTGCCAAACTTCCTGCCTCCTTGCACTAAATTTACTCTTCTCGCTTCGTTCCTCTGATCCGAGATGAACGGCAGAACCGCGAGTTGTCATAGGAGAGGGATGCGCTTTCCGACACACAAGGGGAGTACATTTAGAAAAAAGAAATCCACGTACACACTCAGAGGAAAGAGAAATACACACATGACAAAGCCCTGAAGCATGAAACGTAATTAGCACTTTGATCCTCTCCTCTGCTGCCGAACTGCCAAAAAACAGACAGAGGTGGAGTTTAAATTTAGTACAATAAGTGCTTGGTAATGGAGACTGCAGCTGAAAATTCTCACGCATTCCCACTTTATTGCTCTTGTGTCAATTGGTTTTCTGTCTGGGAAACATGAAGTACTCATCTATTAAGAATGTAATTGAAAACATGAGCGGATCATTGACTTTGCAACAGTTTCTATGAATCAGCACCAGCCACAAGGCAAGTCGGTTAGTCAGGAACTAAAACCTTAATATCAGTCGCTCTGAGTCACTTATGAGCCTTTCGCTGAGTGAACATTACAAAGGAAATGTTGTCATGTATGTTTGTGCCGGTTCCTCTGTGGGCGAACACACTGCCTGTCAGTGTGCGTACTGCGTTTTTCATGTGTCAGTCCTGGTCCGTCTCTTACACTAATCTGTGCTGTCAGCTGGCCTTGTATATGTCTCGGCCTGCGTCCACGCAGAAGGCAGGCTGCAGCTCCACCACCCTGCAGACATCACAACATCAAAGCTATTGTGCTGCTCCACTTTCCGGGGCCTCGCAGCTCAAGGCGGCGGTGCGCTAACAACAAAGAAGAAGACTCTGCCCGAAATAGACTCACACATGCATTGCTGCATGCAAATTTGGGTACATTCACGGTATAGATTCATCCAGTTTGGGTGAAT
The DNA here is from genome assembly GCF_009819705.1 of Hippoglossus hippoglossus. Lineage (NCBI taxonomy): Eukaryota > Metazoa > Chordata > Actinopteri > Pleuronectiformes > Pleuronectidae > Hippoglossus > Hippoglossus hippoglossus. Next base: position 13,341,871 of record NC_047174.1, read on the forward strand.
GAAGAATGCATCCGTAACCCTAAACATATGCCCCAGGGTCAAAATGAATTAGCCTAAAAGTCGGCCATTGGACAAAATGGTATTCAACGAGGCAACATAGCTGATTACATGATCACATGTCTACTGTTGCTGTGTGTAGCATGTGAATTCGCCTTTTAGCTGCAAGCCTGGAAGTCACATCCTTGTTTCTGCAAAAATATTGTATCTGCAGAATGCAACACACTTGGTGCCTGTGAATCTTTTGACACTGTGAAACCACAGAAACCATCCGGTGTGTGAGGGAGGCTGCAGTGTTTCACCTTTTATCTCTGGGCTATCATGTTGATTAAACAGAAACAAAAACAGGAGATTTTACTGTCCACGCAAATAGAAATATGTTTTAGGCTTGACAGTGCTGAAGTAAGAAGCCTCATTGTGGAATTATGGACCTCCGAAAGGAAATGTTTTATGGCCTTTGGATTTCTATAGCAAATCCCAAAAGAAAGCTTATAAAAGTAATTCGAATAATGGGAAAATCCCCTACAATTGTTTTGATAGGAACCCAAGTTAGCATAAACCGATGTTTGGGGACCAATCCAGCAGAAAACTTGCAAGCTCAGGATCAAAGCTGTCTCCAGCTGCAAAAAGCAACACCAATGTTAACTCTTGCTTCTATCTCTATCAGTTCTTTGCTTCAAACGTGTTTAGCATGCTACCCAGCTAGCCCCGACAAGGTTGGTCAACTTGTCGCTTGCCCATTGCAGGTCACTGTAGTGCTCAGTCTGCCTTGAAGAAGTAAGGCTGCTCAGAAGACACATTATAACCTTGCATAGTGAATGATACACTGGCTGGAGTTCTTGATAAGTGACCATAACCACAACCCACACCTATAGCACATTTAAATACTCCTTAACATGTAATAGACAAAGAAGTGAGTTCTTATCAAACAACATAATTCATAGCTGCAATGGTTTAAGGATCAAACGAAGATTCAATCAGAAAGAAACTCAATATTAAGGACATCAAAATATTTTTTTTATGTGAATGCAAGCAACTAAACTGGCGAGCAATATTATCTCTAAATGGAACATTTCCAGTGGGCAGCAGTGACTGTCATAAGGAGATCAAAATTTCCTAAACTGATTTGATGGATTAATGTGACCAGTGATGCTGCTGAATCCAGAACAAGAGGTTAATACAAACCTCCTGATGTCACAGCACCGCCAACACAGAGGGATAGACAAGAAACATGGAAATCACAGCAACACAGAGCTGTGGTTCACTCTCCGTTCTGTCAGAAGTGACAAGGCATCAGGAAGAATATACTGTAATTCAACAAAGCTATAATGATATGGAGCTTTTTTCCTATCTTTCTTCAAGAGAGTGGTCTTGAAGAAAGATAGGAAAAAAGCTCCATATAATTATAGCTTAATTACAGCACCACCAAAAGTAAAAACTGTAAAGACTTATAATAATAACCTTATTTGTATAGCATTTATCTTAACAAGGATACAAAGTGCTTCACAAAATCCATGGCAATAAAAACATATTATGGTCAAGACCTTAAAAATTTTAGAGAAACCCAACAGTTTCCAAAATGATCAAGACCTTTGGTGAAAAAAGAAGAGATAAAGAAGGATGCCAGGTTATATATATGTAGAAAATATAGATACATCTATATTTGAGCTGGCGGAACAGGTTCTAATATATATGTTTATTGTAACTGTTCAGGCATTATTCAAGATCATTTCCAATCCCTTATCAGATATTATTTCGCTTGTCAGAAATAAAGTGTGTGTCTGTATCTGTGTGAGTTGAAAGGGTGAGAGTTGCATCCATGGTGAAGAAATTGGTTCACACACAAACTTTTGCTTCATTTGCAAACCAAATATCGGATTCTCCTCAGAGATTTGTTGCCTCTCATTTGCATAAATAACAGTCCTGTTCTCTTAGCCTCAATACAGACACTGCACAACAGCGGCGACCCTGAGACAACACCATCAAATCCATTACTAACTACACTAACAGGCCCAACTGTCCTGTCTGCAGAGTACAAGTCTCAGTCATTCATACTCAGCCCTCATGTCGCATTCACCAGTTTTTTAGATGTTAGTCCCTTCAGGCCAATGACGAGCCAGAAAATGACTATAAGATTTGACAACACTCGGCCCATTTGTCCATCACTGTTGCCGATTCACTGTTTACATAGAGGTAGTAGGGATATAACCAGTAGAAATGTAAGAAGAGAAGTGTGCGTGGATCACAGAAAGTCTCTTTGTATCCCACAGCCAGCTGCATGGAGAGAACAGCCAAATCCCGAGAGTGAGCTGGCAGAACAATTCACCACAAACTGTTTTTGTCTAACTCCTTTACAAAATGCTCTCTGTTTTCCTAGACGGGAGAAAAATTACGGAGAATCTTCAGCCTATAAACTGGCCAAAAATGATGCACAATGAAACGTCTTGTATATGCACGCAGCAGTGTGTGTGTGTGTGTGTGTGTGTGTGTGTGTGTGTGTGTGTGTGTGCCTCATCTGCATGAAACATCAAAGCTGCATGAATCAGAAAGAACAGCTGACAGCTTAAACATTTATAAGCATGCCGGGTTAAAGCTACATTAGCAATGAGCCTCGGCTAAACCACAGCTTTTAATAGGAAATGGGATAAAAATGAGCTAAATCTCCACTGTAACAGAGCCACAGGGGTCAGTTGACATAATGAGGAGCCACTTTGGTTAAATGGCTTTATTTTACTTTAGGAAACATGCACGAGAAAGAGTACGTCCCAGTTGCTGCTGCAGCTTCTATGGAACAGTAGCTTGTCGGATGTCGTCCGTGTTTGCTCTGCAAAAAAATTACACGATGCTCGTTCCCCTCAAACTTTGTAAAATGATCAAAAGGTTTCCACATGCAAACGTATTCTCTGTGTATGAAAAACTTGACAACGCTGAGACTCCACTGGAAGCTGTAGCACTCAACAGCAAGGCTTTAAACAGATTTTGAAGAAAACACAATCAAGTATCGTATTTCCTAATATGTTAAAAATGTTTTTCATCATTATACAAAGTCCAAAAAGCTAAATGGTGGAGGGGAAGCAAATAAAAAAAACAGAAGACAATAGAATGAAACTCAGGGCTCTGTAGTGTCTTATTAGCTCTGTCATTTCCCAGAGTCATAGCATGTTAGGTGTTGGCAGCTACAACACAACGAGCTCTGTGAATAGTTGGTTAGGACTTATTCACAGAGCAACTCTCACATATTTTGTGAGGACGAGATAAAGACAAAGCTCTATAACAAGTGAGCATTATACGTCCGCTATATGTTTAAGTAGCATTGGGCCATATTTACACATTATTAATGAAATAATCTAATATGAACACATGGATACAATAGTTCATCCTCCAGCTGATCACTTATTTTATTGTTTGTAACATATATCATACAATATATACAATAGCTTTAATATTACTTTCTTTATGCAATATGGTTTACTTAGCAATAATAAACTCTAAAAGCACACTAATATTATACAGGCTCTTCATCCGCAGCAGTACCTGCCAGTGACTCCTTGTACTTTCCAAAAGAATGCCTCCATTTGTTACTGAGAGGGAAGCTGAGTTACAGCCTTACAGTGTGTGTGTGTGCTTGTGTGTGTGTGTGTTATTCAAAGGCATTATTCATGTTGTAGGGAACTAAAGCAGTTTAGTTACACAGTACCATTATTGTGGGGGTGGGAGGGGGGGTGTCCTCAAGCAAGTCCTCATAACGCAAGTAATTCAATTTTAAGGTGAAGACATGTTTTGAGGTGGTTAGGCAAGTAGTACTAGTAACTGTGGCTGTCAGTGTAAGTCAGCAGGAAATCGATGTAAGTAAAAGCAATGTCCTCTGAAATCGTGCAGACACGACTGTGACTGTGACTGTGTGTGCATGTGTGTGTGTGTGTGTGTGTGTGTGTGTGTGTGTGTGTGTGTGTGTGTGTGTGTGTGTGTGTGTGTGTGTGTGTGTGCGTGTGCGTGTTTCTATCCCGTGGTATAAATCACTATGTGTACAGAGTGGGAGCATGTTTATGCACATATCTGTGAAGAATGGTCTGGAAGAAGGTAAACTCTCAGGCTGGCTTGCAGTCTAGTTACATAAGCAGCTTCTTGCGTATTTGAGGTTCTGGTGGTGAAGGGGGGACATGGAAAAAAAAATGAAGTAGGAGACTAAAAAGACTCAGAAGAGAGAAAAATGGCCCTGCACTGACAGAAGGCTTTTAAACAGCCTGCCTGCCGGCTCTAATACAAACACAGTTATAAAACAACCCAAACTGCTCAACTTGCAAAGGAAACGTCTAAAAATAACTAACTTTGGCTAAATGAGGTTACAAGTTTAATATGTGTGGAGACACTGCAGTCACTCCATGTGTGTTTCTGCAAATATTAGAGTTATGAACAGAGGATTCTGTGACTCAACGAAGAAGATGTTTCATGGGAAAGCTTAACTGTGACTCAGTAATAGTGTTATTGTGAAATATGACACTGCATATTAGAGCCAGAATAGAACAGCGTTTTTTAAACTTTTAATCATGTCTCTCTGGCCCAATTTCTGCAGACTGTTGTGCAAGTTAATCAAACTCTAGTCAAGTTGTGCGATGTTTTAGACCAGTGGCACATAAGGACATAAGAACTGACAAAAAAACATGTGAAGAGAGTCTGAGATTGAGAGTTACGTTAGTAGTTAGTATTTAATGTCTCTATAGAGAATGATTTATAAGGAATCTAGAGACCCCAGAATTTTCTAGTGCCGCTATGCAGTCAAACTTTAAATCTGTAAAGTACTTTGGTTTATGAGGAAATACAAACAGGTATAATAACAGAGACCAGTTAGCCAGTATAAGGGCACCCTAAATGATTTTGGATCCAGAGGGAACTCAGAGTTATCCTTGCTGATTATTTCTTTTAAAACTTTTATATTCATTCTTGTAACTTTATGACATTCTTCTCAATTCTGACTTTATTCTCATAAAAGTACAACTTCTTTCTCTTATTGTTATGACATTATTCTCAAAATCTCATCAATATGGCCCCAATACTCTCTTAAAGTTGTATAATTCAAATTGAAGAGATTAAGTTTGTGTTCATTTTGCCTCTCTCACTGGTTAATCTCAGTGCTTGTTAAAAGCACTGACATATAAATAGTTCAATAGGTGCAAATTCACATAATCTTTTCAATGATGATGAATTGTTTTTATTTGGGTTTTCTTGTGAATTTTAGGCAATTTATACTGAAATCACAGAGCTTCCTTCAAGCACCTCCCAGCTAATCCACCATTCAAAGACAGAGTTGGAAGGTTCATCCATTTATAAACCCACTGTATTCTAACCCAGCATTACAAATCAAGACTTTTGCAGTTCATATTTATTTGATACAATATTAATCTCTGTATTTATTTTTGATGCTGTACACTTCTATGTGAAATCTGTCACAAGAATAATTCAAAACCATGCAAATCAAACAGTGTGTGCCTGAGCATGTGTGTGTGTGTGTGTGTGTGTGTGTGTGTGTGTGTGTGTGTGTGCTTGCACTTCAGTGTACTCAACTTTTGTGTATTTGAAAGCATGCCAGAGCCTGGAGACCCTGCAGAGAAGGTGCATAGACTCACACACACACACACAAACGCGCTTCTAGACTCTGCTGAGACCACGCAAGAGCACGCTAATCTGTTGGCATGACAACTGGAGTGGAATATTCGCTTGGCCTAGAAAATATGGCTGTGAAGAAAAGATGAATGAGCAGTGAATGAGAAATAAATAAAAAAACAGTAGCATAAGTCTTCAGACAGTCTGTTCCTTAATTACAGACTCCACTGTCTCTGCAATAATGCCACACAATATCCTGTCTCATCCTCTGACATCAAAAGACTGTCTCACCAGGCTGCAACCGTGCATTAACACGGGCTTACGCATCCATATGAGAGTGTGAGAGTCAGTGTATGTGCTGATATGAGATGCTGTATGAGTTCTAACCTCTCCATTCGCCTTGAAGGCAGACACTGAAGATCCTGCAGACCGTGAAGCATATTCATAACTATTTGCTATGTCTACTGTTGGTTTGCTTCAGGGGGTTTTGTTGTTCTTTTTTCAAAACCAATTATAAAGCCTTGACGTTGCAGGTCAGAAACCTCATTTTGGTCTCATACAACACATCTGGATTCAGGGTTTAATTCCAGCTGAAAGCCGGCGAAGTGAGTGCGAGGGATGAGGTGTCTGTTACTGCTGCTCCGCATGACGGCATAAAGCATTTAAGAGTTTCCTCAACTCCGAGTGCTAATGCAGTGCCTGAAAAAGCAGCACAGTGGTGGGGGGACCTCGCTGGGGAGAGCTGGATCAAAAGGTTGAGATGAGGGAGGCGCTCTCCACTTTTGTGTTTGGCTAATACCTGCCTGCACTATAGAGCTCAACAGCGTGGTTCCAGAAGTAAAAAAACCCATTCATTTTTTGAATAGAGATTCTGATTGACAGCCATGATATTGTGAGCATCCATGGTAGACTTACCACAAGCTACAGGATTGTGTCCTGTACAATGTTGAATGCTCTTGCAGAGGCCACAAGTTTGAATGATATCAACTGTGTTTGAAGAAATATGTGTTTTCTTTGCAAGGTCAAAGAGAAATACTACACTACCCACAATCCTCAGGTGCAATAGCAACGCCTCTGATTGGTGGAGCTCGCTGTTGACCTTGATATATTTACCACAATTGTTAAATCCTGTCGGATATAATCAGATGGTTTATCGTTACATTACTTTTACAAGAGAGCAATGATTTCCCTTTCTAAGCCCAATGAGATCAGATCACTGGACAAATTTAAGAAGAAACGAGCAGGAAGTAATTGCAATGATCTTTAAAAAAAAATCTTGAGCAATGGTTTATGGGATGCATAGTTTCTACACTCATAAAATATTTATGAACTGTCTTGTACCATTACTTGTTTTTTCGGTTTTCCTGGAGGATTGAAACGTCAATCAAGAAAATTTACTGTCAGAACCAGAGTAATTCTAAAACTCTAAATCTTGTCCAGAGATAAAGAGAGAAAGTTCAAGTAGTGTGTTAGAGATCTAAGGCAGGAAGCAAATTTTTGAGTGTGGTCAGAAAAATATAAAACTTAAAATTGTCACGTGAATAACATTTGTGGTGCAAAAGGTCTAGAAGAGAGTCAAGCTTACTTTGGATGGTCTAAACTCCCACCAGTTACAGTGCCTTGCATCCTACTGACTTACCCTCACATCACAAGGAGAAGATGACAGGCGGAACAATAGAAATTAGAGGACTGTGTGTCTGACCTCGCTTGACTTATACAACATCAGATAGACAGAAGGGAGAGTGGAAAATAACCGCGAGCCTCAGCGGCGGAGGATTTAGACTTTGGATGGTCCTTTATGTCTCTGCAAAGACGGCGCAATAATCCTCTGACATAACAGAGGAGACAAAACAGGGTCAATAGATCCCTGATGAGTTGACTGCAGCCTTAAACAAACTAATTAATCTGCTTTAAATCCATTGCATCCGGACTCACAGCTGAGATTTGATAAGGTGCATGCAGATGAGATCGGAATTGTGCAAGAACAGGAAGAGCACCTTACAGGAAGAATGTGAAGTTTGACATTTGACTTCTACATGTATGACATCTCTTTTTCATCCTGAGATATTTGTATTCATTTTGGGGGGGGGGCAGTTTTGCATCCCTCACCTTTTAAGAGTGTCATTAACATGCTAAACTCATGCAAAATATTTTCCAGATATTTTACTGGGGGGCTTGCTGGATAAGTTCTGGAAAATGTTGGGAGTAACTGACTCGGACATTTGCGTTCTCACATCCAGGTTCAGTGCATGTCTGAAAGCAGCTTTGGTGAACTTGACAGGTGCTGGTGGGTGGATTGTTTGAGCTGTTTACCCGTGTTTCCAGTTTTTTATGCAAAGCTAAGTTAAGCTAACCTGCTGTTGGCTCCAGCTACATATTTCCTTTGGCCAAGAAACCTTCTTTATTCCACTAAATGTTGAACTATTCCTGTTCTCTCCCATGTGTGGCATTAAAGGCTTCAAGTCCACCATGGAGCCAGACATTCCTGTCTACTTTGCTCGGCTTAATGAGCGTTAGCTGGAATGTTTAATACCAAGTCTAGTGCCTCGGGCCGTCCTTGTCTACCTCCGACTGAAGCTGAGCACGACGGTAAACATATTAGAGGAATCAAACTTTGTGGACTTCCACTGGTGAATGTGTGTCTGCATATATGGGAGGTCAGTCGTTCTCCCAGCAAGCCTGCGCACGAGCCTCCGTATCAAAAAGGTCGAGCAGAGATGTTCGGACCCCATGCTGAGCGGAAGCGAGCGCGTTAAAAAGAAGGCGGGAGAAAAAAGATGAAACAACCAAGGGACAATGAGAGAAACTGAAGACAGAGGGGAAAAAGATAACAGATGACAGAAACAGAAATATAAATCAAAAAGGCGGAGAGACACAGAAGATAAGGTAAAGAGCATGGGCGGCTTTAAAAAATGTATGTCTCTCCATTTGGCAGAGGGAAAAATATTTCCCAGCAGAGAGACGACTTTAGGTGAGAACATAGCTGGAGCATTAACACCCAGATAGCCTGAAAAGAAAACACTTCCCCGTCCCTGGAAGACGAAAGTGGAGGAAAAGGAAGCAGTGGCGATGCCCCGAGGCTGAGCTCTCTCTACCCCATGATGCCATTTAACTGCTGCTACTTACTCTGCAGCCTCACACACAAACACACACACATGCACAAACACATGCACAAACACACACACACACAGTGCAGACGTGTTTACATGTGCTCCATTTTACAGTTGAGCGTTGAGCTGAAGGCCATTAGGTTAAGTGCTCTCGGTGCAGACCTGACCGTCTGCATAGAACACACAACCACTCGCACGCATCTGTAATTGGCAGACTCGTCCTCCTTTAAAAACACACAGCGCTGCAGTGCACATGTGGTGGTGCTCTGTTCCTATTTGTGCCACAAATCATCAGTCAGTGGATTCAATGACCCAGAATATTTCACAAATTTCCAGCAGTGCTTTTCCCATGTTTGACATGTGTGCGCGGTGGCCACCGTCTTTAATCTGTCAGACCACGCTCGGCTCAGGGAATAACGCAGACATTTGGTCTCCTCTGTGAATCCTGAAAAACACAGAGCCCTTTCCATCAACCCAAGGCCTAATCCTCAAGCAATAACTTGCATTACAGCAGCTCTTGGATTTAAGTCAGAGGCTTTCAAGGTGAATGAAGGGAGTGAAATCCTGTTTTATTTCAGACGGAGCGGGGGGGTCAGAAAATCCAAATATATCTTGATTTAATCAGACAGGGTAAACCTTTGGACAAAAGCAGCCATCCTCACATTCACATCTCATCTTTTCTGATGGGTTCGGTTCGGTTGGTTCGACCGGGGTCTTTCTGTGTGGAGCTTGTATTTTCTCCCCGTGTGTATGTAGGTTTTCTCTGGCAGGACAGTCCAAAGACATGCAGACTGAGGTTCGGCTAACAGGAAATTGACCATAGGTGTGAATGTGTGTGTTAAATGGTTGTTTTTGTCGTTATATGGACCCTGCGATACGCTGGCGACCTGTCCAGGGTGTACCCCGCCTCTCGGCCAATGTCAGCTGGGATTGGCTCCAACTCCCCTCGCGACCCTCAAAGGATAAGCAGTATAGATAATGCATGGATGGATGGATGGACGGAAGGAAAGACAGACCGATGTTAAATATACGCCATGTTGGGGTAAGTGTATATAAATTACACAATTGACACACAAGTTCTCGAAATGGAGCTACCGAACAGACTTTTCTTTAACAGCATGTCGATTTTTTTAGTAGAGGAATAATCAGAAGAACAGAAGAAGATGGTAGCCGTTCTTTTACCAGCATATATTTGACAACACTGCCAGTAAATGACCTCATCTGATGATGTCATAGAACCATCGATTAAGGAAATCTCACAGCCCATAAATAACAGTCAAAGGAAACAGAAAACAAAGAGCAATATCCCCTGTTAAATTCTACGCTTACTCAAATAATCACGAACCTAATCTCTACGTAATTTAAACAATGTCACTCTACTCATTACTTTGCTTCTGAGACACAAAAGTCATCGTCTATTCACAACAAAAGATCCTTGTCATAATTCTTCCTGTTTCTGACGACAACCTGCTTTAGTTTTCGCTTTTTTAACTATTCGATTGAGAATTTTTTGTGGTTAATTGTCACAGAACTAGCCAAAATAAAGCTAATTGCATTATCTGTTAATAATGTGTATTTAGGTACCAGCACACAAAGAAAACAACATGTCGTGGTGTGGTGAATATCACACCTGGAGACTTTACGAGTTAAAGCGGCTGACAGCTCGTTTGACGGAGAAAAATATGAAATATGTTTAAAAAGTTATATTTTTAGGTTTCACTAATGAGACACATGCCCAACAATAGGCTGCTTTGCTCCCTAACAAGCAACTGAGAACTACACAGACCATTTAAAACTGAAATTATGAGCTGCTTCAGAAACCTTTCTTATTTACAAAATTACACTCATTGCAAAGAAGGTTGCGTTTGCAGCTTTAGAGGTCACTGAAGCAGAGGGTCCCCCCCCCCCACCACTCTCTCTCTGTATGTATGCATTACTGTATGTGTGCTCTCATAGATTACCCGCTGCTGGTTGTCATGGTTATCTGGCTATACTGTGGCTACATCTACCCCGGTCACCATGGAGCCCAGCCTCTCTCTCATATCCCAGCATCCCATGTGAAGGTTTTTCCACGCCGAGAGCCACGCCAAAACCATGTTCAATCAAATCTTCAGATTTTGTTTTTTCCACAAATCAACACAGCTCCTCTTTTCTCCTCTAATTCCACATCCATCCATCTGACTGTTTCCCTCTCACATTTAAAATCCACTCACTCTTCCTTTTGCTTAGCTTTGCTTTTCTCACCATCCCCCCTCTTTCCCCTGGTCTCTTATTCTCTCTTCCTCTCGATGCATTTCTCTCCTCTCCCTCGCTCTCCCTCTGTGTCTCTCCATTACCTCCCATCTTTCGTCTTCCCTCTCACTCCAGCTCTAATAAGCCTTCCTTGTTAATAATAGGCCTATGGATATGCTGCCGTGGAGCTGTAGTCATTTCCTGTTCACATTGTGCTGAACTAACTTGAACTAACTAATCTGCACGGAAATAGACACAGCAGCCTGTTTGTTTATGTTTGTGTGTGTGTGTGTGTGTTTGTGTGTCTGTGTGCATTGACATCTCTCTCGGCTTGTTAAAGTATGTGTTCATCGCATAAAATCTGATTTGCGAAAAATGTACATTGCTTAAGGGCCTGAATTGGGTTTCATAAAAACACATCTTACTTTAAACCTCTTTAATCTCTGTGAATGCACGCAGGGTTTGCGTGTGTGTGTGTGTGTGTGTGTGTGTGTGTGTGTGTGTGTGTGTGTGTGTGTGTGTGTGTGTGTGTGTGTGTGTGTGTGTGTGTGTGTGTGTCCGATATGTGTCCCTCTTGCCTCGAAGAAGAAGAGGGGTGCGAGGCAGAGCCGGGTGAGAGACGGTGTTTGGGTTTTTTGTTTTTCATGACACGCAGACACATCAAACACTGATATTTGCTGACATGTCCTGATATTTGCTGATGCAGTCATTTCACTGAAAGCCTCAGAGGTAAGGCTGCAGTGGATCCAACCTGTTTAATTGTTTATTAGGCTTCAAACGCAGGGGAAAATAACCTTCTGGCCAAAGACTTAAACACTAACATTGGGTTCACAGCTGGCATGACATGTATAGAATCGCAATAGAGTTTAAAATGTGATAAATTAAGTCAAGCCCCAGGATGACTTAAACGAAGTGGGCGTATAGTCACAGCTCTATTCCATTTTCCCCTGCTTTTGTATCACAGGTACTTAGAAAATTGGGCCCACGGTTACTTTCCCTTTCTTTCCCATGGTGGCGCCCTGCTGTGAATGCCTTCAGCCTCCTGTAGCGCCACCGGGGAGCCCGGCCAGGCCGTGATAGTGACACGCTGTAGCCCCATAAAGCTGCTCCAGCCCTGGAGCACCGGTCCAAACTGAAGCTGCTTAGTGGGGCACAACTCCGGCTGAGTCCCTTAAAGCTGCACTAATCAGAGCTGTTAGAGGAGGAATCGTCAACTGTATCACACAACGGATTAGAAGGAAGTGTAGGGCTGTGGATGCAGAGATGGGTGGAAGGATGGGGATGGATACGAGGACACTCTGCAAAAAATAATAATGCACGCTTCACTGAAGAGAAACGACACAAATGTTCTTGTGTGGATGTCACACAGCATCAGCTCTGACTCCCTGCATGCCTGAATGCAACAGCTACATCCTGAACAATCACATCTCCACAAGACAAAGAGCGGGGAAGCTGTTGCATTTCTGGGCATGCGTCTTTGAGAGCTGTACCACCATGACGGCAGGCGTCAGCTTGGGATGCAACGGGTTCCACCCTGAGCACTTCCTGCGTTGACTGTAGAGGAGGAAACAGAGAGAGACCCAAACACAGGGAACAAAAGAGCTCCAGAGGCGGCAAACGAGCGGGCCACAGCGGCCGCGGGTCCCCTGATCGCAAATATAACACAACTGCAGCACTGTCACCCCCTCTGTCCGAACTTGGCAAGCTCCTCTATAGGCCATCAATGTGCGCTGCTTTCCCCAGGAGCTTTACACTTTTCTGCACAGCGAGCTGACATATTAGCATGCAGCCCCATCCCCCTGCAAGGGCAACCAGCCGCTCACAGCAGCACTCATCATACACTGGAACGTTGTATATGCAGCAGCAGCTGGGGAGCTGTCGGACGACCATGATGCTTTATAGCTACATCTACAGTGGATCTATAAAGCCGTTCATCTGATAGAAACATTTTTGACCCCCCCCCCCCCCGGAAGCTTACCTGACTTTGAACTCAGCGAGCTGCGGCTGAGCCCCCGGTTCAGCACAGTAGATCTGGGGGAAGTAAAATCTGTGAGACTGAAGGTTGATGTCCATGGTGTCCACACACACACACACAGCAGCAGACACACCGGTCAGCCCCCGCTCCGCGACTTCAAAAACAATGAAAAGAAATGTCTGTAACTGTTGTGTCAGTCTTTTTTGCTTCGTCTCCCTCAATTCCGTCACTGACACTTCCACTAAAGGTGAGAGTTCGGTGAGAGCATCCTTCTCCCCGAATGGTCACAGGGCTACAAAAAACGCTACCGCCGGGAAGGCATCCCCCTCCTCTTTCGTCTCGTCCGTGCACAAAACATTCAATCACCTCTGCCGCCTGGCACCCAACAGACACACTAACCTATTTCCCCACTAGCAGCCACTGTACACTCAGCAGCTGGGAGCACAAGAACAAAGATGACTCCGAGTAAAAAAACAGATGATGCCTCCTCAAGAACCAGGAGAAACAAAAAAAATAATCCAGTTTTTTTTTTTCAGTCACTAATTCATCCTTTCGTTGGTGGAGAAGCAAAATTAGCTGAAAATGGAGGAGGAATGGGAACTGTGAGGGAGAAAGAGAGGCTTAAAAATGTGAGAGTAGCCCTCAGCAGCCACATACAGAGGAGAGTGAATGGGAGATGAGAGTCCTTTGGTTTTTACGCTTCAGAGACAGAGGAGGGGGGGGAACGAGAGAGAGAGAGATGGAGATAGAGAGAGATTCCCAGTGCTGTGAGGCGTTGCCCTCGCGCTGCCTCTCCTCTCTGTGTCTCATTGGATTACCTCCTCCCTCTCCACCCCCTCCTCCTCCTCCCCACATTCTCCCCTCCCAGCTGTGACAAGAACGATGGGCCGCCAGCCCCGGAGGCTGCTGGTCCTGCCCCTCCTCCCTCCTCCTCCATCTCTCCCCCTCTCTCTTCGTCGTCGCCCTCCTCCTCTCCCTATTCTCCTCCCCTCTCCGGGTGGCGGGATTGGCTGAGGCGGGAATGCGTAAGCCCACATGGCGAGAGGGAAGAGAGGCGAGGAGGAGGAGCAACAGATTTTAATTCATCTGATGGCTCCCGTCTTTTCTCGCTTATGATTTGAGGTGGCATGCCAAGCTCGGGTGGAGCTCGGGATGCAACACACACACACACACACACACACACACACACACACACACACACACACACACACACACACACACACACACACACACACACACACACACACACACACACACACACACACACACACACACAAACTGATGAGACAGTTCACTGGATGTTAATTAACAGAAAGGGACACAGGTGGAGAGAGAAAAGGCAAAACATCCTTCTATTGAAACTCAGTAACATGTGGCTCTAAACATAATGAATGCAAACCACACACAGTTATAGGAAAATGCATTTCCATGTGCACGAGCTTTGAAATTGAATTCAATAAAATCTTTGCGATGTGGGTCAGACAAACAATAAGCAGCCACATCTGAGTGTGTAATATTCTCTTCCTGCATCCCTCTATATCCAGATGCGTGTAGATTATATGTGATATAAGTGGTGTGCGGCCATAACACTAATCTTCTTGGCTTACCAGCAACCAATAAATCCTTTGCATATTTACTGTACATCCTCCGACATACCAGGAAAATATCCCACCAGTGGTCTCTTTCTAGTACAGCTCTCCCCGCTCACATCACCCACATCTGCCCTGCTGTGTTTCGCCGGCAGGCAATTTTATTGATTGGTCTACAGCTGCAGAAGCGTTGGCTGACACGGTTTGCTCTGTAATCAGCGTGGACGACAGCGGAAGCAGCAATTTGACAGCGATTCGGTGCAGGTTACTCGCCTTCCGGTGGAGGTGTTTGGCCACGAATCTTTGCGCCAATAATATGTCATCCTTGTTCATCCTCTAACATCTGTGTGATATTAGCTCGCAGATCTGTCAGACCATCGAAAAACTTGTCCACCTCGGGTTGCTACAGTCTGCTTGCACTAAGTTGCATCATGCAGCGTTTCTCAAAGGAATGAGGCGTCGTTAAAGCTTTGCAAAAATTCATGCACAGATTTAAAGAGTTGCTCAGGCAACTTCAGAGGTTTGCAAGAGCCATGTTAAAGGTTCAGTGTGTAAGATTAAGGGACACCTAGTGGTGAAGTTGCATGTTGCAGCTTAATACCCCTCACCTCACCCTCCTCTTCCAAACATGAAGGAGAACCTGTGGCAGCCTTCAGTTGTTTAGTCGGCACTGGTCGCTTTTTGTCTTGTTTTCTGAAAAATGACTCACAAAAGCGAAATGGACGACAGAATCTCCTGTTAAGGTGCAAAGCTTTTGCCACAAGTGATTATTTTGTGGGATTTTCGCTGGATTTATGAGCCACATGAACTATTTACAGAGGCCAGAGTGCGTCCACGGAGATTGTTCACAGGATTGTAAAATCAATATATGACACTCTTTCCCAGTTAAACTGCAGCACGCCATGGACACTTGCCTTTTCTCTGACACTCCTCACTGACTGAGGACACTCACCAAAGCAGCACACTTTATTGTAGCTAATGCATCAACCTCTCCTCCACTTGAAAAGGCAGCGAAAGACTGCGAGCCGACACTAAACCCTCTTCAAGTCATTCATCCCTCTCGCTCGAAAGAAAGAGTCGTATTCTAGTCGTCACAATAGACAGTGTGAGATTCTCCATCTGAGCAGAAGAGGAACAGAAAACAAGGACAGGAAGAAAAAAAAAGCAGCAGACTGACAGATCAGGGGTCACAGATGGAGGGAGAGAGAGTGAGAATCGTTTTTACAACAAACGGATGATGGAGGGGAGTCAGCGGAAGAGGATAGAGCAGACAGATGGAGGGACAGACAGACAGGTAGAGGGAGTTAAACGCCTGAGTGGGATGGAGATAAGCTGGATGGAGAGACAGCAGGAGAGAGAGAGTCCGGCGGAGGGCAAGAACGTGGGGGGAGGGAAGCAGAGGAAGGGGGAAAAAGATGGAGAGAGAAACAGGAAGGGAGAGAGGACATTACAGCCTCCACTTTCACTGAGAGTGCACCCATCCCCCAGCACCTCAGCAGCAGCATGTGTTATAATCCTCAGAGACTCACACCTCTGTTCACACCAACTACAGCTTTTACACAGAGCACATTTCCACCAATCACAGCAGGACAGGTCCAGGTGTTCATGTTCCTGATGACGTCCAGTAATTAATTTCATTATTTAGATTATCTGCTGTACTGTGTGTGTGTTTGAGTGTGTGTGTGTGTGTGTGTGTGTGTGTGTGTGTGTGTGTGTGTGTGTGTGTGTGTCTTTCTACAGTTGTGAGTAGGGTTTGGTTACGTTTTGGATTTTTCCGGTGCCTAAACGGTGCCACAACCAATACTTTCCCTTAAAAGAGGAAAAAACACAAAATGATGGTTGACGATCACAAATTGGAAGTTGAAATCAAACAAATGAACTGTTAACAGTTTTAAGTATAAAGCTTCACTTAAATATTCAAATACAAATAAGTACCTTAATTCAATGAGTGTCCTCAAAACTATAGAAAGACAAGAATGTGTGAGAGATGCTGTGAGGCAGGGGGCACAAGATAGAATGGGGGGAGACTTGTGATAGAGTTTTGGGATGAGAGTGGTTCCTACGACAAAGTTTAGTTTTGTTGTGGTATACTGCATATTGTTATTGCTTTATCTGTGAATCTGCTGCTAGCCAAAGTACTGACCTGAGCTGATGGATAGAGAGAACAGTGTAGGGAGGAGTGGCACCAGATTCAGGAAAACGTGTGCACACACTTAGCTACAGGCTATGATGCTGAGAGCGTTGTGAGTTCAAACTCCTTCAGGTGGTAGTTGACTTAAACACGTGCTTTGCTGAGAGCGACTGGGCTGTCACTTTTAATAAACGCATGCCGTGTAAACAAACTTTTATTTTGTAGCAGCGTACGGCTCTGAGTATGTGACGGTGAAGCACAGTCCAAACCAACAGCTCAGGTTTGACCTCACAGATGATGCAGAATCTAAGAATGAACAAGAGGACATTTCAGAAGATGCTAAACATATTGTCACAAGGAAGTATTGTCACCTCTGTCCATTTGTTGGTTTGTTTGTCAGCGAGGTTACACAAAATCTACTGGACGGATTTCCACAAAACTTGGTGGGAGGATGTGGTATGGTGTCAGGGAACAACACATTCAATTTGTTTACATATTCACCAGTTTCCCAGAGACTCATTCATGGATATTGATGAAAGAAATCCGGCATATTTAGGGAACTCATATCTGAGAGCAGATCCAAATAAAAATCTGGATCTGGTAAATTTAAATGAGGTTTCATAAGGAGACAGTTGGGCCTCGGCTTAAGACATAAAATCATATTTGTTTACTTAAACCAAGTTTATATTTACTTAATTATTTTTTTAAATACCAAATAAGAGTGTTTCTACCTCCATTAAAAGCATCAGGGCTCCTCATAACAGAAGTTTCTTTCCACTTGGCAGGTGTCTGCAAAAAACCTGTGCTCTCACCTCATTATTTTTTACATCGGACCAATTCTTTACATCTTAGCACTCAGCTCTGCTTCAGTGTGAGGATGCACAACTGTCTTGGCTCAGCTATGATTCCTCACTGGGTAAACTGAAGCTGAGGCCTGGCACTTTGACCTTGTTGTCAATGTTTCATTTCTAATCCAATGCCTCCAGTTCGGAGCCAAAACAACAACAAAAAATGTGTCACTGTCCAAATACTTTCAGATTACACTGTATGTTTTCCTAGCTATCCAGTCACATGCTGTTCCGTATAATCCAATCTGACTCCTCGCTCCCTTCATCCCCACAAACACCCACAATCCACCTGTACGCAGTCACGCTATAAGGGGTCAAGTGAGGGGGGAGAGAAAGACAGAAAATGGGATAAACGAGTGTGAGAGGTGTGACGGAGAGGAGCTTGAAGACCTCTGATGCTTCCTGTCCTCTCAGTTAACTCACACTCTCAGGCCCTGAGGATTGAATTTCAGCTGCAATCAAATGCACAAACACACATGAAGTATGCACACACACACACACACAGTCTGACTCACATGAGCCATTCACTTTAATTACGCAGCACACCAATGGGAGCACGCAGGAGAAAAAGAGAGGGGGAAGGGAGAGTGAAAAGGAAGAGGGAGTGATTTCCCTCTCATTCACAAAGATTTGCTCACCTCTCTCTCTCTTAAACATGCACACACACAAACACACAAACACACAGACACACACACACACACACACACACACACACACACACACACACACACACACACACACACACACACACACACACACACATCACTCTGCCTCCTGAGGCCTCGTTGTGCAAAATTATGACTCACAATCCACACTGTTGTCACCCAGAATGCACTGTGTTATTACACAGATTCACGACAGCGACGAGACATGTGACCTCACACCTGACTCTGCATGTATCATCGTGTGCAGCATCCTTCTCCATTTTGTGTTGTGTACGTCGCTCTGCATTATGACAAACGTGGCTGTTATGACTCACACAGTGTGTCAGCTACAGCCTCTGCATCATGCAACTATACACAAGTCACTGGAGGGCCATCAATTTTCCCTGAGCCAGCAGAGGAACTAAAGCTGCCACCGCTGAACTTCCACTGTTTACTATCACAGATGTCTGTGCATTCTTGTTTCTGCCCCATTAACAAAATCTCGCTCATGAAACGCGGTTTACGATTTAGCTCTCGAGTGCAACATGAATGTGGAATTGATGGCAGGCAATAAAAACATCACAGCTCTATGCAGCTTTGAGTAGAAAGACTCAACCTTGTGTTTATGTACTTGAAAATCCAAAGTCTGCCTTCTGGATTATATCTCGTCCCCAAAGTGCTTTGTTGTTGTTCCGCCCAAAATTGGAAAGTGGTGGATGATGGGTGTTGGAAGCAGAGGACGGCACTTCTCTCCAGAGCCTCACATTAGTTTCACAGTTGTCAGTATTTAACAAACCTCCCTAACATTATTGAAGTACTGTGAATTGCCAACAAATTATCCTAAAAAGGTTAAACATGTTGTAAGCAAATATTGCCGCCAAATTTAGTCAATTACAGATCTGCAGATAGAGTCACAATATTTTCCAACTTCAGAATTGTGCCTATACAAAAGAATTTGTCATTATTTACATAAAACCTTAATCCGGGTGACATTAGGTTTCTTTCTCATGGTACGTACTATTAATTGTAGTATATATTCAATATATACTAGTATATAATCAGTGGTAAATATAGGTAATTGTTTGAAACAGAACTTCATCATTGTCGTCTAAAAGTGTAACTTAGGCCTTGCAGACTACTTCACACCTTATAATCCATAATGTGGTGCAATGATGTTAAATTTAGCCGCAAACCTATAGTAGTACTGACCAAACGTTGAGAAACAGGGATATAGCCGCCATTGTTGTTGTTGTTTCTGGCGCATGCTCATTTCACAAAGCAACAGTGGGCATACACAAAGTAATCTGCACTTTGGAAGGTGAAGGTGAAAGAATCTCCGTTTTAGTGATTTAAAACACTGTGCATGTGGATGAGAGGTTCAAACGCAGAGGGAAAAGTTTGTTTCGCAAAATATCTGCATTAGTGCTTGCAGACCATTAAATGATCTAACCATCTATTATCTAATCCACTCTTATGCATTTAAAAGCACGACCAATGATCAGTACAGTGTCAGTCAATATTTGTCAAAATGGCAATCACCTTCACATTTCAAACCTACGCAGTCAAACCTTTATTAGGCACTGACATGTTGTCTCTTTTTAGGGTGAAGTCGCTAGCAAACAAAGTTGTTAGCAAACATACACAGAGCGACATTGTCATTCTCTTTTAACTCTGTTTTGGTCTCCACCTCCTCTGTAATATCAGGCTGTTTAGCTGCTACATACAGGTAGTGTGTGGTGGGTTTGTCAGAGCTTTTGTCTCTGGGAACAACGGTAATGGCAGCGGTGAGACTGAACCAGAAAAGTAAAGTTAAACCAAAAGTTAAACCAAAACGAAGTCATTAAAAAACATGCTAAATCACTCTGGTTCTGAGAGGGGTCCGAGGAGCTCTTTCACATACACCGCCATTCAAAATATTTATTATAGCAGCTTTAACGATTCCCCAGATGGTGCTTTAATGAGTTAGAAGCCGTGTAACATTGAAAACTGATGTTGGACTTGTTTTTAGGGCCCTAAACTTTTTATTAAAAAAAGCTGTGCGATGATTATAAAGTCGAGGGACTAATTTCTGTGGTTCAGAAATGAATCAGAATTTCCAACATGTCTGAAGCCTGAAAATACCTGGACTTTAAGGTTGAGACGTGATGAGGAGTTTTGGTCGAGAGCGCGCACCTGTGAAACTATAAAGCACACAGCTGTGCACTGAGAACCATACACAGACAGAAATCCAACCTCACTGATACAGTGGACATTGACCATGACATTTACATGATTTAATGTAGGTCAGGCACCAGATGCACTCACTATTGGTTCACAGTATTACTGTATGTAAATGCACATTGCCCTCTCACACCAGCAACCTCTCTGAAGCCTCTTAAACACACCTACAGTGCATTCATGTAACTTCAGGTTGGTACAAATGAGCAACGAGGGTTAAACTGACTTCACCTCTATGGGTTCACCCTTGTCCTGCATCATGACAGCGCACAGCTACAACTAATGCTGCTATTCATATGGGTCACACACATACCACCAACTGCGCCTGTCAATACCCATCAGGCCACAGTGATGATGAGGGATCGATGGAGGCAGCACCGCACTTTCACAGCATAATGAAACACTCCGGTCCACGCAAATGGAGGAGGTGGCCACCATAGGCAAGGCTCGGGCTGCAGGCGGGACCACACGTCAATCCTGTGGTCGGACTCCGTGAAAGAGGTTTGTCAGTCACAAGCCAACGAACAAAGAAATCATAAATATCTAGAAGCACCTCACCTAAAAAAAAAACTTCAAAGTAGCACTAACTGCAGTCATTTGCAGCACTGATGGATAATTATTAAAATGTTATGAATGATTTCTTTATAATATGTTGACTTTGAATACGATTTGTCTTTTCAGTGAGAAAACAAAGTAGAGGAAGCAACAAGTTGGAAAAATTTTGGAAAGTATAACAGAAAGAATCAGTTGGAAAATAACATTTCCCCTGTGAAACAGAAGTATTGAGAAACAAGAGTCTTGTTTAAGAAACTGAAACAAAAAAGAGAAATTTACTGAAAATAGTAATTTAACTCCAGGGAGTTTCTGTAAAGAGAAAATGGTTTGTGGGGAGTAAAGCTGAGTTACAGTCGATCCAGTCAGAGCAGTGGGGCTATTTTCAATAACAATTTCTTTTCTTTTTCTGATTACTTCTGCCAAGGAGGTTATGTTTTTATAGCTGTTTGTCTGTAGCCGGATTATTCAAAAAGTACTGAACCGATTTCTTTAATCTTGGTTGAAGGGTTGGTTGTGGGCCAAGACGGAACCCAATTTCACTTTCTTGAGAGAAGGTTTTACCAGAGTTCATAATTTCTCAAAAACAAAATCTGTAGTCTTCAGTTTTCTGGTATTGCTTAGATCCCCCAAATATTCATAAACAAAACCCCAAAAAGCAACAAATCCTGCTCACAATGAAAGGGCTTCTAGCATGTTCACCTTAATGTGTTTACTGTGTTAGCGTTTTGCAGGTTTTTAGTCATAAACCAAAGGATTTAGAAACATTTAAATTGTGACCTGACGGTGGCACTAGATCACCACAGTCTCCAGATATTATAATCTATCCAAATGGGATCAATAACAGGTTGCACGGAATTTAAAGGCAACAGCTGAACTGTTTTGTCCAGTGATCAATTTGAGATCTTTGTGTTCACTAAGAGACTGCTGAGCTATCAGGTCTGTAACTGAGCAGCTGAGGAGTCGACTGTATTGTGCAAAAAAAAAGCAGCAAACAAGTGCATGATCATAAATCCAAGAGCAGCCATCGTGTCAGACCAGGAGTTTAACAGCCTATTAATCAATAAGTGGGAGCGAGAGAGAGCTGGTGGAGATGGACGCTGGGAAGATAAAATGTTCAGCCTCAAGCAGAGTAATCACACAGACAGGCTCCATCCAGTCGGGGGATCAGCCCGTCAACATAAATCCCAGACAAGAGTCACCAACTGTGGCTTCACAGTCTCAGGATTTCCCCCCAGAGGCCGACATCACCTTCCACCTCCTCCCAGCTGGAGGTAATTCACACAGATAAAAGTAATCTTGACAAATGGGAAACAGATACAGCTGTTGACTCTATGGGACTGAAAACCAGAAGAGAAGAGCACAAATAGAATAAGATCAGTTTAAACAACAGAAGACTATTCTGCAAAACCAGAGAGAATTAAA
This sequence comes from Hippoglossus hippoglossus, assembly GCF_009819705.1. Taxonomy (NCBI): domain Eukaryota; kingdom Metazoa; phylum Chordata; class Actinopteri; order Pleuronectiformes; family Pleuronectidae; genus Hippoglossus; species Hippoglossus hippoglossus. The sequence goes on from NC_047174.1 coordinate 13,364,192, forward strand.
CTGTATATAAAAGAACAAAATCCATTTACAAAAGTGTGGCATTTATTACTAACTTTATAAATTAGTTCTAGAAATGTCTGACGGTATGTGATTGAATTTATATTTACTTTTGAGGTTTATACATAGTTTATTATTGTCATCTTTAAGCATGTCTACACTATAGTTTTTCACTATATGTTTTTGAAATGATATTTTCCCATATATATATATATATCTTTGTCCACACCACCCACGTCCTAAATCTACATCACCGATCTGTCAAATACCAACGAAGAGCGCTGTGGTCCCAGTAATATTGGGCGAGGCAGTGAATGCTAAATTTAGCTGCAAACTTAGTAAGACGTAGCAGTGCTAACCAAAAGAAGCAGTTTATAGCCGCCATTTTTGTCGTTCCTTACACAGGGAAACAGTGGGCATGTGCAAAGTAAGCTGGGACGTCATTGTTTCCCAAACACTCTGTTTTACAGTTACACACGGATGCACAGAAGTTTTTTAAAATCTACAACTGAAAAACTATCAATGACCTGTGTCCTTTAAAAACACTTTAACCTAGAATGGCACTTAGAGAGACAGTTAGACAACATACCTCTGCCCAACACTCCCTTTAAATCGAACTAAACTGCACCAAATTTCACACACTCATAGATATCAGTTCCTTAAATGTGCCTGATCACAAAAATGTTGGGGGGAAAAAACAATCTCACAAAATTAAACAAAGTAAAAAAACAATTCTTGGATCCACCCCCTGTTCTTTCTTTACCCATCCTTACGCCAATTTTCGTGGTAATGAGCAAAGTACTTGTTTTGTGTAATGATGCTTAAAAACAAACAGAAGCAGCCTCCTATGGTGGAGGTAACAACTCAGTTTCCTTGTCATGACACTGCAGTCAGTGCATGTGACCTTGAATAATGTATGCTTGGACAGCAGCTCACAGCACTGAGGTCAATACTCATTAGATCACAGCACATAACATCAGATCATGTCCCACTGCATACTATAGCAGGAGACTGGCGGCTACACACACACACACACACACACACACACACACACACACACACACACACACACACACACACACACACACACACACACACACACACACACACACACACACACACACACACACACACACACAACCAGCTGCTGGACACCGTCACACACAATCATCAGAACCAGTTAACTCGCTCATTTCTGCACATTTTAAATTCCCTAAACATCGGGGGCAACGCAGGTACAGACACGACCACACACTGATTAACACACACACTCAGTTGCATCCAGCTGAGCTGCAACAAACTATGAAGTGGTGGATGTTGTGGGCTGAGTCACAGTCTATGTTGCCACCTACAGAGCACCTCGTAAAGCACAGAGCTGCTCATCACAAATTAAAATGTGTCGTAGCGGCTGACAGAGAAAACCTACAACAGCAGCGGACAGCTTGTCAGGGTAGTTAGATAAAAACACAGACTCCACAGTTGAACATCTTTGTGTTTCAGTATGTGTTGATGATGACTTATATGGTTTAGTTCCTTAAATAATGCAGGTATGAAGCTGAAGTATACACTCCGACTGAGTGTTTTTTTGGCCAGGTGACTAAAGTGTACTCGTAAAAAAGCTGTTGACATTGGGCAACAAAAAATGTCGTTGTACATACTCTGTTGGTATATTGTATTGTTCAGTAATAATAGGAATCTATTGTCACAGGATAAACCCCATGAGATGTGGCAACTCCTTTCCGGGGGGTGTCAAACACTTACAAATGGGAAGTGCAATGCCATTCACAGCCGGAAAATAACAGTTATAACTTTATTTATATAGCACCTTTCAAAACACAGGTTTACACTTTAAAAATTAAGATTTGAAGGCAACTAGTTGTAATAAAGATAATAAATTCAGAGTAGTTTAAAGGTCTCACGACATTAGTGCAGAAATATAAAAATTAAAATGTTACAGCTAAGAAATCTACCTTTTAAAATACTAAGATCAGCAGGTGGAAAATAAATTAATAATAATGAAAGTAATAATAATAATAGACCTTAAAAGGTTTGTTTCATTGACGTGCACTGGTGCAACTGTTCTGTCACTGCAATGTCTGTTAATCTGTTGTAGCCTAAATGGAAAAAAGTCATTGGGTATTTAGTCTAATTTGCCAACTTCCACGTATCAGGCTACAATATTAACATACATCATTATATGAAGCCTTGCTCAAGGGCACATCATCTCATTTAAGAGTGTTTTGGGTACCATTAGTATAAAAAGGGCTGAAAAGACAGAGATGGAAACAGCACAGAGAGACTGAATGTTGTGAAGGTGTTGACTGATAAAACCACCACTGACCTTTGGGCAAAATCCCACTCTGACCTTGTGGCACGCACACACACACACACACACACACACAGACACACAGACACACTGATTCACACAGATTCACACAGATTTCAGTGCCAGCAGTAATTAGACAGAGCCCAGGCTTCCTCCTGTTCGTGGTGAGCCTGTGCCAAAAAGCCAGTACCCCACCCACGCTGTGCAGCAGCAGGCTCGCCTCTGATTGGCTGCAGGCCTGTGGGCCCTGCCAGTAACGCCTCAGCTGATAGGCTCCGGGAGTCAGCCACTCAACCCGGCGCTTACACCTCCACTGCGAGGGCTGCGTCTGGAAGCTGTGATGAATCCTGTCAGCTGATTGGCCCACAGCTGGGAAGGTGTGTGCGAGCGTGCCTGCGTGCGCGTGCGGGGTTTTCAGCTTCGCAAAGTGTGCGCGCTCAGACAGAGGTGTGTTGATAATAACAACCACGTGCGATTCCTTTGAATCAGAGGACCAGATCTATGTCGCAATCAAGTATGTCTAAGCGTATCTATCAATTGGGATGCGCGTAGTCTGGTTTCCATGACAACACCCCCCCCTTTTTCTGCTGACAAACCTCCACGTGACACATCACGGAGCTGGAGTCAGGGATGAGAGCTGGAGAGATGATGCTCGCTCTGTGTCTGCGCACATGTACGCTCCTCATACAGATCTATTAAAGCTCTGTGTGTGTCTCCCAACAGGTGACCCGAGCCGCGCGTGTTCGTGTCACACACCTTTTGTGCTGCTGCGCTGCCACATCACATCACATCACAGCACAGGCCTCTGCACGAAGCTGCGCCAGTAAAACGGTAAAACAGTATGTCTGCGAATAGGAATCTTTGGGCTTATCTCAGCTCCGCTAATGTCCCCTCAGAATAATGCGCAGTGCAATCGCGTCGGTGCAATCTCTGCGCCTTTTCTTCGCTGCAGCCGGAGAGCAAATAACGCATGCTTGTGCTTGCTTACCTCATCTTCCCCTGCTGTCCGTGTGGATGAGACGTGTGGTCTCTCCGCTCAGTGCTGTGCCCTTCACTCCAGCTCCAGCTGTTTCAAAAAAGGAAAGAAATGATCCAGATGTTGCAGCTGCAGCTGTGTGGTAAAAAAAAAAACGAGCGGAGCCTGGACGCGCAGATGTTGAGGGTGGAAACAAGGCGACAGGGTGTGGAGGAATCAAGGCTGCACGGATGGCCACAGTGTTCAGGTCTGTCCTGTTACAAAAAGAAAGAGTGGTTTTCTCCGGGCTGCGTCAGGAGGAGGCTGCTGGTTCAGGCCATTTCAGAGAGCTGCACGCCGCTGTCCGAGGGACGGGGAGCCGGGCGGTGAGTGTGGTGACAGCGGCTCAATGTGAGGTGCCATCTTTTTCCTCACTCCAACCACTGGGAGGCTGGATGGAGAGAGAGAGAGAGAGAGAGAGGGAGCGAGAGCGAGAGTCAGAGAGAGAGAGAGAGCAAGAGAGAGAGCAAGAGAGAGAGAGGCTGCTGAAATATTCATGTGCTGGTTTTGCTGCACGACTGCGCCCCCGGTGGTGGTACAGCAACCGCGCAGGCAGGTATAACAAGCAAACGCACACTGATTCATTTAGAGAGAAAGTTTTTTAGAGAATGAAAATAACACACATAAAATATCTGAGGTAATTTTTTTAAACTACAGAACAATAGAGCTTCACTGGAATATCAGTGATGTGATTGGATATAAAGTCATGACCACAAACTTTAAGTGTGTGTGTGTGTGTGCGTGTGTGTGTGCGTGTGTGTGTGTGTGTGTGTGTGTGTGTGTGTGTGTGTGTGTGTGTGTGTGTGTGTGCGTGCGTGTGTGTGGTTAGAATTAGGGTTAGTTATTTAGTCAGTGTGTGTGTGTATCCTTCGGAGCATGTGGTCTACGCGGCCCACAAAGGAAGTGGTCTTAGTGGTGGTCTTCAGAGGCTGAACCAAAATGAGACGGTCTGGCCTACAGAGTCTGTCCGTGAATGGCGTCACCAGCTCGTCGCCCCGCCCTCATTGCTGTTACCTAGCAACAGGGCTGAAGTCGGACACAGCTAGAAAGTTTCTATGTCCCTTGGTTTTTTAACATGTGTAATGTTAGCTTTTCACTTGAGTTGAAGTGTGACATGGATCTTCTACATGGACTTAAGTTAACTCTTTCAACCATTTATCCATTACACTTAGCTTTTGCAACCAGTAATTTCAACCATGGACTGTGTATAAAGATGGACAACGTGACGGCTCCCCAAAAAGTGAAGCCAAAACTTCTCTGTCGCTAGTGGGCTGGACATTGTACAAACTAAAAAGTCCATTTACATGCTAAATAAAAACTTTTTATACAGTCTATGGTGTGTGTAAGTGTAATGTTTCCATAATGCTCTTACACACACCATGCAACACAAATACACGTTTTAAGACACCTATGATATCTCCTTCTTTCTCATCACTTCTAAATTCTGTGATTTCTAACCTCTCTCCGTAACTCTCTGAATGATGAATGAGACTGATGGCTGAGCCCATTCAACATTACTACACGCTGTAGTACAGAATAACAGCCTGATATAAAATGACAGAATGTATGGGGCACACACACCTGTCGACAGGCTGGCCCGACCATCTTTAACATCTGTGCGTGTCTGCGTCAGCCAGCTGCTGTTTCCTCATGTGGAGGGCAGACGTAACTCTGCTCTCTCTCTCCTGCTGGAAAACAAATCTATGGATTTCCTTATTCAGGTCTTAAAGTGCCTCTGTGGTTTGCTCTATATAAGTGTTAAGTGTTTTATATTATGGATTTACAGATTAATTTCTTAACTGTATATGTCCCATCTGTGACTAAAATGTTTTATATCATGTGATATAATGGTTTTAAATTGTGTTTGTCTATTATTTGGTAAAAATGAAGTTAAGACTTGAAATGGACTTTAGGGTCAAAGGTCAGATGAATAGCAAATGTCCTTATGTCTAAAAATGTTACATGAATGCATTACTACTTATCTACCAATAACATGTTTCCCTGGACATTGTACAATTTTAAAGGTAGTATCGTCTATAAATCAGCTGCTCATGAAAAGAGTTTGTTTTGATACAAAAATTTGGGAAAGAATTTGTACTTTTAAACAGAACGTGCTCTGTACGTATTGTACATAAATCATCTAGGTTGGTTGGGTTTAGGTCTTGTATTTACAATCTAAAGTGCCTTGAGATATATTGTGATTTGGTGCTATACAAATAAAATTGAACTAAATTTGATTTTCCCTAATTTTTATATCAATTATTATGTCAACATTTGTCTTTTGGGTGATATTCTCGTTGGTGATGCCTCCCCATTCTGTACTTTCATTCATTCAGGGGAATCCTGGTTATTCATCAATATTTGCAAGAAGACAAATACTGATTGTACTGGATTGTATCACACTGGGATTCAGACAGTTAAATCCACATGTAGGTCATGAAAGTGGAATATGCTTTTCTTGTACCTGCATCTAAAGCTGGCACAAGAAAAAAGCACACAAACAAGAAGAGGTTTCAAATAAACTAAAAATAAAACATAATTTGGGGGTTTTGTTTTGTTCTTAATTATAATTCAGTTTTTAAACTATACCTTAACTGTAAATACAGTTTTTATTCTACATCTTAACTACAAACACAGGCTTAGGCTAAACTTCAAGCAAACCTGTAGTTGCAGTTGTTCCTTCTCACCAGCAGAGGTCCTCCTAGTTTCCAACGAGCCCAAGAATTTCTCCTGTGGTTCTTGTGGTGACTGAGGAAAATATTTGAGGCCACACACTGGGTTTGTGATCATAAAAAGTTCAGCCCTTGTTTTAAGAGAACTTTCATTTTATTCAGTTAAATCTGGAGCCTCTGTTAACAACCACATGATGTTACCTTTTATTGTTACTGTATCCCAGTGTGTGTGGGTGGCTTTAATCTCCACAGGAGGGCGCTGAGGGTGGGCACACAGAATTTATCCCTGGAACATCACCAGGACCCTCAGAATTAATGTGAATAAAGAGCAGAGTGAGCACAAGATGCCAGAGCAATTTTTACTGCACCTTTAGATGTATAGTCAGTTGTTGACCTGAGCTTTATTCAGCTCCTCTAAGGATCATCTTGTGTTAGTGGGACTCTCAGAGGCAGTGGAAAGTGTGCGTCTCACAGCTCGACTATTTGCCTCGTCTTTATTTTACTGTTTATCCAAATGAAAAGGTCGTGGCACATGACGCGGCTTTCAGTAGTTTCCTGTTCATCACAGTGCTCATTCGCTGTGTGCCCTGCAGTCCCTTTTTAAAAGACCGCTCTTCAGAGAAGGGCTGATTGGACGTAACTCTGCCAGGACTTTTCATTAAAGCTGCTTTCAGACATTGTCACTTAAGGCCGGACAGTTTCCTGAGAAGGGGCTGTGTGTGACAACGCACATGTCCGAGTCAGTTGCTTCAGACATTTTCTAGAACCTTCCCTGGCATTCAGGTTAGGGTGAGGGGGTAGGGTGCCAGCTTCTGCCAACTTACAATGCCAACCCTTCACATACTGCACACACACACACACACACACACACACACACACACACACACACACACACACACACACACACACACACACACACACACACACACACACACACACACACACACACACACACACACACACACACACACACACACACAGCAGCAGACAGCATGAAGTGAAGTCGTCCCACTTGTGATCAGAACACAGTTGTTTATTGTTTTTTTCCTGAACTAGGAGCCTTTTAAGTGAAAGTAAGATTTAACATCGACTACAAAACTGATAATATCACAGCAAGCAGGTAGGGAGAGGGAGATGGAGACACACACACACACTCACACACCCACACACCCACACACACACAAACTCTCACACACACACACTGTTTCCCTCTTACATCACACAGTCAGTGCTCAAAGACGACTACAGACAAAGACACATCCGTACAGTCAGACAAAGTGAAGACTTGAACACAGAAACACTGAAACAAGATGCAGGAACTAACATGTGAGAAACTGAAACTACACAGTGCTCCTTAAAGTGTTCACACTACCCTGAAAATAAATATTAAAATATATATTAATGTCATAACACCCTGTAGTGACTCATTTAATTAATCCGACTTGTTAATGGAAATGTGTTGAGATGCTGTACTGTAGATCTCAGAATGTAATTATCATCAATTTGAACTCAACGTCTTGTTTTTCCAAGATTAGAATCAAGTCTTTACTTGCAATTACTGTTCACATGGTAAATTGAGGCTTTAAATAATTATTATGCGTGAACTTAATGACAAAGTTGGAGTAATTCTATCTCCATCCACTCTCTTCAATAACAAATCTGAAAGTACTGGCTGGGTGACTTGATGGGGCTCTTGTGGCTGGAAGTGTCCTGGTGCGTGCTCTGGGTGGTCGTAGTCTTCTGCAGGTTCAGGGTCAAGGACGGGGTAGACCTCCTCTTCTCCGTCTTGCCGCCCCCCCTCGCCTGGGGGTTGCCAGGCGCCGCAGCGGGCCCGCTGCCGGTGGGCACCTTGGACGCCGACTTGGTGGTCTCAGAAGATCCAGTCTTTCTTGCTTGGGGGCTCAGATAGATCTGCATAGTCACTAAGTGAAGTGGTGAAATGAGGTGAGGAGGTGGTGAGTGAAGAGACCGGAGAGGAGGGGAGGTGTGAGGGCAGATAGAGGTGGGGTAACACAAAAAAAGACATGAAAATAAGGGCGCAGGGGAGAGGGAGGACACGCATGTCATGGTGAGATGTGAGAAAAATGAGAGACGAGCATAAAATAACAACTCAAAAACAATGTTCTCAATTTTACATGATGTTATAGATGATTTCCTGTATTGTCAGGGGCGAAGTCTACCTTTGCACTGTGTCACACGTCTGGTTCCTGCACACAAATAATAGAAAGATTAGATTAGTTTACATGCAGCAATTCCAGACTTCCTTGGTTCTTATGCCCCGACTCATCTCCTCTGTGGAGGCTCGATCAGCAGCTGTTTCACATTCCTGTTATGAGGCTGCATGCTGCCAGCTACAGGAGGGAATATAAAATAAGAACCAACTGCAGAGAACCAGAGACGGTTTCTCTCTTACCTGCACTTACTGCATCCTCCTTAGTCTTGCTGCTGCTGCTGCTATAATGAGAAAAGAGAGAGACAGAAATACTGAGTGTCTGTAAATCTGAAAAAGATTTCAACAGGTGAAATGCATCATATTGGAACAAGGCCCAGCATGAAAGCATCAGTTCAAACAGATAAGGAAGACATATTCAGGTTCAGAATTTTAACTCATTACTTGAAAAGGTCAGGAAACACATCCTCAAACTGTCCATCGCTGCAGCTCCTCTTTTCAGCCTCTGTCTGAAACAGCTTGCTTTTAGCTCCTGTCTCTTTGAGGCCCCCTCCCGATAAAGCCCAGTCTTTCACAATATTGACAAATCATTTTAGGTGCTTCATTTTAAGACTTGAAAGACTGCAGAATTTCTACAAAACCCAGACAATTTAACACACTAGAGGAAAGAAAAACATCTACAGGTCTGAAGAATTAATCTTCATCTTACACACAGCAGGATCTTGGGATTGTAAATAACCATGATTTATTTTAGAGACTTGATTGGAACCTGATTAGTCAGGAATAACTGAGCTGCCCCAAAATCAATAGAAAATTGATGTACATTGATCGCTTGCAAGAAGCGAATATGGAGACATTTTTATAGCAACAGGAAGAGACAATGAAGGATTTTAAGATGGTGAGGCTGTTTCCTGAAACAGCAGTTAGCTTAATAGACAGAAGATAACAGGCAGTTTTCCTTTTACAGGACATTTAAGTTTTGTATAAAATGCTTCTCACCATTCCTTTTTACATGAGGAGGCTGCAGACGTGGGCCGTGATTTGGGCGTCTTACATGGGCTGTCCTTCACACTCCCTGCTGGGCTCTTCACACCGCTGGAAGGAAAGGGACGAGCACTGTAAGATCATGGCTCTGTATATAAATGTATACATTCTCTCTATATATAGAGAGAGAAAGAAATGGAGAGAATAAGAGAGTGGAGTCAGTCAGTCGTCATCAGCAGCTGATGACGACAACCTCCCCCCCGTCCTAACACTGGATGGACATTCTTAAGTGGATGGAGATTTAACTCTCTCTGTGCAATCATATCAGCGTCCCCCAGATACCCCAGCAGCAGCGGCACGTTCAGGCTCCACAGAGAGAAGCCATCACACTCCCTGGCTAATGCGATGTAATGACAGTATCATTCCAAAAGTAATTGAGAGGAAGAGAGGTGCCATAAATGGTTTGCTGCTTTATTGCTTTGAAATAAAGGCGAGTGTTGGAATAATTATTGACAATCAATCCTGGATGAGGTGATGAGGGTGAAGCTGGAGAAGCTGAAGTGTGAGCTGCTTCATTTAACAGTTTTACATTAAGAGTGTGCACAGAAGCTTCTTCATTGTTGTGTGTGTGACTGGGATGAGATGAATGCCAGTGGGATTATTATTCCGTCATGAAATCAGTCACATATTTTAATATTTTAGCTTTTTTACTGTGCAAATCTTGATAAAGATAACGTATATTTTTAACAGATTTCTCTCAGTAATAGTGATTAAAAAATAGAAAAATCTAAATATGACATTAACGTCTGTGTGGATAGGAGAGAGTCTCATAAGATTTGATCACAGCCTCATTTTTGCAAACTGTGCAGTGATGTTTAACCTGAGAGGTGGTGTGGGGCTGTAGTTCCTGGCTGTGGAGCTGGAGGGCAGCGTGGAGCTCTTCTTCAGGGAGGCAGAACTCGTGGAGACCATGGGATGCCTGGAGGGCAGAGCCAGAGAGACTGGCCTGGCTGTGGGGGAACACACAACATGTTGGGGATGAATTTGTGTTAGTGTATGCTGCTGATGAACTTATGAATAGTCTGTTTCACTTTTCTGCCAATGTAAAGCCCTCTGCGAAGTAGATTTTGAAAAGTGCTCTACAAATTAATTGTATTATTATTATTATTATTATTATTTTAGTGTGTAAAAGGTTGTTAAATCTTATGTTAGTAGTGATGGTTGTGACTGCTCTGTTTGTCGATTGAACAAATTAGACCCATTTTGGAATTTGAAATAATTGGAATTGGATTGTATACACATGTTTCTATACATACATATGAAGCATGTGTATAAGAACATGGAAGCTAATGTAATCTTCTGGATTCTTTCCCAGATATTTGTCTGTTGTAGGTATAAATGCAATCAGTCAGATCCATCCGATTTAAAAACACTGCACAAATAATTTAAAAAGAAACCTTTTACTGTAACTTATTTCTTGTTTTTGTATTTGTGTACATATCAGTGTATACATCATGTCTGTGGGGGATGATACACTGACAGTGACAGTAAATGTGATTATCCAATAATGCTGAGTGACTTTGCTCTCATTCAGGTGGATGCACTTGCAAAACAATGAGCGTCATTAGTTTAATTAATTCTTTAGTAAAGTTGATGAAAACATCGACTACATCAACAAATCTATGTTCTCCAAAAAAGTGTACAGGTCTACAAAATAAAAAACTGCTGGATACAGACAATCATCCACACACAGATCTTGGCTCACCTTTACCACCCGGCGCCCTCCTGCCAGCAGTGGCGGCGGCAGCAGCGGCCTGGTGCTCCTCAGAGATGTTGAGCCTCTTGAGGACGTCAGCCAGCGCCATCTTCAACAGCTGGATCTCGTCTTCCTGCATCTGCATCCTCTGCTCCAGGTAGGTCAGTCGGTCAGCCACATCCAGACCACTGGCTGCTGAGCTGCGGTCATCTGGAGGAAGAAGAGAAAACAGCATGTGTAGGTGTTAGATAGGTAGGTCAGTAGGATGGAAAGAAAAAAGGAAGGATGGAAGGAAGGAAATTTGATGGATGGATGGATACATAGATAGAGGGATGGATAGATAGATAGATAGATAGATAGATAGATAGATGGGTTGCGTGACATGTTTGAACCAGGACAAAGCTTTTCAATATTGCATAACTGATAACAGGGTTAAAGAGGGTGACTCATCCATTACCTGCGTCCAAATCGTCTCTCAGTATATTTCAATTAACGGATTTCACAGAGCAAAACAAAGAGCGCTCACAAAACAAAGCAGGAAAGACTGTAAACCAACTGATGCTGCAGAGGGTGACAGTTACACACACACACACACACACACACACACACACACACACACACACACACACACACACACACAGGAAGGGAAAGTTGCCAAGAAAGAAATGAATATGCAAGTGACTCATAGTGAAACCACACCATGGTTTGGTACGAGAGAAAATCTTGAGCTTGGAAAAAAAGTAATCCTCCTGCCCCTATTTCGCTGTCTGCTCTTTTAAAACCTGTAATCTTGTGAAGGAATATAATAAAACATAAGAATATTACTTTTCCCCTAAGCCAAATATTGGTTCAGCCTGAGGCATTATCGGCTGGGTGAAATGCTACCATACCATAAACGCTCTTGTGTGAACAAAATATGAAAATGAATAATCAGAGAAAGGAATAAGCTCTTTAGCATCTTCTGTTCATGTAGCAGAAATCGTGTTAATGAGGTCACGGCACAGCTGGACACAGCAGATCATCCACAGTGTCATCACACACAGCAGCGTGTAAACAAAGACACATATGCAAAACACTCAGTAACATGATATAGTTTCTCTTTTCACACGCATCAATCATCACCAGCGACAGAAACAATAGTTCAGAGGTGGATACCATGGGAGACTCTGGAAGTCTGTGAGGGGTCAGGGGGCCTCTGCTGGCCGGACGGGCCTTCCACCACCGCCCCAGACGTCTTCCTCCTCTTCCTCTCCTCTCGCGAGCACAATCTCTTTCCTCCTCTGGCCCCGCTCAGATAGGCTGGATCTCCCTCCATCTGATTTTGATCCACTTGCCTGTCTCCACTAAGATCTCATCTCCTTCGCTCCGCTTATGTCACACACACACACACACACACACAAAGAGATCTGCCTTTCTGGTCTTTCACCCGCCTCTGTTTACAGCATCCAAGTCATCTGCCGCAGGAGATGAGGTGACTGATGATTTGATCCTCTCACATTTCCTCAGTGGTCGCCTCATACACTCTGGATGCAGTGATGTGTATGACAGGGCTTAAAGCTCTTCTGCTCAGGGTGTGTGCCTTGTATAAAGGTGGGGGTGGGGCTGATAATGCTTAAAAACTCAGCAGTCGTCCAATTCAGCCTAAATTGTCTGTGCACGTGTGTTTGTGTGTACTTCTGTGTGTGTGTGTGTGTGTGTGTGTTCAGACTATGATGATAATCCCTCAGACTGAGCCTCTTTGACCCCACCCCCACACACAAATCCCATGTCAGAGTGAGACACAGAGAGGAAACAGTAATAAACCTATGATGTGGCCTGTTCTTGTGACGTGCTCTTGTAAACATCTTGTTCAGCCACAGAGACACAGAGGTGACAACGCGTCAGTCACAGGGAAGATGACGCAGAGGCAGAAAGAAAAGTGCAGGTGCAAGTTATTTCCCTGTGTTTTTTAATTAAAGTTAATTACGTAAGGGATCAGATGCATATCGTTAACTGTGTATTTATTTATTTATAATTTTGTTAACTGTATTAAGTGCATCTTCAAGTATACTGCACAAATGGTCTGATGGTAATGGACTAATGGTTAAAATAAATGTACAAAAGTAAGGTACAATGGCATAAATAGGTAAGATCAATAGTTAGCTCTAATTATTAATAACATTTTAGTTTGAAGTAATGGACGAATGGTAAAAATAGATTGATACAAAAGTAATGGATAAACGGAAGTATAGTTAATTAGGATTAATGGCTAAAAGAGCTAAGCTAGTCAAAATGATTAGCTCCAAGTTGGAATTGTTTGAATAATAAGGTAAAAAGTAATAGATGAATAGTTAGAATTGTTAGCTCCAAGTAATAATACAGGGTTTAAGTAATTAGCTGAAAATAATAGATAAATAACCAAAATATCTTAAAACTAATCAGATGAAATTGTCACTTAGTCTAAAGCAATGAAGGGTTAAAATGTTGTCTGAAGATGAATAAATGGATGAAATCGATGGATAAAGAGCTGCATAGTTAACTTTAAGTAATAATAATAATAGTAACTTTTAATAGAAAATAAAATAATAATAAAACAATGTATTCATTAATAGTGCCTTCGAAACTACACAATGCTACTTTTCAAAGTCAGGAAAAGTCAAAACTGAACTAAAAGTGAAAGAAACAAAAATATTATTAAATATTAGCTGGAGATAACTAGAGATTAAAATCCTTTGTGTATCTCTGCTGGGAGAGAGTTCCTGAGGGTGGGGGCTGCCACACTAAAGGCCCTGTCACTATGACAGTGATGAATATATGGTTGAAATCAAAAACTGTATATGAAGATGGACGAGGCCGCTCCTCTTCCTCCCACTGTCGAGAAATAAAGTCAAAATATCCCAGATATCGCCATCTTGTGTATGTGGAGCCGAAGTATCGAGCTCACGTTGATATACACACTTGACCAATCGCTAGTCAGTCTCAGCTGTGTGATAAGAACTACCCCAAATAATGGAAAACACTTTATTTGGCGTGTTCTTTAACTTTTTTAATTTGGTCTAGGTTGCATCTGCTAACATGGAAGAGGCGGGCCTGTATGACCTATACTGAAGCCAGCCACCAGGGTGCGATGGAGATGCTTTGGCTTCACTTTTGGGGAGTCTGTGGTTGAAATGATTGGTTGTGTAATGGATAAATAATGAATAAATGTAAAGTATCTAAAATAACTATAAGAAAAAACGTATCGCAACGCACGCCCATTATTATATCTAAAAAAAGGCTCTTATCAGAACACATGTGAAATGCATGTGTTCTGGTCTTTAAACTGATTTATCCTCCCTCCCTCTATAAATCTGTGGAGATATGAGTCTTTCCTCCTGACAGGCAGCGATGATCTGCTGTGGACTGGGGCTCTAATCGTCGGGGCATGCAGCTGTAATCTGTCTCTCATGGAGAGTTGTGATCGTGTAGGCCTGTGATTTTTCTGTGTCTCCTCTTGTCCTGGCCGTGACATCATCCTCGTGCCACCTCCACACACCCCATATGGGATTGGGATTAGAATAGCACATAATCCCGCTGCTGTAAAAGGGAATTAGCAGCCCAAAGCTCAATCACTGCACTAACTCATGCTACACAAAGGGAAGGCAGGCTCCCCGGATACCTCTCGTGCAAATGTGAACACGGACACACACAAGCATTGAGTCTATTTCTGCGCCTGTGACTCACACACACTCACATTCACACACGTGCACGAGAGTCAGGGCCGCAGCAGCAGCCTCAAAAATATCATACGCCTGTTATACATGTTGGCTAAAATGAAAATACATCGCAGAGAAGCAGTGGAGTGTTTTAATCTCCGCTCACAGATGGTGTTTCTTGAATGAAGACGCAGCATCTGTCTGCTCACATCAGCACAACCCTGCACGCTGACACACACGGGCCACGTGGGCACGAGCAATCCTGCACTTATTAGTCCACTGATACTAATATCCCCGGGGGCACGGGGGGCATTTCCCCCCTAAAATCTCCTCGGCCGAGCCACATTCCACAACACCCACACACTGACTGCACCGCGTGTGATGCATCACACAGGTATGCAGGACTGCAGCTTAATTTAACCTGCCTGTTCAGTGCCGGTGTTAACAAAGCAGCAGTGAGGACAGATGGATTTACACCCAATGCATTTCGTGAGGTTGTGACTTCCTTGATCTCAATTAAACCCGGATTTGTACAATAAATTGTCAGTCGGAGGTTTTTTTCGTGCTGTGTGAGTCACATGTTCTGTGTTAATAGTACATATACTCCTCCAAGACTCACCTGTCATGAAATGTTGGAGATTCATTTATTTTTTAACTCATCAACCCCTTAAAATCTGCCTGTTTCTTGAAAATAACATGCCCAAAACCAATAGAGTAAATCTCTGCAACCACAGGCTCTATATTAAGTATAGTAATATCAGTAGTATCAGTATGTGTTGCAAGGTCAGAGTAAATAAAGACGAAATGCTACATAAATGAAAGATTTCATGTCTGGTTTTTATTAAATTTTAGAATGAATATCCCTTGTGAAATTATTCAGTTGGAACCCAAAACCTTTAGTAATCCATTGCAAAACATTTCAATTTAATGCGGGCCAAATTTCCTTTTAATAAAGTGAAGCAGAGGAAAGTCAGACAGGTTCTAGTAGAGATGTAATGTTCAAAATGGCCCAACTTTGGCACCATGTGTGCCATTTCAGATTTATCACTATAAAACTCGTTTATTTTCATTTGTGTCACTGTAAGTGTTTATTTCATCTGATACAACTGTTTATACTGTATAAGCTCCATGAATACATCTGAACAGCTCTGTGTGTTGGGCTGCCAGTGACGCAAGAGCTGCCAGTGACAATATAACTTAGATTCGTTGAGTTTTTTTCTGCTGACAAAGCTGAAGCAACATAAATGAATCTGTTCAGAAGTGTACAAACCACAAATGGTTATACATTCATATAGAGAACTATAAAAGTTTAGCTCAGTTTTTTTAACAGTATCAGGTTTTTGGCTAATTAAACTTTTTAAGCGTAACTTGTCAAAGCTTTGAGCACCTCACACGGAATCGAACAAACTTATATAGTTATATATTATATAGTTAATAAATCTGCCTAATAAATGTAAATAATAATCATCACCATAACAATAATAAACTGTAATTTGTTTGCACTTTCCTAAACAGTGTCACAAAGTGCTAACAAGCAAAGGTAAAAAAACAACTAAACAAATAAGAGATAAAGCAAAAAAACCCCAATAGAAACAAGTAAATAAATGCAAATCAAACATTCCAAAAAGAGAAAGCTTTTTTAAGATGAGATTTTAAATAATGAAAAGTTTAAACTGTATGTCTAACATCTAATGCCACTTGGTCTTGTACCTGTCATGAAGTCGGTGTCCGGTGCCAGCAGTGAGTCGCTGTTGTAGCTCTCCTTCAGCGAGGGCCTCCTCAGCAGGCCATGATCCGTCTCCTCCATCCCCAGGCCCTGGTCCACCAGCTCCTCCATGAGTGCGTCCCCCTCCACCGCTGTGCCCGCCGCCATGGTCCCTGACACACTCCGTCTGTCTGCCTGAGTGAGTGAGCCTCAGGCTCCTGCTAAGTCTTGTACGCTTCACTGCCGAGATAATTCACCTTCCCTAAACCACCGGTGGACACCACCTCTCCTTTTCCCTCCCTCCCTCCCTCTCTCTCTCTCTCTCCCCCGCTGTGCAGGGAGAGGGTGATGTCACTCAGAGGACAGATTAAGGACCTGTAAGCCATCTGAAGCTCAGGACAAGACTAAGGGATCTGTGCTGTGCTGTGTGTGTCTTGTGCACATGGATGGATAATGAGAAAACTGCCCCTGGGATCAGACGGGTTAAAGGCCCCCCCATCCCTCCACTACAGGACCACTGAGCCTGAAAGAGACACAATCACCTGCCAACAATATAATCATTTGTTATCGTTTTGTGTCCTGTTTTTTTTTAACTCTGTGATCATTTAGAGCCCCTTTTTGTCCCACTTGACTCTGTTTGTGGTCTTCTTCTGCCTCTTTTGGTCAGTTTTTGTCTGTTTGTAGAAAGTCTTTTTTCTCTTTATGCTCATTTTGTGGACATTTTTTTGTGTCTTTGCGGTCATTTTGTGCTTTTTTGGGTAGTTATTTGTCCCCTTTTTGTCATGTTTGAGACCGTTTGTGGTTATATTGGACCTCTTTTCTGTCTTTGTCATTCATTTTGTGTATCTTGGGTCATTTTGAATCCCTACTCAACCCTTTTTCTCTCTATAGTCATTTTTCATGGACATTTTTGGTCTCTTCTTTGTAGTTTGGAGCTCTTTGAGCCTCTTGTGCCCATACTTTGTCTCTTTGAGATAATTTTGGGTCTCTTTTTTTGAGAATTGTGTCCATTTTTGTCATTTTGGACCACTTCTTCTCTTTTTCATCTCTCTATATCTCAGTTTGTGTCCTTTCAGTCATTTTGTGTATCTTTATGGAGGAGCTGTGGTCCTCATGGTCAGGATGTCAGGGCCTCTGGGGTTATTGTTCCTTGTAGTCCTGTTTGATAATCCATCTATATTTGTAGAGCATGTAGACGGGGGTCAGGGAGGCCTCAGACAGGGAAAAGACTTTCACATTAAAGACCTCAAAATAACTTCCTGAAAGATAAGTTACATAACACCACTGTCAGCAAACAAGCAGCTCCTGCTTCGAGGAGGAGAGCACCCAGTAACAATTACTGACCTGCGCGCTGAGAACACACACACACACAGCAGGGTGGGACCATGCAATTTGCTGTTGCACACAAAGTTGCAGCCGAGCACACAATTACACCCCCCTGAAGAGCTTACATCAGGCTACCATCCGGCGTGTCCAGCCCTGGTGCACTGTAAGGATGATGAGATTCAGAGATTAGGGAGCACAACTTGATTAATTACAGTCATCAGGAGGACAATAAGCCGGACGTGGTAATTAGACCGACAGAGAAAGACAACAGGAGCAGATGAAACGCCAGTTAGGTGATTGTGTCGGGTCTCCCCCGGTGTAAGCTGGTTTTCTGTCTATTTTGCATTCGCTGCTCGGATTCGTTCTCCAACAGATGCTTCTCTTTGCTGATCCGTCAGAGCCTCCTCGCCCCCCTTGGAGCAATTTCATTTGTTTCCTATAATGTAAAAAAACTAAAATTTACCTTTTACACTTTTCCTGGTGTTTCATAAAAATCTTCAGATGAAAGATGGTAACCGAGATCAGACGTATACAGGACATGCTGTGTGTAAACTTCCTGTTCCTCTCATTCTCATATTTCCCCCCCTCGGTTTTCACATTTGGTTTGTCTCCTCCTCTCACTTCCTGTTTGCAATTAGATAAATGCTGAGGTGGAACTATTTAGTGTAAATTTATGTTAATAAATGTAAATGTAAGAAAACAATGAGAAAGATAAACAGTCACTTAATATGCATCTATGTGTGGACTGTTGACTCTCCCATAATAACAGGCTACTACAATTAATTATCATACTTAAGATATGATTTTAATAATAGCTCTGATGGGTCAGAGTAGGCCATACATAGAATAATAAACATGGATATTGCAGATAGAAAAATCCCATTTAAAGGATTATGTAAGAATAGGAGTAAGGCTGAGCATTAAGATTTAAATCATATTCAAAAATACAAATTTGGCCTGTTATCTAAAATCTAATTATGGATCCCTGTAGTATCTGTAAATACCCTGAACGCAAACCCCTGTAGATTACATAACTGTACATGCCTGTGTGTCTTTCTTTGTACAAATAATTATTATAATCATATTAAATATATATTTATTATACATATAATTATTTTTCTCTATCTCCACCAATGCAATTCCAATGGAGCACCTTGCCACTACCTGACAACACACAGTATTCTACATACTAGACTTAAGCATTAACAATGAACAGATATTTTACCAGGCACAGCCATCATTTCAATCATTGAGTACAGGCCTAGTTTTAAAAGAAGTACAAAATACTTCTGCTAGTGTTCATCAGGTGGTCTTCATGAAGGCAGGCTTCTCATTGTGCAGCCTTATATACATTTTACACTTAAGCAAAGTATAAGAACTCAATTACAAGTATTTTAACTTAGTTGTTTGATACTTTTGATTAAAATATTCGAACCATATATTAGGAAAAGCTATTTTAAATTTTTTATATTTGCTCCAGATCATGAATGCTTGCACAACAAAGTCTTGTTCAGCCGTGGTTGTCTGTCATATAGTTATATAGTTATGAAGGACATTTTAATGAGTGGCTGGTCCTTTCAAATTCAATGGGCTGTTTGAGGGTAAAGACCTGGTTTTAGGGTTAGGGTTAAGCATTTAGTTGTGATGGTTAAGGGTAAGGGGTTAGGTAATGCATTATGTCAATGAGTTTCCTTACAACTATAGAGAGACATGCGTGCATGTGTGTGTGAGTTGCATGAGGTCTGAACAACAGACGAAGGCCACAGACAGATAACAACTCTGCTGACAGAGGAGAAGATACAGGGAATCATGGGAGTAAGACAAGAGAGAGTTCAAATCAATCTGCACATTGTAGCCTCAACATTTACAGATAACCAGCCAGTGTCTTGGTCCTGGTTACTACCTTGATACAGAGGTCACACCTCTGACGGTCTGACCCTGACCCCTGCATATAGTCTCACTACTGACCTCCTGTGGGTACTGTACTTAATAACAGCTGGTTGCTTAAGGAATTTCATTGATTTCCTAGAACACATGCAAGGACAACAGTTTTAATACAGTATAATGTTATATAGAGATAGTTGATACATACACTGAAGTTAGATCCACTGCAAAAGAATATTTAACCTGTTGGTAAAGGTCCTTCAAAGAGAAATAGGTGACCTTTAAAAACACTTTAAATAATAATGGTGGAACAAGTTGACGGGTCATGTTTAAATGTTTTTTTTTTAAAAAAAAACACAGACACAATTTTCACAAAGGACTTAAAATTTATAAATATTCTTTGAATAGAACATCAAATCAGAGGGATGTTATAATTCTTCCAACAAAAAAAAATCCAAGCAATTTTCAGAGAGCATGACAAAGTGACAATATTCTGATACACACATCGCTTCTCTACTCCAAAAATATCTAGACTCTTTACTGTATATTCCCCCATTTTTCCAAGTATATGTCGACAACAAGCATCAGCACAGACACAGAAAGCAGAATCTCATGGGTTGGTCGGGTGCTTTTGTTTGGACTCGCTGAGGGAACGCACTTCCTGTGTGGCATCAAAAGAAGGTCACCCAGCGTTTGACCCTGGCCACCAAACCATCTCCTGAGTGACGGCCCTGCCCTGCTGCCATGGCAACAAGGGATGCAACTGTGTCCATGAAAAGCTGCTGGAAAATTAAGTTACATCAATAATAACATTCAGTCTGGTCCATGCTTTTAGCAGTGCTGACCAGACTTATGACTACCTCCAGGAAGTTCGCTCTCAGTAGCCAAAAGATAAAAATTCAAGGCCATAGCACGAGGGAGGAAATTGTTGGACAGCATTGGGATGTGTCCATGAGTCACACAGGAATTTCTGCCCTCTAGGGGCCAAACACCATCAATGCACATCTGGGAGAAAGGCAGCGGTGGCCAGCTGATGGGGACAGAGGGAGAAGCTGTTCAGTAGATCCTTAATTTGATCTACTCATTAAGTATATAAAAATTCCTAAATTCAATCTCAGCCCACTGCTAAACCTTGTCATTTTAATGACTTCCATAAGGGGCTGTAGGAAAATTATTTGTGTGAAGGAAGATACATCTTAAATTTTATGTAATAAATTATTTAAAATATAATTATGAAACAAAAGAAAGCTAAAACACCCTCTCCTGATCTCACAAATAGACTATCCTTGTCCCTTATTCCTGACTCAAATTGAAAACTATAATATTGAGCTAAATTCAGAGAAGTTAAACAAGGATGTTAAGTCATTGTCAATTTAATGACTTCAATGAGGGAGATTTACTTGTGTTGGGAAGGGGAGATAAATCATATATTTTTTATTATAGAAGAATTCTACATATTTATCTTTGTCCCTTCCTTTTGTGGAACCCAAAAAAATGGATTTCAAATGAAAAAATATAATTATGTAACAAAGGGAAGTTTAATCACCCTCTCCTGCTCCCCAAAATAATATAGACTACACTTGCTGAGCAAAAATAAAGATTAAAACTTCTTCTGACTGCATCATCCTCCGTAGTAATTTCCCCACAGTCCCAATATTGGGCTAAACTTAAAAAAGTAAACTAGACCTGGAGGTCAGAGGACGTCCCGTCCTGTCTCAGGTGTACCGTTGCCCTGATAGGACGAACTGATAAAAGCTCAGGTGACCACGTCGCCACGGAATTCTCCCAACTGTTGCACTTAAGGTCGGTCAAGTTGAGCAGGAGAGCTTGAAGTCCCAGAGGCCTCAGGTCAGTCTTGACTTATTTCAAAGTATCTCAAAAAGGGAATCTGATCAAATGTTCAAATTTGTGTCGACTTCTGCTCTCCTGTCTGTCAGAGCGTGATATGGGTCTGGTCTCCAGCCCCCGACAGCAAAACGATTCAAAGTAAACAACATTTACATCTCCGTCGACAACCACCGCGCAGTCATTTAATCTCTAAACTCATAAATTACAAATAAACAGAAATCATTTCAATCCTGGAGAACAAAGAAACAAGATATAGTTCATCAATTAGACACAATATTTCCAAATAAGTTAAATTGAAATCTTAATATATTGTACTGTTTACTCCATTTAAATATTTTTTTTCTTACTTTAAATATAACTATTACAGATCTTGCAAAAATACTACGCTGTGCATTGGCTGTCTGCTTGTTTTAAAGAGTGCCCAGTGCTTCCTGGATTCAGATATGTACACTTCAATAGAAATCGGCTGGAAGGGAATTTTCCTCACTGCTTTTTATCTACAGCCTCAGATTATACGACGGCATCGGCTCCCTTCATTCTTCTCTTCTTTTTCATTTGGTCAAATCTCAATTAACACTCTGATGATTTTAAAACTAATTTGTAATACAGAAATAAATAATAATGCATATTCTTTTCTTGATCTTTTTTTTAAGTTCACTTTCCAAAAATAGCAAGTCTAAAAATATATTGCATATGCCATCTTAGGAAATCGACATAATAAAATATTCTTAATAAGGAGAAATTGTAAAGTAGGAGAATATATATATTACTTCTTTGAAGAATCTGGGCTTTTTAATAGAAACCAAGAAAAAAAAAACCTATTGAGCAGGATTTGATTTTAGGATCTGTGTTCGGAGTCATGCTGCTCGAATAGAGAGAAAGTTAAAGATGGCTTTAAAGTGTTAGAAACTTTTACTCGTCCAATAACGTTGAAATTCAGGGCATTGGCTGTGTAGTAAAGTAATCGGGTAATCTTTAGGTTTGTTTGTTTAAAAAGGTACACACACTCCGACTCCTTTTGCTGAGTAAAACACTTGCAGGTTCAAAAGGCAATGAAAGAGTTGCGGTGTGAAAGACCGCCACGACTCAAATAAGTATCAACCCCACCCCGACCCCCACCCGCAACCCACCCTGCAATCCAAACACACGTCTAACATGGTGCTATGTTCATCCCATAGGCTGTGCATAAAGATGGATGACATGACGGCTCCCCAAATGTGATGCCAAAGTATCTTGAATGCCCTCTAGTGGTGGGCTGCAGTATAGCTCATACACCCCACCTTCTCCATGTTAGTGAATGAATCAAACTAAAAAAGTCAAATAAATGAAGTTCATGATGGTTTCTGTAATATTAGGTAGTTCTTTGTTCATTTCCCCAGTAAATTTGGTTTTTAATTTGTTCTTCAATGCTATAAAAACGGGGTGAAACGTCATGATTGACAGCTGAGTATGACTAGCGATTGGTCGAGCACATGTATCTGCAGGCTCTCGCTGCCACAGCTCCATTCCCTGATTGCTACCCCAAATGACATCATCAGCACAAGATGGCGGCGCTCATATTCAAGATATTTTGGCTTCGTTTGTGGATAGTGGGAGGAAGTGGAGACGTGTCGTCCATCTTTATCTACAGTCTGAGTCAGGCCTCATCCAGATCCCTTTCTGAAACCTCAGCACATCAACAGTGAGGATACATAATACATACATACATTTATATTGTATATTTATATAAGTATGTCAGAGCTGATTTCAAAAAAATCTAATGGAATGACTCTAGTAATATACATATACTGTATATGTATACTGTTTATATTCCATGGGATTCAACAGGTTGTGCATCAGGTAACCGGACAAACACACTGGCCAACTCCTCTACTGGTGAAATCATCGAAATATACAGTTTGCACTGACAAAAGCAGCCATGACATCGTTACCATTTCCTTCTCTACAAAACACACAGACACACACATACGCACACGCACGCATACATTGATAATGATAAACAGTATGTTCCCCCAGGACAATATTAGTAGCTAGAACAAAAAGGAAAAAAAATAAATCATGTTTGTTGTAATTAAGGAATGGATTAGTGCAATATAATAAGGGAACAAGGGCAGAGGTGCTGAAGAGAAGAAGAAGTGCGAGGGAGGAGACGGGGACTCTGGCTTGTGTGACATCCTTTGGTTTGTCTTTGGGGAAAGAGGAGGAGGAGGAAGAAAAATCTGTATGGGTGTAGAATTAGAACGGATAGAATAGACATTTCCCAGGTGTTGTGGCACTTCAGGACACACGGTGAGCAGCTAGAGCAAAGCAGGTCGACAACATGAAAAGTGCACTGGGTTTCTAACCAGTGTAGAGCTGCAACGATCAGTCAATAGATGTCAAATTAATCAGCTAGTATTTTGATGATCTAATCTTCATTGAAGCCATTTAAAATCTTTGGGTTTTGGACAAGACACTTTTTATGACAGGCCATTTTTCATGAGTTTGATGCAATTTATCAGCAACACCATAAACAGATGATGAAAATACTTAGATAATGCATTAGTTGCAGCCCTAAACCAGTGCATTTTCATGCCACGGCTGTCAATTGATCGGCAGCAAAATCCTACTTCTCGGGACAAGAGTAAATCCAATCTACCACTTCCTTATCGTATGTGGTGAGACTAGCTGCCTAATGTTCTACCTGCAAGTCATAAGGCAAGTCACAGGGAACAGCAAAGGGGAAAAAATATGACAATAAAAGAAACGCAATGAACGATGGCCCTCCTCTTAATAAGCCTCTACAGGGCAGAGGCGGGTCTCGAATCTTCAGCAAGGGCTCTCTCTCTCTCTCTCTTCTCTCTTCTCTCCTCTCCTCTCCTCTCCTCTCCTCTCCTCTCCTCTCCTCTCCTCTCCTCTCCTCTCCCCCCCCCCCCGTCGGATCCTCTAAGATCCTATTTGGAACAAAGGCTTCTTCAAACAAGGGCTGTGGCTGAGAAGAAAAACGAGTCTGAGGATCAACTGTGGTTTTAGTCATAGGCACAGTTTGGACTTCAAGGTTGGAGGTTCACAAGATAAATCTAGGGGAAATGTAGTGTGTACAACATGAAAACGAAAAAATAATCAGAATACCAGCAGGTGAACTTTCATAACTTGGCTAATAGGCCCAATGAGTTATGTAATATTGCGAGAATTCCCATAGAAACCGAACTTGCAACACGCCCAAGAGCACACAGTTTGCTGTCATGCACAATAAAGCATAAGACTGTAACTCCCTGTCTGTGGAGAACTGTGTGCTCCTCATCAAGGAGCGCTGCACGCGGTTCTACGATGAAAGGTGCAGCAAGTAGAAAGTAGATATCTTTTATGTTATTGTGAGTGTGTATAAAGATTTTGGTTCATTAGGAGACTCTGGCTGGATAAATTGGACTATGGCGGGCCGCCACAGTCTAAGCTATTCATGGGAAACACTGGTATTATTTTAAAAAGAATATAGATAACACCTCATGCATTTTTCGTCATGGCCTTGAGGGGCTTCGGTGAGCCCCCCTGAACCAGCCCAAACTGTGCCTGTCATAGTTGAGTGTGTTTTCATTACTAGAATCAGTTTAGAGCCATGACCCCAAGTTAAAGAAATTTAAACTTTAACTCAAGTTGAGTTTGGTAAGTAAAGGTCTGTCACACATACCCTCTTCAGGTAATTTAGTTTGAGAGGAGCGTCACTCAAGATGAAAATGTCAGTGTCAGTGAGCTGAAGCACAAAGGAGAGAGGAGGGTGGAAGAGAGAGAGAGCCCCACTTCCTCTAAAGCTGCTTGTTTGGTTTGATTGCCTGAAAGCCTCCTAAAAAACCATCACACACACCCACATTTATCCATTTATCCATACTGACAACCCTCGCTCTGCCACTCTCTCACACACTCACACTGAGACAAACTCAAATCAGGGGAAATAAGACGACACTCTCCATTAGCTGCTCTTCCACACTGGCTGGTTGAACACCGTTAACATCGAGCTGACAGTGCAGGCTTGTCTTCCCCAGAAGCACCTTAGAGGCAGACCATCCCTGAGCCATTGGTTTACAAATGGAACAAACATGATTGTTGTGCTAAGATGCTTTGGGGGAAATGCGGTCCTGACAGTAGCCAAGTTCAGCCTGGTGTTCAGCATTCCTGGCAGGCAAAGGGGAGGGGGAGACACAACCTTTTATGTAACCTCGGAGTGCTGTGGAAGCCAAAAAATCCAAGCTGATGGACGAAAAGTGCCCGCCTAACTGTTCCAAAGCAGGAAATATCGGTGCCGTGACTGAGACAGATTCATCTATCACATAGTAACCCCCCTCTGTAGTTGACTAAAGGGAACTGTGCTTCGTAAAAACACTTTTTGCATCACCAACCCAACCCCATCATCCCCCTTCCCTCTGACCATGAGGTCCCCTGCAGAAAAGACCAGGGTGTTTGCTCCTTCGGGACTTGATGATTAATTCATAGATGCGACAAACCGTCTGCCCTCTACTGCAGGTTCTTCAGGATGCGTCCGTAGCGGAAGTCGTAGACGTGCCGGCAGAGATACACCAGCTCGGGGTCAACGTCTGTGGGCACACAGCGGTGGGAGGGGGGGGCAAAGTCCGGGCGGCAGGGCACCATGCTGGCGCTGCCAGATGGGGCACCTTCGGCACGCCGCTTCACCAAGGCACAATATCTAGGAAAAGGAATGGAGAGCAGGAAAAAAAATCAACAGGTGACATTTAAAATATGTCCTCATGTTAGTAGGATTATCTGAAGAGTACAAGCAACAGAACTCGAAACAAATATTTGGAAATGATTTCTAAGCAAACGTTCATGGCCCAGTGTTCCCTAAAATTCATTAACAGTTGCAGTGTCACCGATGTGTGATATGAAAGCCAGAAAAACAGGCTTCTGCATATCTCAGACGCTGAGGTGTTGATTGAAAGGAAAGACTTCTGAACAGACTTTCTGCTAGCATATATTGCTGTGAGTGTGAGCATGTGTGTGTGTGAGTGTGAGTGTACTTACCTACAGTACTGGGCTAGTGGGAGAACATAGCATCTGTCTTCTATGCAGGCCACACTATTTTCATCCTGATGCCGAGAGGCAAAAATCTCATTCTGAAAGCAACAGTGGGTGGACAGTGTCACATCAATACAAGTGTTTACTCTTGTGCGAGCTGAAGGCTGAAGAAATTACAAGGTTTTTTTTTCCCCATTGTGAGCACAGTCATAATTGTTCATGCAGAATAGGACTGTGTCGGTGTGTTTCTACGCTTTGAGCCGAGGTAAAACGCAAACACACAACATACGCTCGAAACATGAGAAGTGTTTCACTGGGAACACTTCTCTTATTCTGTTTGACTGAGGCAGAGGTATCATCATTGTGCTCACGCTAAAGACTTAACCAACTATCGACAGTTTCAGGTCTGCGAGAGAAAGATAATGATGTCTCCTGCAGCAGTCGGCGTCTAAATATTTGTGCCTAGACAAGCAATTCTGTTCAGCACCTTGCACACAATTTTCTCACGTATCAGGACATTATCCCTCACCTATAAATAAATAATTATCACATAATTTTAACAAAGCAGATCAATAAATATTTAATACAAGTCATGCAATCGACAATACCTGCTCTGATCTGAGAGAATAATCTTTTCTGCCACACAAAAAAAAAACTAATGTGAAAGCACAGGATGGTATTTCTCTTAAACTGATTATTATCAAACTTACTCAACAGACCATAGAATTTAATGTATTTTCCACCTGTCTTCTACAAAACTGGGCTGTATGTGTTCACTATAGTGCTGGGCAATAAAACAATATCCATAATTATTGAAATATTAATACAACATAAATGTATATGGATACAATACTTATGCATTGTGTAGGCACAGTGAGAACGTATATAATACATCATTTATCTACCATAGATTTATAAAATGTGTTGCTGTTCATCAAGTGATTATCATTATCTGCTCATAAAGAAGAGTTTGAAACCACAACCTTCACACAGGAACAAATATATTTAAACTTGAGAAATAATAATGTGACATTTATCGTGATAATTAATATTGACTGATATGAAAATGTCATTTCTTGATATAATTAAATTATACAATGGCATTTTTCATTAATGTACCATCAAAACTCATAATGAAATATTTTTTTATGTGAAATGATTTTTTTTACATTTATTTGACTTGTTTCTAAATTCATGCTGTTTGCTCTTTTAGACCATAGCAACAGTTACATCACTGCCTCTGCCCAAAAACTTCAATATGAGAAGATGGATTATGAAATAGATTCACGGTGGAACAAGAATTGCTTCCATTCAAGTTGCAGTTTATATCCATGTTTGTCCCTATTGAAATACTGAATAATTATTGAATTGTATTGAGTACATGTTTTTTATCTAGCAAATGAATGCAAACTAAATCTGGGTAACATCACAGTGTCCATGACCTTTGATCTTTAACCATCAAAATCCAATCATCTTTTATCTTTTGATGCTTTTGCCAAATTTGAAAAGAATTCCCTTGAGGTTTTACTGAAATATTATGTTCATGGGAAGTAATGGATGACACACACAGAAAACCAATAAAACTAAATGCCTCCAGCCACAGCTGGAATGAAAATTACACTGTAAAATAAAAACATAGTAATTTAACATTAAAAAAAGCTGCAAATGAATACAAATAACTTGCAGTATAATCTGCTTTAGTGAGGGAATCAGGAAAAACATTCTGAAAAAAGTAAATTATAACCAATTATTTCACAATGTTATGTTTAGGTTATAAATATAGTCTTCATATGGATGTTTTTTTCCATACTGTCTTACTTTTTAAATCAATATTACACCTTTGGGTCTCGATAAAGGTCTGAGAAAGCATTATGTTAATTAACTGAATCATATAAAATGTGATAATAAAATTAACATGTAGCAGTTTGTAGTTTAATTACAGGTACAGTGATTTGTGTTTAAGAGGGCACACACAGTTTTTATGTAAGATGTTACTGTTTTCCTGCTGAACTGTAGTTTAACCAGTGGTAAAAATGGAGTCTTTGCTCTGGTCTATTCTAGCCTCACCTCACAGTGGGCGCTGGGATCTCGGCCTCCCTGGGTGTGCTCAGGTCGGTAGTACCAGAAAAGACTCATCATCAGCTCTCCTGAGGCAGCGAGTAGAGACGAACACAGAACACACAGAGGTTACAGGTAAACAACCTTGGCCAGATACTTCCTCAACCATCCATGCTCACAAACCATCGCATCTTAAATGATCTGCCCCCTCCTCTTCTCCTTTACCTGTTTTGGGGTCCTCCCACAGCGCTGATATCTTGGCAACATATGGGAGGGTCTTCTTCCTGGGGCCCGATCGTAGCAGCACTGTGTCTCTGATATGTATCACTTCACCGTCCCTCTCGACTCCTTCATAACACTGCCGCAGGGCCGTCTCATCCTCCCCCTGCGACAGACACATACACAACGAAAAGGACACATATAATTATCTTTATAGGGAAAGTGTATTTCTTGAGTTCACAGTTACCTTTGACCTCCAAATTTAAACCAGCTCCTACTTGTGTCTAATTGAATGTTTGTGTCAAATTTGAAGAAATTCCCTCAAGGTGTTACTGAGATATCGCGTTCAAGTTAATGGGACGGATGGACAACTGAAAAAATTATGCCTCCAGCCACGGCTTTTGCTGGTGCAGAGGCATAAAAAAAAAAGAATGTGTCACACAAAGCTGTGTGGTCAAAACACAATTATCTTCTCCCACATGAGCTGATTTCTTTTTTGCCAGGCAGCTGTGTGGATGCTGAGTTTTTTACTAACAGGGTAATATCAGGTAACGGTATACAAGAGAGTGAGAGAGACAACCAGAAAAGAGGCTCTCTAATAGTAGCTCATCTTAGTTGTACACAGACACATTCCCAAATAACGTACCGCAATGAAGACATCCCTCTCAGTGGGCATTCCAACAGGCCGCCAGCCGTTGGTGGCACGTCTGCGGCTGATTTTCTTTTGTTTGGTGCTGGTCCAGCTTGGCACAGGTGATGACTGTTTCTGAGGCGGCCGTGTTCGACCTATGGACAGAGAGCCGTTTGAGGGCTTGGTGCTCGGAGAGCATTCCCTGGCCAGCTTTAACCTGGCCTGGGGCTGGTCCCGCCCAGACAGGGGGGTCAGCAGGTGGGGTTTAGTCTGGGTGGAAGTGGGCACGCTGGAGAGAGGGCAGCTGGAGATGGGCAGGGATGGGGATACCAGAAGGGAGGAGCTGTGGTCACCCTGAGGGGAGGCGTAACCCTCTGGAAAGGTAAAAGATTAAAATAACACTTAACACAAACATATGGCAAGAAATGCATTACAACCGTCCACCGTGTCTGGACGCATCACTTTTTGTACATAAATGCAGCATAAATGGGACTTAAGCCACAAATCCTTTGATGTTCAAAGGCGCTGAGCATAACTGAGTGTGGTCTGGAATGGTGGGCCGAGCAAAGAAGAGGAAAATATAGTAAATGGCGATAATGCACCTTGACGTTGTTAGCCAAACGCCTATAAAATGAACAAAGAAGACCAGTAGCTAATAGTGGCTTATGTTAGCTCATGTTAACAAAATTAAGTTGATTCTATTGATGCTATTCAGCAAAGGTTACACTAACTTTAAAATGAGCAAAATATATAATTGACCTAAAAAATAACCTGCTTCTCTTATCTTATTCATCAGTCCTTTATATATGTACTGTATGAACACATTACATATTAGCCTCTTTATCAAGAAAGATCTGAGCCAGAGCCTTGAGCTATGGACAACAAAAAAGGCAACAAAAAAATGAGATGTTCACATATGTTCAACAGCACAACTAGCTCTAGGCACATTCAACAACAAAGGAATCTTAAGTTCTGCAAGTAATAGATAAATCCAAGCATAACACAAGGATAAGGGTTTCTTTCATAATAACAGCTGTACAAAGAGGGCTTAACATGAGTGAATCAAAGAGGCAAAATCACAATGAACTTGCCATAACGCTCAACCTGCTCCACATCTTACTGAAAAATGCTACTTGCAGCTGTTGCAACACTCTTGGGGATAATTGGTCATCATATTACTATTTACTGAAGTGAGACTAATCTTGTGGAATTGGTCAGTACAGATAGTGTGTTTTTCTTTTGTAGGTCGCATTAGCTCACCTGTTTTGATGCTGTGTGTACATCCAGTGCATCCTGTGCTGAAAGAGCAACCCCTGCTGGTGACGGGAGGCATGGCTCTGTAGGTGTAACCATTGATCCCACAGGCATCACCATAACAGGGTGAAGCCACAGAGTTGCAGTAGGCAGGGTGGGCCAGCCCTGAGCCGTGGGACATCCGTGAACCCAGTAGCTTGGAGCCAGTCATCCGGTTAGGGCACAGACTGGATGGGGAAAAGTTCAGAGGTCGCGGGGCCAGGGATTGTGATGTTGTTCCAGTGTGTGTCGGGTGGGCAATGTGGACGTAGTAGCTGGAGAAGCAGTGGTCAGCGGTGCAGAGGCAGGGGTGGGGGCTGAGGGTCAGGGCTGTGTGTGGATGGGAATGGGTCAGGGACGGTGAGGTTACGAGGCACTCGCGCTTCACAGGGGTCATGGCTGTGTTAAGAGGCTGTTCGTCTGATTCTCGATAGGGCTGCTGACCCAGAAAGAAGGCCAAACGGTGGCAGTATTCTACTGAGCCCTCTGGTGGACAGCAGTAGTATGGGCTCAGTTCAGTTTCCAGCTGCTCCTCCTTCACTTGCTTTAGCGGGTATGCTAGCATGCTGCGTGACTGGTAGCCGGGTTTGGTCAGTCTGTGTGTGCAGTTGCTTGTTTCCCACTCAACTTTGGGCTCAAAGTCCGCCTTCTTCTTGCAGGCTGTGCAACTGCTGTGTGGGGAGGGGGCCTTCTTCCCCTTCTGCTTTTGTGATCGCCCTTTGTGTTTCTGTTTGACTCTAGAGTCCTGTATTGGGGTTGAGACTGCAGCTGGAGCCTTGCAGTCTGACGTGATAGTAGCTGTGGGTGCAGCCTTTAATCTCTGTTTACTGGTAGCAGAGGAGCTGGTTAACTTCAGCAGGGCTGCGGCATTGAGTCCAGCCAATCGTCTGGGGGCGGGAGCATCGAGACTCTCCTGACTCATCTCCCTGCGCTCATCAGCACGACTGACTTTGGCCCTCTTGACTGGCTTAGAGCTTTGGCACAGTTCATGTCTGTGATATGAGGAGACTTTACTGATGTTACCTCGTGAGGCCTTCAGACCTCCAGGGACACTTCTGGTTGGATCTGCATCTGAGGAACCCCCTCCATTTGTGGGTTCTATCTGTCTCCTGGCCTGTTTGGCTGCTGGCTGAAGGTCAGAAGGCCTTTCAAGCAGTAGACTGTTCACTGCCTCAGCATTGAGAGAGGCCAGCCGGCGCTTGCGTGGTTGTAAGACATTAATACCCTCCCCATGACTTGAGCTAACTGACTTTGATTTGTTTTTTGGTGAACTCTTTGACTCTCTTCTTTCATTGCGTTTCCCTTTTTGGGGTTTACTTTTGAGGGCTAAATGTCGGCGTGCATGGTTTCCTTTCCTTTCTTCAGAACTCTCTTTTTCACGTATGCTTTCCTCCAATCGGGTGAGGAGGACGCGGCAGCTGAGCCCCTCCTCACCTGAACCCCCAGCCCGCCCTCTCAAGGGATACAACTTCCTGTCCAATTTTTTGTCACGCCGTCGGTCGAGTTTCCTGTTCTGATCAGATTTTTCTCTTCTCCCTCTCTTGTGAGTCATCTTCTTGCCCATTTCTTTCCCTTGTTTGGTGACGTCACTTATCTTCTTTGTCCTGCCAAATCGGAGTGAGCGCTCAGGCCCGGTGCCGCCCATAGTGCCACCATGTGGCCCAAGAGGACAGTTGTCCCACCACTCAGCACTACTGCGGCTCTGCCTGAGGGAACCCTTCTGCCTTGTGTGAGTCATCACATACTTCTCCTGGGGGCCTAGAGATAAGAGACCAGAAAGTGGTTAAAACCCAGTTTGTCCTCATTTCACCATGTCCGAGCAATGCTCACAATCTGCAGAACAACAACCAGTAATCTATACAGAACATCAATTCACAATCAAGGCTGTTAATTAGATCCATAGAGAGGTGATTCAGTATTACACATGTTTAATGTTTTATAACATCGATGGAAAGTTTCGTTTCTTATTATCACACAGAAGATCTTACTTTTTTTTAATTGTCATTACTTAAAATTAAATAAAGCAGAAAGTTTTTTTGATGTGTGGAAATAAGTGAGGCACAAAGAACATGAAAACAAGATTAAACCAAAAAAACACAAACATAACTAAGAAAATGATGTACCTAAGCCTTTAGTTTAGATTTAAATACAACAGCAACTTCTGATTCAATAAAGAAGCCTAATGAGGAGTAAATTCAGCTGAATGCTTTTGTAATCAATAGCTCCAGCTATTATACACCTGTTTCCTCTCATTACAATGTGCTTGTGTGGCCGTTTTATGTTCAATGGAAGAATCTGATACACTGTCATTCATTCACTGCGCTTGATGCCTTATCACCCGATGTGCACCCAGCATGTAAATCAAACCTTGTTAAGGCCAATTGTTTCGTCTGAAATATTGACTCCGACAGGAAAACGGCTAAAAGGATTCACTACAACATCCAACTCCGCTGAGTAAAATAAGACAAAATAAACAAGCTGACTAAAAGCCCATTTAAACCCAGTCACATTTTGTACCTGTAATTTCATGGCGTCGAATGACTCATTATCTCTATGTTACACAGAGGAATAGGATCTCGTGCATACATCTTCAGTATGTTAGAGCATAAATATTCCCAAAGCTCATTGTAAAATCATTTAGTAATTAAATGTACAACCAGCCGCAGATAATTAGCTTGGGAGTTTTTGTGGGAAAAAAAGAAAAAAACAAAGAATTGAAGTAAGCGCTGTGTATTTCTAAAGTGAAGATCATAAAGACTTATTGTCTCCCTGATGAGATGGACAAACTTGTTAAGACTAAGAACTGCATTAAAAACTGTGCTTACAGTCCTGCTCCCGAGAGAAAACCCCAAATAGAACTATATTTTCTATCATTCAACATTCATTTTGGAAATCAAACTGTTCTTTTCCAAACTCGCAAGACTACCAAACTCCCATCCCGTAATTAGCTATAACATTATAGCTAATTAATACAGTTAATGAAATCCCCTCTTAAAAGACTATTGACATGCATATTTACAGCATGTGCTTTCTAATCTCTAAAAAGACAGTATTTGAGGTTTTTCCTCAATTGAGCTTGAAATATTCATCATATCAGTCATACGAAGTCTTATCATAGCTTTTTAATGTTTCCTAATTCTTTCCGTATGCAGTAGCACTTCTGAGTTACGGGTCAGGGCATCTGTTCAGACTAGCGTGGCTGTGTGTGGCACTGAGAGGCCTGATGCACATTACTCTGCAGTTTAATCACATTCAAGACCGGAGATTTTGGCACAACTGACAACTCGTAGGCAGCCGAACCCCAACAAAATTTCTCAAACATGTTTGATTTTGTCTCGTCTGAGGGCTTGTGCATCATGAAGGTGCCATAGGACTCAAATGTGAGTGATCCTGGCAGTAGGGTTTAGCTCCAGGGTTAATGATAATTGAAGCAATTTGAGATTTCTTATTTAGCCTGATTAATTATTTATAAATTGAACAACAACCTAAATAGGAAGAAGCAGCCTTGTGTCTCAACCCACTGCACTTCACATAACACTAAATACAAGATTTATATGTAACTAATAGCTTAAAGACCTTGAAGCAACAAAAAAAGAACTATCATTATTTGACACCGATCTGCTCAGTGATGTGTGAACCTTCATCTCATCTTTGCTCTGTCACAGAATGCCCAACTCTCGACTGCACTTCACAGAGAAGATCTAATCAGTTTCATGGTGTGACCTTGCCGACTAGGACTGAAATTCAATACCGGAATGGCACCAAAAAAACCTGAGGTGTTTCACTTCATGTTTAACAATCAAACTCTGTATTTGTATGTTAATTTAAAGTAGTTATCTGACATCCAATTCGATATTTCTACTCAAAACTGCCCTACTTCAAAAGCCTTGAAACTTAGCTTTTATCGTGCCATGAATGCATGACAGACAATTTTCCAGCAGCTTTTGTGGGACACTGCTACGAGGTGTAGGAGGGCAAACACCGAAAGAAATAACCTGTAAGATATTATCTCAGGTGGCAGCGCTCTGGTCAAATGGCAATTTGGCTCTTTAGAAACAGCTTGGCCCGGTGATCCTCAGGAAGTAATTTCACATTTATAGCAAGATCAATGGCCCTGCGCTCTGTCTCTAATTGGTTAGAAAACAGATCATCAGTTCCTCTCTGAGCATCAAGCAGCCAGCTCACCAGGATCATGTTTTATGGTAAGACTTCTTCACACTCATGAGAATAAGGTCAAAACAGCAACGCAGATGAGGTTAAATAATGACTCTACAGCATCAGGACACGCAAATGAAATTCAATTTGTCGACACGCAACGCAACGCCACGCAAACATGAATACCAACAGCACGAGCATGCATTTGTGGTATCTGGCCATACATTCAATAGCCTTGTGGTCGCCAAACTGTGGATTGAGACGTCCCAATAGTTCCACACTCCCTTAAATCGAAGGGGTCAGCAATAAATAAGATTGAACTACTCTGATACTGAGAAAATTATAAGATATGATGTAGATGGGTTTCTAACAGAGGCTTTGATTTTAATTTGTTATTTATGTTTACTTATATCCTTGGTAATGACAAAAAACCATCATATAAATCCTCTGTAAGTGGTATATATGCAACAGTTTATGAATTCTTGTTATTACAGTGTAACAAAGGGTTTACAGTTTGAACCAGAAGTCTTCAGTAGTTTCAAATGCATTTATAAACTTGCCTGAGAGTGATTTAAATTATTCTGGATAGTTATGCTTTAATTGAAGTCCCTTCATCTGGGTTATAAATCATTGTATGTGTTTGTAAAGCATATCAATAATGATTAACTATATATTGTATTATAACCTTTTTACATTGTGTTGAAAAGCATTTGTTAAATTATTCAACATCTGTGTTTATTCTGTAATTGATATTATAAAAACACCTGAAACGAGACCTTAAGTTCAGTAAAACCATCTTGTAAATTTCATAATCACAGGTCAGTTTTTAAATGTATTTAAAACTACTGAAGGAATGGGATTAATATGATTATAACAGTGTTGGACTGAATAGACTAGAATGAAAGATCAGGTCATAAGTCTTTATAATTGTTTACAATACATTACAGTGTGTATAAACTATTTGATAATTGTTTATGCACTGCGTATATGTTCCAAGTAGGGGTTTTGCTTAAGCAATACTGTAACATTTCTCTAAGGAACTAATTGAATGTTATTCAGGTGGCAAGTGCACTGAATCAGGTTTTATTTTATTTTTAATAAAAGGCAAAGGGCTCTACAGTATCATTGTTTGGATCCCCTTCCATCAATTACTAATATATTTCCGGCAGACGTATCAGAATAGACTTTCTTTTTGAGTAAAGCACAACATTGGCCTTTAACAGCCTCTGAATGAGTGACTGAGACAACGCTGCTCAATACTGCTGGTGAAATTAATGAAAGAATATTATTTTAAAAAGTAGAAAAATCTTCCTTGACACACGAAAACTTTTTTTAAAACTACACAGCCTAGCCCTTGTTATTTTAAACCCTTTTTTATCCACTAATAACTTTAACACGGTGCCTACTTAGTTTTGTATTCTTTGTGTAATTCTGACATCTTTTTGAGCCTCTAAAACTCCTTCAAATGAGACGTCTCTGAGGACACACCACTCGTGCAATGAAGGGTCCCATACAGGTTCATTTTAAAAAGGATCAGAAACCACTGCATTAGCCAACACACGTACACCTTCCAGAATAAAACTCAAACTCTGCTACAGCCACAAACACCTCCACACCTGCACTCAATACTCCATCCACTTGTGGTTTTTTCCTCTGTTTTCTAATCTTCCTGCTTTTCAACTTGCAGGTGGAGGCAGCACACATCAAAAATAAATAGCCAGCCTGGGTAAAGGGAGCCCATCGGGTCACAGTGAGAGGGCTCTTCTTTTACATGCTCCATGTCACAGCTGCTGACGGGCAGGTTGAACTGGAAGCGTTGGCATGTTGAGGTTTTTTTTTCTCTTTTTTATCAAGAGCAGATAAAAGACGAGAAGAATTTCAAACATTAGCCGGCTGGGATTTTTCTTGTTTTCCTCCCAGACTTGCAGCCTTGAGCTTGATCCACATGCATTGAGGTGTCGGGGGTTTGCATGCATGTACTGTACATCCACACCACATGCAAACACATACACGCATGTATAAATGTGGCTGAGGAATACAGTAGGATGGGAAACTGTGCAGCTTGACGTAGCTTGCCCATCTGAAGTAGCCAGCCCAGGCTCTAAATATGGGCTGGAGAGGGGAGGGGGTGGCTACCAGAACACACACATACACACACATCAAGCAAAAATAAAGGGCAGTCAGCCCCCCACCCCCCTCCTGATCACATTTACTTGACGGATCCCTCATTACCGACACGGCGGCTGTTCGGTTCCCCGGTCCTGGTGGCGGAGCCCCGGGAGGACACGGCACGTAGCGGCAGCCCCTGCGAATCGCTTCTGGTGCACGAAGCGGAAAAAAATGGGCTCTGCGCTCCGCTCCTGGACGACTGGGCAGTCGGAGCAACTTCAAACATGCAGGGCCGAATGGCAGCGAGAAATAAGAATAATTTCTAAATAATAATAAGAAAAAGGAGAATGTCGCCACAACTTACGCGCAGACACGCTTCCCCGTCTCCTGCCCTGCCTCGCCTCGCCTGCCAGCCGGGGAGCCGTCGAACAAATCCGCGGCTCAGGAGGAGGAGGAGGTGCGGGAGAAGAGTCGGACTGGTGCGATGGCAGAGCTCCGTGAACTGGGAGAGCTGGGGAGGAGTGGAGGGAGGACGGTCGGTGGCGCTGCCTGCGCGATGAGTGTGTGTCAGTGTGTGTGCGTGTGTGTGTGTGCGCTCTTCCTGGTTGGGCTTCCACCGATCAGTAGGACAAACTTAATCCAGCCTTCCTGCTCGACACCCCCGTCCTCCGGTGACGGACAGGCAGCGGTGTGTTGCGGAGGGCTGCTCGGTCCGCGATGAACTAAATATTCGCAGTAATCGAGGGAACTTGCCTCCAACACACGGAGCTAGTACATCACGGGCGATGGATGTGACTGCCCTCCTCCTCCTCCTCCCTTACGACGGCAGCCTCACCCTGTCATTCGACGTGACCGAGCCACGACCAGCCAACCACCGTCACACTCTTCAAAACACCGTCCGGAGACGTTCATGTGGAGGTGAACGCGGAGGGAGGCCATTAAAACCGATATCAACAGTGTCCCATGTGGTGAGAGGGACACATGGTTTTTAAATGATCCCCATTGAACAAAGTTCGGATGACTTAATCTGCACCACACGCAAGTGAAGTTCATAAACAGAAAGTTAGCTGTAAGGGGTTAAAAAAAAACATTGAGATTCATTAAACATTTCCTTAGAGATTGGGTAGAGCTCAGTAGAGCTTATATCTCCGCCAAGGCCCAACAGTCCCCTTAAATTCAATCAAGCCACACCAAGTAGCCCAAATTCATTAAATATCAGTCCTCTAAATGTGGCTTATTTTTTATCTTCAAGATCCATGAATGATTCCCTGATGAAAATGTTGGAAAACACCCTATCTTGCAATGTTAAGGAAAGAGATTCCTGTATCTGCCCCATTGTCTTTGCCAAAATGTAATGGATTCTTTCTTGGCCCATCTTCCATCTTTCCACCAAGTTGCATGGAAATCCATCGAGTAGTTTCTGCCTGATCCTGTTGACAAACCAGTCAACCAACTAGTAGGAGTAGAAACAACCTCCTGAAGGTAACAATACATATCTTAACCTATGTAGCTGACATTCATCCTTAAATGGAGGATATATAGAATTAAACTCTTCATAAGCAGCTGGGGTTGGAAAGAAAAATGAACCAATTAGGCTGCAGATCAAGTTCAACATGTCCAGATGAGAGGACGCATGTATTCCCTCTACATGGCCCAAGAAACACAAGCAAACCCCATTGTGCATTGTTGGGTTGTGTCGTCTAACGACAATACACATACTGACAGAGGCAGACTATATACACAAGCAGCAAAATCCCACTATAAAAGCTACTCAGAAGTAAAAATCGCCGATAAGAAGTTTTATCACTAAAATATAAAGAGACATATGCATAAATGAACATGTAAGCATCAGTTTAGTGCTCTACCTGGTGGAAGTGAAGCTTATAAATATCATTTACAGCTTTATAACAATCATATTAAAGAGGTTCAATAAAAGAGCTGTATTGAAATAGTGAGACAATAAGTCTACTCCCTCCTCTTGTCTTTATAGTCTATAAAATGTTGTAATCATATAGATTTTTCAGTTTACAAGGTTTTTTTTAGTATGTGACTTTTATTTTTCAACAAATAGGCTCCTTCTCCACACCAATGGAAGTATGCCTTTACTTATTTAATTACTTTTTAATATATTCAGTTAAATATATCTAGAAATACACACAGTGTCAATATTTAAAAGAAACTCAACACGGGTCTCTAAAACCTCAAATCCCAAAGGTAAATTCAGAGAACATGACCTCAGCATCCGCAACTAAAGCTAGAGCACCTCCATTAATTTTGTATGTACTTTAATCTGTAAAGTAACGCGGCTGTCAAATTAATGTGTAAAAGAGAAAAGTTAAATATTCTCTTTTGTGTGTAGTGACAAGTGTAAAAGAGCACTGAAAATACCCAAGTAGAGTGCAAACACCTCAGTTTAGTAGTAGGTATTGGAGTACTTAAGTTAATTTTCACCACTGCTGACTGAGCACAGGGGTGAAGAAGTACAGGAAAGATTACTCAAGTTTTTGATGATGTAATCCATTACATGAAATAAAGTAAACTGCCTTTTGACAGTTCATTGAGAATGAGTGGATCTAGAGTGGTGAGGGCTGGAGGCCCCGGTGTATAGTCACACCTTTTTAATACGGTGCAGCGACTAATGTTTTGACATGAAGCATGTCCTCATCACAGGAACAAAAGGCAGCAGCAGAGCTGATTAAATTATCTGCACCCTAATAGATGTCCCCCATAGAATGGAAAAGTCCTGGGTGTTGCTCTCAGGCGGGTGTCTCCAGCTCTGGAGATAAAGCCAGTGGTTCAATCCCGGGCTCCTTCACTCTACATGCTGAAGTGTCCTTGGGCACGATACTGAGTCCCAATTAGCCTCTGGCAGCTGTGCTGTGTGTGAATGGTCTGTGATAAAAAAGCACAGCACTATTTGAATGTGTGTGAACAGGTGACTGTAGCTTGTAGTGTAAAGCACTTAAAGATCGATAAGACTTAGAGAAATACAGTCAATTCACCATACTGCTCTACAGGAATGTCCACAAGTGCGTCATCTTACTCAGATGACTCATTTTTTGTTCCAGCACCCTATTGAAACTTCATCATTTCAAATCCTGCCTCTTGACCGTGTTTGATATTGATTCGATACATTATCGAGCATATATGTAAATCAAATAAAATATTTTATTATCATATTTACCCAAAATATTTAAAATTCAACAGTTACTGACTTTTTTATTTGTCTTTCAGTTTGCTGAGCAGTACAGTTTAAGAGCCACCTTTCTCCACACAGCCTACCCCTAAAAAAAAAAATAGACTCAAACAGATAAGCACAAAGGCCTTGAGCTGCTCTCATACATGCACTGAGCTCCTGAGATCCTCCGGAGAAATGTACATGAAAACGCAATTGTCCAACTGAGAGCCTCCGGACTTTCTCTGGCCAGCCCCCTACTATAAAGTCTGCAGCAGGAGATCCTCCGCAGGATTCACCGTGAGCAAAATGAAAATTAAATTTTTTTAAAGAAAAAGAAAAAAAAAAATCTAATGAAAAAGTGGTGCCATACACGTAGAAGAGACCGACGAAGATGTCAAGAGCTTTAGGTGATAAGAGCTGATGCCAGTGTCGATGTGGTGTAAACAAAAATCTAATTAGTTAAAATAATGAATATGTTTTTGTCCTGCCTTTGTCTGCTGCACCACTGAGATTTCTGTGTTGTTGTGAACATGTTTGAGCAAAGAATCTCCAGCTGTGCTCTTCATGTGTGAAAGGCAAATTCCAGAAAGCTTCCAGACCCACATTTCCAGAAGATCCTACGGAGGTCATGTCTGAAAACAGCTTTTGGTTCTCTGCTTTGTTAAAGAAATTGAGATACTCTTGATTATCAAAATTAAAAGTATAAAAATATTAGTTTTATCGATTTTAATTTTAAATTGGCCAGTGTAGAGTATCAATTGATGTTTTTGCCCCTTTCACTCTGGGTTTGAAAGTCATTTTTTGCAAGAGGTTATATAATTTAAAGAATCCAAACTTGCCACCAGTGAAGGAAGCCAGTCTGCTACCAATCCAAACCCAGACTATTTTTAATGACAAGACATAGGGATGAAAGAGCTTTGATTATACACGTACAGCCTTACTTAATGAAAGAGTTGAATACACAGTTATTACTTTGACACTCAACCCTCATAATCTACATTCCCAGTACAAAATACTCGTCTGTAAAAACTTCTCAGGGAAGGAGGGCTGTGGTCAGTCTGGATTCATGGCGATTACAATCGTTTCTAATAGGGACCAGTTTTTAATGGCATGGAAACATCAACAGAAACCTCTAATACATCCTTACGTTCAGCATGTTCTTAAAATTCATATTCCCCCAGACCACAGGAATTATGTTCTTACTAAATGATTCTGCAGGAGATGCTTTACCATCCAACACCAATGTTCTGCGCCAGCGAAGGAAGCTGTGGTGTTGAACGGAAAGCATGTGGAGGTCATGTGTTCAGCTTGGACACTGGTCATCCTAGTTTATGCCACATAGCAGAACTATTGATGTCTGGGATTATTTTGTGCTTTGGGAGGCGGTAGAGACCAAACACTTAAAGTAGAGCAATATACCTCTTTTACACCAAAAGTCACAGGGTATTTAAATACAGGTAAACCTACTAAAAAAAGGCAATTGACTCCTTTCCCGTTGCCAGTAGAAGAGTTTTCCTTTCTGTTTTTATCCCGGGTGTGTTTGAGGTCACGAGTGCAGACAACTGAGGCGCTCTCTCACCTTGCTCTTTTGACTAATAAGCGTGTTCACCCGGGTGTCATGTTTCCATCACACTCCAACGGAGCCGATAAAATCCCATGTCTACTGCAGAGTCACTTGACCCGGGACTGAATGCTGATCATATCCATTCACATTGCAGACAAAGGCCACATGTTAGTGCGTTGCAGTGGTTTTTTTTAAAGAGTGGAAAAGAGGGTTGGACTTAAATCCGTCAAGTGAACAGAAACACAAATCAATCGATGTGTTTTTAACAATAAAGATGATATTTTCTACCTACATGTCACAAAACCTTATAAAAGGTGTATAATGTAATAGGAATAATGGATGAAATGTTAAGAAATTTACCTAGGGCGGGATGATATGGCCGAAAATTATCTCAAGATAAAAATGATCATATCAGGGTTAGGGGGTAATTATCATAGTGATAATGTCACATTATTATTTCTATTAAGTTTAAAGACTTGGTTTCAAACACTTCCCTATTAGCAGAAAATGACAAACACTTGATGGACACTAAATCAATTTTCATACCTGAGGTAAATCAATTAGGATCAGAAGCATCATATCAACATATATAGTACTTTTTTATTTGAAAATCATACTGCAATAATGATAGATATTGTTATATTATTGATATTGTTTAATTACCCGGTCCTGGATTAGCCAAAATCCAATATTTCACAGTAAGTAAAGTTTATTTAATATAGCATTTAATGCAACTGAAGCCTAGTGTCTCAAAAGCTGAACTGGAGAGGATAACTCACGCTCTTATATCTTCCCAACTCGATTACTGTAATTCCCTTTTTACCTGCCTCAGCAAATGGTCCAGAACGCTGCTGCAAGGCTACTGACTGGATTCAGCAGGATGACCCACATCAAACCCATTCTATATTCTTTACATTGGCTTCCCATTAAATTCAGAAATCATTTTAAGGTTCTCGTAAAATATAGGTAACTTCATGGCCAGGCACCTTTATACATTTCCTACCTGTTGCTACCTTACATCACCAGCAGTTGATCTGGTCTTTCTAGTTGTCCCTCCCACACGATAAAAACAAAAAGGTGATTGCAAAAGGTGATATTTGCAATGACTTCGACATGATGGAATGTTTTTTTTCTATTGACTTAAGATCTGCGGTCTCTGTGGACGCCTCCAGAAAAGCTGGAAATGAATTTATGTGTGCAAATGCTTGGACGGTTTCTTTTATTGTTTAACTTTTAACATCTGCACTCTTGTGAAGCACTTTGTGACTTGCCCTGTCAAAGGTGCTACATACATTTTACTTACTTGCTATTTCACAGACAAGGCTAAAATCTATGTTTTGTTTGAGGTGAGGGGTGGGGAACTGTGCACATGGAGCATGATTGAATTTAAGTTTGATTAGTTTACCATCACACACTTAGTGACACAAAAATGTAACGCGTAGCTGCCGTGAGTCTGGGTTTTGTTTATAGAAGAGGTAATTGAGTGAACTGAAGGAGAAGGATGGAGGGTGGAGGAGCTGTGTGCTTACACTGTAAGAAATTCAGGATACATGTCTGAGGACGTTTTGAGAATTTGGATGACTGAAGCCGTTATAAGCAGTGTGAATCATCCCAGTGGAAGAAAAATGCATGTTTCAACAGCCATTTTTCAAGTCTCTGGTTCTTAAATGTTTTCAGCAAAGACAGATAGAGTTTTAGTTTGCTCATGAAGTGATTTACTGTAGAAACTATAACAACAGAGACTCTAAAGCTGCTTTCAGACATGCACCGAACCCTGCAGTCCATCGGTATATTCTCCGCCTGGCCCCCCCTAGTATAATGTCCGTAAAGAAGTCGATGTGTGAACACAGCATGGGATCCGACACTGGACTCACCACAAGAAACAAAATATTTCTTGGTGAAAAAGCAGTGACACCGACGAATATTTCAAGAGGGTTTGTGGTGAGAAGAGCCAACCCCAGTGCCTGTGTGAAAATGGAGTTAATACGTCACTTCCTGTTTCTGTCTGCTGCACCCGGCTGCTCCACCTCTTACCTGAAAAATGCGGAGGATTTATTGCTGTTGTGAATGCGTCTGTGCAGAGAGCCTTCCACTGTGTTGTGCATGTGTGAAAGGCAAACTGCGGGTAAACTCCGTCGCCAATTCCCCGGATTTTACACGCAGGTCA
The DNA here is from genome assembly GCF_009819705.1 of Hippoglossus hippoglossus. NCBI lineage: Eukaryota > Metazoa > Chordata > Actinopteri > Pleuronectiformes > Pleuronectidae > Hippoglossus > Hippoglossus hippoglossus. The sequence goes on from NC_047174.1 coordinate 13,407,930, forward strand.
GAACTGCTTAACAGAGACAAACTGGGCTTCATCACCAGCAGCTGTTACAACTTTACTTCAAAACAGCATATGTCAGAAATAGATATCTTCACGAAAAACACGCAACTTTCAATGAGAAACCTTCTATAGTATTTATTTTCTCTGCGCCCTAGAAACATTTCAAAAGCACAATCACTGTCATGCAATGTCAGTAATTGTATGAAAAACTGAAGATTTATTTGAGTGGAGTACTGATTATCAACTCACGTATTCAACGTGTTTTGGTCGGCTGCAAACACTAAAGAGTCCCCTCATACACGCAACCTTGTTAACATGCTTTTACTTCGAATGTATTGTAAGGATAACATGCAAGTGAATATTTTGGTGTTCGTCCCACTTCTCAATGCCATTTTAATCTGATCATCATCAGCGCTACTGTGAACCCCGAGCATGGCAGGGCATCAAAAATTAATTCAATAATTAGGCCACAGCTTCTATAGTTAAAGGGCCACCATGGATTAATTATGAAATTAAAAACATATAGCCCCGTAAAAAAAAAGGACAGAGTCACACACACGTCAGGATTTCTCGTTATTCACGAGATTGAGCACAGACACTCACAAGGTGCCGTGAAGTATGTAAAATAAAAAGCTTTATTCCTATAAGATAATTGAACTCATAAACTTGGTGTTTAGGTACAAGACTTCTTTAGAGCAATGACAGTAAACGAACATAAACAAGCAACTTCCTACGAAACCAAGCGACTGTGACTTTAATCCCATCGCCTCTCCTCAGAAGGTTCTGATCAAACAGCCAATGTAAACACGTCGGTGCACAAGATGCTTAAATAAGCATTTACTACCCTCTTTAAATGAAATGAATAGTCAATAAACCAATAAAAGAACTGATAAGATTCCACAGAATTGATATTTTTCAAAGATTTTAAATGAAGTGAGAGTAGGTTGTATCATATAGCATCATTAAATATAATACTGTACATACACAATGTTGTTAAAAATCACAAACCCTCCTCCACACTGTACATTACATATAACTGAAAACAGAAGGAAGCTTCTAGAGGCGTCCTCCCTAAAATCCAATACTGTGTTATTTCTGTTGAACAGTGCAGAAAGTAAAATTGGCCTCTCTCACAGCTCCAGTGTTACCTTCACTCTCAAAATGTTTTGCAGCGAGTTGCTTCGATTTCTGGGCAGAACGACATGTTTGCTCGAAACGAGCTGCAACAGTGTGCAATGGTACGTTTTCTTTCATTTGGTGTGTGCGTGTGCCCCAATCAGCAGTGACATATATAAATATACAAATCCATAATGGTTTCTAAAGTTATCTACTGCTGCTTGGTGTTTGCATCAATGGAAGATGTATGAAGCAGCTTTTCCAGAGAGCAAAAACACATCGACTGTAGCATCAAGCTTATTTTGAAGAGTTAAACATGCATTTAAACCCATGTCATCTACTGGCGAGATGTCTTCTTGGCATCCTTGAGGAAGGATGGCCTTCTCAGCTGCCATAGTTGCAACGCTTGCATATCACAACAGAGCGTTAAACACACGGCCGTTTACATTTACATACACATTTTGCAACATTTCATCCAGACTGAACGCAGTGTTTCTGATCACATTAACGATGGCTCCGCTCAGGAATTCATTTCATTATTAACACCCGTGCTTCTCCTACTGTCACATGTCAAAATGTCTGCTGAGAAAAATACCTATTATAGCCAATGTATTGTAAACGATGCAAATGATGTTATACAGAACTGGAATAAAATAAATGAAAACAAGTAAATACATTGAATAAGATGTGGACCCACTACAAAGATGTTTATAATATCCAAAACAGGCTATTGCTCCAAAACCATTTCAAATGGCCCATTTTTCTTTGAGGATTTAAACATTGAGATTTGTATGTTGGCAGAGATCCATTGCTAATCCACAGCTGATTGACTTTACAGTAATGGCTCAGTTATTAGTCTGGCTTGGCTATTTAACGACAGGTCTGAGGTGTGAGTCATTAAAACACTTTTATATTAAGTTTTACGACATTTACAACGGTTTAGTGACGTGGGGTGCGGTCGTCCGCTGGATCTTTCTGAACGAGTGCAGCGTTGTGGAAGTATACGTACGTACGTCCACGAGGAAACTCCAAAAGATTAATGATCAACTGCAATAAACTGGGGCGTCAAAGTGTGGCCCGGCAGATCAGTTTCTTTTTCATCTACACTGCAGGAAAACCTCATGGCAGAGCAGGAAAATGAGACTTGGTGGATGGAAAAAAAAGTTATTTACGACAGCGTGAACAAGGGAGAGAGGTTTATATACAGGCCGGGGGTGGCTGTTTATTAAAATTGTTCAATCAAGCATGAAAAAAAAAACAAGGATTAAATGTGTAACTGAGGAAGTTCTCTTTTAAGTCTGCACTTCCTCTAACATTAAACCAACCTTTTATTAGTTAACTAAATATACATATTTAGTTAAGTAATTTCTCAACACCACTGCTTCTCCACTACACTTCACAGGAAATATTTTTTTTTTCTTTAGCTACATTAATTTGACAGCTGTGATTACCACATGCTTTTTCAAATTAGGATTTCACTTTTTCTTTTAAATATGATCACATATTTTTTTGGCTTGTGATCCCAGGGTCTACCTCGTCACGTTTATGTCCAACAAAGACACATCTCCCCTCGAAACTTCTCACAGGGTCTCACTGAAATAGCCGTCTGAGGCCCAAAGAGGTGCATTTATCCTGCACTTCACAATAACAAAATAAAGATTTTAAATAAATAATTGAAATTTGTGTCAGAGAGCTTTATTTTTTCACGTTTTTTATTTGCACGCACTCTTTCTTGTAAATAAAAAACTAACGTAAAGCACTTTTGCACACGTGTATTTTACAGTGTATGTGCTGTACACACCAGAGCCTCCAGGCCCAGGAGGTTTATCTATGATGTCATAATGGCATCATCCGTTATGAGCTCGTTGCCTTTACGACCTAATTGACAAACTGTGATGTGGGCTAATTGCTCCGGCATTTGTGAAGCCTCTTCATTTACCTGAGCTACACACACACAGGTTTGCACAGCTATCCTTATTAGGACACTGTATTGACTTCCCACTATTGTGCAGCCTAACCTAAACCATGAAATTAAGTTTTTCCTCATTAAGACTAGGCTTTGGTCCCGATGAGGTGAACTGAACTCAGTGTTTCTACTGGAAAAGGTGCTAAAGAGGCAACAAAAACAAGTACACCCACACACCTCAGTTGGTCAGACCCTTAAAAGGCCCAACATGCATCACACAAAAATTACAGCCCCAAGAAATGCCACAGGCGATCAGTAGTGTGAAGTTCGTAACCCCTCATACATGTGTGTGTACCCCCCCCCCACACACGACTTGCTCTAACCTAAACTCTACTACTTGCCTAACCTTAATCTAAGCCCAACGCGTCACCTAACCTTAACCAAACCCCACTCTTAACCTAAACTTAACCTAAACTTAACCTGACCTCAACCTAACCTTTCACCTGACTTTAACCTAAACTGAATCCTTTTCCCACTCTTAACCCTTCACCCAACCTTAACCCAAACCCCACTCTTAATCTAAACTTAACCTAACCCTGACCCTTCACCTACACTTAAAGCATGTCTTCACCTTGCGATGTAGTTATTTACGTTATATGGACTTGTTTTTGTCCCCATAACGGGACTGGGTAAATGATTTAGGTCCCCACATGATGAGTAATACCTGGACCCCACACACACGGACTGATATCCACGTGAACACAGCGCATCCATCCAGCCCATCATAAGATCAGTGATCTCTGAGGCCATGTGTCACTATCACTGACCCTGTTTGAGTCCATTCCGTGTCAGACACGAGACTTTGGTGGAGGCTGCTGGTGGCACAGAGGGGGGCAGAGAGAGGAGGGGGCTGGCTATGATAACACAGTGGAGGGCCAGTCCGACAGACAGAGTACCACTCCCTGGGAATCTCCTTCATCACCATGGCCATTATCTGCCTCCGCAACGTCCCCCACACAGCACTCAAATACAAATTAAACACAACACACGGAGCAGAGGTGGCGATACAAACACACAGGGAGCTGGAATGAGCAGCGGCCACTTACCGTAACGTAGCTGTGCGCGGCTGCCACCGTCTCCGTCTGCTTGTCAGCGGCGAGAGAGGAGCCGGAGTCCGGGCACCTTGTTTCCCCCCACACGGCCACAGTAGGTGAGGCGAGTCCGCCCCGGCCGCCTGGTTATACCCGACGCAGCTCCACTCCACTGGGGGGAATAAACACGACTGTGGCCGAGGTTTCTCCTCCACACTCGAGGGGACCCCCTCGCTGTCGACGAGAGGGAGAGCGAGCAACTCGCTAGAAGCAGGAGGCAGCACTCCTCCCCGACGCAAGCAGGCGGAGGTTTCTCTGTTTTTACATCCGCTCCTCCTGCAGCGACACGCGGCTGCGAGGCTCGAGGGGAGCCGCTGGAGACACACACACGTCGCTGATATCCGTCACTTGGCACCAACACACACGGCTGCTCTCAGTTTGCGCACCAGTCAGTGTGTGTTTGCTGCTGAACAACAACTCGCAGCGCACTGACGGACACGCACGCACACACACACGGCGGCTCCTCCTGCCTCACAAAGTCCACCAGCCTCCCAACAACAACAACAAACTCTGCACAAGCGCCTTCACGATATAAGTAACAAACGCGTTTTACATAACGAGCACATCCTCATCCTACTTCTGCGCTGGAGCATGTGATGGCAACATGGTGAGCCTTTTAAAGGCGTATCCACGCGTAACTGCGGCCAGGGGGGGCCGCCTCTCGCTGGATCCACCCCCAGCTCACTTAGTCTGGAGGAGGATGTGCTGTGGTGTTAATTGGACATGGAGGTGGTGACTTGTCTTTCAGCCTGGAAGAACCCGCACATCAACACATGCTGTGTCACAGAGCGGGGACCATGCCAACCACTGCAAGTATGAGTCCAACAGGGATTCTTAACAAACGTACAGACATTTAGGTCTTGTCATTTTTCAGCATAATCATACATCTTCTAATTCCACTAACGTTTGTCTGTCTCTCTGTGTGTGGAACGAATATCTGGCAAACCTTCTTGGCTTCACATTTGCCCAAAACTAACCTTAAAGGGATAGTGGTGATCATTATCTAATCACCACAATGCCGATGGAGGAGTGGGTGAAGTGTTTGAGTCATCAAAACACTTTTGGAGTTTCAGGGGTAAACAGCATTGCAGCCAAATCCAATACAATTGAAGTAACTGCCGACCACTTCTTTAAACGTTAAAAAAACAACAACAAAAAACTTAAAATGCCTCCATACTTCTCCTATGGTGTCATCCAAGTGTCAATGGTGCGCGGTAGCATCGCTGCACAGCTGCAGTTACTGCCGAGTATCGCTGATGTCGTCACGTGCCCTTTGGGCAAGAGCATAGAGGCGCGAGCTTGTGCGGTGTGTGCACGCGCGAACATGAAAGCGGCTCCAGGCAGGAGGATAACAACGGACATTTAGGCTAAAAACATGGTGTAAAATGACACCAAACATTTCATCCACCCCTCCATCGGCATAGTGGTGAGTAGATAATGAGGGAATTTTTGGTGAACTATCCCTTTAATCTAACCTTAACCTAACCCTAACCTAAACCAAACCTAACCCTTATGCCACCCTTAACCTAAACCTAAATGGAACCTAACTTAACCTGTAAGTGGAACGCATATCTCGCGAACGCACTGGTCAGCAACTGGGTCAAACCGTGGGTCAAAATCACCGCCAGATCATTCTGATAGTCCCATTTTTTTATTGCACCATAACGGACTGATGAACTGACCCGTGACAGGTGCTGATCTGCGACCTCTGAAATAGCCGACATGCAATGTATGAAAAAAATAACAGCAGCGAAGTTAATCAATCAGACTTATATATGAATCACACATGTGAACAGTAATAAAGCAAATTTAGTTTCATTTTATGAAAAACACTGACTACAAAATATGCATTGCAGATAAACCAGGTAGGATGAACAGAAGCTAACTAACTTCACTCTGTACCATTGACTGTTTATAAAAAAGTTCTGCACACAATGTCCAGCACACAAACAATAAAAAGTGACAGCATGTTGTAGAACTGTTTGAGGAGGACTCACTAATGACTATTCTGATAACTCTGGAGTGGCTCCAGATCATCAACACAGGACAAGAGAACAGCCCAATCCAAACAGGCAGGATTAGAACAGGCACTGCACAAAGTTACTGCTAAAGCAAGCAGCCAGGAGGCTTTTGAAGAGACATGGACACTGAGTGTATGCCTGTTGCATTATTCACTCTAAAATGTTAATGCTCACCGTGCAAACACTCACTTTTTCACTTTTTAACAGTACAATATTCATTTCTGCCTGTGCAATTCATGGATAATGTGCAACCCATTTCACTGCTCATATTCTCACATTGTACATATTTTATTTACACTCTATATATCCCAGCACATTGCATGTTTACTTATTACTTTTCAGATTTTTTGACTATGCTCTTTGCTGCTGTAACACTGCATATGTCCCTGTTGTAGGACTAATAAAGGATTATCTTTTCTTATTTTATCTTATCAATCATCCTGGGCACTGCCAATGAAAGATTATTTGACGTGTACTTTCACTTTTTAGTTTGGTCTGTGTCCCATCCACTAACATGGAGGAGGTAGGGTTCATGACCTATGCTTCAGCCAGCCATGTCATGTGCGCCATCTTTATGTTAAGTCTATGGTCCTTACGAATTAGTGGTTGGGAGTCTTAATATAAATGATGTGTATTAAAGTATCTTCTGTTAAGGAAATACTGTCAAAAAACATGTGGGGTTGGTCAATGCAGTGGTGAATGGGAGACATAAATAAACTTAAATTCAAACCAAAGGTCAACAGGTTGGGTCCCAAACCCCCCATTGTTACAGTTTGTCAGTTGTTTGCAGGTAATTCTATTAATTTCCAAATTGTCTTAAAATATGCCCCATGAAAATTCAGCTTCAACTAAGGAGGATCCTGCAGGATGCATTTCTTCTCGTTCTTCATTCACTTTTCAAATCAAATTTAGATTTTGTGTCTGCATAACTTCAATTTACACTCATAATTAACTTCACGGAGACGTTCTTTAAGCAGCTATGACTTCACCACAAGTCAAACATGTTTGATATTTTCATTAACTGATAATTAAATGTAATTATTCCACCAAGCAATATAAATCTTGAATAGCAGCCAACAACATGATTGGCAATTGTATTCTGAAGGCTGCTGCTCCTGCATATTAATGTTTGATAACCCTTTAAGCAGCCTTGTGGCTTTGTTGCTGCTGTCCAAGTTCAGATCTGACCTCAAATAGTCAAGGTCATCTGCAAATTAATCCTTGATGCGTGAAGTCCAAGTCTCCACTTTGAATAATCTATGTAAGGAATAAATAAATATATATATAAATAAAAAATAGCAGACATCTTGACTTGTCATAGGAGACAAACCATGTGGAGTTTCTTTCCCATTTTCCCATTTTTCAAGGCTTCCCTCAAAATACATCTTATCTCTCTCAAATATCCTGTTGCATGTAAATTAGCTCTGCTCCTGCTCAAGACTGTTTATCTGTACTCATATACTGCTATATCTGTAGATACCTGGCGTTTGATTTAGAATTTATAGACATTATTTTGTAGCATCTATGTTTACAATTTTATTCAATTTGATCTGTATGCATGTGTTTTTATCCAATTTTATTGACTTTTTATTTCTTCTTATTGTATTTTTGTTTTTAATTGGTTTTACTGTTATTATAACTTTTTAAATACATTTTACGGTATCTCATTGTCAGCATATTTATTTGCTTTATTTATCAAGTCTGAAGTACTTAGAACTGCACTAACCTGTATGAAAGGAGCTATACAAATAAAGTTTTTGTGTGTGATTGATTGATTGATTGATTGATTGATATACTACAAAGTCTTAACCTGAAGAAATAATGCACTCAAAATGAAAGAATGAAAGACCACACTCCATATAAAGAAAATATGGAAAAAATTATAGAGAAATTCCATATAATCAGTGATTAAATGGAGTGATTAATTTCAACATTTACATCTGTGCCGTGTCAAAACGTCTCCAGTGATAACATTATATTTCAATGTACAGATTCTTAATGTACTTATTATTATGCATAAATAAAAATGTGTATATTTCCCAGCCAATAGATCAAGTTTTCTAAATCAAACCTGAGGACTAGACTTCAGGAGTATAAGGCCTCGGACTCTTCTGTAACTTAAATTGCAGATCAATGTAGACTACAACGTGATGTCTGGTGAATATTTGCTTTTTTAAGAGATCCAGAAAAATGGAAAAAAGAAATAAAGTTTGCTATCTGTCTCACGGTCATACAGCAGATATGTGCATGTTACTGGGACTGATTAGTTCTTCCCTGCACACTAACCCAGGTGTTTTCACTGGACCTCTGCTCAGGTTGAAGGTGGGTGGAGAGGAATTGCATGGGGTCACAAACTATGCCAACCAATAGGAATGATAGAAATGTAACTCACCAACCTATCAGGTGTCAAAACACTAATAATAGAGTCAGAGACATAGCAAGGTATCACAGCAGGTACGTATAAACTGTACATAAAGATTGGCCCAGAGGAACACTGTGTTTACCTAAACACAACCTAACAGAGTTAACAGTATGGCTGGAGATTTATTTATGTGGTTATACCATAAATGTTTTTTAGGGTGCCAATCTATAGCAAAAGTCTGTCTGTCAGTCTAATATGGGAGGATTTGGTTAGTGTTTTCCAAAAATCAATAAGTCTGTATAAAGTAAGGAAGAGGTCGTGATGTGAGGAAAACTCCAACTGTATCAAAGTGAAATAACAATGGGTTTTGCGTAGGGTTGGGGCCATTGTCCGACACCTTGTTATGATTACTATTACTATTAAACTTGTACATGCCATTTGATCAGGTTACTGATTGCTAATTATTGGATGGTGAAAAAGGACTGAGCTGTCCAGGCTCATTGCGCAACACTCAGTTGAACCATAAACTGCCAATGTAGGGCTTATCCTTAATTATACACACACACACACAGAGACAAAGACAAACACACACACACACACACACACACACACACACACAAACAAACACAGTAAACACACAGTGGGATTCACAATTAAGCTGAATCAGGATATGGGATGGTTGAAGAGAACAAATGCTAACTAGACAGTGGAAAAGAGGAAAAGAGGCAAGCTGGAACATGAACTGGTTCTGTGTCAACAGCAGGGTCCACAAGCTTCTGTCACACACACACAAAGACAGACAGACAGACAGACAGACAGACAGACACAAAGACAGACATATGGTCATACCCAGACACATTGTTTTCTTTTTTTTTCAATTCTGGACCTTATATTTCAACCCTAAAATAAGGAGATTAATGTTCTTATATCTATCACACTGACTATATTTGAACAGATGAGCAGTTTGTCTTCTCTCATATTCTATTGTATGTTTACTGCCCCACTCTAAAACAGGAACAGGAAGTTTTAACCAGTACATCTGGTTAGAAACACAATTTAGTTGAGCTCTCTGTCCTCCTCTCTTTCTCTCTCTCCTCTCTTATAAATATAGAACTTTGACATAATCCCTCAAACTTTCCTAAAATATTGAAAGAATCATTAGAGTTAACATGCTTACAAATGGGTATTAGGTAGAGATGTTAAAAAACAAAAACATTTATTGGACATTTATTGTCAATTGTGCATCATAAGTCAAAGTGTAGCATGTTAATTAAACCACAAAATGAAAAAGATTAGGTGGAGAACATTCGTTAAATAATAAGTGTTGAAGGATATTCCTGTTCTCGAAGGAGTTGTATTCTGTGATGTCAGACACAAAGCTGGTCTCAAGATGAAGCTTCGAAAAGCTCAAAGGTAAAACTTTAATGAGTCCCACCCTCCAATGTTTCCAGCATCCTCTTGTTCTCCTTCTCTCTATAATGAGCGCAGCCAATCATCAATCGAGATTCTTGCCACCTTTCAGATCTTGATAACAAGGGTTTCTGGTCAGTGATGCAGCAAATCATAACCCTCTCGACTTCTGTGACAACAACACAGAAGTGACTTTTTTGTGCGATCTAGCTCATTTTATAATAATGAGTGGATTTTCTGTCAACCTCCTCGGCTTGAGGATCTTCATTTCTTGCATAGGACTTGTGGGTAACGTATTTCTCATCCTCTCCATCCTTAAGACCAAGTTCTCCCGAGTGAAGTCCTTTGAGTTCTTTCTGCTGGGACTGGCCACGGCCAACCTAGACGAGATTGTCATCATGAACATCTACGACACTGTTTTTCTTGAGGATTACTTCATCATCACGAGCACATGGCCGTGTCGCATTCTCAAGTTCCTGACTATGTTCGGGGAAATCAGCAGCATCCTCTTCACTGTTCTCATCAGCATCTACCGCTACCAGAAGCTGCGAGACGCCAGCACGAGGGTCAGTCTCCCGATCTGTCTGGACAGCATCAGGACAGCGTGGTTGGTGAGCGGGGTTTGTGTGGTGCTCTCGTTGCTGCTCAGTGTCCCCATTTTTGTCATAAACCTGCAAGGCCCTGCGGACAATGTGACGAGAGACAAAGGCAGCTGCCCGCCAGACTTCTTTCAGTGTGGCAAACATTTCTGTCCCCTAATCAACCGCGTCTACAAATACCTGTTCATCATGATGTGCTACCTGCTGCCTCTCATCATTGTCACAGGCGCCGGCTGCCTCATCATCAGAGTGCTGCTGAGCCAGAGGAAGCGGGTGACGTCCGTGACGAGTGTGAGCATGTCGAGCCAGACCAGAAAGAAGAGTAAAGGTCCGGGGCGTCAGCGCAGCGTGATAGCTGTGCTGGCCGCTATGGGGTTGTTCCAAGTAGACTGGACTCTCTACCTGATCTTCCAGCTGGCTTTCATCCCCACTGACTTTCCTTTTTGGGAAGAAATGGAGTTCTTCATCTCAACTTCTTACACATCCATCAGTCCCTATGTGTACGGGATAGGAAACAATCTGTTCTCTCTGAAAAACTTTATGAGGAAGTGATGTAGAGCCCCTCTTCAGGTCAGAATTATCAGATTCTTTTAACTACATATTTTTTGTGAATTTGTAATATAACAAATCAAATAGGTTTTTAAGATCATCAATGAAAATGTGTTTTATGATTCGACATTATATGCGAAAAAATTATGTTAGGTTGTTAAGTTAGTTGCAACAATTTTTTCAGAGCTTTCGTGATGAAGTAATCTTTACTTCTTCATGATATTACAGCTTTTTCTTACAGTTTTATACCTTTATTATTAACATCACATATGAAATAAAAATGTTCCTTAGGTGCAAATGTTTGTTTTTGCAATTTTAAGAGTAGTTTTCAGTTTGTACGTGTTATTATTTGCTGTTTAAAGAGACTCTCGCAGCAGGAGGAGGACAAGAGAATCTCATGCGGTGAAAGTGTGACCTGAAATAATTGCTGGTCGCTGCTTCGCTCTGATAAATACAGACTCACAAACTCCCTTTGGTTTTTCACTGCACTTATGAACATAACAGCTGTGTTGTGCATAAACCAACATAGCCTAAGTTGCTTCTTCTCCCACTCAGAACCAGCAGATTCATAACTTGACCCGTCACTTTCCATTATCTTCTACTGCGCTCACTGCCGTGTAAATACAGATTTCGTGGATAGGATTTGAAGCTGCGTGCATGGACGTGCGACTGAACTCTGAAGTGCTCAGCTCTTGACAACCTGTCCCATCCATTAACATTTTGTCATGTGACATGTCGCGTGCATTGACACCTTTGACCTGACAGTTAGCTCAGGAGAAAATGTAACATGAACAACAAAATTAAAAGATTCTGTTTTGACATTGGACAAAAAAAGGAGTCAATTAAAAAGACGACTGTAAAAATGATTAGACGCAGGTTCCATTTTATTCCTGAGGCTGGTTGTGATAAATGTATTTAAGTTTAGAGAGATCTGGTTGATGGCAGGTTGATTGTAACACTCTGATAATATGAGGTCAAACACGTCTCCATTATAAAAAATACAATGAGTAGAATCTGGGTTTTAAACGAGTGGTGATTGATTAAATAGGTTATTATATCTATTCATGGTCATTTTAAACTTGGTTTGACAGTTGTGACAGAACTCACAAAGGTCAAACAAAGTCTGTGCACCGTTTATTGTCTGCGCTGCCACTTCTGATTTTGTCTCAGTGATATCACATTTTGGTAAATGTCTGTAAATAGTTTATTGTTTGTTATGCAACAAAAAATGACAAAGAAGAATAAAATCGATAGTGATGAACTTCAGACTTTACACAATAAAGTATTTTTTTTGTATAACCAATGCGAAACAAAAATTATTAGTAATTTCTAAATGTTCACAGCATTATAAGTGTATTTTAAATGTACATACCTGTCTTGTGTTACAGCTGTGTGTGTGTGTGGGTGTGAGTGTGTGTGTGTGTGTGTGCGAGCGCACTTGTAAACCCTAGAGTTATTTTACAGTTCTAAAATTGTGTAGTGATGAATTTATGTTTAATGTATAACAAATAATCTGATCATCTATGCACATTTATGTGGAAATTGAAAAAGACCCTGCAGTGGACATTAGACTTATGCATAATTAAGGGATTTTATGGGGGGTTTACCACTTGGGTGTTGTTTTGTGCAGAGTAAATATCTTTATATTCATTTATTTATTGTTTTCACACACAGTTTGTATGTAAAAGCGTTTCAAAGTCCACCTCCCACGACGGAATACATCGTTTATAAGCTGTCAAAGCAGAATAACCCCACAGGTTTTATTATAGTTTTACTCCAGGATTAGGTGAGCATGAGGTGTTGTCAGGAACAGACTGCAGCGCGTCACCACGAGACGTCCACGTGGGTCACAACCGATGGGTTCACGTGGATTCCCCCCCCCCCCCCCCCCCCCCCCCCACCCCCCACACTTCCTTGTCGCGATTAGACTCCGCCTCGTTGACACAAACATCACGTTACATTTATGATATGGTCGAAATTTCGTCTTTTCATATGAATACGCTGGATATTAACGCCACAGTGAACTCAACCGTTTCAGAAAATATAAGTTGCTTGGTGTCTTTTAGTGGCACACGCGAGAAATGACCCAGATGTCATCATCTCACGATGCTGCGTGGTGTCGAACACAACAGCTGCCATGCACGCTCACCACTTTTATTATAAGTGTTTGCATCTTTCTCATGGAGGCATTGAATACATCTCCGCGCCCTCCCCTCCCCACCTATCAGAACAATGGTGGACAGATACCACCCTCAATCCACAGACACTTTTGACACCCAGACAAAAAATTAAACATTAATAAATGTTTCATTGACTCCATCAGTTTGCTGATCCACTAGATTTGGTGAACCATGTGGCTATATGGATGGTTGGTTGCCATATTAATGTAAGACATAATATTAAGTGGTGAAAATACAGCACATATATACATGTTTTTTTGTCTGTTTATTTTAAACACCCTTGCCAACATTAAATTTAGTTACGTCCAGCTGCCAATTAAAAGATTCATAAAAGTAAATTTAAGGACACATAACTTAGCTAAAGATTTTTGATTGTGTTGTTATTAAATTAGATTAGCATGTTCGTATAATATTTAATATGAATCAAATCCCTGTGTACATTATAATTAAATATTAAGGCTAAGCAGGACTTACAGAGTGTATATTTTCTTATGTTGTACATACTTGGGTATCAAAAACTTTAAATGGGTTACTGCAACCCAGTAAATAGTCACCACCCAAAAATCGCGTCATGCTTCAATTTCCTGTGCATCTTATTTGGGAATTCTTACACGGTGATAGAATAACTTTTAATCGGACTATCAATATTCAGCAAATTTATTCCAGCTAATTGTTTGTATAAAAGTATATTAAAGGCTATATAACTTAGCTAATTGTTGTGTTTGTGGCTTAGATCTTTGATTAGCCTGTAGGTGTTATATGTAACATGTAGCGTAAAGGTACTTTCGAGCATATTAAGGCAAAATAACAATTAATAAGCGTTTATTAACTTCTTTAGTAAAGACTGCAAAACGTCAATATTTAGGTGACTGCACCCCAGTAAATAGCCACCACCCAACACTCACCATGCTATAACTTCCTGTCCATGTGGGGAAACTCTTACATGACAATAGAATAACTTGGTTATTTATATTCAGGTTTTTTCTCTCGTTATTATGCTACAGATGTTTGCAGGACAGAAAAGTTTGGACCGATGTGCGATGTTTTTAAAATTTTTTAACCTCAGCGATTGCCGCCATGTTTGCGAGAGTCGCTGAGGTTAAAAACAGTGGTCCCCGCAGTTTTGCGGCGTGTCTACGAATTACAGCGGTTATAGATTTGAATTGCGCAGGTCCGAGTTGACGATCGGTCGTGTGTCCGAGGAGAAAACACGTGGGCGTTGTCGTGTTTATTATATTTTAGAACCAAATTAACATGGGCGGGGTGTTTTGGGCCGTTTTCACTCAGGACAGTGTCACGAGGAAAAAACAGGTCGTAAAAATCCTGCGGAGGAAGCGTGAGGATTGGCTGCGGGAGCGCAACCGCCATGGTGACCGCGTGACGTCACGACCCGAGAGCACGGATGTGTGTGTAAGTGTGTGTATGTGTGAGGGACAGAGAGGTGTGTGTGTGTGTGTGAGAGAGAGAGAATGGAGATGTGATCGTCAAAGGTGAAACAAGTGAAGAGGAAGAGTCTCAGGTGTGTGTGTACGTGTGTGGGCCAATAGAACCACACGCACGCACCCTCGTGCAAACTTGTTGTCCTCACCGGCTCGCGCACGGACTCCCGCTCCCCTCGCGCTGCTGGCGACCCGGGAATCGCGCGCCATCGAGGAGAGGGAGAGAGAGAGAGAGGTGGGGGGGTGCTGATATACGTGCATGCGCTTTGACTCCTCCGCGTGCACGCTCGGGTCGGTCGATACGAGCACACACTGGCGTGGCTCTCGGCCTCCATTTGCCAGTTCGTGTTTATGTTCGAGGGACCGCGACGAGGCTCGTTACAACCGACAGGACGTGCAACAGTCGCCACTCTTCGCCGGGAACAGCGTCTCCGCCGCCGGCCACGAGGAGCTCCAACCGACGGTTAAAAGGTGAGGCGTCAGTGAAACCTGCAACTTTCCCCAACTTGCTGAGTGGAGGAGCGGACGGCCTTCCTCTCCTCCCCGCGCGCTGTTAAAGCGGGTGTTAAACAACTTAAACCTCTAACCCGGCTTCACATTTGAATGGTTTACGTAGTTACCCGGAGAATAGTTGTGTGTTTGCGTTGTAAACACGCCGGTAGTAAGTCGCTCGAAGCGCTCGCTCGGCCGGTTAACACCTTTTCCTCAGAGCCCAGCATCTGGGTGTTGGTGTGACCGTGTGGGATGAACCGTGGGGCAGAAAACAGGTTTCCTCTGTGGCGCCTCTGTCGTCGACGGCACTGAACGCGCGTGTGGTTTCTAAGGTGGGACCCCGAGCACAAGACGTGTTGGTGTGTGTGTGTGTGTGTGTGTGTTATCTGTAGTTAGAAACACAGGCCCCCGTCCGAGCGTTTGAGCCATGTCCTCAGCTGAGTGATATCTGCCAGGCCATTGGTCAGTCACACCGAAGAGGTCTCGCAGCTCGCTCCAGGAAGACAAAGTCCAGCTCCCTCACACGGCCGAGATAAATGATCAAACTGAGAAATACTCTCACCTAAAGTCACTTTTGGCATTTTTTAAAATGGAAGTAATACCAGGCACATGTCATCGAATGGAGATTTTAAAGGGTGCTAACCTAAGGGGGTAGTTACTGTTTTTCTCCTCCAGGGGCTTAACCCTGACCAGATTTAATTTAAAATCGAATGTTTTTATTGTTATTGTTATATATGCATATGCAACATCATTTCAACGTATCAACCTGCGCTCAGTGTCATGCCACTACGGCTGGGCAATAAAACATCATTAATTGTCGCAATATCATTTTCACTTATAGCAATATCACAACAGCCTAAATATTGTATTATATATAAAATATATTGTACATAATGTATAACAATATTATCTCATATAGCACTTTTCAAAACAAAGTTACACAATGGAAAACAAACAACAAAAAAAACATACAAGAATAACAAAAACAGTCATAAAAGAAACGTAAGACATAAATGTAAGCAAAAGAAAGAAGCTACCGTCTCAGTCTGTCATATTTCCTCAGGCAGAGTGCTCCAGAACCTCTTAGTCTTTAGTCCAGAATCTGGAACTGTTCAAATGTAATGTTTCTAATTATCTTATATGTGCAGGAATCATCCAAACAAATCGGCCTACTCATAGTGTCATGCCATAGTGTCAATAAAACAATATCAATAATCATTTCAATAATTTTTCTTTCCAACGTATCCATCAATGTGAGAACATGTCTCCACCAGCTTTTCATAGGATGAGCGATTGCCCCCCCCCCCCCCTTGTAAATAAATGATCATTTCTCCATTAGCAGCTAATTTATTTTTCAGGAGGGTATGGTCTGATCCTAAAATTGCTCTGAAATGGTTTGATTCTCAATGGGATTCTTATTTGACATAAAGAGCTCTTCTATGAATCATGCAGATCAGATATCTTGAAACTTGTCCCGGATGCCTTTTTTATTTTACAGTCATACAGCTAGTAACCACAGAAACCAAGAGTCAGATGCCCACTAAATTTGTACAATATAGAAACAAGGCTTTGATATTGACTTTCTTGTTTCTTGGGTTGATATTTAGAGTAGTAGTGCACATTGTAGGTTGTACTAATTGCTGATCATTGTTTGCATTTGTTGATTAATCATTAGCAGCTTTGTCTTTCTGCCACTGTTTGCTCTTCTTGATTGAGCTCTAATGGCTTCTCTTAACTTCTGTTGTAATTATTTAAAACAACATTTTTTGTCTTGGATTTCTATGCTCTGTCTTGTCTGAGTATGTTAATATCTCTGTAATATATGTTGTACCTTCGGAGCGCCACTCTACTAAATGAATAACATTATTATTCTTGTATCTTTTTTTACGTTAGGTATTAAATGAAGTGGAATAACAATATCCGTTGGTGATGCCGGCAACAGACTCTGAACTCACGTCCATGGAGGACCCCCCTGTAGTGGAGGAGGAGAAGGGCAGCCTGACTGATGTCCCTCCGTCGGCTACTCCTGCTGCCATCATTGTTTCACCTCCTTTTCCTACCACTATGACTAATTTCACTGGTGAGACTGAGATCGAGAACAGAGCCGTGTCCATGGCAAGTCATGACTGCAGCTCTGCCCTCTCCTCACCTGCTGAAGCTAGCCCAGCCAAGCCTGCAGTAACATCATCGAATACCCGTGAAGGGACTGTTGAAACGAGCCCACCTACCTCAAACATAGCATCAGCCTCAGACTCTTTAAAATGCTCAGGGACAAATCTTCTCAACATTCCAGACTCATTACCGTTGTCCGAGTGGCCATCCAGCACGTTCGGCGGTGCAGTCCAGAAACAAGATTTTTCTCCTGTTCTAACTTTCAAAGGCGTCACTGTCTCTCTGGAGAATAACAGCGTGTGGAAGCAGTTTAACAGCTGTGGAACTGAGATGATTCTCACAAAACAAGGACGACGCATGTTTCCGTACTGCCGGTATCGTCTGGCTGGCTTAGATCCTGAGGGCCACTACACTCTGGTCCTGTCCTTGGTTCCGTCTGACCAGTTCAAATACCGCTGGAACAGATCCCAGTGGGAGAGCACTGCAGCAGCTGAAAACCAGACCCAGGGTCTGATCCGAGCCTTTGCCCACCATTACGCAACTAGCAAAGGCTCGGTGTGGATGGGCGGCCTGGTTTCTTTCTACAAGCTCAAACTGACCAATAATTTCCAAGACCAGGACGGTCACATAATCCTACACTCCATGCATCGCTACATTCCAAGGCTACATGTGATACCTGTCCCAGATGGAGTCATAACCACACCCGATAAGCCTGTGGTTATGGGGCCGGAAAGCATGACCTTCACTTTTCCACAAACTGAATTCATGGCTGTGACAACTTACCAGAACTTTCGGATCACGCAGCTGAAAATTAACCATAACCCGTTTGCAAAAGGCTTCAGGGAGGACGGACACAACCCTCGTCTAGTCCGGGTCAGCGCAGAGCCTCAATCTATGGTGAAGATAGAAGCTCAGTTCAACGTGTTGGAGCCAAATGAAAGCAAAGAGGAGGTTGTGGATCTGAGGTAAGTTGCAGTTTTCTCGTCTGATTTGGTCACTTAGTAACACATTCATATTCCTCTTACAAACCATTCGACAGTTTGCTTTGTCAGACCAGTTAAAGTGAGTTGCCATTATCACCTGAAAACAGGTTCAGTGCACTTCAATCTGGATTATTTTTGTATTATGTTGGTGCTGAACACACATACTGAATCACTGCTTTTAACTTATTATAACTACAGTATTAAATCAACCCCAATTAAATTTTTCAATAAATAATGAGTAAATTCTGGCAGGTCACTAACAGAAACAATCAAATTTACAGAATGTTGACAACTTTAAAAACATCTAAGTGAAGTATTTTCTAAGACCAACCACTCTTTTGAGCTAGCACCTGTTACACAGTCTTCACTAAAACTAAAAATTGTATGTATTAAGTATAATATTCATATAACTTAAACCAGTATTTATTGCGATCCTGTATCTTTACTTTGCCCTTCCAGATAGAAAGCAATTTGCGCTGCACTGGCTGCTGCTTTCAGAGCTTAATAGGTGGAGATGCATCCTTTTTTTGTTTAGACATTTTCCCTACCAACAACAACACATCTGACATACCTACTTGATTTGAAATGTGTATCCGTGATACTGCTTCCCTTCTGGTGTCTTGATAGACACATAAACTCATGTCAGATTATTCAGGGAATTTAGACACTAACAATATCATTTTTTTTTCTCCATTGTGCATTCCGTGCCCGACTGGAAGCTTCGTTTGTATTGGAGTGTTAGTCACAGCTTGCTTGAGAGCTCTCCAAGCTGTGTGCTGCCCTATAAGCAAGCAATGAAAATGTCCTTGTGCTATTGAGAAGAATGGGTTTCAGAGTGCAGCAGTTCTTAAGCAGTTCTCCATTGTTGCATTCTATCTATAGATATAAGATCCAAATCAGACTGTGTTATGGTTACATGTATTAGCTTTTAAGCCTTTTATTCAAGTATATGGACATGTATACATATACTCATATATAGTATAAGGGAAATGTGTGCCAACTAAACTACTGGAATTAGCTTGTTTAAATACCACCAACACATGTATTACAAATTAATATTTTTTTTTATTGAAATCATTAAATCTTTTAAACTTCTTCATGTTTACTATCAATAAACAATATTACCTTCAATGTATCTTACAGCACAAAGAATCACGTCGTCCCTGCTTCGGTCTCAAATGTGCCTCCTACTCGGCTGGTCCTGAAGCCCATAATGTCGACATCTTCTAATAAGAACCAACAATATGTCCACTGCTTACGAGGCAAGCATGCTCTTGGTGAGCTTGTGCTTGTCGAAAAACATCCACTTGTGGAATCCGTGGAGGAAAACCTCGATAACATTGTAACCCCTAAGTTGCAGCACAGCCTCGAAGCAATATCCACGACTCCCACTCCCTCAATGTCTACCCCGGGGTCATCGCCTAGGACCCGCAAGAGAAGGAAGAAGACAAACACACGTTGGGTGGCTCGGGGAAGAGAGTGGAGGGCTGCAGCTGCCCCCTCTCACAAGGTCGTCCACAGCCCGTCACTGACTGTCGCTTTGCAACCAGAGCTGGACAATGTCGAGGGCCTGTTGTTTGTGTCATTCACCTCAAAGGTAAAACCACCACAAATGACTAGCAAAGAATGCTCTGCAAATATCAGCACAGCTCTGAAGATTTATTTAATATAATCCAGGTGTTGTTCCTCCTCCAGTGAACCAATGAGCTTGTTGACTTTTCTGTGAAGCTGCACACATTTCTGAAATGACATTTAGTTTTTCTTTAGCAGAAGATGTTGTCTTTATGAGTGGTCTGTGGTTTAAGTTCTGTAAATGTCTTTTGTTATTTCACAGGAAGCTCTTGATGTTCACATCAGGAACAAGCCATCCGAAAGCACAGAACCAGTATCTCCAGTTTCCCCAACGACTCAGAAGCAACTGAAGCAAACGGGTGAACATAAAGAAATTGTTATTTGTTCACCTGTTTTGATCTGTATTTGAACCTTTATTATACTGTTACAACCTAGTTTTAATTTACTCGACTAACAGTGAAGCAAATGTTGTGCTTGTGATTTGTAAACATTTCTCCTGTGCGTGTGTGTTTCAGAGGAGCTGACCCCAGCGACTGATGAGGAGAAGATCGTTCACAAGGAGGCCGTCCTGCTGCAGGACCTCAGAGTTTTCAAACACAGACAGGTCATCCATCCTGTGCTGCAGGAAGGTGAGTTCATACAAACACACACACAATCATCCCAGTGGTTGACCAGGATTTGACCAAATAACATAATGTGAATATTTTCTGCCTCTGATTCCTTTCTGTCCTTTTTATAGTTGGGTTGAAGCTGAGCTCTCTAAACCCGACCAAGTCTGTTGACCTGCAGTATGTGGGGGTTCATCTGCCTCTTCCTCCAGCAGATCTACCAGAACAAGAAAACTCCACAGCGCTCTCTCTCTGTGGTAAGTTGGACAGATTTTTGACTGTCTGCAAACTTTATTTATGGTATATTGTCGTTGTACACATAATTTGTGCCAGTGCTGCCATAATAAGAAAGTGAGTAAAACAAATAAACCCCAGATTTAACTTTAACCTGTGTAATAAAAGACAGTCTAAATCCTTATTGGCTTTGACTATAGGATCGAAGACCCTTAATCAAGCAGCCTCAGGCTCAACTTCCTGACTAGTGTTGCGCCCCAAGTCTTCAATTATATTCCCTGTTGGGTGTGCACACAGACAGCTGCAGACTCCACAGACAAGTAGTTGTTCTTATCATACTTCTTCCTTGTCCACTTGGAAGAGTGCGTGGGTTGTTGGTACCCATAAAGTGTGAGGAATTAGGAATGAGGTTAATCATAGTTTCTCTGTCTAACTTGTTTATAGCCTAATCATAATCATAATCAAATGTTTTCAGTTTGTGTATAAGGACTTTATGAACATTTTCAGCATATTTGTCAATGAATTATCATTTCTGTCACTATTATCATGTTACTGAATTGTCCACAAAATTTGATCTAAAAACCTGATACTTTAAGTTCTGAAACATCTAATTAAATGTTCTTTAATAAGTTAAGTGTAGACACTGTGCGGGTGTGTCTTGTTGGTGCTTGTCTGCTCTGTTTCCACCCTTGACATAATGAGAGTCAAGAGATTTGTTATGATTTCTAGACACAACCGATCAGAGTGTAATCTGATGTCCACACAAAGCCTTGCAATGTGATGATAAAATGAATGTCATGGTGAACCTTGCAGGCCTTTGCTTACGTATTTGCAGATGCAGAAAAAAGAACTCTAGCTTAACTACAGGGTCATTGCTCAGAAACCAGATAATGGTGATTACAAATATGAGATTAGAGCCTTGTATGACTGAAACAGTGGCTCAAGTAGTGTAAGAAAATAGCCTAGAAATAGTTTTGATGTTGAATGTCTGTGTTTGAAACACGTTGGACAGAAATTAGAAACAAACAAGTCCGGAGGGCCTGGCTCTGTGTGGTTCCCAGGACACCTCCGCTTTGTTCTCATTGGATCGAAGTGTTACGTTGATCAATGGACTAGATTTAACCCATTAAGACCTAAGGTGCTGAAACAAACGCACTCTTAAACCATTCTTAAGAACATAATTAAGTATTCACAGTGTTATTTACACCCACCCCCTGATAATTATACATTAATACACACGGACAATAAAACAGAGGCAGTGGTTAATCGTAGTTCCAATCTTGTTCCCTTCTCAACAGTTGTTTCTATCAAGGATTGCGGCTCAACTTCAGCATTTTCAGGATTTTCATTTCTGTCAATTTACACATTGTATTCTGCAATAATGAGAATAACTGTAGAGAAATCTGTTGCCTAAGTAGCACTTAAACCCCACACTGTGAAGCTTTTTTTATTAGTGTGCTTTGTCCTTTAACTGACGACTAACACAGAATATTTCCTTCACAGAGAAAGGACTACCCTTCATCTCCAGGACAGGGAAGACAAGTGACGTGACAAAAATAAAAGGCTGGAAAAACAAGTTCATAAAAAACAAAGAATCATCTTTTAACAGTGATGGTGAGGCTTGTTCTCCTTGTTGTAGTATCTGCTGTGTCCCTTTTATCATTCAGTGGGATTAGTATAGTCATTGTAATTACTAAAAGATTAACTGAACTGAAACCAGCTGAATATATTAGTGTCTGATTCATTATTCCCCGTTGATAAATTAAAGTCTCTTTATTCTTCCTCTCCAAAAGGATTACAGAAGAACCTTTCTGCCTTCTGCAGCGACATGTTGGATGAGTACTTGGAAAGCGAAGCTAAGCAAATCAGTGAGCGGGCTGCTGCCTTCTCCACGTACTCAGAGGACTCTGTGGCCTATCAGCTGCCCGCTAAAGGCTCCAGCTACGTAAAAACCCTGGACAGCGTGCTCAAGCATCGGAAGCCTGCTCCCAACAGACCTTGCCCGCTCTCCCACAAACCCCCCCTCTATGCTGCAGTGATGTCACCGGCTCCCCCTCGGCCCAGCCCTGCCACACCCGTTCAAGCCAAATCTCCGTCCACACTGACAGATGCTGCAAATGCTGCTTCTGGGTCTAGTGCTGTTTCACACAGGTACGCAAGAACATGTTAGTCTATGGTTTTATGCTATTTTCTTTTAGTGCAGAAAATTGGCACACTGTTGTAAAACTATGAATAAGACCAATGTGGAACTGATAACTGAGAGTCCTTGACTCCTTGGTCAAAATTGATCTCAATTCACTTGGCTTGGCTGTGGATGCTGTTTGCGAGATTAGGTGGTGTATCGAGGGTTATTTCCTAGTCTGCTACTTCATCTTATCTTAAATTATGGATTAAGTATTTCTGTGACCCTTTATATCTGTCGTACTTGACATAGGTCTTACATTTCATTTATTACGGTCTATAAAGGTCCTATATTTAACTTGTTGAAACCTGGGGTTTCTGAGATGCAGTTCTTTCATTTACTAGTGCATTGCCTTTTCTAAACCTGCCTGTTTGGATTGGGCTTTTTACTGGACCTTTGGTAATGCTGGTTGCAGCATTCTTTCTGAAATTGTAAACCTGCCCTGCAGTAATTGAGCTGCAGTCTACAGAAACCTAAAGCAGCATCACCGCTTCTGCACAAAGAGCTGTTCACCTGTTTATTCAAAGTTTGGTGACGCTCGACTCAGTTCACAGAACCGTAAACTTGAAAATCAGTTTCGCAAACGCACCTGTTATCGTGATTAACATGAACTGTTTAATCAAATTGTATTAATGTTAAACATATCAGCTCTATTAAAGGAATAGTTTAAATTCACTTATCTACTCACCACTATGCAGATGGAGGGGTGGGTGAAGTGTTTGAGTCCACTGAACACTTCTGAACTTTGTTGCAGCTGAATCCCATACAACTGAAGTAACTGGTGATATACAGTTCAGACGTAATAAAACCACATACAAATCATAACATGCCTGCCTACTGCTCGTGTGGTGTCATATTCGACTTGAAACGGCGTCCCCTAAGCGCCCCCAAGTCCTTAACAACAAACATATGTATCGACTTCACAAAAAGTGTAATAAGATAGAACCGTTCTTCTAATGGCCATTTACAGTTTCACAGCTTTTTCCAAATGTGTTTTGTCTTTAATTTTTGTAAGAGTAACTCCTGAGCTTATGTCTTGCTTAGCCCACTTGTCTTCCTTTTATGTGGAGTATGTCTGTGTTTGTAGAACAATGTTAACATGCTTTCTTTGAGATGTACACATTTAAGTTCAATCTGAATTAGCACATACCTTTTTAAATACTACAAATATCTTTCCATGTAAACTCCCCTCCATCATTCCACCTACAGTCTTTTATCTCGTTGTTTTTCCCACTAAACCTCAAACCACGCAGAACATAATTTGTTCCTCTCTCTCTTCAGATCATCTACACACCACCCAGCGAGCTTTGGGCAGAACCAGGGGATAACACACAGACCGGCAAGCTTACCTAAGTTTGAGGTCAAACTATTGCAAATGGAGGTCGGAGCCCTGAACGAGGGTCTGAGAAGAACGCAGCTGACTCCAGACAGGCTGACCGTGGCTCTGTCTGTACTCCTGACAAAACAGGTATACGACATACTGTGTTTGTACAATCATTTGATACCAATGACGGGCTGTGTCTGTTCTGATGTCTTTTTTTGGTCAAGTAAAAAGTAATTCTTGTTTTTGTAATGTAAAATCTAAATCAGAGATTAAGAGGTGTTGTCTGTCTTCTCCTTTCCTTTTAATCAGATGCATTTTTTGGGCCTGAAGGAACCTTTATATCCACAGTCTAAAGACACTGGACTAGAATGTAGTCAGGAGTTCTGCAGACTGGGCTGTGTGTGTTCCAGTCTGCAGAATCTGAACAGAGGTCCTCTCCACTGCCGCCGGCCTGAATGCATGTTTGGTTGTACCTGCTTCAAACGCAAGATCACCAAGCACATTTCTGCTGGGGAGAGGGAACCAGAGATCCAATCTGTTTACTGTAAGATTTTGTATATCATTTATGTATTTTTATTCTGACTCATAAATGGTTATTTCAATTTGTATGGCTTTTGATTTATTTGGACGTCTGTTTGGTTGCAACCCTCAGTAACTCACAAGTGTTAACCACATGCTTTTGTCCTTCCTCAGCTATGACTAATACGCAACATGTGGTTCAACCTTGCCCGGGCTCCCACACTCATAAACTGTGGAAACGCAACATTACTGATGAGGATGCAGAGCCGCTCTTCGTCCCCGAAAGTCCTCAATATTTGGTCTCGGCAAAGAACGTGAAACACAGCAGTGTTACTCGTCTAACACAGCCGGTAAATTATAAAAGCCGTTCTTTTATTGGATTTAATTGAAGCTTTTCCAAATGTTTGTACTAAAAGCTCTTGCTTTATTCATTAGATTCTTGTAAATATTGCTATTTATTTACTGTTAGTTTTTATATCTCAAAATCTGTGCTCATGGTTTTTTTCTTTAATCCGTTGTCCCTTTTTTGATTTATTGAAATTTTGATTATTTCAGATTGGAGAGGACAAGGATCCAGTGTATAAATACTGGGATAGCATGACATGTGCTCGTGTCAGAGAGTTCAAAAGCAGAAAACAGAAGACAACCACTGACAACCCGCAGAGATACCATCCAAGTACTTTAAAGAAAACAGGTAAAGAAATGTACATGGGTGTAATTAAAACATAATGTAATCCTGTTTGTTCTACCACAGACAATTAGACTACATTTTCTTAAATCCTTATTTTGTTGTTTTGTGTTTTCTTACTAGTGTTTCCTTTGTGTTGGCTGGATGTACCCAACTGTATGATACTGAAAATATTTGCTGTTATACATAATCATATCTCCTTATGTCCCTCAGCAGGGAAGACAGGTCAGGAAACCACAGAAAAAGAACCAAAGAAGCAAATCCAGATCCAGTCAACATGTCAGTGGAAAAAGGACCACAAAATGGTCCTAGGAGCTTTATGTCGGCGCATGAATGAGAAAAGGTTGTCTCAGAGTTTCCGCATCGGACCATACCTCATCAGCCCACTCACCAAGATCTCCATGCAAAAGCCCAGTGGCTTGATTGTCACCTACAGGGTAGGATTCCAATGAGTAATCTATTGGTTTTAAGTCTATTACCTGTAGTATATTTAAAGAATTATACAGAAGTAATGGTTGGGATGTTTTACAGCTTTGACTTCTTAGCTATTTGCATTACCATTTAAAAAGAACAGCAGGTACACCAAAATAGACCAGCTTCTAAATATTGTCAGCCCTCAGTGGTTGTTTCTAAGTAGTGTTTTAACCTCGTTTCATTACTTAGATTTTTTTTTAAATATAATTCTCCTACTCTACTTCTTGTAGGTGCAAATAAGTAAACCATCAAAAGCCAGTGATAATGAGGAGGATGAACGTGACAACAGTGATGAGGAAAAGCTTTTTGATGGGGAAACCAACACAGAGGAGGAAGACGGCCTCAGTGAAGAGTTGGAGATGCAGGTTGGAGTCACGCCTTTCCTGGGTGGAGTTTTACCTGCAGGCAAACTAAAAGCCAGGACCAAACCTGCTGGCAGCCAACCATGTGCACTTGTACAGGTTAGCCTCAAGGAAAAACACCTTTAACTAGTAGAAAATGACTGACGGTGTTGATAATGGTTGGGTGTAAAGTATGTACTTGTAATTGTAAAGTTTAACATTCTCATATATATATTTCTTTGCAGGTGAATGGCAAATCTTACAATCAGGCCAGACTGTTGCTGGGAAGTATGGGATCTCTACATCCAGCTAACCGCCTTGCAGCATACGTGACAGGCCGACTTAATGCTCCCGCTGACATTTCTCATAAAAACTCTCAGAAGCCAGACTCAATACTAAGGAGCAACAGTCCTAGTACTCTGCATGTGAAAGCCACAGACACTGAAGTGCCTCACACGGTCACTGCAAGGAGAACCACAAAGCTGAAGATTGCAGTCCAATCATTAGGTAAGATCGTCTCTGTTGCTACACCTTAGCACACACACACACACACACATTGTTGAAACTATTTAGATGACAGCACACCTAAAGTGAAGCCAAATCATCTTGATCGCCCCCTAGTGACTGGTTGCATTAAATCCCTGCTTCAGTCATGTTAGTAGATGTGACCTGGGTCAAACTGACAAAGTCAAAAGTATACGTCAAATCCCTTTTCCCCAGAGTTAGTGCCGGCCATTTTAAGTTGTTCTTAGTGTTTAATTGTTCATATACCTGATAAGTTTGGTTTTAATTAGTTATTTGATGCTATAAAAACGGGGTGAAACGTAATGATTGACAGCTGAGACTGACTCGCGATTGGTCGAGTGCGTGTATCGGCTTGACCGCAGCGCCACACCAGGATCCCTACTGCACAGCCTTTGGCTCCAAATGATATCAAAAGCACAAGATGGCGGCACCAGTATCTGATATACATTTTAGCCTCATTTTTGTACGATGGGAGGAAATAGAGTTGCGTTGTCCGTTCTTAATTTACAATCTATTGATAAAACTAAATTTCATGTAAGGTGTAAGGATCAAATAAATGAACACAAACCTTTGTCTGTGTTCTGTGCATTTTAATCATGATATATCTGTTACTAGTACAATAAACAGGCTGAGAAAAAAGCAGCATTGTAGTTATATCAGCATTAATTAAACATTGCTGCTAATTCACAATATTAAAGAATCCAAGGATAGACCTTCATGTTATTCGTTCTCCATAACTTTTCTTTAAAGATTGAGATTCTTTGAAAGTCCCTAATCAAGCAGGATCATTATTTCTTTGTCTCACTGCCCTGCCTCGCATTTTTCTGTTCCTTCAGTTCCGTTGCATCTCGACTCCTGGAAAAAAGGATCCACCCCCTTCCCACAGCATTCACAAAACTCCTCCAGTGTTATCCATGTCAAGCCGTTCATCTCGACCCAGCTCAGCTCAGTCAGTCACCGCCACACCAGCTCCAAGTCCTCGCCGGTCTCTCTCACCGTCTCCCCCTCACTGAAAAGCCCCAGCTTCCTTGGACAGAGTGGGACTTATTCTTTCAGGATCTGCCCTCCAGCCAACGAGAGCACCAAAGGCCAGAATCCACCAGGGGTGGCCTTGCCTGGGGGCTTCACCCTCATTGACCTCCCAAGGCCTGGATCTAATGAAGCTACACAACCATCACAAACTGTAAAGACTATAAACATGACTGCTGCTAAAAATATAACTCCCCCACAACAAGATGCCTTGTTTAATTATAGACAACCAGCTAGTTGGGATGCAAACTGGCTCGGTTTGGATACTTTATCAAGTAGTGCATCATTAGAGCCTGGCTTCTCATCTAGGCTGGTGTGTGGTGAAAAGATGTCTCCAGGTCATGACGCCAACAGCAGACGGGTGGAATCAAACATGGATTTCACCTCAGAATGCCTAAGCTCTGAAGACTCTGACTATTGTGGAGATGGTGATGGTGACGAAGAATACGTATGTTAAAGAAATATTTATTATATAGCGTAAATTGGTTTTGAAATGTAAAATGTGAATTATATGGCCTAAACAAAAACATCAACCTGTAGTCACAGCTTAAACAACATTGTGAATGTTGTTTCTTCAGGAGGAGCTATTGGACATTGAGACGGTAGAGGAAGAAAGACAAGAAATGGCCATCGCAGAAATGAAGGAGGCTGCTATAAAAACATTACAGGACTCACGGTAATACACACGAGAATGTGTGTGCTTGTGAATGAAAAGATATATAAAGAAGTATGTGTTAAAGTTTGAATTATACTCTTGAGAAGTTTTGAAGATTTTTTTTTTTTTATTCTTTTCTGCGATTCCAGTCTCTTCCAGTCCAGTCTTGTACCTGAAACGGAACTCAGCACCCAGGTACTCACAACCAACCATTTCTAAAATCACTTTGCCGTGGCTTTTTAAGTGAAGGGTCGTGTTGGTGTTGCATGTGTTGCTCATTATCTCTGCTGTCTCTCCCCCCCCCCAGGAAGAACGGGACAAAAAGAAGCAAAAAATCCACACAGCGCTAGAAAGGCAGAGACGCTCTGAACAGCGGATACTCTTTGACAAACTCCAGACCATCCTTTGCGGTGACCTCGGTGGCATCAAGCCCCCCAGGCTCCACCTGCTCTCACTGGTCAGTTCCACAATATCCTCAAGCAGTTTTTTTTTCTCCAATTATGGTGGCCCACAAACATGGAGAATAAAACCCCTTTTATATTAGCTGTGTATCCCTGTATGAACTGTTTACAAATGTATAATTGTAGTCCGACAGGATAATCCATTCACAGCTCTGTTACCGTCTTCACAGTCTTTTCTGGGGGGTTCTGTGTTTGCAGGCTGTGAAGGAAATCCAAGACATGGGTGAGACGTCCGAGTTCCTCAAGGAGAAGAAGAGGAAATTGTCTCAGTTACAGTCGGACTATGTGAATAAGCTCTCCATTTTGTCTGGTATGTACAGTTTCTGTTCCTGCAAGTTGACATTTTAAATTCGATAAATAAAATGCAGCCGCTCATGTTAAGTTGTGTGTGTGTGTGTGTGTATTTTAGCTGCCTTCACTGAAACTTGTTTCATGTGAAATGTCACCATTTTTTAGGGAAGTCCGAGAATCTGATCAAACACAAGCTGAGTGACATCTGCATGAGGCATAAAATGAGAGAGAAGGCGATGAAATGGAGTCCATTCTTTTCCCAGCTCCTCCAGTCCAGAGCTGCTTTCCTGCAAAACACAGCCTCCCAGTCCCAGCACATGCCCCTGTTACAACCTGACTTCATCACAACTCAATCTGAGGCGAAGCCACACAAAACTGCTGCCCAAACAAATGCACAACCCCTGCTTGAGCCTAACTCAACCCAATCCAGTGAAAACCCTCCCAAACCCGTGTCCACACCGCTGCCTCATCCTCAGGCTGCGTCCACGCCTGCCAAGGCTGACCTCACTGCAGCCCTATCCCAGGGAGAGAATCAGAAAGAGCCTGGAGCTCCAGCCCAGGGCAGCATGCCTAATTCACATTCTCAGGTCCCGGCAGGTAAAGACATCCCTCCAACCACTGCAACCCCTGTAACTAAAACACCCAATCGCAAAAAGCCCTCCAAACGCCCTTTACCGTCCGTTGCACTTCCTCTGATTCGCTCTAAGACCGGCAGACTCATACTTCCCTCATCCATGAAACCAAGTAAGTTGTTGCATTGCGTAAGACATCCATGAAGCACTTTGTAAACTTGTTTTTGAAAAGTGCTGTATAAATATAGTTTATTAGTATTATTATTAGTTATCCAGGTCTAATTGTTTCATTTAAATTTCCAATTATCATTTTATTAAATGCATATTTTGTTTATCTTCTCACAGCTTCTCCAGGCTTCTTTACTCTCATGCTAATGGAGGCAAAGCTGAAGACAGGGGTGAATGGGGTAAGCACTTTAGCTGATATGCCGTCTGATGTGGAATCCAACAACCAGGAGAAGAGCCTGTCTTCATCCAACCCACCCTCGGCCTCAGAGAGCAGCCATGTTCTGGAGGAAACGACTACATCCTTAAACTCCGATCCAAAGTCTCCACATCTACTCAATCCCATGTTTGAGTTAACCCTCCTTAACAAATCAATTATCATGCCTTCAGTGGCTTTGCAGGACAACCAGAAGGGGGGCACAGTGGAAGGTTTGAGCATAACACCGCCAGCTGCTTCTTTGAGCTTAAACTGTACGCAACAGTTTCATGGTTCTAAATCCAAACCTAAACCTCCTGCAATAATACCCCGCAGAGGCAGGCCTCCAAAGAACCGCGTCGCTACCCAACCATTCCCTGTGGTAGACGAGACCAGGAAACCAGTCATTGAAAGTGCAACATCTCCTCTGGTCGAAGAAAGACAAAGTGAAACTGAATCTTTGGGATTGACCAAGAAACGAGCTGCGGACAGCCCAGCAGTGGCCAGTGATGCAGCAGACAGTCCTGTCCCGGTGAAAAGAGGCAGAGGACGGCCTCCGAAGCAGAGGGAGCCAGGAGAGCAATGGATTCCGGCTGCACAGAGGAGAAGACGTTCTTCTAAATCCAACGAGGACAGCCCTGTCAGACTGTCTTACCTTTTGAAAGGCCAAGATACCAATACTGCCTCACTAGGCGAGCTAAACGCATCACGGCCGTTAACGCGCGGTGCTTTAGGAAAGGACCTCCCCAGTGCCAAGAGACGTTCGTGGATCGACGTAGAGAAGGAGCTGGAACTAGAGCTGGATTCTGAATAGCTCTCTTAACTTCCTGCCGCTGCAATAACCAACGCACACGATTATTTAACCTCAGTCTCACACTGAAACCACATCCCCTCTCTGAGGCAGACACACCTGTCCGACCGTCATCCTCGTCTTACACATGTAGAGGGGGCTTGTCTTGAAAGCCTCACCAAACGTGCCTGTGTTTAAATCCAAAGGACCAGAGACCAACACTAGGTGCTGCTCTTTTTCTGTACGAGTCAGCACACAACTCAGTGGACTTCTTTCATACTGTAGAGACGGGGCTGTTTATACGGTGGCCGAGACGTCTCACACAAGCACATTTACGGAAAACACGAATGCAAGAGCCACAGCACAACTGACAAACTAACTCTATCACAACAGTTTGAGCGATGACGAATATTGACAATGAAATGAGCTGAGTTGTTGTTCATGAAAACCTAGTCAAGCCTGCTTAAAATGTGAAGCTTGTCTATGTGAGGTGTTGCTTGGGCCTCCATAAAAGGAAGAACGCACCTGTACCGTAACACCTCAAATAGACAAGCATCAAATTTAAGTGGCGACTGGTTTGTGTGTGTTTCCACAAACGTGCATCAATGAATTGACGACAGTAAGTAATGCTCGTTTCATTGTCAACATGGGTTGTCACTCACTTCTGCCGTGGTTGTGTTTCCATTGTGTGGTTTTTCTTGCTGTGTTGAGGCTTTGGCAGAGTTTTTTGTAAATTGTATGAGAAGTCTCGCCCATTTTAGTTTTCTGGTATAAAGAAGAGAATGCATTACGTGACCTGCTGAATGTATGAATGAAATTTAGTTTTGATATTTTCCGTGGTAAATTTCCTCTTTAAGTGACGCCTACTCTCACGTTTATTTCTTTTCAAAAACAATACTAAGATTAATTCAGATTGTTTTTGTTGAAGTCATTTATTACTAATCTGTCATATGCAAATGAATATTAAGCCGTACAGATGACATTAATTAATCTTCAGCCTTCCAGTGTGAATTAAATATCTGTTTCCTGAATAGAATTAGACAATACACTGTGTCATTAACTATGTGAAACCTAAATGTTAATAGTTTTTTTATTTTTGTTAGGAGCTAGTCTGATGCGTATTTCCTCATTAGAATTCCTTCTTTGTCACTAACAGTGAAAATCATCTGTAGGAGCACTTTATGGTTCTTTTAGTATCTGACTTGTATTGATCTTTATTTGGGGATTTAGTTCAATAATAAATAAACCTGAGGTGTCACAAGCAATCAAGAAGCTGTTAGCCCTGTATCTATAAAAATAACCTGTACATAATGTATTTCTTTTTTTAATCACTATATATCTTTCTCAAGAGGGATTTTTGAAACACTGGTTGTCCTAATACTTGTGAGTTATAAGTTGAAAATGTGAAAAGTAATGTGGCCTTTGAAATGAATAAAATGTTTATGCATTTATCACGTCACACTTCAATCTGTCAAAAAGTATTGAGACAGAATTGATTTTCCTTTTGTGAATAGGGAGCGAACATTTTTCCTCTAGAACAAACACAACTGGTCAGAGAATTTGCTCATTGTTTTTAAAAAGATCATTAAAAGACACTGAATTTAAATTGGAATTATTGTTTCTGTTCAAATCATTTTACACTTCATACACATTTTACACTCGCCCAGTTATCGTCCAAAAGAGCAACAATGACGGAACACTCACGTTCAGTAGACCTTATCAGTTCATTGTACTTTGGTTATTTTGTGTAAATCATTGCCTCTGGAATTAAAGCACCTTGATACATGGTGAAAGGGACAGATTTGTAATCTCAGTGGGAGTAACCAGGTTAAATGGAGACAAATAATAAATTACCAGTGGCCTGACGTCACTGCGTGGAGGGGGCGTGGTCTGTTTTGACAGGAAGCCAAATGGAGGGAGCACGTGGTCAAGGCCAACATTTTAAATCTCTGGGAATCACCTCAAACATAATATTTAAGTAACGTTATGATCTGACTGTTGGATGATAATGAAGCAACCGAGACACTTGACACACTATAACTGTGCTGGCTGCCTTTTTATGGCTCTGTCTGATTTTATTGCATATGAATTAGATGAAGTGCCTGTGTGTCTACTGAGAGCTTGTTCTGTATTACGACTCATTTTAATATAGATTAATAGATGGATTATTCTATTATCTGAATATAGTTAGTTTCTGTTGTTATGGTAATTTTTGTTCTTGCTTCTATTAAATCATAATTATGACTGTATTATTGAACTATGCACATGATGGATCAGTTACCTATAATCAATCAGCTGAGAACACAAAGAGCAGTGGTGCCTCAACATCCGCCAATCAGTGCAGAGTCCACAGTCTCTGTTTAATCCTATTAAATCAATTAGTACGAACTGCAACAAAAGCAATCATTGATTTAATCATGAGACCGGAGCAGATTAAGGCTGTGATGTCACACACGCAGGCAAACAGCCTCTCCTGGATCCCGGTCTGTGCGCAAAACGCAGCGCGAAACGCACCGAGGCTGAGGATCCGTCTCCAGCAGCAGCAGCAGCAGTCCAGAGGATTAACAGAGAGAAGCTGCAGGAGAAGAGAAGAGCGATCCGTGTCCTCATGTCCCGGCAGCAGTGTCCAACTCCGTAAAGAGATCCACAGATCGTCTCCTGTGGAGGGTTAGGTGGATCATTACGCACGCTCACTAACTTCTTCCTCTGGTGGTGGATCTGTCTCAGTGGACGGTCAGCTGTGTGTGTCTGTGTGTGTGTGAGAGTGTGAGTGTGTGTGAGGTGGGGGTCTGCAGACAACATGCCAGGAGATGGATTCACGATCAAAAGTCGCCTCAGGAATTTGCTGCGCTCTCCCTCAACTAAGCAAAAGAAGAACAGGAGAGAAAACCTCAGCAGCAAGGCACGTCTCTATACACACACACACACATACACGCATTCACACACACTTCTTTAATGAGTATTAACGCAATGGGCGTCTCTTTTATTTGTGGAATCAAATCTCCTGCTACATTCAACAGTATAACTGAACAACTTTACTTAAATGCAGCTGCAGAGGGAAAATATCTAATAAGGCCTCCTTAATAAATATTCAAGATAAAGCTAATGGCCTTATTGATGGCAATCAAATCATATGAGACAATAACAAGAACAACTTTTACCAAGAACAACTTAGTAAAAGATAATTGACATGAAATGATTGGACTCTGTTAACAACTTTATTAAACATTTATGAACGATAACTTACTATTGAGCCAACCCCAAATGTGTTCTCAGATGCAGTGTATAATAAAAGTTGTCTGTTTAGAAAGAGGTACAGAGAAAAACTATTCATTTATGATATAAGAGCAATGTCGAATTTCTGGCCTGACAGTATCTGATAGTGCTTTTAAATATTTCCTGTTATTATAATAATATATGTGTCAGTAGGACACAGTGGACTCAGGTACATTCATATGTTGCTCCAGCTGAATCAAAAGACACTAACAGCTGCTTTATAAATCCCAACACAGACAGACAGCGTGACACGCCAAGCCGGCTGTCGCATCCTCTGTTTAACTACGACGTTAAACTCTTCATTTACTTTCTTACTCTACAAGAAAGGGAGAAATAATAATATTCATATTTTAAATGGAAATTAGATTGAGCTTTGTACAGCGCTGCTCATATTAAATAGCAAAGTTACATTTGACCATTCACACACATTGGTACAGTGCCTCTATATTCTTTGCTTTGTTGTTTGTTTTCACACACTGACGTAGCACTCGTTAGCCTAAATTAAGGGATCGGTATCTTGCTAAAGGGCACGTCGGCATGCAGACCAGAGGAGCTTGGGATTGAACCACCGACCTCCTGAATCACCGACCTCCTGAATCGGGCCAACCGACTATTTTAGTCCAAAGCTTCAGTTTGGAACCAAGGAGATGCCCCCTGCTGCACGTGACTTGGCAGCTTGTTTAGCCTGTTTGCCAGACACTTGTTTGTTTATCATGGGGAGAATAAGTCTGCAAACCAAAGTGTCTGTGCAGGTCTGCTCACACCAGCAACCAACACATCAATGGTTATTTATACCCGGGCACTATCAGAGAGATAAGGAGAGAGATAATACCTTTTTTGTATCTTATAAGCAACGGGGGAAGTCAGAGTTTTGGAGATGTTACTGAGTGGTTTGATTTAAGGTAACATGAAGCTAATCGTCTTTGCACAACACAACAGCACACAGCAGCAGTCTTATTTCTGTCTTTCACTCACTGACGAAGCTGCTTAGGTATACATCCCTGCTGCCTTGCAATTATCCCAATGTCAACCAGCTCTACTCTCCCCTCTCACTGAGTGAAGGTGTGTTTTCCTGCTTTGTGTCTCCACAGGTGACGTTGGAGAAGGTTCTGGGCATCACTGCTTCAGGAAACAGTGGTCTGGCCTGTGACCCCCACTCTGGGCTAGTGGCCTACCCTGCTGGGTAAGAGGAGAGAGAGACCGATCATTATCTAAACATCTGACCTTTGACCTATCCGCACCTCCATGTACAGCTTCCTTATCATATCGACCTCACACAGATGTTTAGTGTGCATATTTCCGTGTGTGTGTGTGTGTGTGTGTGTTATCACACACACACAGAGGAACTGAGGAGGAGAGCTCTGTGGGCCGTCTCATCAGAGAAGCTCCACAGCAGTTTATTATCCTCTCCTCAGGAAGAGTTCCTCTGATAGTCAGTGATACACTGATCTACAAAGCACTGTGTAATTTTTTATTCTTTCTGTGCAAACACTGAGACTCACAATGTTAAGTGCAGAAAATAAAAAAATAAAAATCCAAAGCAACGTGTGAGCTGCAGGATCTACAGGATTTAACTGTAGATCTGGGGTGGCCGATGCTCGGGGGCCTCGGAGCTGCAGCACCACCAGGGTGAGGGTTTCAGAACAAGCAGAGTAGGTACATAAAGGCCAGAGAACTGAGCCCTGAGCCTCTTTTGTGTCGCAACGCTGTGTTAATGCTATAAGACGTTCAACGGCTGGAAAACAGAGGAGAATTAGAGTCCTTGACTTTATTACCGTGTCAGGAAATGTCGTTCATTCTACCTTGATTCATTCATTCTGTGCATTTTCCGCCATTCATCTTGTGTGTGTTCACTGTTGATCTGCAGTTTGTGCCGCTCTTGAACAAGATGTAAAGAGGAAGTTCTAATAACAGGAAATGTAGTTTTTTTTTAGCTACTTGATTAGGGAAATTAATAACTCGATAATAATTGTAGAATCACAAGGTGTTGCCAATAAGGAAGACATTACTTTTTCTCTGAAACATTCGTATCATCAGACGCTCTCATGTCTGCCTGTAAGTTTGAGGCTATAACCATTAGTTCTTATCTCAGCATAAAGACTGGAAACAGACAGGATCCTGCTCAATGATACTTCCGCATTATGTGATCTGATGTGTTTTGAAGCTGAGTTTTGCTACTTTGCTTTAAAGTCAAAAAATGCTTCTAATTAACATTCAGCCTTCTTTGACCTGCCTTTGCAGCTGTGTTTGTAATATTAATTAACTCAAGCACACTTCATTAGTGAATAAAAAGTATTATTAAATGTCTCAACAGAAGAATAAACACAGGAATGAGTGTATATTTCAAACCTGAATCCTCTGCTAAACCTGTAAACTCTGGTTTACTTGTGTACAGATTAGCTGCTGGTACAGTAATGCTGTTTGGATTCCTGTGTAAACATCAGAGCTTAAATGTCTTTCAGTTCACAGTGTGTAATCTGTACCATGCACTGTGCGTTCAATCAACTTTAATAATCTGTTATTTTCCACTCAGGCGTAGACAAGTGTTTGCATTTCCTGAGAACACAATGACTTAATCAATACAAAAACACTTGAAAGATGACGAATTTCCCTTTATACTAAATTATAACCTCAATATATACATAACGTTGTAGAATTTTAAAACCCTGCTCCGACTGAAGTATTTATATGGATTCATATATTTTTTGATCTCCTCACATGTAGGTGTGTGGTTGTGCTACTGAACCCCAAAAAGAACAGACAGCACCACATAATCAACACTTCAAGGTGAGTCATAGATACAGTCACAGTGTAAAGTCCCAGTCAAGCAGAACATAAGCGTCTTTCCTCTCTCTCTCTCTCTCTCTCTCTCTCTCTCTCTCTCTCTCTCTCTCTCTCTCTCTCTCACAGAAAGACCATCACAGCTCTATCCTTCTCCCCTGATGGCAAGTTCCTGGTCACAGGAGAGGTGAGTCTTCTAACATGGCAAACATTTTTTACTATGCATTCTCTCAAAGTGCCGGATCAAATTCTCCCTTCCTTACGTCACTTTCCTAAGGCCTTCACCTGGTGAATTTGACAGCGGACAGGGGTGTTGCAACAGGACGGGCAAAGTAGGCAATTGCCCGAGTTGAGAGGGGACCCCAGAGAACAGTTGATTACCAATACCATTTTTGTGAGAACTCCTTGAATTCTATTATCGATGATATACAGGAATCTGCAACAACACCGTGGTCGGAAACCCCCCAACAAGGACCTGTGCCTACTAACACCTGCCAACATCTGGCCTGTCTGCATCTCTGTAGTAGAGTTTTTATGGGCTCTGGTTCCGATCTTTGCTGATGAACATGAAACTCAGGTGAACTCGTTAGTTTGGCAAGACAGCGTAAAAAGGACGTCATAAAAAACACGAAGGCAAACTCCTCCATTGACAATGAGAAAGAAGTTAATCGCCTTTTTAGCATTAAAAAAAACATGTGTATACTCACTCATTTTGGAGGTATTATTTATGAGTATGCACATTTTGCACTTTGTTTACGATATTAGTATTCAAAGAATTGTTTGAAGACTGGGTCAATGTGGTTTGGTATCATGTCCCTTGAAACACTCCTGACTTGAGGATAAGTGTTTACAATACATTAGATACTTACTGCAGATTTCAGCTAATTAGATCCACCCAGGTTGCACAGTATAAGCGGGACGAAGGCCTTCTGGATTATTAACCAGGGATGATAATGAAGCATCCAGAGTTTTCAAGTTTTCCTCAAGTTACAAACTAATGTGTCTTGTCATCAAAGCGTCCTGACCCTCTGTGTTGGAGTTACAGAATGTGCTTCCACACAACACGCTTTCTTAATCCTCCCTCCCTGCTGCCAATCAAAGCCGATGAATGACTTCTCTGTGTAAGTGGATGAGCACGCTGTAGTTGCCATGTCGGCAGAGACCAAAGTTCAAAAACCAAATACGCAGAAGACAAGCTGTCCTGCAACAAAAAACAAAATTTTGTAGACTCAGGGTTGAGGGTTAAAGGCGGAGGATGTCACACCTTGTTAAGCCCTATGAGGCAAATTGTGATTTGTAAATATGGGCTATACAAATAACATTTGATTGATTGATTGACCTTAGTGTCTTAGTAGGTGTTTTTGAGACAGGGCCACGGCTTATTTTATATTGAATGTTCTCAGTTACTGGCCAATACTCCAATGCAAATGTTGAATGTATCTTATTCATCTGCAAGAATTGTTGTGGTTCTTCTGACTGGTGTATTTCTGTGATCAAACCTCTGAGCATCTCAGCTCCCCTCGAGGATTTCCTGCAAGAGGAGAAGGGTTTAAGATATTCCTGAATGATCTGATAAGAAACCAAACAGTGGCTCATTTACATAAAGGGCAGCCTGACAGCAGACATCTTTCTTTCTTTATTCTCTCTTACTGTCTGTTCCTATTGGATAATGTACTGCCTTTAGTTGAGCATTATCCATTTCCAGCATCCTCCAGGCTGCCTTTCCTCTCACCTAGTAACTGACCTTGGAGAGGTCGTTCCACCATATTAAAAAAAGAGGCGACACAAATAGCCTGCTGACCTTGTGATCCCCGAGAGGAGAATAATGTGAGCAGGTTGAGGGACAAGTGCAGTGAGCAGAGGTCAGAGGACAGAGAGGATAATCTCTCAGAGAGCTGGATAGACTGCAGTGACAGGTGACTGCTGCCTGTATCCTGCTGCAGTGGATTTAAAGGAGCCATAGCATGAACATATTCAGGTTTATTATTTTAATGTGGGTTATTACTTATTACTATAGCCCCGCACCCACATAGTTAAAAGGTGGGTTTCTACCTGTTTGTATGCACATTATAAACTGTGTGGAAACACCCGAAGAACCTGTTAATATTGCAAAAAAGTGTTCATGCTTGGCTGATGTGGAAAACTGAAGGTATCAACAAAAGGTTGACACCGTTAAATTAGCAAGTAAATCCAGATGTACATGAACATGTCACTTAAAAGAGACATATTATGTTTATAGGTTAATTTAACTTTGAGTTATTACTTAAAAATGTTTACAAGCTCTAAAAACATCACTTTCCTCACACTGTCCATTGCTGCAGCTCCTCCTTTCAGCCTCTGTCTGAAACGCTTGGTTTTCGCTCCTGTCTCTTTAAGCCAAATCTGCTCTGATTGGCCAGCTGGCCCCACTCTTTTGCGATTAGTCAACCGCCTCCATCATAAGTAGGAGATGTCGGCCCATTTGCTCGCTTAGCTTGTCTTCGTTTGGGGGCGTGCCAGACTAGCTGCTAGGTGAGCATTATGCTAATGTGGGGCATTGTGATGTCATCA
Source organism: Hippoglossus hippoglossus (assembly GCF_009819705.1). Classification (NCBI taxonomy): domain Eukaryota; kingdom Metazoa; phylum Chordata; class Actinopteri; order Pleuronectiformes; family Pleuronectidae; genus Hippoglossus; species Hippoglossus hippoglossus. The sequence continues at coordinate 13,447,540 of NC_047174.1, forward strand.
GATTCACAGGAAGTATCGGCTGCAGTATTGATGAGGCAGTGTTTTGTGTCCCTTTATCGTTTGACTTTGGACTCTTGAACTTTACAGAACTTTTACATACACAAACAATGACACTATAGGAAAGAAAAACTGAAAAAGCATCATACATCTCCTTTAAAGTGATGTAATGGATACACACAATGAGCTCCTTCTTCATTGATGATCAAATATCAACACATCCCTCTCCATTTCCCCAGAGTGGTCACCTACCGGCAGTGAGACTGTGGGACGTGGCCGAGCGACGACAGGTTGCGGAGCTCCAGGAGCACAAATATGGCGTCTCGTGCGTGGCCTTCTCCCCCAACAGTAAATACATCGTCAGCGTGGGAAACCAACATGACATGATGGTGAACGTGTGGGCGTGGAAGGTACTTCACACTCCTTCATACTTTTAAGCTCACAGCCAGCTCCTCTTACCATCTGTGTAACTGTCACATGTATTGTTGTGTGTGTTCTCTTGTAGAAAGACGTCGTTGTCGCAGCCAACAAGGTGTCGAGTAAAGTGACGAGTGTGTCTTTCTCTGAGGACAGCTCCTACTTTGTGACTGTGGGGAACAGACACGTCAAGTTCTGGTATCTGGGTCACTGCAAGGCCAGCAAGGTACTGAAGTAACATAAAACCTAAAAAGTTTTATCACCACAGAAATGTGGGCTATATGCTCCTGGACAATGTTTTTTTTTCTGTCTATAAAGGAGAATATTGTGTTTTATGAGTGATTTTGTAGAAGTCTGTACATCTTTATGTAGCGTCTATGGTGTGAAAGCTCTGTGCATTAATTACCTCAGTGTTACCTCAGCTAACCCTCTTCCTTCTGTGGCGTTCAGGCCAGCGCTCCCGTCCCGCTGCTGGGCCGCTCGGCGCTGCTGGGAGAGCTGCGGAACAACTTCTTCTGCGATGTGGCCTGTGGGCGGGGCCCTAAGTGGGACTCCACCTTCTGCATCACCTCCTCCGGCCTGCTGTGCGAGTTCAACAGCAAGAGGATGCTGGACAAGTGGGTGGACCTGCGGGTGAGTGACAGGGGACGTGTGTGGCTTAGATACTGGTCCTGTTTTGTAAAGACAGTAATGGGATGGTAATGATTGGGCTGTGTCACTACATCCATCAGGGAAACATTATCTTTGCTGATGCACAACACTGATTAATCAAAGTGTTTGTCTCGCTGCCAGAAAGTCAATAAGCACCTTTGCTTTAGTACAACTTGTCTCTCCAGCTTGATACACCTCTCCATTTATGTTAGACACTGCCTTCAAATGAAAGTAGTAAATATTGTGTTTTTTGTTGATATACAAACAACATCTATTGCACGTCTGTCCGTCCTGGGAGAGGGATCCCTAGGATTAAAAGTTTTTTGGGAGGGAGTTCATCTTCACTGTAATGGAGGGTTACGGACAGAGGATGTCACACCTTGTTAGGCCTTATGAGACAAATTGTGATTTGTGAATATGGGTCATAGAAATACATTTTGATTGCACCAGCTTTGGTGCCAACTGATCCTCATCCCAACTGACATCGACGAGTGTAGTTTAAAACCCAAGTTGGTTTGGCAAAATGCTACTGATTTTCATGAAAAATGTCTTGTGATCAAACGGAACTGGGCAAAAAGGGTTTGAATCCCAATTCGTCCGGGGTCTTTCTTTGTAGAGTTTGCTTGTTCTCCCCGTGTCTGAGTGCGTGGGTGCTCTCTGTGTGCTCCTGCTTCCTCCTACAGTCCAAAAACATGGAGATCGGGGTTAGGTTAATTGGAGATCAGTGCGAAAGGGAGTATGTGAGTACCACCACCCTAAAAGGATGAGTGATATGGATAATGGATGGATTGATGAATCATGTTATATCCCCAACCCACTTCATTCACTCATCTAAACACTGAGTGAATTTACTGTATGTATCCATCACTTTGGTTCTGAGCTCTGTACCAGTCATGTGTATGGTCAGTGTCCAGCTGTGGTGTTTCATTAAGAGGTGAGGATGAAGGCGTGTGGCCGCTGCTCCTGCCTTCTGTCGGAGGATCGAACACAGATTAGGACCAAGGACAGGATATGTTCCACTGGGACCTTTATTATGAGTGACAGGCAGGACTCCTGTGGACGCACCTAAGATAAATTGTCATAAATGTTATTTTCAAGGATAAAAACAAACAATTTTTTCGGGTTAAATGAGTAAAACTCCCAAAACTGCAACTTATTACTCCATGTCCTGCTGATTGTTACTAAAAGCCTCAGTTTACATGGCTTTCTTTACTCTGGACAGAGTTCAGTGCTTATCTGTAAATTACAGATCTTCTAAATCGATCTGATGTGTCTACTGTTTTGTGTGATGCGCTGCAGACGAGTGTGGCCCAGTCTCTGTCCCTGTCCGAGGAGATGATCTTCTGTGGCTGCGCTGACGGAACGGTGCGAGCCTTCAGCCCTGCCAACCTGCACTTTGTCTGCACGTTGCCCCGGCCGCACCCCCTCCGCGCTGACGTCTCGGCCATCACCCAGGCCAGGTGAGGGAGAGCTCAGGAGCCACACACACGGCCAATCCTTGGCAGCGATCCACTGCGGGATCAAACGCTCTCTATTTATAGCGCTTCCTGTCTCCAGCTGCCCCATTTCACAGTCTGAAGCCCTCCCTTATTGATGTTTCAAAAGAAAATATCTGATATTGTTATTCCATGATCTTTAAACAACCTTTTCTCTCTCTCCCACCAGCCACCTATTTTCCACCAAGGCAGATGACCGTTACCCAGCAGCCATCGCGGTGACCTACGACCCCCTCGGCCACTGGCTCAGCTGTGTGTATAATGACCACAGTCTGTATGTGTGGGATGTGAGAGATGTGAGCAGGGTGGGGAAGGTGCACTCTGCCCTGTTCCATGCTGCTTGTGTCTGGGACCTGGAGGTAAACATCCAAGAGGAAATTAACGACACATGCAGACAGATCCTGGCTCAATAGTTTGGATGTTGGTTATTGATTAGGTTGCTGATTCTTGGAAACGGGGGGGGGGGGGATTGATCAATATCAGGGATCCGGCTCTGGTTCCAGAAGTAAATTTTCCACTAATTCACTCTCCACTGACGTTCCAGAAAATACTTATTAAGAGAGTATTAAGCCTGGAACGAGATTGGCCAGCTACGGAGCAAAAGTAATAGAAAATATTGGAATAAAGAAAAAAGGCAAAGAAACAAGACTTTGTACATAATTGTTTTAAGAGTACAGAAACTACACATCCCATAAACCATTGCAAATGATCCCAACAACGTCCAGTGCACTTCTTCTTGGATTTAATGTTGTAGTGATTTAGCGTAGTAAATGTAAAGTGTAAAGCTGAATGATCCGATTGAATCTGACATGATGCAGTGGTGGTAGAGATTCCATGGTAACAGCAAGCTCCATCAATCACAGCCGCCGCTATTACACCGGAGGATTATGGGTAGCATGGTACCCGCTGACATCACGAAATTAAAACCATTTTTCTTAAAACACAGTTGATATCATACAGACTTGTGGCTTTTTACAGGAGAATATAACAACATTTTACAATCGCATAGCTTTTGTTAAGTCTACATTGGATGGTTAAAATATTATGGCCAATAATAAGAATCTGGGATTTTTCCTTTAGGAACCACACTGTTGAGTTCTACACCACCCCAGTGCTAAAACGGGACACACACTTTGTAAACACACTAATGGATATTTTAATTATTAAATTTTGTTGTTTATATTTACATTGAATTAGTTATATATAGTTGTATTTATAGATGTTTTACATTTTAACTTGCTCATAATAGGCAATAAAAGCTCATGCATACTCTTTTGTAAAATTGCTTTAGTGCAGTTTATGACAACACTCCATTATGACTGTAAAAGTATATTACAGCCTTGTAATTCAACACGTTTAGCTTCCTGGAGTTTATATTCCAAAAAACCCATCTTCTCTTCTTTTCCTCGTCAGGTTTTCCCCGATGTTCCCGGGGAAGTGGCGGCTGGTTTGTCATCGGGCGCCTTCCTCAGTTGCTCGGCTGATAACACCATCAGACTGTGGCGCATAGACGACTGGTCTCAGACTCGTGTTCATTTCCAGAACATCCTCAGCAGGGTGAGTTTGACATTAATATCTGTATATCAGAGCTCTAGAGGGTGGGGTCTGCCACACATACCTTCCAGATCCTCGCTGGTTCCCCCAAGCAGAACTCCATGATGAGTTATTTCTCTGTCCATTACTGCTTTGCAGGATCTCCTGAATATAATCTATGTAGATGGAAACACTGCAGCATTACTGGATGCAGACTGTGTGACGAATGCAGATAAATCAGGGGATGGACAGGCGACAGAAAGCAGGACAGGCATCAGGACCATCTGTGTCAGTCCAGACGGCAAACACCTGGCTTCTGGAGACCGCAACGGCATGCTGAGGTAGGACAGATTTAGACAATGGACTATTCTCAGAGTTTGATTGATAATGACAGGTAACCTTTGAAAATGTCTTTAAAAAGTGTGTGTGCGTGTGTGTGCGTGTGTCGTCTCCAGGGTTCATGACCTCAGCAGCATGGAGGAGATTCTGAAGGTGGAGGCCCATGATGCTGAGATAATCTGTCTGGAGTACAGTAGCCCAGAAACAGGTCAGTGTCTTCATATGTGTCTGTGATACTGAATGTAGTGAGAGTAACTGTGCATTGGACGAGTGCACGATATTAGCTTTAACAGAGTTCTCACTGTCAGGTCTGAAGCTGTTGGCCACAGCGAGCAGGGACCGTCTGATCCATGTGTTGGATGCTGAGGATGACTACAGTCTGGTGCAGACGCTCGACGAGCACTCTTCATCCATAACAGCCGTCCGCTTCGCTGGTGAGCCCCACAAGACACTGTCAACATCTGACAGCTAATCTGTCCTTAATCCTCGTTTTCATCTCCCTCCTTCAAGTCCCTCTTTCATTTGGCTGCTTGTATTTTTTTAAGCCCCACTGAATAAAACTGACTGACGTTGTCCTGCAATTAATTATTTTTGTTCCTCAGCCAACGAGAACAAGGTGAGGATGATCAGCTGTGGAGCAGACAAGAGCATCTACGTCCGGACTGCACACAAGGTAGGACACAAGATTCAGTTTGTCAGATCTCAACAATCAAATGTGAGTCTTGTGACATGTGGAATATGCTGTAGAACATCCAGTATAACCACATAACGTTATTACCTCTGCTCACATCAGTTATACTTAACGAGGTTGCAATGGGTCAGAGAATAAAACATTACCTTTGGTGTGGATCCAGTATATTTTTTCCACTTTCTTTTCCCAGATTTGACGTTTTTTAAGACAGTTTCTTCTATTTCTCAGAGAATAAATCATGGATCTTGATGAAAAAAATCTGGCACATTTAGGAGACTGATATTTATGTGTTTGGTGCAGATCCAAATAAAACTCTGGATCTAGTGAATTTAAATGTGGTTTCATAAAGGGGCCTTGGCAGAGGTATGTCAAATAAACTACAGTAATAATATGCTATTTAAAAATATATATATATACATAATCGTATTTTCACATCACTTAAAAGCAATAAGTAATTTGAGGCTCGCAGCAATTTTAATATCACTGTCAAATTCCTGGTTACTCCTGATTTACTGTTTCATTTTGGTAGAGAGGGAAACGCCAGCAGGGTAACATGAGTCATCAAGGCAAACACCCTATTTTACTATGCTAAAGAAAGTGCAAAGAAATTCCCGGATCCACCCGTTAATCTGTATCTGCTCACACATGTAATGGGTTCTTCTCTGGGTCATGCCCCATCCCTCCACTGAATTTAATGGAAAACGGTTCAGTGGCTTTTTAGTAATCCTGCTAACTAACTAGAATAGCACTCAGTGAACCGCATACCTCCACTAAGTCCCAGCAGTCCTCTTATGAATCCACATTTAATGAATCGGCTAGATCCAGATTTGGATTTGGATCTGCACCAAATTACAAACACTCATAAATACCAGTCCTCTAAATATGTTTATAAAAGCCTATGAATTATTCATTGAGGAAATTATTGAAAATGTTGAAACACAACACACAGTGTTAAAGAAAATCTTGGACCTTTTAATCAAATCCAGGTTTTACCTTGGACTATATGGCACCTGTCCACCAAGTTTCAATGAAATAGAAGCTGTAGTTTTTGCGCAATCCCGTGAACAGACGGTCAAACAGCAATGAAAGCACAGCCTCCTTTCTGTGGTTTTTCTCTCTGACCATAACAGACACAGCGAGGAGCTCATCTAGGTTTAGTATTCTTTGCTGCTTTCTTGCCAAAGAGAGTTCTCACTGTGCAGCACAAGAGTTACACAACCCATGTAGCCTCTTTTTGTAAATACAAAAAAACTTTACAGTATGTACCACATAAAGACCATCTGCAGTACAAGTTGTATAACTGAAGCAATAAAGGAGACGTCATGCTGCTTTCTTTCCCCGGGTCACTGTGGTATTTTTCTGTTTGATTCGTCTTGCATAAGTTACAACAATCTTCTTAAACTTAAGACAGAATTCAGGTCAGTGCACATTAAGATTTGCAGAGCACAATAAACAGTGGCTTATTAGTGTTGGAGCAGAACCTCCCCTCAGCATCCAGACACTTACAGACAACTCATGTCAGTAACGTACTGTGACAGCCCTGTGCTCTCTGCAAAACATGAGTGAGCATCGTCGGTGCTGTGTGCTCTCAAGGATTCCTAATGGGACGAGCAAACACTGAGTCTCCGTTGCACAAACTTCAGAAACGTTTTTTATTATTTTATCTCACAGTGGGTCATTGTCAAACATATTCATTCCTCCAAATCCATTTTAAAGCATACGGCAGTAAAACAACTACATGTATGTGTATATTCCTACTTCTAAGATACACATATTCCTATTTATTCCAACTAATCTCTGCACCTTTTAGATAACGCAGAGGTCATGTCTGCCTTCTTTGTATTCTATGTTAATACATACGCTAAATTAAAGAGCTTAGAATAAAATTAAAATGTCTTCATCCCACTCAAATTGGGACTAATGTTTGTGTATCTAATAACTCCAGAAGTTCCTGTCTGTACGTGGAACGCATACATCAAGAACCGATAAGAACCATTCATCTTATCGACTTCATATGTGGCATGTGTATTGTTAAGGGCCCAACCCTGTGCAGTTTTGGATTTGTAGCGATTTGGACACATTATTTGTTTCATTAAAAGAAATTAGAATAAACAGGTGACCAGCAGCGGCTGGGACTCATCAACCTAAGTGACGTTGATGACAGCAACAACAACTGATTGTCCGGTTCAGGGTTCTGCGTACTGAGCTGAGCTTCACTGAGCTTTGAATAATCACTTGAACGGCTCTTTGTGCAGCAACAGCAGCAGCAGCTTCAGGGTTCTGTGGACTGAGTCCAGCAGCAGGTCTGTACTTGCTGCAGCTCGATTACTGCAGGTCACTTTCACAGCTTCACAAGGAAAGCTGCATCACCACAGGCCAAGGAAACAGCCCGTTCCAAACGATGGATTTAGAACATGCCCTGCGCTAGTAATACAATATTTATTTAGAGAACATTATATTATTGACGTGCACAATAAAGAGGAAGTGCTGAGATGTAAATGAGAATCCATTTTACCACGTGACATAAGGATAGCCATTGATACTGATGCTGGTCAACAGGATGTAGAGATGCTGGGGATCTGAATGAGATGGATGGGGGGGAGGGGGGGGGGGGGGAGGGTTGCAGAGAATCACTGAAAGCGACAGAGTGGAGGAACGGATTATTACGTCTCTATTGACCTCCACCAACAAGGTTGTTTTCATGAGCGAGGTTGGATTGCATGAAACTTGGTGGAAGGGTTTGTTATGGGTCCGGAGAGAACCCAATAAATGATGGTGCCAATCCGCATCATGGTTAGGGTCAACATTTTTTGCTTGTGTGAAATGTGGTGCAGACCCAAATAAAAATCTAGATCTAGTAAATTCAAATGTGGTTTCCCAAGTGGACTGTTGGGCCATTCTAGTCTTCATTTGCTTTAACATCCCACTTTCTTTATGTGTCATTTGCATCTTTTCTTCTGATGCTGTATCTACCGCCTCCCTCCTCCTCTGCACAGACCTGACAGTGTTTCTCTCTTTTCTACAGACGGACAGAGGTACAGAGTTCAGGCGCTCCCACCATATGGTGAGCAAGGCCACGCTGTACGACATGGGTGTAGACCCCACCTGCAAGTACGCTGCTGCCGGCTGCCAAGATCGCTGCATCCGGTGAGTGTGTGCATGGGGATGCATGAAGGACAGGGAGGTTATAGCAACTGGAAATGCATCTTATAAGAAAGTTGTTTTTTAAAATATATTTGAGTTTTCTTTCCCTCCTGACTGCAGGATTTTCAACATCAGCAGTGGCAAGCAGAAGAAGCTCTATAAAGGATCGCTGAGTGAAGATGGCAGTCTGCTTAGGGTAACATCTTTCTCCACTGTCCACTCATCTCTCACACACACACACGCACACACACACACACACACACGGTTCATCGACTATAGAATGTGTTTGTATCCGGCAGGTGCAGATCGATCCCTCAGGTCAATACGTGGCCACGAGCTGCTCCAATAAAAACATCAGCATCTTTGACTTCTACACAGGGGAGTGTGTCGCCACCATGTTTGGACACTCTGGTAACAGAACACACACACACACACGCATACACAATTCATGCAGCCAAACTGAGCAGAGTAAATTACAAATTTTATAGCAGCAGGGAATAGGATGCAACGCCCGACACAGCCGGGGGCAATAAAATAACTAACCAGCCATAACTTTGTTTTTTTTGCAGAGATTGTCACAGGGATGAAGTTTACCAACGACTGCAAGCATTTGATTTCTGTGTCAGGTGACAGGTGAGAGACAGTATTGTGTGTAGCTCTACTGGAAAATCCAGCATCGAGTTGATAGGTGGAATAATCGTGATATTTCTGAAAAAGAATAGCATTAGTTATATATTTAAAATGAGAGCTGTGACAACAATAAGATGCTTAAGTATGAAAATGTTCAGTGCAGTAGAATAAGATTGTACCCAGGATGACAGCAGCACCCAAATTAATATCATCTACAACCTCTGCTGCAGAAGGAAATGAGTGAGGAAATGTGTTTGCAGACAGTTTCCTCAATAGTGCAGCTGAAATGAAATGCTGAATTTTTAATGCCTGAATGCTTTTATCTCCCAGCTGTATCTTTGTGTGGCGACTGGCTCCAGAGCTGACGATCAGCATGAGGGAGCGGCTCTTCCAACTCAGACAGAACCCAAACACGCCGCCCGCCACCACCAGCCTCAGGTGACGACTCACTCCGCCGTCGAGGCCTTTTCGTTGATCACGTTCGTTCTAGTAATGATTATACAGGTTCCACTTTACACAATATTTTTCTCTGGCCCTCCGATTGTGTTCCTCCAGGCGGGAGGTGTACAGCGCCCCCACTCTGGGCACCATGTCCTCAGACAGTGACCACGAGCCTGAGGGGGAGGACGGGGCGGAGAACGCTGCTGACTCCAATGACCCTGAAGACACCGCAACCACCGCTTCCTCTGAGAGCAGCCATGGCGAGGAGGACACAGGTACTGTCTGAGACTGTAATCCAAATGTTTATCAAGGGAATTAGAATCAGGGTGTAGCACTGAGCGGAGGAATGTCCTCTCGCAACCGTGTTAGTGAGCACACGCCCTGCTGTACTGTTATTTAACCTCTCTGCAGAGGGCAAGAGAATTTAAAAAATCCAAATTCAGGCATACAAAATTGTATCATGGTGTAGTCATTGTTCGTAACTTTTAATTATTGTGCTTTTCCATACATCAGGAGGCTCAGATGAAGGACAGGAGTGGGAGCAGACAAAGGTAGGAGCTTTTATTCAATGGATCAGTATAAATTTGATCAGCTTTGGATGCATGTTTATAAGTATTAAATATGTATGGTATTGTATTTACAAATTCAAAATTATTCCATCATTATCTTTCAGTGAAAAAGTAAGGTTAAAGCAAGTCTCCAGGAAATCAATATAAGTCAATGAAAAGTCCTCCGTGTGTGTGTGTGTGTGTGTGTGTGTGTGTGTGTGTGTGTGTGTGTGTGTGTGTGTGTGTGTGTGTGTGTGTGTGTTACAGTGCATTTAATTGTCATTCCATGTTAATCACATTAATTCACAATACACAACTCACCCTTGACTCCATCCCTGCTTAATTGTTTTATGAACAGTGCATAATATTGAGTATAAATATATATAAAGTATATACAGAATATTTTTAATACAGACTGGACAGCTGATGTCTACCATGTCTTTATAAAGACTTTAGGAGGACTGAAGTGGCTTAAGGATCTCAGGCTTATCTCCCCCAAACATGAGATTAATCCCTCTGTGATGTGCTGGGGGTGGAGGCTGAGTCTTCAAAAGTGATATGAAATTCATTCTGAAATACGCAGTTCAATTTAGGGCACTATAAGGTACACCACATACCCGCATCTTATGAAAAACTGACATTAATTAATTCAAACTTTCATTTTCATTTTCCAGAACCTCTGTGCGATATTTTTCAGCCCTGTCTTATAAGAACAAAGGTCATGGTCTCCTGTCTCATTCGCAGCATGCAGTCATCAACCAGGTCGCCCCGGACCCTGCCAAGCGTCCACGCCGCCGCTGGTCTCATCGTATGGGCACTCTGGAGCTGATGGTCAAATCCATGCTGGACCTGAGGCAGCTGGAGAGCTTATCTCACAAGAAAAGCCCCCACGGCCCAGTGAGACAGAGCACGTCCAGTCTGCAGGAGCCCATGGTGTGCATGCACGTACAGGAGGAAAAGAAAGAGGTATGTGTGTAATTGCTCTCTGCTGCACTAAGTCACCTTTCCTCATTTGCTGCTGCAGTTGGAGGAGAGATCCAAGAGGCATCAGGCCTGGCCACATGCTGACTGGCTGTCCTCACACACGTCCAAGGGCATCAAGGGGAACGACGGAGCAGTGTTGTACCCCGAGGACAAAGAGGACAGCACAAGTCTACAGGGCAGGTAAATCCCTGCCTGCTGCACACACACTGTTTTCATCCCAGTGACCGTGAGAGAGAACAAAAGTGCCTTTCTATTCTTAGTTTGCTGTTACCCCCCTCTCCGCCCCTCTTCTTCTCCTCATTGTTATTTCCACCTCTCTGTGTTTTCATACGTCAGTGATTACATAGTGAAGGAGCAGCACCGCAGGATGCAAGGACGAGGGATCCGCAGTGAGAGCCAGGACAGCCGCAGCCCAGACAGCGCCTGCTCCCTGGGCTTCGACCACAGGGAGTCCAGCCTGGATGGGGTCCTGGATGGTGAGAGCAACAACGATGAGAGAGAAAATAACACCAGAAAACAATTAAAGCAATGAGCAGTATTTCATTTAATAACCTATCTTCCCTTGAATAAAAACACAAAGCACCACAAATTAAGATTCAAAGCTATTTCTCTGTTTACAGTAAGACATGTTCTGACTTTAGTCCCCCCTAGTGGTAGTATCAGAAAAGACTGTGGCTGTCAGCTGCTCATGCTGTACATTTACTAAAAAGAAAGTAAATGAGTTTTAAAGTGAGAAATCTCAAATGACACAGATTAAGCCTGTACATATCTCTACTAAAACCTCTTTAACTCTGCTCTGCTTCACTTTATTAGAATTAAATTTGGCACAGGGAATTTTCAGATGTTTTGCTGTGGATTTTTCAGCTGCAACTACATGATTCCATAGGGGAAATTCACTCTAAACTTTTAAGCGAACATTACATTTTTCATTTATGTTCTTTTCCATCTTCATTTACTCTAGTAACATCTATACTGATTCTTACACCTCTGCAGAAATCTCACAAGACACCACGTTTATTCATATAGACCCTGCAGTTGAGAAACTTTTTTCTGATAGAAATATGTCTGATAATAACTTTCTACCACATAAGCCTCAGAGTTCTGACTGGCCGTTTCTAAGGATTATCTGGTACGTGCATTTCTATTTGTCCTCAGATTTTGCAGATGTGGAGTCCCTGAGCCCGGACAGCTGCGACGAGGAGGACGATGAAGAGAGGGAGGAAGTGAAACAAAAGGCAGAAGTGACGAGTATGGACGAGGCTCTGAGGACGGTGACCGACAGTGCCGGCCGCAGCCGAGAAGACTTCCTCAAGCAGAACTTTGAAACGCTGACAGAGAGCTGCAGCACGGGTCAGACAGGGCGAACACACACACGTGCTAATACCGACACACACAGTATTGATTAGTCTGGTGGTTCTCCTTCTACTTTAGATTTATCTTTCCTTGGGTATTTCTCTTCTTTCTCTGCCAATTTCTACGTTTATCCTTTTGTTTGTTTTTATTCTAATGTCTACTGTCTGTCCACAGCTGAGCAGAGCAAAGTCCCCAGGCTCAGCATGTCTTCACGCTTCCTGGCCAGAGGACATAATAACAGGTACTGCTGACCACTTCAGACCAGTGTGGACTCACAGCTATAATTACAAATCCATGTGGACTCACGCACACTGCTCTGCTAAACCATCTGTGTACCCTCTTGATCCAGCCGGCTGTCGGATTGTAAAGACATTGTTGAAGGCTCTCTGGGTAATTTTGTGTGAGAGAACATTGTTGGGTTGTTTTCGGTCCTTGGATGACCTAAAGGTTGTAACATTTTTACTTGCATTTTTCATTACATTGCAAAGGGTCTTTTTTCTTTCCGCCGTCACCAAGCGTTTGCTCGTTGTGGGAACTTTTGGATTTCCTTATAATATTGTAAGGTCTTGACCTCATTACGTGAAGTGCCTTTAGATAATGCAGGTTGGGATTTGGCACTAAATAAATAAAACAAATTAAATTTATACATGAAAGATTGCAGGAGTGTTTGGAATTCACTTGTGTGAAATGTTATTTAATTTAAGAAATGGTTGAATATTTTCTGGAAATGTGTTTATCCATATTCCTGCCAAATGTTAGCTGAGCGAATGGATGCCTCTCCCATGTCAGTGCTGTTCAGCAAATGTGAAGTTACAGCCAGCAGCCAGTTTACAGATTGGAACCACGGACAAACAACTAGCTTGGCTCTGTTCGATGATAACAACATCCATCTACAAGTTAATGAAGTCTCTGCTGGTTGCTTGGCAACTGGTCTTAGCCCATTCTTAAACCCCTGTAAAACATACAATTTGTTTTGGTACAAACACAACAAACAAGATTCAAGGATTTAATGTGTTAACTAGTGAGCTGATGTGTATTTTTTTTACACAGAGCCATGTTAGCTGTAAGCTGATATCATGTCTTCTGGCTATGTCCACATAGGCTGTGTAGCATAAGGCCTATAGATACTTTCTCAAACAGTGCAACTATTCCTTTAAAATTAATGTAAAAATCAATGAATATAATCGAATGTCTAAAAGCTACCGTGGCTCTGTCTTTGTTTGATTTGAAAAAGTTAAATTAAAGAACATGCCATGGTTCCCACAGGTTAATGGGCTGAACTGTTTCATGTGCATTAGAATAACCAGCTCGTAGACACAGCTTCATATTTATTAGAGTAGTATGGATCCTAACGTGATTGTGCTAACTATTCATTTAACAGGGGATTACATTGTGTGTCTGCTCCTCTAACCCTGTCATGACTTCCCTCTGAATAGGAGCAACCACTCCACCAAGCCTCCTGTGTCAAAGGTACGGCCCTTGATGGAAGATGGTCAGAGCAGAAACATGGAGGACAAGACCCCAGTGTCCCCTGGCTGGACTGAGGGGCCAAAGTAAGGAGGAAATACTGACATGGATCTGAAAGATGTTTAATCTTAGACAAGGGCTGCTTAGTAGAGTCATCAATTATAAATTAAAAGTTCACAAAGTACAATTGGTAAGCTACTCTGTTTAAATAAATGATTATATATCATTGGTAGAGAGCAGATCATTAAAATGAAGCACAGACTGATATTCACTTTAGCGTGTTTTTGTTATGTTGTGACGACTGATAAATGTGCGAGAAGTGATTTTAAAGCTGACGTGTCTCAGCAGGGCCGATGCTCCAGAGAAGGAGTGCACCCCCACCCTCAGAACCGAAAAGAAGAAGAAGACGTCCAGGTCCCACCTGTGGAGGATGTCCAACCCTCCTCCACCCAAAGCTCCGCTCCTGCTGGACAGAACCACGTGTTTGATGAAATCCCACTCTGCTCAGAACCTGGCCTCGGATGGTATGTTCCATCCTCACTTAGCTCATTTATTACTTTATATTTGAGTTTGAGTCTGACATGTATTTAACAGGGATCCTGCACGACACAACCATTAAGTGAGAGTTAGCTATGTAGCACATTTGCATCTGTGTTCGGTTCTACTATGAAATATAACATTTCGTTAGTTTTACTTTTGATAATTACCCAGGATTGACAATTTATATATATAAAAGCCATAAAGTTGATATATAAAAATTCACATTCATCTCCCCCTCAACATTATTTCTCCAGCTCCTCAGTCCCCCGTCCTCTCCACCGACCGAAAGGACCTGCGCAAGAGACCTCAGCAGCTTTTCCTGGACCAAGACACCCCCAGGCCGTCCTTCCACTTTTCCTCGCCCTCCTCGGGCTCTCCCCAGTCTCCCCAGTCCCCCTTACCTTGGGAGAGTCCCAAACTCAAGCCCCAGCACTCCTACATGAACCCTACAGCCAGCTCCATGGCCAAAAGCAGCCGCTCCTCCTCCCTGTCGGAAGGTATCCAGGTCGGGACGCCGCCTTGCTCCCCCTCCTTCCTTAAGGGCATGCGGTTATCTGGGGAGATGGAGGTCGAGCTCCCGCTGTTCACCTCCTCTCCCATCACTGCTTTCCCCTCTATCGTCTCTTCATCGTCATCCGTATTGTACCCTCTGGCAAAAAGTCCCTCCCCTGCTTCTCCCCATCGTACAGCTGCAGTTTCACCTTCGACTTTTACCCACAACATTCCACCCTCTCGCATCCCGCTGCCCAAGCAGCCTCTCAGCCCTCGACGCAGCCTCTGCCTGGAGGTAAAACCGAGCACCAGTGGGTTTGGAGGCCTCAGAGACCCCCAGTGTGACTTTCCAGGAAACAAACAAGGTTAGACAGCCAGCCTCATCCTGTAATGTGCCATATATACACAGAACTACATTCTTACATGTGTTGCCTTGTGTTTGTCTTGTTATTTTTAGCAATAGGTCGACATCTGTCTCTAAGTTTGGATCTTTCTTTGCCGAGTTCACTATCAGTGAAGCAGAGTGGAGGCTCGGTTCCTAAGAGGTAAAACACTTTCACTAGATGTTTATTACACTTTATGGTTTTATTTTTGCTTACAATACACTTTTTTTTATTTTATACTTGTACATTTTTAGTTTGACTTATATTTTTTAGACTAAATACTACATTGATACTACAAATACTATATAGTTTTATTCTCTTTACTCATTTATATATTGTGTAACTATAATCTTATCTTGTCATTTTTTTAAAGGGACAAAAGCATATTTATTAACATTCATACTTGAGTCCAACATGTAAATGTACCAGATTGTCATTCAGGCTAGTTTTTCCAGTATCCAATAACCACTGTTTTATGTTTTAAAGTTACCTCCTTACATTTTTGTATTTGCAGAATTCAGCTCATTTCACAGATTTTGCTTGTTATTTGCTCTTCTAATTCAACATGTCACAGTTGCATTAAATACAGTAACTGATGCTGATTTCTCTCATCCCCCCCACCCCCAGTGCCTATGAGTCAGGACAGGTGGCTGCGGCTAAAGAGTGCCCTCTGCTGCGCGGACAGGCCCCTACATCGAGCACTGACCCTCAGCCAGGTCTGACTTCCCACAAACCTTTTATTAACCTGCCTGTCGCAAATGCCTCTTCTCTTCATCACTGCACCTCTTCTTCACACTGCTTGTCTGCTGTCTGTCTACCGGCCTGTCTGTCAGTCTACTTATGTCTGCCCTCCTTCTGTCAGTGCTGTTATTACAAATGAGAAGTTTGATTATTTTGTATCGTCCTCTCTTTTGGTTTATTATGGCCCGAGCACGACTGGGCAAAGGCCCTATTGCTTTTGGTTTGACTATTCAGGTAAATGATAAGCATTTATGATAGCTTGAACGTACTCGAAAACTCACCAAACTTCGCGGGCACGTCAGGCCTGGCCTGGGCGTGGGAAAAATGGCTCCACAGCGCCCCCTAAAACGCAGCAATTCCGTCTGGTTTAACCGATCTTTACGAAATGTGTAACACACATGTATCGTGACCAGACAGAAAAAATAGTCCCCTGCACCAATTTGATAAACGCAACAGGAAGTTGGCCATTTTGGATTTTGTGGCTATTTTGGCCGTTTTACACATTGTGCATTTTAACAAACTCCTCCTAGAGATGTAGATCAACTTCAAATTCGGTGAGTGTCATCTTGACTGGAGAACAAAACTAACTCAAATTGTGAGTTTTACGTCACACGGTGTGAAAGTGCCGTGGCTGCAAATTTTGATGAATCACCATCAAAACACAAGGTTGTTGTATCTCGGATATACATGGTCCAATTGACTCCAAACTGGACATGTATGACAAGAGTCATGACTTAAAATCACAGCGCCCCCTGGCAATAGAAAATATATTTTTCTTTGCATATTTTACACTGTGATGTACTCCTCCTCGTCCAGCCCTAGTTTTCATCTAGTTTCTCTGTTCATCTTTTGCTCTCTCAGTCGTCTTTTTTCTCTGTGTCTTTAAAAGTTGATGAGATGATGATTAAAATATGAGCAAACATGATTGTGTGCTGCTAAACATGTAAATTGATCTGGAGCAAAACACCAAGATCTCATGCAACAGGCTTGAAACTTGACTCTTGGAATTCGAAAACGTAAACAGTCAATCGCCTTAAAATGTATAAAGCACATTCATGCTTCCTAAAAAGATAGATCCTTTCCATGTTGGAGACATCAAGAATGAAAATGAATTAATAATGCACACATTAATGCTCCCAGTTTCCCTCACATTTCTCAGTAAATAAATACATATGTAATAGTATTAAAATTCTGAGGTGAACCTTACTGAGGTAATTTCGCGCCTCTTTACCTGCTGTTATGTCAACCATTATTTTAACTGGGAAATACACTGAGATAGAGATCTCTTTTCCAACATAGTTGAGTACCGAAAATAAACGAAACATTCCAAGACACCAAGAAAGCAGAAATAAGAAACACTAAAATTAGCTAAATGGCAAAAACAAGAGCAAAAGTAAAAGCCTGAGGAATAAATACAGAACATACTGTACATTTTAATTCAAAGCAAATGAATCAACTAGAACAAGAAAAGCTGGAGGAAAGATAATAACGAGTTGAGCTTTAGAATGTTCTGTATGTTGCTCCAAGTTGCAGCTGCATGATGCGATAAACTGGATTTACCGAGCTCAGTAAGAAACAGTTTTGCTCCTGAAGTTGATCCAGCCATTGGAGCGTGTTTAATGGGAGACCGTGTTAAAAGACAGCAGGGAGGTGATGTCAGGGGGTAAAAGACCAAATTCAGTGGGTTTCTCACCTAACCAACCTCAGCATACACACATCACATAGATAACAATAAAAAACATGTTAAAATGTAATTCAAATAAGAAGAGAACAGATTTTAAGAAACATAAGAACCTGTTGAAAAGACATAATAAATTAAATCAAATTTTTAAATATTCATAAAAGAAGGCAAGTGCTGAACCAGTTGAAGGCTGAAACAAAGAGAAATGTCTTTTAAGTTTTCTTTTAAAGACATCCACTGAACTAGCTTCTCTGATATCCAGCGGCACAGCTGTGTTTTTACCATACATGTTGAAATCATATCTCTCAGTTTCACTCCTGCTGCTCTCGCTCTAGCCTCCGTGTGTGTGTGTGTGTGTGTGTGTGTGTGTGTGTGTGTGTGTGTGTGTGTGTGTGTGTGTGTGTGTGATTTATAGAGTTTCTTTTGATACTCTTGAACCTTTCGCTCAACATTAACTGTGCACTTGCTGCACTCAGTTAAAGTGTGTCGTAGTGTGTCTATACTGTGCGCACACACTGATTTGCCACATGCCGCGCTGCACCTGATAGAGTCCTTCTCCTGCTCTCTCGACAGATCACTCTATCACCCTGGAAACTTGCAGGCGGACGGTTATCGAGCTTCACAACAGTCTGAGCAAGACCATCATGCTCTACACCACGGTCAGTGAGTGTGTCTGTGCTGTATGTCCAGGTGTGTGTGTGCGTGCATGTGTGACAAAATTAAATAAGAGGAAACGAGAGAGATGGTGAAAGTTAAGAGGGAATAGATACAAATAATTTCTTGCATGTTTACACACCTGTCACTCTCATGTTTCTCTCGTTGTTCTAAATTGCATGTATAGGTTAAATATTTACTGCTTAAATTATACACATTCTTATAATGTATTGTTTTTGAAATTTTACTTGTGTGGATGCTGCTGTTGTTATGTTTGTACATCTCGTTTCTGCAGAAATCCATTGTAATTATCACGCATACATTTTTACATCTTGACTGTAGGCCTGAAATTATTATTACATATTATAATAATCAATTCTATAATTATTATTGATTCTTTTTATAACCAACTTAAAACATGGCCAAAATTATTATTTTTTGACAACCTATGTATAGACAATTTTGTTATTTTCATAATCAATGTATCCTTTGATTGTTTCACCAAACTGTCTGACTGTCTTACTCACTGTCTGGGTCCTGAATCCATGGGTTGATTTAAACCAGGTTCTACAGAGTGGCCACCAGCCCAGTGAGGACCAGCAGCAGATGAGGAGACTCCTGTCCGAGGCCATGTTCACGATGAAGACGGAGCTGGACTCTCTGCTTCAGCCGCCCTCACAGTGCGAGGGGAACCAGGACCAGGTGGTGAAGGGGTAGGGAGACAAGGCCCTCGCTCTGCTGGAGCAATACGCTGCTGCTGAGGTCTGTGGAGAGGAGGCTGGATACCAAGACCTGAAGTCTGCTATGCAACACATGAACAAACGCATGCACACTCAGTAGCACTGTGAATTGCACACTTGTTATTTGCACAGAGATGTTTTTAAACTTAATCTTTTTTAACTGTAAACTCATGAGATGTTATTATATTTGAAGAAATTGGAACTAAATCACGAGTGTCATGCACTGAAATAATGAGTAAAAATGTTGCCTTATTTTTCAAGATGCCATAGTTTGTTTTCCACTTTTTCTTAAACCTTAATGAGTGGATATGTAATGAAGGGAGACACTAGAGGAACAATGAGGAAGTTACATGAAGAGCACAGTTGGTATAAAACTGATTCAGATAAAACTGAATTCAGTTCAGTTGTATATCACTAAACAGCCACATGGTAAATCTCAGACACTTAACAGAGTACGACTAAAGTGCTGACTGCAGGACAGTCACATCATCAGGTCCTCTCTGCTTGTGGGACAACAATCTTTTCGTTTTATATATTAATAAAAACAGAGGGTTGTGACGGAGGGATCATGTTCAGGTGGGACGATAAAGGAAGTGAAGCTCAGGAGTAGGATGTTAGAGGTCACGTGTCAGATGAAGGATATGGACGAGACTGAAATTTAGCCATGTGATTCTCTTTTATTGCCAGTAGTGTCTCCTTCAATACAAAAGTAGCTGTAACCTTTGATACAGTTATTGCTTAATGTATGTCATGTAATGAAGATTTGTTAGTGTCTCTATGTATGAACGTTTTCATTGTGCTGGTTTTACAGGGTTTTTAGAAAGATCTTTGTATTCTGTTGTTGTCAAACACAGAAGAAGTCTCTTACAAAAAATAAACAATGAAGACGTTGGATTTGATTGTTTATTTCTCAGCCATAATCGAATCCAAGTATAATTACAATAAACAGAACCACAGAAAACTGAACCATTAATAGATCCTGTGGTCTTCAGACAATATTGATACATGTTTTATTTTCTCTTATTAGTGACAATTTAATAATACAAGTGTGCACAATAAATAGCAGGAGCATCTTTATAATGAAAAGCTTTATGTAAACTAAATGGTTAGCGGTGTAACTAATTGTGGCACTTTATAGAATGAGCTCAGCTCTTGTGATTATTAATATTCTTAAAAACACACAGTTATTCAATCTCTAAGCACTATGATATAAAAAGAGAAGGCTTCAGTGTTTCCACATTACAATGTATTAATAGCCTGTGTGTATCTTTGTGTGTGGGCAAATTTCTGTGTCCTATATATGTATTTCTGCTGCATTTACAACGCACTCATACGTCTATCATAGATTTGTGCTAGTACATGTATACATGCACATGAGTTACAGCGTGTTTTCTATGGAAGTGTCTCGATGTTGACGTAGGTGAGGACGACGTCATGCAGGATGTTGATTCTGTCGACCCGGTTCAGCTCTCTGATGCGGTGTCGAAACTCAAACAACGGGATG
The DNA here is from genome assembly GCF_009819705.1 of Hippoglossus hippoglossus. Lineage (NCBI taxonomy): Eukaryota > Metazoa > Chordata > Actinopteri > Pleuronectiformes > Pleuronectidae > Hippoglossus > Hippoglossus hippoglossus. The sequence continues at coordinate 13,467,966 of NC_047174.1, forward strand.
TTGTTCACCGCCACCCTGAACACCTCCTGAGTGCACAGGATCTTCATCTGGAATGGAGCGGGTCACCACCAATGTAACACTGACCACACACACTGTGCTATCAGACTATCATGCATGCAGTGCTCAAGTTAAATATAAAAAAATACATAAATAAATCACAGGCAGTGACTGTATATCAAGATGGATGAAATGTCTCCACTTCCTCCCACTGTACAAAAATGAACCCAAAATAACTCAGGTTCTGGTGCTGCCATCCTGTGCTGAGAGTGAGAAATGTATTTCACATGTACTTTGGGTTTTTAGTTTGGTCCATGTCCCATCTGTTAACATGGAGGAGGCCAGGCTTATGACATATGCTGCAGCCAGCCACCAGGGGGGAATCAACCAGATTAGGTGTCACTTTTAGGGGCTGTCATGTCGTCCATCTTTTTATTCAGTCTAAGATCACAGCATTTTTTAAGGGGTTCTTATGTTGGAAAAATATTTTACTAGGATAATGATGTAAAGTTAAGGATTTTTTTTCATTATTCGAAAATCCAGTAAAACTTTAACCTTAAAAATTAAGGTAAAACTGCAGTGAAACCCACTGTGGTTGTTACGTTTGTCAGTAAACATGGACATGAGGACTCTCGGACACATCAGCGACAGAAATAGATTCCTCAGATTAGTCACCTCCTGGAGAAGCATAATTGTTATTGATGTTATTGAGCAACGTGAGACCCCCACTGACCTCCAGGAGCCTCCCTGCAGTGCAGCACCTCCCTTATCTAGGACTCGCTTGCACAAATGACTTTCCAACCCTTTCAGTCTTTTCCAAACGTTACCCTGACGTTAACCATGAGAAAGTGACCTCAGTTAAAGGTGACGTGTGGAACTTTGAAACATCAACATCTTTTAAAACTCTCACCACAAACAAATGGTTAAAAAATGATTAGTAGTGTCTGTTAATGGAATGGAATTATATAAGGGTATATTAACAGCAACAGACGCTGATACTTAAAGGTAAATGATAATGATTTTAATGATGTTAGCATGCTACATATAGCATCTGAATCCACTATGAGGTTTCTCTTTCTAAAACTCACCTCAAACGGGCTCCCGGGGGCAAAGGGGAAGGGCCCCTTCAGGTCCCTCTCTTCAGGGCCCCAGCGCTCGCCCAGTTTGTGGTTACGGACAAACACCTGTTTGCCCCCTTCATTGAAGCGAGGGTTGATATGAAAGGCGATGTCATTGCCCCTCAGGAAGTTCACTGTGAACCTGCGGGAGACCAAAGCTTGACTTTCACTGATGCTGTATTTTCTCTGTTGTGTTGAACTCATCTGTTTTTCCCTTGATAATGAGACTTTCATATTTTGAATGTACTCTGATTGAAAAACTGAATATATAAGAATCAGATTGGCACAGGAAGACACTAAGTACATTTAAACATGCTTACATTTTAGCATTAGGTTTCACGTGGCCCAGGATGGTCATCATCATCTTGTCATACACCCCTCGTGCCAGGTTCAAGTTGTATGGAACACTCTGATCAGCACAGAAGGGAGAGAAGGACATAAACCAACCTGACAACCAAGCACCATAGTAGTGAGATGCCTTGCATTTGACTTACTAGAGGTCCAGATGTAGGTGGAAGCCAGTGGAGAGGCATCATAGATGGATTCTGTCCAGGCCACCCTGACTGTCCTGGGTTATAAGGCCAGCCGGGGCGGGCAGGCCACCCAGGTAAATGTTGATGGGCGCTTGGAGCAGGAGCAGGAGCAGGAGCAGGTGCAGGAGCAGGTGCTGTAACTGGGATTAGAGTTGGAGCCGGGGCCAGAGCCGGGGCTGGAGCAGGCAGCTGGGCTTGAATTGGAGCTGGTGGCTGAAAAGGCTGATACTCTGTGCCTGGCCAACAAGGGTAGCAGGGCTGCCCTGAGGCTTGAGCTGGAGCTAGAACTGGAGCTGGCACTATGGCAGTTGGTACTGGAGCTGGTGATACAGCCTGCACTGGGGCAGGAAACAGAACAGGAGCCGGGACGGAGACCTGAGCTGGTTGTGTCGTAGTCCAGCAGGGTGAGTTTGGCTGGCCGGTCCAGCACGGTGTGGCCTGGGCGGGCTGTCCCGGCCACGCAGGGAAACCAGTTCCAGACGGAGGCAGGGTGGGCCAGAGGCTGTTAGTCTGTGGGGCAGAACCATAGGACGGGCAGCTGCCACAGAGAGCGTCAGAATGCTGAGAGGGAGGAGAGGGGGAGGAGGGAGAAGAGAGAGAAGGGTCAGGGGCGAGGATAGAGATACGAGGGAGAGAGAGGGTGGAGAGGATGGAGGACACCAACTTGCAGTTGCAAACATGGCAGTTTGACACAAGCAAAGATGTAAGCACTTATGTTTAGATGGAAAAATGGAGAGAATGACTTGTGTAAGTCTTACCAGTGCAGAGATCTGAGAATTTGATGAGGTACTTACATCCATGCTGCCTGTCAGAACAAGATCAAGTACACATTTAATTATTGCAAACATAGCGCAAACTGTAGAGACAGAAAGAGAAGAAAACTAAAACAGAATTTAGTCATGAAATCATAAAAGAAAAAGAAAATTGCATCTTATGGGACATAACAGCCAATCAAACCAGAGTTGAAATAAATAAAAAAGATTTCAAACAGTAGTATTGAGACTGTATGAAATGGTTTCGTTTCTTTTCTTTCTTTCTTTCTTTCTTTCTTTTCTTTTTTCACTCCAAACACTGAGTTTTTTATAAGCTGTGGGGAGGAGAAAATAGTTCTCCAGGTGACCACCAGGGGACTCTCTAGCTGTTTAAAGATATCATAAAGTGTCAGCAAACAAATGCATCAGTGAATGACTGTCTCCATAGAGACATACATTGTTAACTGCAGCTGATTGGATGCCATGGGACACACTAATGGAATGATGAGAGCAGAACAGTGACTGTGGGTCATATGTGCTGTTAGAGAGGAATGTGCAACAACAATGATTCCTGGGACTCCTCATTCACTTTTACTGGTATAAGGTTATTTCAGTCACTACTGAGACTTTGCGTAAACTATTTAGAAGAAATACAACATATGTCATTATGATAATGGCTTATTTATTATGTGTGTTTACTAAAAAAGAAAAAATAATAGCGTGCAGCTAATGCATGTTAAAGCAAAAGTGTTGATAAGATTTTATAATTACACACATTCTGTATTTAGGAATAATGTTTAAGGCTTATCTTTAACCCTTATTTTTGACCCTATTATCCTTATCATCACCATCATTACTAACAAATGCACAGCAATCAAACCAATTCACGACATATAGCTGTATGCAGATTGTTAATATCTATATATTAGAATAACATTATATCATTATTATTATTACATTAGAATCAGTCCAGGACCAGGTCAAACATCCTTTTCCTGACACCATGAAAACTTTTGGATGTGAGGAGCCTTTTTGGTTGTGATGCATGGAAATAAAATATATATTTTGAAATTAATATAATTTGTATAAGCTGCCGCAGATACAATTAAACCAAGAAGTTACCTTTTTTGTTGTCTCTCGTCTTCAGGTGCACACAGGAGCAGGCTGCAGGCTGTGGTGTGGTTCAGGTGAGTCAGTCGTCCTTTAGCCATGAACAAGGCAACTCTCTTTTATAGCTGCAAACGCTTCTCAGCACTGGGTCCCTCCTCGCTCCATCACTGCACCGTCACAAAGAGATGCCACGCCCTCACTTGTCACAACATTTATGAATGGTCGCCTTTTCCTCCGAAGAGTTATAAAAGTTATGAGGGTTTTTAATCAAATAAAACTGAAGAAAAAGGAAATATATATATATATATATAATATTTGCCATGTATTCACATACTACTATATATACAATAGTGTGTCGTTAAGTCAATTTTATTGTCACAGTGGCAAATAACAGAAATTATCACGGGGTACTTTTAATATATAAACCCAACTTCCCCTCTGTTGTTTAAGTCCATTAAGGGGTTTGGAGTGACTCGAACATTTTGGAAATCTTTTGATTTGAACTTGTTATTTACTTTGGTCTGTGAATTACTTTTTTGTGCTGACTTTGGGACTTTTGGGGTTGGACTTTTTCCTGTAATTTCCTGTTTTACTCTGAAGTTACTTATCTTGTGAGTCTCTTTCTTTTTGCCTTTGTCTGGTTTCCCTTTTTGTTGATTGTCTGCCCTGACGTGTCGTGCTGTATTATTCCTTCATTCCATTGGTATTTCTCTCTCTGCTCCACAGTCTTCTTTGTCTGTTAAGTTCCAGTTCTGGTCACTGATGTTACCTCTCGCTTGGTTTAGTTCTTTGCAACTGAGTTTTGTTGCCTGAGTTTGAGTTTTGGATCCTATGAGTGTAAGCCTGTCTATTGGATTAAATATATCTGGGTTCAGTAAACTCCCACAACTTTTAGCACTGAATGAGTGAGCACTATGTGACAGTGGCAAAGAAACATGTAGAAACACAAAGAAAGCTTGAGCTGAACCAGCTTCTGGCTGGTCGAGAGCGAAGGAGTGAAGAAGAAGTGTTGGTGGTGGGGATGACATTCTCTTTTTTACCCCTGACCAGATCCGCTGACAGCACAATGACCTGTTCTTGTGTTACTGTGGTTCCCTTCACTGTGGAGCGGTCATGAGACAGTGTAACACATATCTGTCTAAGCTTCACATGGTAACACAATTACAGCAAACAGACAATGAAGTCAGGTCTCACTGCTGTTTTTCTGTATGTTCCAATGACTCCTGCTCATTGACGCTGCTCAGTTCATCCGCAGGTTAACTCACTGTCATGGGCTCAGTCAGACTTCATGTGTTATGTTTCTCTATTGTTGAACTCTCTGTCCTCCTCTAACATGTTAAAATACTGATTCAGATAATTTTGACAAGCAGGAGACATGTCAGGGTCAAATTATGAATCTCCAGGGCAACAGGCTCCATAACAAGTAACACATATGTGAATTAACACAACTGCACTGGTTGTCCTCACTGTGTTATTAGATTAGCCATCACCTGAGCTGAAAAATGTCAGAAATTGCAGAAGCGTCTCAGAATGCTGAGACTTAATCCTCAGAGAATTCAGCGCCTGACATTTATGCAGCTGAGTCTCTAAGTTTAAACTCCATCTGGAGACATAGAGGATGAAGAACATCCCTCATATATGTAGAACATATAGACAATATAATTTACTGTAAGTCAATTTAATGAAACTTGCTGTCAAAGCTGACCCTCCCTCAGATAAGTAGCCGCTCAGGGTTACAGGTAATTTCTACCTCCAATACTGCTTTGATTGACAGGATGTGATGGGTTAAAGAACCAGGTATTAAGGTATTTTTTAAGTTAACGTTCATGCAAATAAGCCTGTACAAATTATTATTCACAAATTAGCTTGACACCTTAACAGCGTTTCAATAATAACAGTTTTATAGTGCCTGCTTTAAAGGCACGTTAGAGTGTGGAATATTTTCCTCTTTGGTATTTTCTGTATTCATAAACATACTAGAGTATAGATATCCGACATTTTCAATAGAGTCATGTGGCTAATTGTCATAAAGTTAGAAACCAAAGAAAAGCTGTAAAGAGAGATAGGACACAGGAGAATCAGATATAATTGTGTTCAAATCTGTTGGTCTAAGAACCTGGGATGATTAGATCTTTTACAAGCCGTGACAGAGCAAAGTGTTGTTCTTGTATTATTTTATTTTTTTATTGATAAACTGTAAATTTGCATTGGCCTGTATTACAGCAGTAAATATAAATTTCCAGTATACTCATATAGTGGTGTACGGTATCTACTTGACATTTAGAGCAGCATGACATTTTTGCTGAGAACAAGTTGTGCAACTTAAGCAATATTTTCATAAATACAATTTGATTAATAGTATCATTATAACTCTGGAGGTCTTCTCAGCTCTACAGAGAATTTTAGCATCTTTCAGCTCAATGTTTCGATTGTATTGACCAAAACTTAACTGTTCTATTAACTCTACTCCCATTGAATTATTGGGAGAAGCATAAAAGCCCTGATAAACCCACTGTACCCTACAAATAGCAGAAGTAACAGACCAGCTAGTGAAGATAGTGGAGCATTTAGCTGCTTAAGACTTGGATATGTCTCCCCAGGGCTGGTGGAGACCAAAACAGAGATAAAATAAGACTGAACATTGGCTTTACATTCATCACGTGTCACATGTATCACAGCTCCAACCAAATGGTAAGAATGTGTCTTATCTGCTGGATGTGGAAACTGTTTGCCAACTGTAAAAGATGTGTCATTGCTGGGTTTACGTGTTTCACTGCCCTCAAGTGATCATAAAAAAGACTCTATTACAGTTAGAGCTGACCGTCACTAGAGAAATATGTAATCCTGCTTGAAGGGCACTAGATCAGCTACAAAAACCTTGGACATGTTTCTCAAGGACACATAAGCAGTGGGAACCTTAAACACTGCTGTGGCTCAAACTCAGTTGACTCAAATACTATGTTTCTACCTGCTGCTCTGACGCACTATAGATTCCCCATTGGAGACTTTCAGCTTCACCTTTAATGAGACAGGCATCAATACCTTCATGTCGCGACAGAGCTAATGAACTGAATGTAATACACAGATTTCTCATTTATGCAGAATCTATGGGAAATCGTTTCTCAAGCTTCTTGTGAGGATTGTGGATAATTTCTTTGCTCGGGCTCCCTATTGTCAGAAGAAACGTCTCGCCAAGATACAATCCACAACATTTGGTTCATGCTAATTCACCCAGTTGGCCCATCAGCCTGTCATGTTGAAACTGGCCAAGCTGGTTTCAACCCGATATGTATCATTGAGATAATGTGATAAAGAAAAGTTATGCACGGGCCACAAATAAACCTCAATTTGAATTTGAAAGCAGGGTACGGTGCTTCATTTGAGTGCAGGATTACCATGTGGTCAAGAGAAGGAGTCATGATGTCACTTACAGGACATCTCCTTTTGTAGTTTCAGCCAATGGGAGGGCTGTTGAAAAAAGGGACACGGCCGTGAGGAGCGCTGCTGTTAGGCAGAAGAGAGCGTTCTGGCAGGAGCAGGGTTTTCCAAAGCGACGGTGGTGGCATTAGCCTCTGATAAGCTCTGGGCCTGGTTCCAACACTCGTAAGCTGCAACCTCCTTATCTCCCTTTCTTCACATTTTCCCTCTTTTACCACTTTTTCTTAAATGAAGTGAAAATTGCTGGGTGGTTGAAGTACAAAAGAAACACTCCCTCAGGGTAATCCCCAAATATAGGTGACATTTCTACATGTTTACCTGTAATGAAAGGAGTGGTTTTCTCTGCGATAGTATTTTTAATAACCTGTGGCTGGCAGATCTCACTGAGAGAAGAAAATAAGCTCAAGATGCTTTTGTGCCTTCAAAGAGCGAATAAACACACAAGTGAGAATCAAAGCATGTGTGTGTGTGTGTGTGTGTGTGTGTGTGTGTGTGTGTGTGTGTGTGTGTGTGTGTGTGTGTGTGTGTGTGTGTGTGATGATTTAAAAGAAAATTATTTTGCTGCTGTTGCCATGGGGACAGCAGCATGTTTTAGCGTGTGTGTGTGTGTGTGTGTTAAAATCATCATCACATCTGCACCACTATGAGATCAATTTAATAACCACAAAGGATTACAGTGATGCACTGTAGTAACCTGTGTGCTTCCACAATCCAGCACTAGATGGGGTAAAAATACTCACATGTGGGTTAGAGGGATTTTGTCACTGGAGTGTCCTTTATTCTAGGAAATAAGATTGCATGAGTCTGCAGTTTATGTATGGTCAACAGACATGATATCAGCATATAGCATGACATGACTGAGCCACAAAGCAGCATAGGGATGTGATGCAGCTCTGTAACCAATCACAGTGATACTGCACTGTTAAGCTTTAGTTTAAGGAGCATAAATCAATGCAACAGCAAGTGCTGTATTCCAAATGAGTTAATATTTATCTTATCAGGCATTTTATTTGGCATTGGTCTAATCTTTTTTTCCACTTTTTTGTTCACGCACAGAATGATTTGTTTATATTTTCTGGCATGACGCTGCTATGTTCATTCAGCATTTTTATTTTTATGCATTCTCCATATTTTACATTATTTGTCTTCCTTGAATAATAAATGTTGTTGTTGATTGTCATTCCTGTGACCTACGTGTTTATGCCGGCCTGCAAACCTAATTTCCTTTGGGATAATACTAAAGTCAAAGTTGAAGCTATCGCTCTCCGGTAAGGCTTTTAAGAAATTGCAAACTCTAACAAATTCCAATAATGTGACTAATTGATTCTCAAGAGATATGTTTGTGGTCAAGTGTCCCTCTGAGTGCTTATGCAAGTGTTTCTAGAGCCAGGGTTTCCCAGAAGATGTTTACCATTATTCATCTCTGAGAAAACGTAATGTTTTTGTGCAATGCACACTTAATTGTCTTGTCCTGTACTCTATCTAGCCACTATGTTTAACTCGTTCAATGATTGAACTCCTAAACTAAATCACCAGGCTCCCCTCCCCCGTGAGAAGGATAGATGTGGCTGTCCATGCAGCCCATAATCAACGTGTCTCAGCCTGGAATAGTCCTGAGCTGGAGGGGTGTTCCCACTGCTTATATAGTCTGGGCTCACATTTCCCATGGAGATTTATGGGGGGTGGGGAGGCTGCATGGCAGATGGAGGAGGTGAGGATGGTGTCATCGGAAGAGGACAAATCACCGGAGCAAGGAGAAGATGTAGTAGTGAAGAGGAGTGTGTCAATTTGCAAAATGTACGCCCACTTTTACAAGCATCTACGGTGGTTAGATATGGTTCATAGCACAGATTTAGAGCAGAAATGCCCTTCTGATTTATTCTGTAGGATGTGATGTGCATTAAAGTCCCCACCTGTAGGACCAGCTCGGGAAAAGGGAGAATGGAATCTGTTTCCTTGCAAGTAAATCAACTTATCAGGCTGATGAGCCTGAGGGAAGATGGTAATACAGGTGGTAGCTGCGCCCTCATTGATCCCTATCTTTAACAACACTTAGAGCAAGACCATGGAATGATAATATTTTCTCACCACCTCCTCTGTCATTTTCTCCCTCAGTTAACCAGAGGGGGTTAGGGGTAGGGTTAGAGAAACAGACTCGTGCCCTTGTAGATCCAGTCACTGTAGTCGGGTGAAGAGTCCTATGCAACAAATGGCATATCAGAAACAGAGATGGGACACTAAGGGCTGTGACACTGCAGGAGCTGGAAGAGACTGACCCACTGTGTGTGTGTGTCTCCCTAATGCGCTGGGCCATAGCCATGAGCCTGGCCTCTCTTAAAAAAACACTTGCATATACACCCAAGCCTGAGTAGCAGAGAAATGTCAACATAATACAGTAATGCACTTCAGAAGAGGTCTGGCTCAGTTTTTGTCTGAAGCAACAGCTCAGTGGAGTAGTAAACCTCAGGAGAGAAAATAAAGAAAACTTACATTTGAATATCCATATGCTTTACTGACAAATCTCGACGCCTTGTTCAAGAGCGCCCCCGTGCCAAAATTAAAATCTCTGGTTAAGAGTTGAAAATTCCCAAATGAATGCATGTTTTTTACTGTGTGAGTGTGAAATCCAATCACTACAAATCAGATATGCAAGCAGATACTATTCCAGCATATAAACCTTCCCCCATTAACCTAATTATACTCCTTGTGCAATGACAGGGGGGTTAATAGGGGATCATTTTTGCCATGGGGCCTGTGAGAAGGTCACTCCAGCCCTGTATAGGCTACATATATAAACATATTAATTAAAATCATGATGCAGCCTTGAAAGTATCTGCCCCCACAGTCTTACGCTAAGATTAGGACAGTATATAGGTCTGTTTACTCTTAATCTTAATGTTAGCTTAATCTTAAAGTTAATTATCCGTTGTCTATAGTATATAGCTTGTGCTCTTTATTTAAAGTTTGGCCTGCTTGCACATTTGTCATCTACTTTTAGATAACCTTTTCAACTATTTAGCAACAACCTTTATTTGTACCATAAGTAAAATACCTATAAAACACTTTTCGACATTGTTTGTTACTAACAATTAACTGTTCACTGTACTGTATATCCACTAAAGTCTATCTACAGTATTTCAACCATTTACCCTTTACTTGTATCTCACTGTTTTCATTCATTTCAGTGGCTTTAATCAATTATTCAGATCAATTTCAACCCTTTTTGCTTTAATTTAATCGTTCCGCCTTCTCTACTCGCTTGCTATCTAGTTCGTGTCACAACACCTGTAATTGGGTGCAGGCAACTCAATATGTTTGTTGAATATTTTGTGTAATTGAGTGTGAGAGGTGGGAGCTCAGTGTGTTAGACCTCCTCTCTGCAGGGGGAGGTGTGGATCTACAGTGATGCACCTGGAAGTTGTACAGGTGCTCTACATATCCAGCTAGGTCTAACTACTTCAAATATTTACCTGTAACTTTTAGCTCACTGTTTCAGAATGTATTTGAACTATTCCAGCAATAGGTTTAATCAATGAATTTATTAATTTCAACCATTTCTTCTTTAATTGTTTAACTCTTCTCTGCTCACAAGCTAGCTAGCTAGTTAGCGTTGCAACACCTGTGCTTGCGGCGTCGGTGCAGATAAATATATTTGTTGAATGCAACTACTTAGATATGTAGTATATATATTTGTTTAATGTAACTAGTTTTATATATAGTTTATGTATTTGTTTAATGTAACTAGTAACTAGTCATTAGAATTATAAATTAACAATACTTGAGTACTGTTTCAGTCTATTCTACCCACCACTGATCTACAGGGATGTAGCATGAGGTTGTGGTCCACATATTCAGCTAGGTTTAATTATTTTTATATATTTACCTGTATCATTTAGCTCACCGTTTTAGAAATGTATTTTTAGTTTTAATTCAATTGATTGCCCTCCTCTGCTCACTAGCTAGCTAAGCGTTACAACACCTGTGCTTGGGTGCAGATAACTTAATATATATTTGTTTAAAGGTCCAGTGTGTAAGACTGAGGTGAAAAGGATTTATCGGCAGAATTGAATATAAAATAATCCGAGTGATGTTTTCACAAGTGTGTTTCATCTAAATAGTACAAATTGTTGTTTTCTTAACTCTACAATGGCCCCTTTTTATTTAAATACATTATATTTACATGGGGGGGCCTCTCTACGGAGGCTGCCATGTTTTTAACAGTAGCTCTGACTGGACAATCTAAACACCTTTTGAGTTTTAATGACAACTGAATGTTGCCACAGGTTCATGTTTGGAAGGGGAGGGTGAGGTGAGGGGTATTCAGCTGCAACATAAAACTTCACCACTAGATTCTACTGCTAAAATTCTACACACTGAACCTTTAATGGAACTAGTGTGTGTAATTGAAATGAGTGAAACGTCAGTAGTGTCCAGAGGGTGGAGGTGGGAGCTCAGTAGCCTTCCTCTCTGCAGGTGGAGGTGTGGATCACGGCGTGGATCATGTAGCTGGAGGTTTGTCCCTGCTCCACACAGGTGCTCCACACATCCGCCGCGCTCTCCGCCCTCTCCTCCGCCGAGCGGCCGCGCTCATTCGCTGTCTCCCCCTCCAACAGCCCGGATGTAGCGCGCAGACAGCACCGCACAGTGCTCCACTCAGCGAGGATAACATGGCGCTGGCAGACACATAACGGTGCCCACCATAATAACACTCTTGCACGGGAACAGACCAAAATAAGCGACGGGACATGTGAGCTCCTCGACGACCCCCCCTCCAAAGAGAGCAGGTAGGTGCTGGAGCGTTTTATTCGATGCGTGCGCCTTGACGCCGTGGTTTAGATGAAATGATAAAAAAAAGAAAAGAAATGTGGCTGCTGCTTCTTGCAGGGGGCAAAAGAGCCGCTGTGCATGGAGAAGGCGAAATGCTCGAGTGAGGGGTTTAGTCCGGGTCTGTGTGTGAAACAGCAGCGTCATCCAGGGCAGGTTTGCGGTGCATCCGTGCAGAAATAAATCATCCTTTTCTCGCAGTGCATGTGTTGTCATGGCTGTCAGGCTCTCCGCGCGCCGGCCGCTGTCCTTGGTGTTGAACTGGGTGGGCACATCACACCTATATGCATGCTGCTGGTACATAGTGGAGGCCTGTTTGTGCCCTGCTTTCCCCCCAATGCTGCCACAAGCGAGGAGGGATTGTTGTTTGCCGATGGCTGGAGGGAAATCACTGTAATGCACCCGCAGCCTCATAATGTACAGAGGGGGTCTCGCAGTGCGTGGATGGTGCTCAGTGGTGAGGTGAAGCTGTCATGTTACTCCATCTCTTTATTTGGTCCCTTTCGCATTGTGGCACACCACTCTCTGATGATGACAGTGCAAGACATTGTGTTTGCACTGCCCGTGTGTGAGTGGGTTCAGTGTGTGTGCTCGGCTAATGTAGGCCAGGTAGGGGCAGGAACAGATGGCTTGTTTTCAAGTTCAATGTGGCTCCTGGATTAGAATGTGTAGACGAAAATTAAAAGTGGTGGCTCGGCCCTCTGAGCCCGGGGTTCCCCTCCTAAGCTCATAATCGTCCTTACAGCAACTACGTCTCTATTAATAGGGGTAATAATAACATGTAGCACAAAACCTGTAAAGCTGTCAGGACGGCCATATTTTGTCAAGAACATGGGACATGGACCAGACTGCTCACTGTTGTTAGGCTTAAAGGTGATAGTGGACACAGTCTATAGTACTATTATTATGTTTAGAAGCGATATAAAGGAGACAAGTGACCTTCAGTTGACAGATATCCCAATGCAAATAACTACTGATGAAACAATAAGTCCATTAATGAATGCATTGATCGACAGAAAATTAAGCAGGGGTTTATTCAGATAAACAATTAAAGATATGATGTGTACCAATTCTTCATTAAATGTCCAGACCTGTGTTATATACCTTGTTGACTTGTGTACTAAGCAATGTTTAAACCCAGAGAAATCCCCAATTTAATTCAAGGTAACGGGATGTTTCCCATTGGTCGCCTTTTAATTGCAAAATATATGCTTTAAGAAGGAAAAACCCACTAGTAGCCAGTTAGCCAGTCAACTTTTTTGGTCACTCGTAATGGATCACGATTATTCCTTTGCTGCGTAATGTGACTAAATCTTAAACACATTACCTCATCTGTGAACACTATTTGCGTCAGGTAGATTTTCATCAGCAATGGTGCCCAGCCTGCATCACAACGTCATCAAACTAGGTCTTTTGTTATCGTTCTGATTGAGAGTTTATTTGACAAATATTGGCTGCTTGCCTGTGATAGTATCTCAGTGGCGCCCCCCTTCAGAGGGCGAAAAAAGTGCATGCCCCCAAGCCCACAATGTTTTTTTAGTGAGATAAAGGTCAACACGAGCACATTAGCACTCTCTTGTTTGTTCATTTTTATTTAACTCCATATTTCCCCCTGGTCATCCACGCTCCCCCTTCAGTCACTGTATCCCCCCCAAGGTGGGGACTAACCTCCCAGTTTAAGAACCACTGGAGTATCTGAATATATTTTGGTTTTGGACTGTTTATTGAGGAGATCGTCATGTGATTTAGAAAGGGATGATAGGCATTTTTTTTTTACACATTTTAATGACAAACCATTTATTCATTATGAGCTGGATAATGATTTCTGGGGTTGTTTTTCATCACTTGGCATTTCAATGTCGAATCAATTAAAGTAGCACTTATTTTGATCTTTATGGCCGGACATGCCAAAACCTATGTGATATTTTATCTGCAGATTCATGGATTATGAAAATAATCATTATTCGTAGCCCCACAAACAACTAAAAATGTCAGTAATAAAGGATTTGGTATCTTCATAGAAACAGTTAACACGCAATTAATTTGCGGCATAAAACCGTATTCTGCAAAAAACTATGATGGCTAAACTGGCTCAAGAGTTATGACCTCCCAGCAGGATACTTTTGAGGGACTGGTTAAAAAAGTTATGGTATAAAAATATCCCAGAGGGTAATGCAATGACTTTCAGACGAGTGAGTCCTAAAATCCCCATATTGCATATAAAGCAGCTCTGTGTTTACCCTACCTGCCTGGTAACATCCACATATTTAAGACTCTTCAGTTTTTACCTCCACCATGGAGGTTATGTTTTCATCAGCATTTGTTCATTTGATAGTTAGCAGCATTACACAAAAACCACTGGATCGATCACCATTAAACTGGGTGGAATGATGCAGAATGAGTCAGGGAAGACGCCATTGCAATTTGTTGTGGATACAGTAATTATTTTCACTGTCTTTACCATTGCAAGATTAGCATTATGATGTTTTCACCAATTCCCAGAGAAATAACTCATGAATCCTGATGGAAAATAAAGTCAGGCACATTAGAGGACGGATACCTATGAGTGTGACTGTTGGGCCTGAGTTCTGCGCTCCTATAAGTGCTATCCTAGTTACAAATGTGTCCATGAAACCGAAGCTGAGTTAACCCCGATGATATCATTATTTCCCCCTCAAACTTGACACAGCTCCTCTAGAAGCAAAGTAGCCATTATACAACTGTTTTCACGAGATGATGAGTGGTCTCTGTACCTACTACACTGATCTTCACGTATCGGATTCGCGGAGTGCCTCTGTAGTATCATCGGCGTTTGCCACATCTGCATCCTCTTGTCCAGATCACACGTCAACGTGAGGTCAAAGGTTGGAGATGCTCTCAGAGATTCATAAGGGATGCACGTTGTTTTATATTTGGGAGAAAGTTCGAAGCAGCTGAGTCAATGTTGGGTCCGTGTACGCTTGTGTGCGCACTCTGTAATGTATTCAGTGCCAGCAATGAGCACAACAGCTTTACATAATGATCAAAGCTTGAGGGATGCTGGAGCATGGCTTCAGCCCGCAGTATTAATAATAATAACCTTTGAAGTTATCACAATCCCACAACCTCATTCCCTTCATATTCTGCCTCTCTCTGTCTTTCCGTGTCTCTTTCTCTCTCACACACACATACACCTACACACGCGTGCACAGACCCACTCGACGGTCCTCTTCTGTTTAATGTTTCTGTATATGGGCTGAGCACTTAAAAAGAGGATAGCGATAATGAACACATGACTAACTATTTCCGTCCTGATGGCTCTGCGCTGCACTGCACAGCTCTCAGGGTCTACGAGGATTCGGCCAGCGTTGCTCGCACAAAATCCCAAATTACGTAAGAGTCGGCGGGAGTCATACGTTGAGTAATTTGGCCAGAAGAAGAAAATCGAGCTCTGCCCTGCCATCCAGGCCTTCTCTGTCGGTGCGACTTCCTCAACCTTCAAGACTGACCTCGTGCTACCCGCCAATCTCTCTCTCTCTCTAACAGTGTTTGAAATGCATGGGCAGGAATGTATTCTCTGTAATTGAAGTGTCTGAATCAACCGTATATATTTATATTGGAGCCTCTCGAAAGACTCATTGGTCAACCAAGTGTCTGGCAGTCTTGCGCTGGTGGATCTTGCTAATCAGGGCACGGAGTTAGGGAGCATGAAAGCTAGGTTTAGAAGAGAGGAGAGGAGAAGAAAGGAAAGGAAAGGAAAGGAGGGGGAAGATGGTAGAATAAATGAGACGTGAGAAGAAACAATATGAGAGGAGAGTAGACAAGAGAAAGAGCAGGACAGGGATAGGAGATGGGAGGCAGTTGAGAGGTGAAGGTGGTGGGGATGAAAGAAAAATAGAGAACAGGTAAAGTACAGGGATTTCCAACAAGGTGGTTAAATGGTGGAGTGAAGGATGAAAAAAGAGAAAGCAGTGGAAGAATTCAAGTATCAGAGACGCAGAAACTAACAGAAAGAGTAAATGGGAGGGATGAGATTATAGAAGTAGAGTCTGAATATCTATCTGTGTCTGTGTTGGAGGTCTCACTTTCTCTCAGTCTGTCACTTCTGTTCACTTCAGCTGCAGCTGAGCAGTCTATCTGAATGCCACAGTCATCTTCAGATGTCAGCACTTTTGTCCCAGATTATTGCATTTTGCTGTTTTTGACCTGGGATTTAAAAAAAGCTTCCATTGTGTTTTCTGCATGACTTGGCATGTCAGTATCAAAGTGTGGTGTGTGTGTGTGTGTGTGTGTGTGTGTGTGTGTGTGTGTGTGTGTGTGTGTGTGTGTGTGTGTGTGTGTGTGTGTGTGTGTGTGTGTGTGTGTGTAACTGATTGCTGTCATGTCGTCCATCTTTGTCTACAGTCTGTGGTTATAGTGTAATTTGTAAATCCAAGTTGAGGTTAAATGACAATTACACTTTAAATGTTAAAAGTATTATTATTATTATTATTATTATTATTATTATTATTATTATTATTATTATTATTATTATTATATGATTATTATTATATATAAAGACTCCCCTCTGAGCACTATCATCTGTTGAGCTGCAATACACTCTTACCTTGATATTTACACTATCTATCTATCTATCTATCTATCTATCTATCTATCTATCTATCTATCTATCTTGTTAACTTGGGATGGAATTAGCTTAAATAAATCAAAGTAGATCTGCACAACACCTGGTGTCATCTCACATGCAGCAGCCAAGTCAAAATGCTGTTTTACACTAAATGTTGTGCCAAATGTTGGCCATATTACAGCTGTGTCATGGCTGTCATACACACACCCACCTACACACACACACACACACACAAAGCGTAGACCTAGATACTTGGCAGAATCAGTATTAGAAGAGACACAGTCCACTGCTGTAGCTGACAGACTCTCAGTTTTCTCAGTCTAGCTTGTTTGTGTCTGCGTTCAGTGAGGCTGCTGTACTTCTTTACCAATTCCCCTCTTGTCCAAAGCTGGAGAGGCCTGACTAGTGTGTGTGTGTGTGTGTGTGTGTGTGTGTGTGTGTGTGTGTGTGTGTGTGTGTGTGTGTGTGTGTGTGTGTGTGTGTGTGTGTGTGTGTGTGTGTGTGTGTGTGTGTGTGTGTGTGTGTGTGTGTGTGTGTGTGTGTGTGTGTGTGTGTGCGTGTGTGCGTGTGTGCGTGTGTGTGTGCCATTGGTCATGGGGCTAAGGCATCAGAGGGCACTCATGAAGAGGCCCAGTGAAGCTTGAATATCCAGTGATGCCCTCAAGCTACCAAGTGCTGCATCTGCCTCTACTGCTGCCCAACACAGCACTGGCCCTTGCAGCCCTGTCACCCACCCTCCAGGCTAAGGGTGTTAACGCTATTTCTGTGTGCATGGTGGGTGGCAAATGTGTGTGTTAACACGCCTCAGCCTCCCTGCATGTTGGCCAAAAGGAGCTTCTTACTGTATGGTTCTTTCTACAATAGGTGTGCAGCAAAGGCCAAATCTGTTACAAACCTGTGTGAGTCTGAGCGTTACTGTGTCTGTGTTCGTGTATGTGCTATAGTAAACTGCTGTAGTAACCAGTTGGAGCTTAATTCCAGTTAAATCGCTATTAAAGCGATACCTGTCTAGAATGGGCAGCCACAGAAAGCCAATTGCTGTGTCTGCACCCTTCCCCCAAAGAGTTGAACAGTGAGTGTAGTAAAATATCTGCCTTTTTGTTCAATCTGTAACCTACATAAAGAGATAAAGCTTATTTTAATATAGACTGCACAGACTGCTCTGTTTATTAAAGCAGTGCATGTACTAAGTTTCACCCTTCAGACAAACTGGCAGCAACAAATATAATATTTCAACTCTTGAAAGCAGTTTTTTATCTTACAAAGGGAATTATATTTCAAAATGCTACAGACAACAGAGCCAGCAATAAATTACCAAAAGCCCTGAGATAAGACTGTTCCCCAGGGCAATCCACTACAGTGCCCCGACAAGTCATCTCTGGAGCCAGACTGCAGACTGACCACATATTTGAAATCTAAATGATTACTTTTCCGTCTGAAAACATCAAACCCTTAATAAAATGTTAGGTGAGTTACATAAATCCTGAGCACTCCTGGTGTAGTTATTCTTCTTGCATTTTGATATTAGTTGCATTTCAGAGTGTGGAGCGTGGTTTTCCTTCATGCTTTCACTCATGTATGTGCTTTGTCCTTGTGGTCCACTGTACTTCAGGGCCATGAATGGACTGTTGCACATCAATGTGAAAGAAAAATTGTGACACTCTCATTTCTGTCATATCCACCGTTTTACAAAATGCCTGTCCTGCACTTTAGGGACAGTTCGGGAAGGAAGACTATGAGCGCTTAGAATATAGGTTTTACAACATTTCTAAAATATCATCATATTAATTGAAACTAGTGTTGATGATATTACTAAAGTGAGGATCAATGTAAAGTGAGTTTTAACACAATAACACTGTAATCACTTGTGTGCTTTGGAGGCTTCAATCGAAACGCTGCTCATTCACTTTGAATGGGGTGACATCATACGTTGTCGAACTGCATTGTTGTCCAGCTGCATACAGCAGAAGTTATCCATCAGCGGAGGCACCGGCCAATCAAATCACATCAATGTGAAAGAGGAGACAGAGGCAGATGGTGTGTGGTCATCTGGTCTAGGATTCTATTTCCTGTATACTTCTCTTTAGCATTGCATTGATAGCCAGCATGGCACGTTAGCACAAAAGCCGGCTGTGTTGTGTGATTCGAGCATGAAGCCGTAATCGTCATTCTTATGACTTTCACTTCAGCACCAACAATTAGAGACGGCCACATTAACGCAATGCAAACTTCTGAGTCCAGCGCAAACCCTCAGTCTTGCAACAACCTTGTTCATCTCCCTCATCTTCATTTTTACTCTATCGACTCTTGCTTTGGTTGAACTAAAATGCACTTCTCCCTGCAGTGTTACAAGTCCTGTTAAAAAGAAGAGTTGCAAGGCAAGCCGTCATAAACACAACTCATAACCTGCAGCAGCAGCAGTTGGCCGTACGCACAGCTAAACACTGTTGAGATCCTTCTCTATAATTACTTCATTCTTACTCCTGGCAGTCTTCAGTACCTATCTTGAAAGCTGCAGGCTTCCAGATGGGCCCCAGACTTTTAAAAAGCCTGTAGATAACACTGCTGCACCTCATCTCATATGAAGTGTAAAAAGAAAGACATTCTATTTGCTCATTTCTACGTCCACACACTGACTGTTCTGAAATGAATTGTGAGATAAGTGAAACAGCAGCTTGTATTTATTGCTTTGGCTTTGTTAACAGGGTTATTGTTCTGCAGTGATCAGTACCGTGTTTTTTATGATGTTTTAATGTGGTTGATGTATTTGAACAGTGCACTGGTGAATGGACCAAGGCTAACATTGAGTAAATCACTTTATAGGGCTCATAAAACATTTTAATTGCTGCATGTGTTCATAATTGTAGCAGGTTTCAGTACATGAATGCAGCAGTAAATTATGTCTCGATTGTTTAAATGTTCCTCTGGGTGTATTCTCCTCTTAAAAATGGAAAAAGCTGTATTGTAGAGGCATGACAAGTATCCAGGAGTGACTTGGACTGTTTTCTGCAAGTGAACAAACTCTCGTCTGATTTCATCCTACGCAGTGATCACTGAGGAAGTAGGAGGGAAGGGACATAAGAAGCGAAAGGAGGACACAGTAGAGTATTCTGAAGGGATCATTGAAGTCGCTCAACGCTTTCCATCCTATTGCCAGCCACCATGGTCCGACAGTTGCCAGCAAGCTTGTTCTGTGATTTGAGATCAGTCAGGTGGAATTTCATCAAAGCAGACTTGAATAAGGACATTCATTATGGCTCAGCTTGATTCATTACCATCCCCCAGCTCCCTCACCCACATGGTAAGGCTTCAAAGGGAAGTGAGAGGTTGAAGATGCAGGCTGCGCTCGCACTGAAGCTCACATTATAGCAGCCTCTTCGCCAACTGCATGGTTCCCTCCATGTGAGAGGTGATTATGAGACGATGTGGCCCAAACCTGACCGCTGTGTTTTTGAGCCAACTCAATCTGACCCTTGAACTGAGATCATTCACTAAGCCCCAACTCCTTCAGCTGTTATTGCTATCCCTGTAAAGCTTAACATCTTTGGTTAGCACATTAGCAAACACCATATGAATGATAATAGTGGCAGATTTACTTCTTGAAATATTTTCTAGTATTTGAAACAGTTGGTTCTTGATTTCAAGCAGCATTTTAATTTCCAGCCAGCCAACGTACAAGTTTTGCAGCTGTCAGATTTGATCAGCTGTATTAAGTCAGATAGCAAGCCATTATTAGCTCAATGACTGTTGAAAATCCTATCTTGTAGCAGTGGCTGTCAACCATGATGTTTCAAACATTTAGTTTGGTCAATGTCCCTTTCATTAACATGGATGAGGCAGGATTAATCACCAATATACTGCAGCCAGCCACCAGGGGGGTGATTGAGACTCTTTTCCATGACTTTTGGGAAGTTGCCATGTCCATCTTGATATACAGTCTATGATGGCTACATGCAGGACATGCTAAAAAATGGAAACACTACAGCTAGCTATGTGGAAAGACATGGAAACACATGGAAGCATGGTTCACATTTTGCTGTTTAGAGATGGCTAGCGCCAGCATTATATGTTAGGAGTAACCGTCCAACTGTTCTGTTCAGGAGGGATTTAGCAAAAGGTCAAGCAGACTAAATCTCACAAATGTTAAGTTCTGATTTAAGCCATTAAGCTTAAACTGCACAGGGAACTGTGTTCTTCTTCGGACTCAATGAGTGAAATCCATTCAGTCAGCATTACAGGAGGACAAACAGTGTCCTGTCGTGAAGCTAATTATACAGAATAGATGACTGTCTGATTGGACGCAGCCAGTCGACAATGATTTATATGAGTCAAGACTAATCTATCCCACAATTAGTTTTGTGATCAAGATGCTTTCTGTAGATGTGGATGTGTTGTCACTGTAAACACAAGCAGACATGTTTTGCTGGACAGTATTAATACTGCTGTTGAGGGTGGAGGATGTTGTAGCTTGTGGCGATCTCCTGCAGAGCTCCAGTCCTCTATTTTCTCCCTTTTCTGACGATGAAGAGTGTTGTTTCTCATCCCTCATCATTCAAAAACCAGCGATACGGCCTAAATTTAGCACTGCTTGGAAACTTGACCATCACACAGATTAGTGTCCGTGATGTGATGTCTTAAGATGGACTTCAGCCGGGAGCCAAACACAACTTGGGGCATAAAATAAGTCCCTCATTATCCTCTCATGTCATCTGTGTGTGTGTGTGTGTATGTGTCAGTGTGTATATTTCATTTTTAGTCTCGAGTCCTGCATGAGCGCACACGCAGACGTGTGAAAGCACATATGCACCTAGACTCATACATAGTGTATATGTGCATAACTGAATGTACTGTATATGCACTCACATGAGTACTCACATAGCCCTAACCAGCCACACACACACACACACACACACACACACACACACACGCACACACACACACACACACACACACACACACACACACACACACACACAGACAAATACACACATCAGGGCGGGCGGCTAATGACGTAGGGTAAGACAGAGCACACAGATGCACTGGCTGAATAGATTAAAGCATTCATCCAGTGACACAGCTGTGCTCTCTTTGATGCCCGGGCATGAAACTGCAGGAAATTTCGACAAAAGAGGGATGCAGAGACGTAGCTGATTACAAAAAAAAAAGGAAAGAGAGAGAGAGAGAGAGAGAGATCCACTCTGACGTGTACGGCGTGTTAATGCTGTGTAACTTGTCAGAGCAGCAGCTGCAGGCCGGTGCTCGTGTGGTTGTGCCAATTAGATTGATTGATATACTTCTCTATTTGTGGAGTACTTGTAAAAAAGCTACGTAAAATCTTTAACTACTTACTATTATGTAATTTACGGAGCCCCTGAAGGGTCACAGAGATTCTTTGAAGAATACTTTTGTGTTCCCTCACAATATGTTTCACATTATCTTGCAATAGTTTCCCATTCTCATCATGCAACACTGTCTTTTCGTTAAAGGTGCACAAGTGTGCAGTCATCTGTATCTGTGCAGTTGTCCAGTATCTGGTTCTGAATGAATCTGACAGCATCCTGCAGATCACATACTGCATTCTTCTTCTGATCTCAGAGTTTACTTTGACTTATTATATAATAAGCAGTCGGACTAT
Organism: Hippoglossus hippoglossus; assembly: GCF_009819705.1. Taxonomy (NCBI): domain Eukaryota; kingdom Metazoa; phylum Chordata; class Actinopteri; order Pleuronectiformes; family Pleuronectidae; genus Hippoglossus; species Hippoglossus hippoglossus. Next base: position 13,489,979 of record NC_047174.1, read on the forward strand.
GTCAGCATGCTTCATGCCCCATTCAAAGTAAAATTCAATAACCTGATCGGTACTACAGGGTTTTGGTGGGAGAAAATGAGCTGAAATGGTTCACATATTAGAGTGTGTACACCCGGCCTGCACCTGTCGGAAGGCCATGAAATGATATTGTTCGGGTCAGGTTGGTTATGTTGGCTGGGCTGATTGTTTTTACAGATCACGTCTGAAATCAAGGGAAAAGAACAATAATCATGTGTGTCAAGGACAGAGTAACACAAAATCAGTGCAGTCTAATTTAACTCCATTATAGGCTCGGGTCAGGTTCGAACACAAAAACATTGCCTGTCGGGTTCAGGTCGGACTGGGTTAGTTTTCTCTCAGAGTTGGACGGGTACAGACTGGAAAAAACGGCTCCAGTTGCAGTCTACTACAAATCTGATCAGAAGGAATAGAACAAGAAATGTATTGCGAGGTAACACAAAACTATATGTTGTAATGTAAAATGTATTTTGAGAGAACGCAAAAGTAGCAAAACAACAAATCTTTCAGTCGTGATCCTTCACCTAACGTTCTCTTCCAGTCAGGGCGAGCAAAGAGGGGAATAAAATATTAACTCCCTGTGGTGAAGTAGATCGCAGAGTGGTTTCAACTGGAGATCAACTTTGGCAGGTGTGAACTTCGCTTCACACTCACATATGTGTGACCGTGTCCTAATCCTCAATTCTTGCTGTGACCCATCAGGGGCGCCGTATTAATTAATGCCCAACTCTTCATAATTTACCACAATATTCTGCACCTATAAAGTCATTGTTTAAGTTTTTTAAAGCAAGATCGTGTATGAACAGATGTTTCAGGAAGCAGCAGCTCATATTCTCATGCTTTTAAACTGACTTGCTAATTCATAGCTGAGTTAAAGCTATCTATTAGTGTAAAGGGAGTTTAAAGGTGCAGCATATAGGCTTGTTAGCTGTATGTACTCCATGGGGCTTTAGTGTGTTCCTGCTTGCCTGGGTTGAGGGTTCTGGTTGTGCAGCGTTCACAGCCCTGCCAGCGTAGCTCCAATTAAACCAGGCACCAGTTTCTTTTAAACCCCCTATGTGTTTAAGACCAAAAAACCTAAAAACTTTCTAAGTCTACCGTGAGACGCAGGAAGAAGAGGAGGAAGAGGAAGCTGCATGCTGCTGAAATATAAATGGGCGGCACATCTTTTTGTTGTTGTTGTGAGTTTTATTGCAAGGGAGCAAATGAAATGGTGGACCCCTGTACTGGCAACTGTTCAGCCAAGATTTCTTATTGTTTTGCAAAGTCATTCTGAATTTATTTCAATATATTAGAAAATTGTGATGTTACATTATCTGGTTAGAAATAGAACGACCTCCGTCACCCAAAAACTCCTGCAACAGAAACTAGGTCCTTCACTTCTTTCAGCTCTGTAAGCAGCTACGCTGTCTCTTTTGTAACGCTCCAGGAAAAAGGCAGTTTCCCTGATTGTGCAGTTATGCAGCATGCTACGATGCATTATGAATTATTTGGCTTTGTTTTTCCCCTGTCATTCTATTATCCTTCCAGCTAAGCCTCTTCATTTCCTCAGACGGCCGTGCCATTGTGCATTTCCCTCTCTGTTTATCCATCTGCAAATGGACCATGCACTAGTGTGTGTGTGTGTGTGTGTGTGTGTGTGTGTGTGTGTGTGTGTGTGTGTGTGTGTGTGTGTGTGTGTGTGTGTGTGTGTGTGTGTGTGTGTGTGTGTGTGAGTAATAGGAAACGTTGTGTTTAAGAGTGATGATTGCTCTGGCCCTCGTGGTTTACAAGCAGACAAGGTAATGGCTGCTACTTTCTCAACTTGCTCCAGTCAATCCCTCTGAAGTGAGTCAGTGTGTGTGTGTGTGTGTGTGTGTGTGTGTGTGTGTGTGTGTGTGTGTGTGTGTGTGTGTGTGTGTGTGTGTGTGTGTGTGTGTGTGTGTGTGTGTGTGTGTGTGTGTGTGCGTGCGTGCGTGCGTGCAGTAGGAAATGGAGCTCAGAGCTGTCATGGTTTACAAGTAGTAGCTCGGGTTATTGAGGGCATCTTCATCTTCCTGAGCAACATTTTAATGTTTCTTTTTAAAGCGTCTTTTTTTGACAAAACAGTCTCATCACAAGTCTCATTTAGATGCAACTCCGGAGCTTTCCACACGTATGGATTTTATGGTGATGAAGGTGGCAGCCTCATCAAAATTCATAGTAATTTTATTAGACAATGTGTTTGGTGATTGAAGACAGAGATACACAAAAATTGCCTCTCATTTCTTGGCAGTGACCATGGATTTGTCTGATTGTTGCTGACTTTTGAATGTTTCTGTAAATGCAGAGTGAAGCCTCCGATGTCCTCCCTGGTCTTGGGGGTAATGCTGAGTTACTAGTGTAGACACTAAGCTGGATGAACATGCCAACAATTGCAGCTTCTGTTGGAGCAGCGTAATACACAGTTTGATCAATTCCTTACATCTTTGCTCTTGTGTTTTTCTTTTCTTTTTTTTTATCAATTCATCATTCTCCAAGCCCTTTAGATGCATCAATGCTCCTCAAGTGCATGCACATTTGCAATGTGGAGAAATGTGAGGGTTTACTGGACCTGCAGTATCTCTATAGAACCTGATAATATTATAAATGTTATCCACCAACATGAGCCTTTTACAGACATATTGGAATTTATGTTTATGTTTTATGGATATGCACCGATATATAAAGGTTTTACTTTACAGAATAAACAATGCAGAAATATTGTATTTTCTGTTCTTTTAAGTTATAGTTATTTGATATAATGTTTATGGTTAATCTGTCAAATATCAACCCTCAGTTACATTTCGTTGTCATAACGTTCGATGGTGATGACGTCTTAAGCTGCGGTTATACTCATTATAATGTTATTAATGGATTGCTCATTGTACACAGCCAATGTCAACATGACGCCTCTCCATTTTATACTCGATTTTTAATGTGTGGTGAGGCATGGCATTCTTCTAAAAAACGATAGGTGTCACCACATGGAAAATTAACACAATGCCGGAAAAAGGCAAAGAAGAAGACAAAAAGAACAGCTTTGACATTAATGAGGGAGTATTACGATATCTGTGGAGACAGACCTGTTCACAGACTCTTGCTCAATCCATGTTGCACTAGATACAAGAACAGGAACAGCGAGCATAAACTAGGCTTAAGTAATCATTGCCAATTTGTTAAAATATATTTATTGGCTGATATATGGGTATCTGGTATTTTATATCAGCATCCACCCCCAAACATCCATATCAATGATCCTGGCTCTCTAGGATTTTAAAGATCTTCTTTTTTAAGTGGAATTAGTTAAACAGGAGCAATTTCAATAAATTCTGGACCTTTTGATGTTTTTTATATTGATAAGAAAAATCTGTACATTGTTTCTGACAGACTGTCCTTGAAAAAGCAGACATGACCATGAAGGCTGCTACATCTCATCTTGCTCATGCCAATCACTGTCAAAGCATCTGTGTGAAATGTGTGTGTGGATGTGCCACCATTTATTTATAGTCTTTTACATATTGAAACACGACGAGCAATATATTAATTTGTCATCTAAAAGCGAATTACTCATATGGATTTGTATTTAAGTTTGTTAGTTGGATGTTATAGAAAGACTCCATAGCATGAAATACAAATACCATGAATGATTTGAACAGATACGATATGAAAGAGTTAGAGAATGTGAAAAGGGAAAGACCAAAAGAAAAAGGAATGAAGAAAAAAGGATGGGGAAGAAATATAAGTTGAATTTAACTGTGTCATGCCTGAGACTAAGAACACACCCCGTCTCATTTTGTATTGGGTGCACATCTGATTGTAACGGGCTCTGACAGTATTATCTTCTATTACTTTGTGTTCGTGGAGACGATGGCCGGGGTTAGTAAGAGAAGAATAGAGTTAAAGCCATGAGGGAAATACTGAAAAAGCTTTTACTCCTTTTACACTGCCTTGCCATTAAGAGGAAGAATTTCTGTACAAAATTAGTGCATTAGAGCATGTGAAATGTCTTTTTCTGGTCAACATCATTTTGCATTTATCTTTTTAGCTGTAAATAGACAATAGACTTTATATAAAGATGGACGACAGGAAAACTCAACAAAAGTGAAGCTAAAGCATCTCGATCACCCCCCTGGTGACTGGCTGCAGTATAGGTCAGAAACCCTAACCCCCTCCATGTTAGTGGATGGTAAATGGATCAAACTAAAACAGTGAAAGTACACTTTAAATACATTTTTCCCAAAGATGGTTTCTGTCATTTTATCTCAAAGGGTTTGTTGAAGTGCCATCTTTTTGGTAAGTTTGGTTTTATTTAATTATTTAATATAAAACCTGGTGAAACATGACTCCTGATTGGTTGAACGTGTGGATCGTGTTACCTCAACAACGTGGCTCCATCCCCTGATTGCTACTGCACAGACTCTGGCTCCAGTTGACATCATCGGTGGCAGCGTTCTTATGGATAGTGAGAGGAAGTGGAGACATGTCGTCCATCTTTATATACAGTCTAAGGAATAAACTTTTTATATAGGCCTTCATCTTTAGTAACCTACTTAATGACTCAAAATGTTGTGGCCCTTAAATTAAAATGTGTAGTTGCAATAGTTGCAAAAAAAGAATGAAGCAAAATGTCTATAATTATATAAACAGTATATATATGTATATATATATATAGAGAGAGAGAGAGAGTTCAGTGTAAGAACTTGTTTTCTTTGGGAAACTGGTAATCATCTTATGACCCCTAAGAGTGATCCTTTGCGTTTCCCGATCCCCGGAGTGAAAACCTCTGCCTCAGACGCTCTGGAATCTGGTCACATCGCTGCTGGTGGGTACTACCGGCAGGAATTTGTGGCTATGTGGGGTGTGGATATATGTGGCTTTTTCCACGGAACTTAGGCCTAAGCACTAACTCACACACACACACACACACACACATACACATTTGTGCACACACTCGCATATCGACACACAGTGGCCCTAATCCGGCGCTGTTATCAGTGAGCATCAGTGTGTGAAGTCATGTGGACTGGTATGAGTCTGTGGCTGAGACTGAAACACCGCACAGCTGAGATCCGCTGATGAGAGCATCTCCGCTGGACGCATGTCATCCTCTCACACCCCGGCCCACCACTGCCTAGCAGCCCACATTAGCTCAGAAGCTGTTTGGTGGAGAGGGAAGGGAGGCTATATTTAGCATTTCGTGTAGTCAAGAGGCGTTGCAGTCAGGAGACCAGTCAAAAAATCTTTTACAGCACTACCCTGCTGTAACTGTACTAATCCGACTTCTCCGAGAACATAAAAATCACATCTAGTATTCCATTTGTTTTATCTTCTCGAGTACAAAGAGACACTTTGTTCGGCGCTCCAGAGACTCAGCGAACAGATTTTGTTAATCCACAAATGTTTGTTTGAGCTGCTATTGAACTCCCTTTTATTGAAGTAAACAGGCCTGTGTGTCTCTGTACGCATCATCTATGGAGGGTCGAGGATTTGTTCCACACTGGTATTGAACCGCATCGGCTTAAATGCTCGACATGACACACAGTAGATCAATCTGAACACACTGTCATGTCAGTCTCTATTTGTTTGGATCATGACTCAATTTGTGTCGTCTACAAGCATTTACTAGAGAAATTCATCACCTCTGCTGCCATGCACCTTCTTATTCATCTGATACATTGCCACATGCATACATTCCATTTTGTTTCAACTATAATGCAGCTTTATATAACACGACAGCGTGTCAACCTCTTCCAACTCTTCCAACTCATCAAACGGCCCACACAAACTGAAACTGCATTAACGTAACATTTAAAACAAAAAGCTGAAGCTGTTTTAAAGAGTGACCGTCAGTGTTACCGTACCCGGATGAAAGCGGGCATGAAGAGTGATGCAGATGTGTTGCATTGAGTGATGCTGAGTCAGGTTTTCGTTTTGGTGGACTGGAAAGGGTTGGAGGGTGTTTAATTGGAGCCTTTATTGAGTAACAACTTTGGGCCTGTGCCTGAACTGACTTGCCACTTGTCGGCTCAATAGAGCTGATACTTCATAAACAGTGATTGTTTGTTTTTTTCGCTGTGTCGCTCAAAAACTTTTTATGGCTTTTTTTGTGAAGTATTTTATACAGCACTGCATGTTGATACACAGCATCAGATCTACTGTATGTAATGTGGATATTACAGTCTCTATAGACAGACTGCATTTCATCGGATATTGGTCAAGGCGCTTATATCTGTTTTACAATTCAGTTCAAATGAAACCATTGGATTGACCACAAGTGAGTGGGGGGGGGGGGGGGGGGGCGCTTCTAACATCTCACCTGAATTATTCGGAGGATTTGATGCTGTTGTGAACGCGTCTGTGCAAAGAACCCCCCGCTGCGATGTGCATGTGTGAAAAGGCAAACTGCAGCTAAAGTCCATAGCCAATTCTCCGGATTTTACCCGGAGGTCATGTCTGAAAACGGCTCAACAGAACTCAGTATCACTCTGATATGGTTATGTTGGACAGCAGATAGAGCCTTTGGGGAACATCGTTTCCAACAAACTGAAACCAATAAGCATTTTAATCCATGCATTGCAGTAAAATGTATTTTCACATGGTTCCAGGAGACAGTTTCTTTGTTAGATGTAGGACAATATTATTAGGATACTGAGAATTAATCGCTGCCTTAAAACACAGTGGTATAAAATGTATGAGTGAGCATGTGGATAACTTGTCTGGTTAACTGTCTATTGAGCCTCAATCAGGTCAGTTTTTGGCAACCACAATGCAGTAAAGGACCAAAGGGTGGATTATCCCAATGGTCCTCTTCTGTTCAGTGTGACATTGCTTTTTGGTAGAATCTGCCAATAAATTGTGTTCTTCCTTTATTTGGTTTTGTTCTTGCGTGCATTGAAGTCCGGACATTTTCCTGAAATTTTCCAGAGGGTCTGTATGTGAGAACGCAAATGTTCCAGTCAGTTCCTCCGGACATTTTCTGGAACTTTTCCTGCCAGAGTGAGCCCATGTGAGAATGCAGCATAAAATTCACCATGAGCAATTGGGCGCAAAGCTGGAAGAATATAATTATCTCAGATGAAAAAGAGGTGCCATACATGAAGAAGATGCTGACAAGATTTCAACCAGGATTCGAGAGCTTTTTGTGATAAGGGCAAATGCCGGTGTTGATGTGCTGTAAATAAAAACAAGTGATTTGTGCAGTGGAATTTAAACTTCATGTCCTGCCTCCTCCATGTTATACCCAGAGCCCACCCCTCGCCTGAATCATCCGCACATTTCGCAAAAGATGGCCCTTCTCTTTACATTACTGAGCTCTCAGTAGCACAGAAGCAACTTCCTGTGTTCAGGCCCCGCAAGAAACTGGTAATCTGGGTCAACAGGTATAAGCTCGCACTTACCATGCACAGCTAAAGACAAGCGAGGTGGAAGAGGAGGCAGTGGAATATAAACACCCTACAGAGGGAACGGGTTGTAGAGGAGGAGGAGGAGGTAAAGAGGAAATGGTGGCAAATGATTGGTCCGTAGGCCTTAGTGGGGCTCTGATCAATGTTTTATAAGTATCACTACTCTGTTTGTAGGTTAGACTTATCTTTCCGTTGCCATGTGTGGGCTAATGGTGGAGCTGTGAGACACACTGGACTGTACCGTTGAGATAACGCCCTGCATTGTTCGTGTGCATTGTGTTTTCCCAGTACAATTAATCAGAAATACAATTAACCGACATTACTTTTAATTTAGAGAGCATGAAACCATTTGAGACTGAACAGCGCTGTTGCCAGATAAGATTAAGGTTTCTATGGTTGCAATTATATGGAGCAGATACAGATATATTTATAGATGTTTTCCTGTTTAAATATATTTTATTATTTCAGCAGAAAGGTTGCAGGTGACCTAAGTTTAAATGTCAATTATTTTAAAGAAATATTACACAACAAATGTTTAATATTAAATAGGTCAGATATTGCAAATGAAGCTGGTCCTTGATGGAAAATCAAGATCCACATGTTCTGATTCGCCTGCTTCCTTTCTCAACATTATCTCATCATTCCTCCTCTTTACTCATCTTCTTTATCTCTTCCTTTCTGTCCACAAGTGCGTGGTCACATGACTTTTTGCTCTTTAAAACGAGGTCACCCTGGTGCATCTCGCCGCTTCGTGTGTGTGTGTGTGTGGCTTTTCTGAGGATTAACATTCATAGTAGAAGTGGTCCGGAGCAGCGTTGTAAACTGGATTGTCCTCTGCCGTTATGGTGAAAATCCCAGGCCGCATCATCTGTCAGAGCGGACGTTTTGCTCTGCGTCCTTGGCTGAGATGTGACGGATTGATATGCTGTCAAAGCGACGTTATCCAGCTCATAAACGGCAGGCCTTGCCACAACTTTTACAGAGGTGCAACCCCTGATACGCCCGCCACACAGATCGACCCTGTGCTTCCGTTTCATAGATCGCAGTCGGACAGTAACACTGACACGTGGCTGTTGAATGAAGGGGCAAATGCTAATCAGGTGACCAAACCCTCCCACAAGCAGCTATATATAGGTCATAGCTAAGATCTCCCTCATGCTAAAATGATGTGCATGGGAGAGTTAGAACGATACTCTGCATCTATGGTGTCTTTTTTACAGCAGAAACTGAAAGAACTTTAACAAACCGAATTTAAGGAAGAATTTAATGATTAAACAGTGTGTTTGTCTGCCTTTGAGCAAGCTGCAAAGATTTGCAGGCCTGGAAGCTTACAACCTACAGCAGTAACCTAGCATCCTTAGCTAACTACATTATGAGGTTTACAGCAGATGTTACAAATTATGAAAAATAGCCCTGACACTCTGTGCTAGCAGAAGCTTTTGTTGATGTGTAAAGGAGACATAAGGTATTTTTCAGTTTTTCTTTCCTCTAGTGTTATATACATTTTTTGTGTATGTAAAAGGTCCCATATACTTCCACCTTATGACATCACAATGCCCCACATTTGCTGAATCCTTATCTAGTGGCTTGTGTGGTACACCCCCTAAGAAAACCAGCTGGCCAATGACAGCAGACTGGGCTTCATGGGGGGTCTCAAAGAGACAAGAGCTAAAACCAAGTGTCTCTGACAGAGGCTGAAAAGAGGAGCTGCACTAATGGAAAGTATTTAGCATATAAACCTTTTCAAGTAATAAACTAAATTAGAATTATAAACCTGGATATGAACATAATATGTCTCCTTTAAGACTCATGCTTCATGTTTCCATTGCACATTGTCAAAATGTCCTTTTATTCGTACTTCCAGTTTTCCACCTCAGCCAAGCATGAAAACGTCTTTGCTATTATTAGAGTTTGCTCCAACATTTTTGTTTGCACACATTTAAAGAATGTGTATAAAAGAAGTGGATAGAATACAACATATTATCTATTATCTATGGGGGTGAAGCTTAGTGAAGGTCAGTTATAAGACAATTCTGTCAATATGAAAAAGACTCATGTTATTTAGATTTTATTCTACTTAGTCTCCTGCTCTGGAAACACTTTGGCCACTGTTACCACTTTAAATCAAACATATATTCTGTCTTATCCACACACTCACATCAGGAAAACCTGCTGGTTCGACCACTTACACACGCCTCACCCCAGCAGTTTTTAGGCTGGAGAACATTCAAACATTACAATATACTGTACACATAAACACGGCCAGCGTCTCATGCTGCCCTGATGCGAAGTGGCTGCCTGTACAAATCCTTAACGTACGTCTTTTACTTCTCTGCCTTAACCATTTTCCCATAACACCAGGGGGGAAGGCTTCTTGCCGAGCTATCAATAATAAACGATTAAGCTGAGAGTTTAACATCCTTGTGTAGATAATGGGGTGGAAAGGAGGAGGCTTTCAAAGAACAGAGTGCTTTTAGCCTAGAAACCACAGGCAGGAAGGGCTCGGTTTTTAATGGTCAGAGGCTGAAGGTGCTGGCTTACTGTTCAAGCATCATTTCTTACACATGGTAAATGCTTTCTTTCAAATTACAACCATTAGTGCTAATGGACAGTATTAATTTAATGTAGCATATACATGTGTGTCAATTAGCATATGATTAACTTATTACTCAATATTCAAAATGTTTTTTAAAATGACTATTAGGATTGTGTGTGAAGTGGAGAGTGATTATTATTTTCAAATAATGCATAATGGTATCATTTACACAATGCAAATCCAAGTAGCATTAATTGATTGTTTTTCCTGGTTGGGTGGGGGGGGGGGGGGGGGGGGGGGGGGGGGGCAGAACAAGCTGAGAAACTGATAAAAGACTGGCAGACTAAGTCAAAGATGAATACAATCTTAATTTTAGGTGGAAAATCAGCATCGCTTCAACATTATTTAATGACACTAGTGCAGTGTCTGTTTGGGATGGGTGGTTTGCTTGGCCTGTGTTAATGCTCTGGAGGGAATTGAGAATTATTCCTTATCGTTAATGACTCCTCCTTAAACAGTTCTACAATAATCTCACTTTCCTTTTTTTGTGTGTGTGTGCTGGATGTTGTTTGCAGAGCTTTCCTATCTGGTTTACCTGCAATGAAGCCATTGTGCATTCAATTCACCCCGTTCCCACCGACTGCTACAGACTGCTGGCCGGCTGTTTATTCAAATGTTATTATTATTGAACGTATGGTGTCTCCAAATCGCACTAAATTCAACACGGCACTTCCCTGGGCATTTACCAATAAACATGCCAAGTTTGAAGCCGATAAGATGAGCTGTTGTTGAGTCATGAGTTCCACATACACATAGACAGACAGCTGGAGGTATAATTTCATTGTGTCATTTAGACCCGCTAAACCGAAAAAGATGTGCTTTTTAAACAACAACTGTTTGTGACCTAAACATGCTAAACCCCCAGACATCTTGACCTTCACATCATCAAATCCAATTACCTGGTGAGTGGAGGGTCTGGGTTAAATTTGCCAGACAGCTGGGGACACCGAGTTAAGTGAATTAAGAACTTAATCCCAGCAGTTCGAGTGAAATGACCAACAGATTGCGATTTTAAGTCATTCCGCCACTGTGAGTGCTTACGTTTGTGACTCCTCTTGCCCTGGCCGATGATCCTCCATGCACTCAGACAACTTGGGATTATACTTGATATCTGTAGTTTGTAGTTGTAAACACCTCTTTAATACTACAATGTGCAACAATGAGCAAGAAAACCTGAAAGAGCTACATTGTGCTCGGCACTGTGAGTAAATAATATACATGCAGTGCAGTGTAGCTAAGAAAAAGGGATGGTTCTGTCATGTTAATACAAATTTATAGATTTATCTTATTGATAAGAGGATACATTTGTATTGTTTCACCAGATACCATTATGATCACAGAGCAAAATAACATATTTCCTGCCATTTATTTATGTAGTGCGTCTTAAGTGGTTGTACAATATAGAGATTCATCCGCTAAGACTGTGGCTCATTCAGCATCAATAGCTGACCATCATGCAAATCGACATAGACGTGCACACTACACGCACACACACACACACACACACACACACACACACACACACACACACACACACACACACACACACACACACACACACACACACACACACACACACACAAACACACACACATTTGCACGCTCATCCAGATGCTAACGTAAACAAATAGTCAGAGTTCCCTGCAGCGTTGCCAGTCACTCTCTTTATGTCTGACTGTGTCTCATTGAGATGGCGAGTCTATCAAAAGGCGGCTCTCAGTTAAAAAGAAGAAGCATTTGTCTCCCCAGGCTGGATGTGGATGATGTCTGCATACAGATGTTTGCCCCCGAGCTCTGAAACTAATAACATATGGCAGAGTCTTCTCTTCACGTGCTTGACAGCAAGGTTATTCCTTCATTCTTTATCAGTAGCTCCTGTTGCACAGATAAGGAACATGTCTTTATCTGCCTTTGCTTGTTTGCTGAAGCAAACAGTGTATTGTTTTATGTATCGTATGTAAACATGTAACAACCACATATAGTTAAACTTTTATACATTTGATTAACTGTGGAGCTTATTGTTACTGTTGTGCTGTTGTGTTAGAACTCCGTGACACCAAATTCTTTTTAAATGAATGTGTTGGAAAGCTGCATTTTTTAAAGTTTGGGTTTAGACCATGCAAAAGGTGTGTTGCATCACAAAATAATTAAAAAACATCTAACTTCCAACAGCAGCAGAGGCTGTGACACACACACGCACGCACACACCTACATGTTGCAAGAATACCAGTATCTCTGATATCTATTGCAAATACACATCCATAAAGCACATCTTTAAGTCATGAATGTCTTTGCAAACAGGAATTGCTAATAGATAAATTGGCTAACCTTTAAATTTGCAGTTTACCAAAATGTAAATAAACATAGGCTAAAAAATAAAACAAATATAAGACGTGGTTGAGTTTACATGGAGGGCCCCTTTTTGTTCAAACTTGCTCTAAGCTGATCCATTCTGTGCAGTTATTCTGCAAGCGTTGAACTGTGCAGTTCAACTTCTACTAAAGAATTAAATGGAAATTAATCATTTAAATGATGATGACTCATACCGCAGAATAGGGGGTTTAAAGACTAATGTTTACATGTGCTGCTCCTTCACTTTGAAAGGATACAGGGAGGCCTGTATGTCGGACACATCTCACTGGAAGCAGACCCAGAACATGCTGGAGGGATAACATATTCCATCTAGAACACCTCAGGAGGAGCTGGAGGAGGTGGCTAGGGATAAAGATGTCTCAACTAATCTACTAAGGGCCCAGCATAAGACCTAGACAAAGATAAGTAGTAGAAATGGATGGTTAACTCAGGTGAACCAGTAAAAGCAGTCTCCCCTTTCTATTTAGTTTATTACATTGTGAGGCAGAAGTAATAAAACAGTTGAAACTAGAAGTAACTAAAGTATAGAGCCTGACTGATTTGGATTATTGACCAATTCCAATACTGATATTAGGGAGTAAAACACTTCCAATATAGATAAATTGGCCGATGTATTAAAAAAGAAATGCGCAATGATTCCTAAGATGTCATTATCAAACCCTTATTTCAAAGAAATGTAATTGAGGCTTGATATTTTTAAACAAATAAAACCAAATATATAAAATTAAACATTTTCGGTTTTATCTCACCCTTTGCTTTATGGTGCCTTTAAATCAAAGACACACAGCTGCACACATCCACATGGTTACACATGTGTGCACACGCAGACAGTGACACTCTCCTCTGTCCTCAGGACTGTGGAGATCTCATTTAGATAACTCTCCTGATCTGTCAGTGCCTCCCAGACTCACCCTTTCCCTGCTATATTCTTCCATTGTGTTTCCACATGAGGAGACAACAACAACTTCAGCCGATCCTTCCCCTCGATATAGTGAGAGATCCGAGGGAGACTCCAAGACCCCGTCTGAACCGGACGTCTCCCTTTCACACACTCTCTCACTGTCTTTTGCATTGACTTGGAGTTGCACCACCAAAATTCACAGCCCGCACTTTGTTTGCACTTAAATACTTTGCAAGAAATATCATTTATCTCACTTGAAAGCATTTGTCGTGTGACAGTTGAGACGTAGCCGCCCATTAGCCATGGCGTGTGCTGTATTGATGCTTTTAAAGTGTGGGGTACTTAGCATAGCCACATCAGCTGCCATAATAGCTGTCTCTTTCTCTATTTAGTCTGCTCCTCCCCACCTCTGGAGCACTTACATTACTCCTCTGCATGTGTTTGTGTTTTGCAGAGAAAGAGAGAGAGGGGGAGAGAGAGAGAGAGAGGGAGGGGGTGAGAGGGGGTGAGAGAGTGTGGTATGTGTATTTATATCCAGTAGTGTAGGGTGTGTAGAGGGGTGTGTCAGCTGCACGAGTCTTTTCACCATCAAACACATTCTTTCTTCCCTTAATGTTAAAGCAGGAGGCTGATATCAAAATCTAAACTCCATAAGTTGCAGTGTATCCTAAAACATTTTTCATTATCTTGATCTTACAGCAAAGTCTGGATCATTAAATGCCCTTAAGAGTTGTTTTTGGGTTAATCATCATATTATTAATGTCCTTTACTTTGTCTTATAAGACAACCCTGTCTACCTTAAGAAGACATGTATGTATACAACTAGTCTTCAACAGCATTTTGTATGAAATTTGATGCTGTGGGATAATGCAAGAAAGAAATATTTATATTGAATATATCAAACTTTTTACTGCCAACACATTTAAGCATTCTCTGAGATGCATTTAACTCCATTTCCCTTGTGTCCCATTTGAGAAGACAATAGGAAAATCTGAGCTGGTTGATGACATTTTGTAACATATAACAGCCACAAAACAACAACAAAATGATTAGGATGAAAATATTTCAGGATGAAAAAGAGGTGTCATACATGTGATGAAGATGTCAACCTTTAAAGACAATGAGATTTGAGAGGTTTTGGTGATGAGGTCACACGCTGGGGTCAATTTGCTGTAAACAAAAACAAAGATTTCCACAGTAGAATGTATGTTTTGTGCTGCTTCCTACATGCTCTGCCCAGACACCACCCCTGTCCTGCTGAAAACAGCTTGTGTCTAAACATGTGGGACACAGGACGTGAACCTCAGTCTGGTGTTAAAGCTCTGCTTTGTACAACCAACCACCAACCCCTGTCTCCTCCCTGTGACTTACCTTTGTAGAATTATGTCAAACTTTGTGGACTGTGAAACTTTTTGGACTGTAAAATATGTATTATGTATGAGGATTAACGTTTCATCCTGAACATTTTTTTTTAATGTCATCACTTTGCTATAGCCTTGAACAGTGTCTTGATTTCTACAAAATCTCTACTTGAAATGAAGAGGAAAGACAAACTCTGCACCTTCAAAGTTGTCTGGAAGTCTATAATATTGTCCCGTGTGTCGGTGTCGGTGTGGTTGTGTGTGCTTTAGTCATTTTTCATACTACATGAGATGATAAGTAACACAATGCAGGAGCTGGATAAACTCAATGAAGCTGGGTAACCTGGTTTCTGTCCAAAAAATACTCAGATGTTCAGAAAAACAGTGTAGAGGTGTGTTAACCTCTA
Source organism: Hippoglossus hippoglossus (assembly GCF_009819705.1). Classification (NCBI taxonomy): domain Eukaryota; kingdom Metazoa; phylum Chordata; class Actinopteri; order Pleuronectiformes; family Pleuronectidae; genus Hippoglossus; species Hippoglossus hippoglossus. The sequence goes on from NC_047174.1 coordinate 13,505,038, forward strand.
GACAGAGGAACTTGTATTTGTAAAAACACAATTACACAATTACACTTTAAAAATTGTTTATTTTCAGTGTCTCAAAACAGATACGTTCCATTAATTTACTATATTGTAATTTGGCCTACAGCCTTGCAATGGTGCACTGTGTGATTTGCCACATCAGGGCCATACCTATCCCTTTTTTCACAAACTCTGTCTCTGAGGGAATTTACTGTAGAGTGTGATCCTCACAGCTTTGTTCTCTTGTGTGTGTGTGTGTGTGTGTGTGTGTGTGTGTGTGTGTGTGTGTGTGTGTGTGTGTGTGTGTGTGTGTGTGTGTGTTTGCCCTCAGCAGAGGGCCTCTCCGTGACTGCCACCGCTAAACGTCCCCTTAGTGTCGGCAAACGGCCAGGCTCTGTCACAGCCGCTGACTGCACCAGCTGTTTCCCTCTCTTTCTTCCGTCTTATCTCCTCCATCACACTATCTGTCTCCCTCTGTGTGATTTGCCTTGTGAAAGAGGCAGCGATAGGGCGCCTGGTGGTGCTGCACTTGACACCAAAGTTGATATCCACACAAGCGGGCATCAGTGGGAGACATGTGTGTGTGTGACAGAGTAAGGCAGGACACAAACACCAGCATGTGGATTGTGGGAACACAGAAGACACTTGCGCTCTCTTGTTGTGTTTGTGGTTCAGTTGACAGACAGGTGGGAGGAGGATGATGAAGGTCACATTGCAGGGTGGTAAGTTTGGGACGCGGCCGGTCTGTCCCTGTTAGACAAACAATGAAAGTGAAATGGGATGGGTCTGGGCTTAAGCTGTCTGGCCGTGCCTTGGCTCGGGCTGCTGGCGTCGGCACTTTTTCCCTGCCCTGTGCATCTCACATTGGGAGTTATCAGAGCATGCAGGCAGCAGGAGTCACAGCAGCAGCAGACCAGGAGTAGTAGTAGTAGTAGTAGCAGGAGCTCAGTGGGGGCTGCAGAGGGTCCTGGATCTGACCTGATTTGTCAGTTCGATGAAGTCACTGAAGTGTCGCTCCTCTCGGGAATTGCTGGTCATAATTCGGCAATCATGGTTGAAGCAGGGGACTCACTGTTTCAGGTTTCGTTGAAAGAAAATTGAGGTGCATAATGGATTTATCAGGAGTGCAATTTCACATCTAAACACTTGTGAGGAGGCTCTGATTGTCCCGGACTCCCTCGTCATGGCTTATCCCGAGCATTTTGATTGGCTGAAAGAAACCATCAGTTTGTTTCCAGGTAAGAGGAGAGAATTAAATATAAGAATTTTAAGAATCAGAGGTATAATTTAACATGCTGCGACCTCTGGATCATCACATCTTTTAACAGGATGTGCGGGAGCGATGTTACAAACTTCTCAGCATGTTGTGAACAGTATGCGAGTGATAAAAAGCTTCTCTGGCTGAAGTTGTTTACCGCTCTACAAATACATCCACAGGGAATGGAAGGTGCGATCCAAACGTCTGTGTTAACAGTGTTCTGGGCCAATTAAATCATCTGAAGGAGCGAGGTCTGGGGAGAACGAGTGAATGCAAATGGGACCGAGCCGAACAGCAGACTACGGTGCGGCGCAGGACAAAGAGGCGAGCAGTCACAGAACCGAGACGCTAATGATGCAGGAGCAAATATCGTCTCGCTTTGTGCAGCTTCTGTCATTCAAACCACGTAAAGCCACGCTGAGGAAAAGAATCGTACCTTGAGTGAGACTGTTCCTTCAGGTTTTGTTCTTTTGGCTCTGAAACATTTGACCTTTTTAATTAAATTAGGAATTCCTCCTCTTCCCTGTAGCAGCGAGCGAGGAAGGGAGCGTCGCCCCTCCTTCCACTTGTTTATCAGCAGGAATTTGTGTCCTTTTCATGTTGCATTTTAAATTATGCATGAAATGCATTTGCATATGTTGTGCATGAGTGAATGCTTTGCATCTCAGTACCAAATTATGCCTCTAAATTACAATCTAAAGGATACAAAATAAATGTGCTGTTTTGAAAACACGATTACGCCATGCTGAGTGCTAACATGCGCATGGGAAACAAAAATAGATGCACTATACGTACAAGGCACAAGTTGACACCAACACACACACACACGCAATGAGTCAATGTTTGACTGTAGCATGCATGGGGCAGCTTCCAGTGAAAGTGTGTGTCCGTTGAGGTGTTGTTGTACAAAAGGGGAAATGCCTGTGGAGGCTCAGATGGTGACAGATGGTTTGGAGACAAATCAGCCTGGGAGTCAGGATCTCTGCCTTGGGACTAGTCTCCCCTTTAAGTAGGTTTGTGTGTATTCGTTGATATGCATGTGTTTGCGTGTGTGTTGTCCAGGTTCATCCACTATATATATACGTATGTGTTTACATATGCATGACTGAGCATGTCTCTGTTTTGAGTGTAATGGATGTTAAAGTCATGGTTATGGACACGTGGTTATATCATGATTCTCGTAACATCATGCACAAGTGTGACGGGAACATAAAAATATATCGCTTTCACAAACTTATAGGGCAAATATTCATGGGGCAGAACAATCTACATTTTTAGTTATTCAAGCTGCACTCCGCACCAGAGCCCTGAGAGCTGTGTTTTATGAGTGAATACACACAATACACACACACACACAGTCACAGCTCACGCCAGTCTTACACACAGTGACACGCACACTGCAGAATAATGTAGTTTCAGAATCTCTGCCGTATATTAGCAGGTGCAATTTCTCATCAGAGTGACATTGCTTCTCTTTGGCAGAATAACCTTGCAGGCATTAAGTCTGAAACTTCACAAAGTGCTTCACAACCTGCCCATAAATTACAGCTGAAGAGGTGCTTATGTGGCAGCCAGGAGAGGTTGAGCAGTACATATATTCCTATGGCCTCTGCACACAGGCAATTCCCAGGGGCCGCTACCCTTAAAGTACACTTCAGTCCAAACCTGTTTTTCAACTGTTGTGAGAGGGCGACTGCTAAAAGCTCTGCAGGAGTAAGGCATGCCTGCATATACGTTCACCTCCATCTGTTGTCTTACATGCATTCACTATGTGTGTATGTGTGTGTGCACATGTGTTGTTGTGTGTCTTAGCAGTTGAGCTTGGACTAGACTACTTAAGCCCCACTAGCCTTTAATAATCTCATTCCCAAGATGTACCATCTAGGTCAGGGGCTTCCATGTGGCTGCGCACAGACCACAGAGACGGTGAAACAGGGTGTTCCCTAGTACATTTTATCCATCATGAAATTAAATTTAGATAAAAGAAAGGTGTAGTTCATACCAGCTGTCTGCACAGTCTAGTCTCCTACTGTTTACTGTCAAGTTTTTGGTTCTTGGATTCTGTCAGGGGAGACTGTGGCTCAGGAGATAAATCGGGTTGTCCACTAAACGGAAATCTTGATTCCTTTTGATGGTTTGATTTTGACATGAAAATCAGTACAGACATGATTGAGAAAAAAAGACATGATTAGATTTTATAAATATATACATATTGGCCATTATATCATTATCATAATTCTTTTTTTTACCTCCTAATATCTTAATATAAATGCTACAAAAGCCACTGTATTGTAAGTAAGTTAGCTGGACATGCTAATATTTGCTGCTAACATTAAAGCAGACGTACTCATTTATCAATTTACTCTTGTATTATTGGTTTTACCTGGTTGAGGTTCACCAACAGTGCCACCATCCATACACCCAATTAGAAACAGTTCTTAGAGGCAGTCCCTTGCACTGGACTTCACGTCTGGTTCAGAGTGGGATCCAGCATTATGGGATGTGGGGTTTTTTTTGTGTGTGTTTGTGTTGCTCTTAGGTAACAAGGGCTTCAGCTACTGCGTGTGTCAGAAGATGATTCAGTGCAAAGCTGCAATCAAGCCCCATTTAGTCACTGTGTGTCTCAGTGTGGTGACTGCAGAAAGCCACTTTATGGCCGATGTTTACCAAATATTTGAGCAGCGCCTTCTGTCACACTTGTCTCTCCCAAGAGTTGTTTTTCAGCCTTATCCTTGATGTTGTCTTTATTGACTTTATCTTGGGAAATCAATTTCCAATCTCAAATTTAAACCGCTGAAGCCATTTTATGCCTGCTCTAAAAATAGTAACAAAGTCAGTAGCCTCGGGTCGATTTGTGTAGATTTGGTGGACATCTGCCAAAAGTGGAGAGGGTTGCTGACATGTCTGCTTTGCATAAGAGAATTGTGGCTCAGCACAGGCTGTGGACTGTTTGACATTTCTTTTTGCTGGTTATCTGGAAACCTGTGAAGAGTATTCAAGTTGTGTTTTAAGTTAATTAGACGATGGAATGGAACAAGAGAGACAAATAGAATGTGTGTTTTCCAGCCTACCTCTCTTTTTTTCCCCGTTAAATCTGTAACTCTAGATAGTTTCTATCAGTTGTTGGATATAACCCCTCTGGGCTATAATGTGATGCTGTGGTGGAGGTTTTTGTTGGATGCACCCTGCTCTTAGATATATTATTGTAACTCATTATACTAATAACGACACAGTTAAAATTTAAGAACTATTTATCACAATAAATGTAAAATTGTTCTGCTCAGGCTAAAACACTGTATATCTTTTCTTTTCTCTAAAATAATGCACATTTTGTATTTCTCAAAATTACACACTTAAAATTACACACTTACACACAATCTTTCAGTGCAAACTTAGAGCACAGAGTTCTCAAAACCTGCCTGTGGAATGATCTTTCCACCTATGACTCAACACCTGATCCAGTATTGAGCTTTCTAAAGGCAGCAGTGTCCTTCCTAAATATCTGTTGTGCCATGATTGTGTTGAAGGCTTAGAAGGACATTTGACTATGTTATTTGGTTTGGTTCGATGTAGGCCCCCCCAGGGTTCCTTTTTCCTGGGGTCCCTGAAGTCCCTTGAAACACTCTTCTGCATAAGTAGTGTCAAAGAAGTGAAAGTTTGAGGAGGGTGGGGTGTAGCCAACAGGCAAATATTCAAGATATTCAATCCTCTACTGGTTTACCCTCCATGTTTGCTCAAGTGTAGGTTTCTTGCTTGTTTTGAGTATAATGCACAATATGTATAATGTACAATATATGTTAATGCAGGAATTAGTAGTATGGACTGGCACAGCAAACATTATCTGTAAGCCATAACAGAGGCGGGAGAGGAAAAATAAGAAAGAGGAGGAGGAAGAAGGATGACTTTGTTTTACTCTGAGGACAATGCCTTCTAGAAGGAAGTGACACAATAGGCTCCATTCACTGGCACAACAACAACAGCATGACATTTGGTTCCTGTGACTGGACGTCATGCACCCACCCAAACCACAGTGGGATTTCCAAACAGTTCCTCTTGGTATGGAGGCAGGAGCGGTGCAGCTGCCATGCACGCCGTGCCTCTTACAGTAGCTGCATACTGTAAACCACTATCACACCTCATGTAAAAAAAAACAAAGTCTATTCGCTTTTTGCTTCAGTGCATCAGCTTGATTTTATGATGTTTATATTATATAACCAAAGTGGTCACTAGGTTTTCTAGCATGTTTTTGTTGCTTGTTCATTTTTGTGTTTGTATCCTGCAGCTTTTTGAGGCAGAGCGTGGCATGCTACAGAGCAGCAGAGTGCGTAACAGCACAACACCAAACATTCCGTATAAAACCGGCATTTGCAGCCAATCAGCCTGACCGACCTGGGACGCTTGAACCATGCAGCTTGCAGCCCTGATTGGCACAGCCTAATTGATTGCTGTGCTGATTTTTTAATCGTCAGAATGATTATTAGGGAATGATAAATAGTTGGCAAGATATTTGATAAATCTTGATGCATATTTGTTGTTGCACACTCTTGAAATACTGATTTTTTTTTTTACTTTTATGAGATTTTATGATAAGTTTTATGATAAGTTTTATGGTTTGCTTGTTAAGTTGAGCTGGAGGGAAAAAAACTTGTTTTCATGACATTTTCAGCTCTAAAAAACCTTACATGGAGGAATCATTAATCAAAACTCTGAACACAGTACGCAGCTTCTCTTTAAAGACCCGATCACTGTGCTAATTAGATGTCAAAAACAGCAATTGCTTGTGCCCTGGTGCGTGCAATATTACTGCATGTCTCATGTTATATTATATGTTGGGATTTTCAATTTGATCAAGCATTGATCCAAACTGGATTAATAACACTCGCCTGTGTCCACTCCACCTGATAGTGTCACACCACCCACATACAGCATTCACTAGCTGGGACCCAATTCTGGTGCCGTCTCCTTTGTGGACCGAGTAGACTGCGAAGGTCGAACCGAAATGAGACAATACGGTCTACAGCGCGGACAGAGCTGTAGTTGGACCCAACAATAATGTTTTAATGCCCATTGGTTGACCGTGTAGAGTTTGCGGTTTGGTTGAGTTTAAGCCTGATACTTCAGCATTGAACGTCTTGTCACTTGCATCATTACCTCTTTAAAAAAACAGATTGCAATGAAAACTGGGATAGGTTGGCCCGAGAGGGATCCACCCGAGAGGGATCCACCCGGATGGATCGGGGATTTGTGGGCCGCATTTTGAGAAGCCTTCGAAATGGGAAATGCTTCAAATGCAGCCTCCGAAGGATGCAGCTCTGAATTGAGACACGGCTAATGTCATAGTGCTAGACAGGAAGCGGAGAACAGTTTGAGGAAGACAGATTGAAATGAAAGGCGAGAAATTGTGTTGCCTTTCAGAATAAGAGTTGCAGTGATGAGTTTTGAGTGTTAATCTTCAGCTCTCTTCTTTCGTTGTCCAGGTTTGCCAGGGTTTTCCAGCATGTTTGGGAAGAAGAAGAAACGGCTGGAGATCTCTGCTCCGTCTAATTTCGAGCACCGGGTCCACACGGGCTTCGACCCGCGGGAGCAGAAGTTCACCGGGCTGCCGCAGCAATGGCAGAGCCTCCTGGCGGATACTGCCAACCGGCCCAAGCCCATGGTGGACCCCTCCTATATCACCCCCATCCAGCTGGCACCAATGAAGGTAGAGAGTGAATAGACAGAGGGTGTCAGGCCTGAGCACTGGGGCACAAATTAGTAACAAGGACTCTTCATTCTTCTGTTTCTCACCCACATCCTTCCTCTCTCTGTCTTTATGTATGAATTTAGATTTGCACAATCCTCATTTCTTCCATCCACTGTCTCAAATCTATTCATTTGACTTTTCTTTCTTTGCAAACTCACTCTGTGCAGCTGTTTTTCACTTTCACTGTCCCCTTGCTACACTATGTTGTCTTTCCTCAGAGGCAAAATAGAAAATTCTCCAGTGCCACCTGGCTACTTCACACTGTTCAATTTTCCATTTCACATATAAGATTATAGTCAAATCAATATAAATGATATTGCTTTAAAGCTGCATTGAGCTTTTTTTTAAATATTAAACTAACATTGAATGACTCCCTCATACAACATTTAACCCATCAGGACCTCAGGTGCCAAATATAAAATCACTCTAAAACCGTAAAAGTGTTGTTTGAAAACGACCCCCTGAAACCTGAGGGGTTTCTGAAGAGCTGACAGAATTGCCAACATTTACAAAAACTTAATTTCTCAGCCTCCGAAGAAGATAGAATCATGAAAAAAAAAAATCATAGCTTAAATATTTGGCTTTCATTTGAAATCATTGCTGTTTCCCTTAAACTTTGTGAACATTTAAAAAACAAACAACAAACCAAACTAACCGAGACCTTAATTTGTTCAATTCATACCCTTTAACATCAGCCCGCACTCAATTCAATGAGTCTTCTCTGCTTTAGCTACTGTAACAATACAGTGTCGTCATATTTCAATGGCTTTATATCAAACATAAAAAACATCCAACATATCTCACTAACTCATTACCTATCTCAGCTCAGCCTGCAGACAACTGAGGTAAACAAAAAGGTAGAGTAGAGTAGAAATTTGAGTATCTGAAGACCATTTACTGTAACAAGGGTTTATTTTATGTTATACCTTATTCTATGAATTATCAAAGAAAGAAAAAAAAGACCCAAACCATGTGCAAAATGTAGTTAGGATAAAGATATAGGCCAGTGAATATTACATAGATACTTCGCAGAGACTTACGATACACATCTTAACCACAAGGTCTTTATAAACTCAAAGAGCTTCTGCCCCCTGCTGGTCAAAAATTGCTTAATGCAGCTTTAATGACAGTACCTTATTAAACTTATGTATTAAATCAAACCATAACCATCAGAAGCCCAAATACAAACTGAGGTCCCTTTTCATTCGGCCTGTGATTGTGTGTCTCCTCTTGTCTCCGAACCTTCTGAGTGTCTCCTCTGATGTGTTGTTGTTCATTGGTTCTTCTTTACATATCATTTCGACCTATTTAATCAACTGAAATTTGATATGGATAATGTTAGCTGTCATTTATAAACGTGAAGATTAATATTTCTGTGCACCTTTCCCTGGGTTGTAGCAGAACAAGTGATTATTTTGCACTGCGAGGGGGCCTTCTCTTGCATACTGCAGGTTGTATTAGGCCTCGTGGGTCTTCACAGGGTCACTGCTTAAACTGTGACTTTTCTTTTCTCTTCCATTGTACTTTCTGTGGGTCCCATCTTACTGCGTGTGACCCATATTCCAACCTCTCAGTGGGCCAGTGCCCCTCAGCTCTGAACGTAGGGACCCTTTGTCTCGCGTGTTTTACAACACCTGCTTACACCATTTCTGTTGACCTTGATAAGATGTTAAGATCCCTCGTCCCACAACCGACTCACTTTTAATCTTTCACGATGCACTACTGTGAGCATTAAGCTAAATTGCTGTGCATAATCTTTGAGGAACCACTTACAGGTCTAATAATGTGCTCAGACATCCACTGAAGTCCTGTAACAGAGAACAGCAATATGCCACAGGAGATATCTCTGAAGAGGGGGCAACAAGACAATAATTCTCTTGCTCTCTTCACAGATATCTCCCAAGAAAGTCCGGTCATCCGAAACGCCGTTGCCCAAAGTATGACATCCTCTTCCCTTCTGGTTTCAACCCTCCTTTCTTTTCTTTTTTTTTTTTGTTCAGTCACAACTTTGCTGTTTTGTTTCCACATCTCTCCTCCAGTGCCTGCTGTCATGCATTCAGGTGGAGGTGGTGTGTCAGCAGGAACAGGGAGAAACGCTCGAGAATGACTCCACACACATGACATAACTACATTGCTCTGCCAAGTCTTTTCTTAGACTCCATCTCCACTCTCCTTTTGTTCCATCCGCATGAGCCTCCCCAGAAAAGACTAGATTAACTGTAGCAGCATGCTCCCTTGTTTCTCCCCTTTGCTATGGAGCACTATTGATGATGATGATGATGATGATGATGATGATGATGATGATGATGATGATGATGATAATCATAATGATGATGATAATGGTGATGATGATGAGTGCTGAGATATGAAGTGCATGTTGCCATGACAACTGATTCTGCTGTGTTGTGGGCCACCAGAAAATAGGTTATAAAGGGTTCGCACGTGCTAGAAGGACCCTTTCTACAACTCTCCTCTCCTCTCCTCTCCTCTCCTCTCACAACGTTCTTCTCTGGTATTTGTTGTATCATTGATGGAGACTTTATCGCTGCCTTCTGAGGAGCTTGTTTGACTATTTGTAGGTGTTTTTGTTCTCATCTGGACGGAGATATTTTGTAAAATGAAGGTCGTGTGGACAGAGATTTGTTTTTGTTTTAAATGAAAGGGAAAATATCAATTCAAAGAAATAATTGCACTAGTGTAGACAAATCCTAAAACCCAAAGAGGACCAACGAGTATGAAAACAGTATTTTATAACTCTAGTTACTCCTGGGATACTATAAGTGGATTTCACAAACGTTATAGTAAAATTTGCATGTGCCGTATCAAAATCACCCAGACTTCCCTCGAGGAAAAATACCCATCTGATTTGTGCTGTAGTCGAAGTCTTTATTAAGGAAAGTAGTTTGATGTTACTTAGAAGTGGGGGTCGCTTCACTTGTCAAATCCAGATGATCTTGCACAGCCCTGTGTGCGCACACAAAGAATGGTATTTATGTTTTTTGTCAATTTAATGAGAGTAGCGTGTATGCACATGCATTGCTAGTGAGTCTGTGTGTGTGTGTGTGTGTGTGTGTGTGTGTGTGTGTGTGTGTGTGTGTGTCTGACCCTGACTCTCAAGGTGGGCAGGGATATTTTTAGTGTCTCACCCATGGCCTGATATCCTTCTCCCCTGGTTGCCCTGACACTTGATTGACACAAGGCTTCCTCTGCTTGGCAGACTCCCCCAGCCTTGTCCTCTAAGTCTGTGTGTCTGTGTGTGTGTGTTTGTGTGTGTGTGTGTGTGTGTGTGTGTGTGTGTGTGTGTGTGTGTGTGTGTGTGTGTGTGTGTGTGTGTGTGTGTGTGTGTATGTGTTTATGAACACACCAGGTGGGCATGGGTGAAGTGGTTTCCAGTCTGGCAGACTTCCAGTGCTGTCCCCACCAAACCGGGCAGACAAATAGTAAACTGTAAAAGGTCAACAAAGGTGTGTGTGTGTGTGTGTGTGTGTGTGTGTGTGTGTGTGTGTGTGTGTGTGTGTGTGTGTGTGTGTGTGTGTGTGTGTGTGTGTGTGCGTGTTTACGTATGTGTGTGTGTGTGTGAGTATGAAATAACTACTACCTCTGCCCTCTGGCTTGTGCGTTCATCGTGCATTCACCCGTCTTGTAGTCTTGTTGTCAGACTGCTCTTCACAGCTGAGCTTTGGTTTTGCTTAAAGCTTTGGCTCTCATCTCTATTCTCTCCCCTCTACCTCCCCCTTCTTCAGCCCCCAGCACACATGCTAATCCAAAACTTGAGGCTAACACCGTAGCCTAACATTATATTTCCATGTTTTAAACATTGTGCTCTTAAAGCTTCTCCATTCTGACAGTGTGAAGTGTTTGATGTTCTGGAGCAAGTGTACCAGAAGTACGTCAACCTCAAAACATGTTTTTTATGTTGCACTTCTTGGTCTGATGTTGACATGCATGGTTCAAGTGTGTCTGTGTAGGTGGGTGTGTGGCACAAAGGCTACATGCGTGTTAATGTGTTGCATTCATTAGCACTAGCATTTTGTCGTGGCTATACGAGGTCAGTAATTAGTGTCTAGAAAATGGGTCAAAACTTTTATAACCCGACAATAACTGTGACAAAATAAAGTGCTCAAGAAAGCAGCACGGAAACGGTGGTAATTAGCAACAGGGCTGTTTTAATGGGATTCTAATAAACAGCAAGAGTTTATATCCTTCACACAAGGTCAGGGTCAGTGGTAGACACAGGTCGATTATACTCAGACAGCAACATACTGAGTGAAGATGCATAAACTGTACATCAGTGTCAGTTTGCTGCAGAAAGAGTAAATACGCTAAATGAGAGATAATGTTAGTCCATTTTAATTTTTCCCTCCATTGCATGATTTATATGGGAGCTGTTTAAATACTTTGTCTTGATCCCAGGGCTATCAAACAGCCTCAAGGCATCGACATCAGCCTCAGTGAGCTAGTTAGAGCAAAAAGAAAAAAACAACTTGTGAGGATTTTATAGGAGACCAGCTTATTCCTCGTCATGCTACATTAGCTGTAGCAAAAGAGAGGATAATAAGTGAACCTGGAGGGATCAATGGAATAATTTGTGCATCGTGATCTAAGTTGCATATTTCTCCTTATCTTCAAATAACATGTTCGCCTCCTGAATGAAGTCCAATCCACCCCTCTGATATCGGAACGCATCATTTTATTCGCGTTGTCTCTGACAATAAATCCAACAGAGCAGTAACAGCTCATTTTTTTTAAAATAACACCTAAATCCATTTTTGATTAGTGTGTATTTTGACGCTTACAGCTACAGTGTGAGTAATGATATCAGTTTCAGCCTCACGCCATGCGAGCGGGACGTTAATGTGAGAATAGTTTTACAGCTCGAGTTGATCCACAGGTTTTCATGATTTAAAGACACAGTCTGCAGGAAGGGGAACCAATTCTGGTGCATTAGAACTTCAATTTACACATGCACGTTGATTCTGTGATGAAGGAGGCTGGTGCAATTGGAGATTATCAGATATTTGCGTAATAATGTTTATAGTAGGGATATTCGGGCGGAAGAAATATCCGATATTGACACGTGAGCTGATATGGTTTAGATCCCTGGCTTATTTTTACTTTACAGGTATTGCAGACAACTACACCACCATCTTTGGAGAAGTAGTCCCAAACCCCACTGCCCGTTCACACTCTTCACAGGAAATTCTGGCCGATGCCGACACTCACCAATATGACTCCAATAAGCCAAAAAACGGCCGATAATATGGGCAAAGTGATAAATCGGTCGGACTCTGTTTTCCTAAATAAAGACTTATGTAAAGTCCAACTTTGGATAGACTCATTTACAGATATAGCAGTCCTTGTTGAGCCTGTATTCTTGTCTTCCTCTTCTCTCTTGTGATCTCTAACATTTCCCAGAAGGACTGCTGACAACCTCCAGTCCACTGCCTACCCGTGTAGGTGGAGAGAGCTGCATGGTGGTATTTCAGATCGCTGCACATAAACATCTCGCTGCTGTCAAACCCATTATAGCCTCACTGAAAATATCTCACCCATAGAGAGAAATGATTTAAAATGCACCCAGATTTGTAAGGTGCACTGCTAGAAGATGCTTATTTAACAGAGTGAAATGTTTTAGTTTACTTCTTTACTATAATTCATGCATAAAAGTTGAATTTCAGTGACTTAAATGACACAAAACGTTTATGTTGTCACTGTGGCTCATAGGGAGACAAAGTAAGCGACAGCACACGACAGCGTGTACAACAGACAAGGTGATAACTAGTAAAGCCCCACTGTAAATGTCAGTGGGTCAGTAATAGCACAGCCACCACAGCCCCCACCAGCTTGATGGCCGGTGACAGAAGTGGAAACTCGATCATCGAGTCGCTTGGTTGCTGTGGGTGTAGAGCGCCCGACTTGCACTCGATCCAGCCTGGAGGCATGCTGCAGCCGGGTTGAGCCACTGGCTATGGCTGGGGGGCGAGGAGTGGTGGAGATCGGGGCCAGGGCCAGTGGGACGAGCGAGGGGCCGAGAGAGCTGGCGAGAGCACAGCTGAGGCAGGTGGTGGGAGTGGTGAGGACCGAGGAGGCGGTGGCAGTTAGACCCCAGGCACAGACGATTCATAAACAGTTACAGGTGGGCTGTTTGAATGTGTGTGTGTTGGTGCGAGCCAAGGCTGCACACTGGTATGCTGGCTATGCAGATTTGACTTCTGCAACAAGTTCCCAGCTCTCTCTGCCAGCACTTTGTGAAAACACACACAGCAGAACAAACCCCGATGGTGCAAGATCGTAACATTTTAATATTGTAACGTGTCCGTTCAGCATTTGTTCTGCTGTTTAGTGCTGACTCCCCAGAGATCAGGTCACATATTTAGACTGTGTTTAAACCTGTTTCTATTCTTGCTGCATTTTCAACACTAAACTGTGACGTTCCATGAATTATAGCCGTGCAATGAGGGAGCAGGTTGTTTCCTCGTGTTTCTTGACAGATGGAGACTCGTGCTCTGTGCGCTGCACGGCAGGAGTTATTTTTGTAGCTTTGCTGGGTTTGCTGCATGTATACATATGGAGCGGAGATAGTGTGTCTGATTTAACAGGGTCACCCAGTCCTTGCTTCAGGGGTAGAAATGCTAACTTGTGTCTTTATTGAATAGGGAAGTGGGCCGTTAGGGCTCTGACATGCACGCACAGAGATGCCAATTCGAGTAGGCGTTTTATTGCAGCGTGTATTAATGATACTGGGCGAGCTCCAAGGCAGTGGACTGCCCAGACTGAGAGGGAAGGAGGTTCTGACAAGAGGTTAAAAGTGAGGCAGGTTCAGAATCTCCAACATGTCCCCTCCTTAAAAGTTCAAGCTCAAACCCATATCAGATTTTATTAGATTCTTGTAGGAAGATAAAATATGGATTTAAATTACGTACAACAAGTCATATACAATCTCCTCCACCAGATACCCACACACACACACACACACACACACACACACACACACACACACACACACACACACACACACACACACACACACACACACACACACACACACACAGCATACAGTATTTCTTTGCATAGAATCTGCCAAACTGCCTCTGTGCTCCTGCTCCAGCTCAACATGCACAATGACTGTGGCACTCATTCAACTTCTTAATGGACAGAAAAGAAAGTTGGATGCTGTGATCGATACCCGTTTTAATTTCAAGTTTAATTTGAATTCGGCTCAGTGTGTCTTACATTCCATCTTCCACATTGATCTGTGATGAAACTGGTCAAAGCAGAAATTGACTCGAAGGAAGATAACTCCTGATTGATATGTGTGTCTGAGCATGCATGCATGCACGTGTGTGCGCGCACACACACGCACACACACACACACACACACACACACACACACACACACACACACACACACACACACACACACACACACACACACACATGCAAACGGATAGAGAGAGCATCTGTCTTTCTTGGCACTGAGCTGAAGTGGATGGCATTGATTTAGACCTCTCTCATTCCTTCCTCCTCTCCACTCCTCCTCTCCTCTGCTTTCTCACTTTGTCTTCTTTCGCTGCTGCCATTCACGGTCGCACTCTCACCTCTCACAGAGGCTGCAGAGCCACAGTTGGCGGGTTGGGGTGGAAGGGAATTTTGGCTTTTGGTAACGTGCACCGCATCGTGCCAGGGCAGCTCAAAATGTCCTGGCGAACAACCATCCTTCAGTGTCTGCATGTGGGTTTTTTTGGAAGGACATTTAAACTGTGAATTTTAAATAGCAATAGATTGTTGCAGGAAAAATATGAGGTGATTGGTGTGTCACTCTTTTAAAGCTGCAAGTTTGTAATGGATTTGCAGCACACTCCAATTTCTTTAATGAGAAACTGTGACTCTTCAAAAACCTTAATCTTCTTCAACACACTTTGTGACCTATGAATTCAGTATGAATGTGCTTTTGTGATTTCAAAATCAGTGTCATAAGTGAGAACATTCATTCAACATTTGTTTCTCCATCAGCACATGCTACTTAATGACTGGACTTACAGTAGCCTCGTGTGGCCAGAAAGATAAACTACAACTTGCTGTTCAAATCATGCAATTCCTTTTTCCCCCATTGTAAAAAAATATTGAATGAAAATCATGTTTTGCAGTGAGTGCAATGAGTGAGCATCGTTTTTTATTTTTCATGATAAAAACTCATGATATTACAAGAATAAAGTTGTAATTTATTGAGAAAAAAGTCATAATATTTAAAGAAAAAAATTTAAAAAGAGAGAACCATCAAGAATAACTCGTGCTCACCAGAGATTCACTCTCCCCGGATCCAAAATCTTGAACCAATGTCATTGTTTCTTGAGAGGCTATGTTTCCCTTTGAATGACGCACACTCCTAACCAACGATGACCTCAATCACTAAGAAACATTTCCTCCTCCTCAAAACAGGCAACTTTCTCAAAGTCTGTTTGGTTCTTTTTTCAGAGTCGACAGTTTCTTGAACAAGCATTCTTCACAAATTATTCAAAGTCCCGATATTTATGATAATATAATGCTGATGAGCCAAAGTAAAGTATTCAGTTATTTCTGAATACAAGTAAAAGTAAAAGTCATACTTTCTTTCATCATATTCAGTGTCGATCTGAAGTTATTAACTCACTCTACTGTTTCTTTTAGCTACATGTGAGTTGTGTAATAACAAGTGAAGCAGAGGCAGTTGAATGAGAGGGAAATGGAGTAAAAAGTGAGAGTTGGATGAGGACGGTGGGGGTAGTGATGTGTTGTTGGGGCTGTTAACAGACTGACAGGGCTCAGATTAATGAACACTGTTGTGTAATTAATCTATAGCGGGCAGCTGTCTGTTTATCAGCCTCTGAGTTGACAAGAAGATAACTGAGGGACGTCTAATTGATCCCCTCCTCCTCCTCTTCTTCTTCTTGCTCTCTGCCTCCTCTCCGCTCTCCTCCTTTACATCAGAAAGTTTCTCAGACAGTGACAGACTTATTTGGAAACTCCTTGGAAAGAAAAGTAATTTAGTTCACATCACTTATCACACAGGGAAAGACAGAGTGCTGCTGTTTGGCTCTGTTTATTATTTTACTGGTATTATGTCTTATGCCTGCTATGTTTCTGAATCAGCCTAAATGTGCCAGTGCTTAGAGGGTTGTCCAGGCTTTACCGCACTAATATGCTTAAGGTCGGGGGATTTGCTCTGACTTTATGTTTGTATTTCATTATGCCCCCTCAGCTAATCCATTTTGCTGGAAATCATCCCTCATTCCACGTGTTTGCACCCTGTGTGACTCATGGATCCTGGAGCTGGTAGTCGAGGCTCTATAACCAGCTGAGGTCAGAGGTGACTGGGTCATACTGGTCTGAGCTGCCGGGAGCTGTGGGGGTCGGAGGCATCGTGTCACTGGAAGAAAAGATAGACACAAACAGTAGCAATGGCAGCTAGAGGCAGGGGCTCCACAGTCTGCCTACAGCAGCATGTGACACATGTACACAATACTTTCTTTACACATTAAGCTCATTGAAAACCTCCAGCACAGGTTTCCAAAAGTATACACACCTGCACATGTGACCAAAAACCCCTTGGTCATGAAACCCCTCAGCTGGAGAAATATGCTATTCAAATATATAAGTAGTCATATAGGTTATTCAAACATATTAAAAATGGGATGAAAGCTGTTATATGGGTTGTGCCCAACCTTTTTTTTTGCAAATGATCCATGTCTACTTAAGAAGTTAATCTGAACAGTCTTTCAAAAACGACTGAGAGTAGAGAGAAGTTTATGTGGCATAATTCATTTTTTTCTTTAGTGTGTCAAAATGATGTAAAAGAAATCCGAAAGTCAGTCGGTAGTGACTAGCAGAGGAAGCTGTATGCTATGTTTCAATATTTTGCCAGGTGAATAACCACATTCCTAACACACTCCTAAAATTGCAGGACAATGGATCCAGTCTGAGTACAATCATATGAACCTTTTGTGTTATTCTCGCTCACACACAGCTGTGTGTAAATCAATTGTAAACTCTGCTTTAATTATTACATAGTTGTTTGTTTTTATTAGTTCAACTTTGACATTTTTCGTTTAAGCTTGACCATTATGATCTCTTTCTTTAATCGTAATGTATTTGAATTGCATAAAAAACATTTTATAAGACCTCCATTCATGTGTACCACTTAAAACAATTCATACAACTTACTTAACTTATTTAAGATTTTATTTACGAATACTAATTTACTATTTATACGGTCTGAAAGATAGCTTCATAAAATGTTAGTCTTAAGTCACTTTTAGTGTCTCTGTATTAAGATCACATTAGTCTACTCACTTTTCGACTTATGAGTCAAAGAACATTCTTTGAAAATTTAACAACATTGAATCTCTCGATTTTCCTTCACATTGCTTGTTTTAAATGTTTCGTCAAAAGGAAACACTTCCAAGAATCTTTTGTGCGGACAGAAATGCCCCTGAGATGCACAAACATTTGCTGTAAGACATTGTCTGTAGCAAGATACATTTCAAGTCAGCTTTGACTGTTACACATGTGACATGATAGTATTTCTCTTCTGTACAGCCTCCGCTCGGCGTGTTGAGATGATGGTTATTAGCTTCTGTAACTAACAGGCAGCAGGATGGCCTGAGGAAACAGGTCAGCTCGCAGCCTATTAATCATGGAAATGCTCCAAAAAATGCCGCTCCTTGAATAATTTTGTTCACGTTTGCTGAGACCTCATCTAGTTTGGTTAATAACATGTCAAGAAGTGAAAGTGAAAATGTTGCACGTCCTCGGCTGAAGTAATACAGGTGGGTCAACCTGTCAGCTTGCATACTGATCTGAGGTCACATCCCGCCGGGGTTTCTAGGTCAGGATTAGTCATAGTAATTAATATCTGAGATCCGAGATATGTGCCTCAGGGAAACTTATTACCAGAGGCCTCACTGCACTTTGTCTCTTTATCAGTGAAATTAACATCCACATCATTTTATCGCACGCTTATTTTAATTCACAGTAAATGTTCTGGTTCAGGTTTGAAATTCTGAGTCGGACCAGCAGAGGGCAGCAGAGCACAAGCTACTTCCTGCTTCTCTCAGAAATGAAACACAAACACTGATGCCATGGGCAAAAAAAAAAAACGTATGGCTCCTTTTCAGATGTTTCACATCACAAAAGCATTTTTTTAATCTCTGAGGAGACACAGGAAAATACAACTGTGTGGTGAATTAGTTTTGGGAAGATCTTTTATTTTAGTATTTACAGTTCTTCATTAATTTCCTGGAAAGGAACTGAAATGGAAGAGAAAAACCATGGAACCATCTGAAAAGAGCAATGTTTTTTATACTAGGAGATCCCTAAACTTATCGCACAGTGCAAAAAGGTCAAATTTGATACTAGTCAAACATGAAGATCAGCATAAAATGGATTATAAAGCTATGGACTGTAATATATATATGAATATGTGTTTCTGGGATTTAGTGGAGCAGTTATTTCAATGATTGACCTCTGGAAATCCCGCCAAAATCTTTTAAAAACAAAAACTAGTAAAACTCAGCTCTCAGACCTCTGTTTCTATTTTCTCAATACCTCCCTATGTCTGTGTATACATGTGATTGTTACATCCACTAAGGAGGTTATGTCTTTTTGTGTTTGTCTGTTAGTAAGCATCATTGCACAAAGACTACTGGACAGATTACCAGTGGAAGGTTATGGTATTGGTCAGGGGGCGGATCCTGGATTCTCACAGAATAGTGAATGGATCTTGCTGAAAAATGGGGCATGTATGTACGGCTGATATCTATGAGTGTGTGCAATTCGGTGCAGATCCAAATAAAAGTCTAGATCTATTGAATTTAAATGGTTTCATTAGGGGACTGTTGGGCCTTGGCAGAGCTTTGTGCCCTTCTGTTTGTCATTCTCGTTTACAAATGATCTCAAAACTACTAAAACACTCATCCTGGTGATCAGTGCTTCACAGAGAATGAGTTTGGAAGGTGACAAATCACTAAATAAACCTCTTGTGCTTTTAACACCCAACATCATACATGAATGGATAGCGTGACCATGTGACCCGTCTAATGTAGAAGCCGTGAAGACTTTTAGAATAATTTGGACATGATACATGTTATATTTTGATCAGGGAGGGCAGGTTCCTATTCCACAAATAATGCAAAATCATCCACAGAATCTAGGGGAGGGAACAAGTGGTTTCTAGCTTGTAAAAACTGTTATTACAGCGCCACCATGAGGTCAGCTGAGGTAATTCTTTGGGGGAGTTGTAGTAGGTAATGTGTTGAATGTATCTGCCAAGTTTTACATCTTCAGGTCTTTTCGGATTCTGAGATCTATAGAATTAAATGAAAATAGTAATAACAATGCCCCTACTACTACTACCACTACTCCTATACTACTATATCTAATTATATAGATATTATATATAAGAACAAATATAATCATCAACATTATAATGTTAATAATGATTTTTATTTCTATCGTGCCTTTAAAAATGCTCAAAGATACTTTACATAGATAGGTACAGAAAACACAGAAAGTAAATAAACGCAAAAATCTAAAAACATAAAATACACATCATAACCACAAATTAGGTGTAATATTTATGGAATAATTACAATTGCAGCGCCGCTATTATTTTAGCTTTGTAGCAGCTTGTTCCCTTTACCTCGTCCATCCAGCAGAGAGGGATAGAGGATAAGAACATCCTATAATCTGAGTACTTACCCGAATCGTGTGAGATCATCTGTTTAAATCCATGTTACGTTCGGCATGAATCCACAGACTGTTGAAAAACGATAGGAGCGATTGTCTCGTGCAGTATCACCTGCATAGATGAGCCTGATACAGAGCAGAGATAATGCACCCAGCTTTTTTTTTTTATCACTGTGAGTGATGGATGCTTTTACACAAACACCGTCTTTGCTCTTTGTTTATGCATCATCTGTGGTAGTTGGATCATTCATTAGTCGGCACTGTAGGTCATGTTCTGTGCTTATCGAGACTCTCAGTCGTGGGCAGAGTCTTTGTCTCAAGGGCTCGCTGATATTATCTTTCTCAGACGGCAGTGAGGAAGCCTCTGTTCACAAATTGGTAGCTGATGCAAAAGGATATTGCACTTCAGGTGCGGCAGTGGCGGCGGTAGTAGCACGCCGTCGCACAGGAGGGAGAGCGGGCTGTGCGTTAACTGGAGGGACGATGGTTCGATCCCTCCGGTCTCCTCCGGTCTGCATTTTGAGGTGTCCTTGGACAAGATACTGAACCTCAAATGGATTCGAGCTGATTAGACTAGAATAGTACAATACATTTATCATTTGGTGTGTGTGTGTGTGTGTGTGGGTGTGTGTGAGTGTGTAAATACCCACGCGTGCTTGCCTGCTTGCTGCAGTGTGCTTCGTGACCGAAATTCACAGAGTAGAGGTGGTGTCTGGGATTTAATAGAGACAGAGGGAGACGGAGGGAGACTGTTGCGATGTGGAGGAGGAGAAACAAATACACTCTTTCTGTTGTACTAATACATGTTTCATCATGTACGACTGTATAGAACAACATGACAACAAACATGTCCCAGTGGGAAAAAATATAATTTCTGTGTGTATGTTTGAGTACAGGCAGGATTTGAGAGTGGGTGTCTTGAGTAGGCGGTATTCCACAGCTTGTGTGTGTGTGCGAGGCAGAAAGGGTGAGTGGGGGTGTGGTAGGTTGATGAGCTTTCATGTGTAACTAAAGACACGCGAAGAGGAGGCGTTACACACCTGCCCCTGTTGTGCATGTGTGTGTGTGTGTGTGTGTGTGTGTGTGTGTGTGTGTGTGTGTGTGTGTATATATAACTTGTTTGCCATTTCTATCCTGTATTTGATGCAGGTATAGGATCACAAACTGGAATACACTGGAAAATATCTGCAGAACTTAATGGACTAAACCTTGCAACATTTCAAATATATCGGGTTTTAAAGGGATAGTTCACCCAATAATGAAAATTCACTCATTATCTCCTCCCCACTATGCAGATGGAGGGAGGGGGGAAGTGTTTGAGTTCACAAAACACTTCTGGAGTTGCAAGGGTAGACAAGGTTGGAGCCAAATCCAATACAATTGAAGTAAATGGTGAACACTTGTAAAAAGTGTAAAAAAACAACAGAAAAATGTATAATGCCTCCATACTGCTCGTGTGGTAGTGTCCATAAGCCCCGACATTCAAATTCGACTTGAATCAACGTCATTTACACCATCTTTTTAGCCTAGATGTCCTCTGATATCTCCTCCTAGCTACTAACTATCAAGTAATGTCAACAAAATTGTTTTTACATTTAAGCAAAGTTTGTCGGAGCGTATTTCTTTTAAAATGTTATCTCAGAAATGTCAAAAAGAGAAGTTTCAAGAGTGGTTAGCTTTTTCTGTTGATTTACCGCATTTGAAAACTTTTTCATGAGAGTTGCCAATTTTCTCCGACAAAATTCACCTGGGAATTCTTCTTTGAATCAAAGGCTTCTGCTTTAACGTTTGCAGAAGTTGTTTTATATGCAGATTCCGGCAAACTGCAGAAACTCAATCAAATGAAACCGCACTGTGCACAGCTCCATCTCCTCCTGCTCCGGCCTCACAGTTGTCCCGGGACCCTGCTGTCCAGTGAAGCGCAGCCTCCAAACCAGGGTGCTGGCTAGGAGTCACAGGAAGGGCAAGCTCATCAATTATCTCCCCCTCTCTTCCCTCCTCCATCTTCACATCACATCCTCCCTTCATTACCAGCAAGGTTAATCCCCCCTTATCTCCCAACGAGCCTCATTTTTCATGGCTCCTGTTCCACGACACTCCCACCCCCTCTCAGCCCTTCAGCACCCTTTCCTTTCTGGGATTCTTCTCTTTCTACGTTCAAAGGCCCTTCTCGGTTTCTTCTTCACTGTTTTTGCATCATTCTGCCTATTTCTTGGTCACTTCTCCCGCATATGCTATTTACTCTTCTCATTTCCCATCAATCATTTTCCCATTATCTTCTTTCCTTTCCTTACTTTTACTTTCCTTTCCTCTCCTTTAGCTTCACTTTCCTTTCCTTTCATAGTCGTTCCTCTCCTCTCCTCTTCTTTTCTTTCTTCTCCTCTCCTCTCCTCTCCTCTCCCCTCCTCTCCTCTCCTCTTCTTTTCTTTCTTCTCCTCTCCTCTCCTCTCCTCTCCTCTCCTCTCCTCTCCTCTCCTCTCCTCTCCTCTCCTCTCCTCTCCTCTCCTGTGCTTACCTTGAACTGGCCGTGGTGAGTGGAGAGAGTAGATCTATTACAGCTTATCACCAAAGGACAGGCCAACGCTGCACGCTAGTGAAATATGGCTGCTGTCACAGCCGCCGCTGAACACAACCTGTGCACAAGGCTCACAGAGCTGTAAGGACGGCGGTGGGGGAAGTGAGAGGGGAGAGGAGAACGGGGGAGGGGGGCACAGAAGCCAGTATCAGCTACCTATTTTCAAATGAACGTGGAGATTTCCAGGGCCGATGCCGGGACGTTTGACAGTGATTTGGCACACAATTAACCTGGTCTCCTTCTCCCCTCTGCTCCTCCATCACCTCCTCAGCTTTCATTCACCCCGTCGACTCTCTCCAGCCGCGGTACCTGTCACGCTCTGTGACACAGTCTTATTGATTCTGAACCAAATGGAGATGATGATGTTTTATTAGATAACTGACACTCCCCGCTGTAGTCTGCCAATTGAATTAGCTGAATCACCAACATCCATATAGAGCAACGCGATGTGACTCATTTTAGGATTCACTCAAAGCTCTGTTTAGAGGAGATGAGGGGATAACTCTCATCACAAGAACAGCAGCATTTATTTTTGGTAGAAGATTTATTTGCATTCATTAATATCCTTTATGCCTTGAGTCTTATTTCCTAAAGAAAATGCAGTGTAGCAAAATGAAACAGACCCATGTGCGAGTTTTAATATGTTTTGTGATTTCACGATGTCAGCCCAAGTCTGCTCCGTGCACTGCAACATCTGTCCGGAGCCTGATAGATTTCTACCCATCGACCTGTTTTAAAAGACCATCCGTCCTGCAGCCTCAGCCCCTCAGCCAGACTTAACTCACTGCTTTTATAGGCCATTTCACCTTGGGTTCCAGTTCATGGCACCAAGCAGCCAATGGCTCTCACACAGAGGAGAGCAAGTGGAGTGTTAAAGAAGGAGAGGGGGGGGGATGTACCAAGTCACAAAATAGAGGAGAGAAATAAAATTTGTAAGAAATAGCAGAGGGCTCCTACACCACGTCTCTAAAGTATTTTTGTTCCACCCAGATTAAAAAGCAATTTTCTATTCCCAGAAAAAACTATCTCTTCGCGACAGATTTTTTTTTATTTGTGCTATACTGCCATTGGAAAGTACTGTTTTTAGAATGGTAGTGTAGCATTTAGAATTATCTACACTACCGTTAATTCTTTTATTTATTTATTTGGGTTCTTTTTCAGTTAAGACTGTCAAACTAGATAATAACATAAGTTATATGGCATTTATTCTTTGTATTTCTTTGTTTTTGAAAAGATTTAACGCGATCCAGGTCAACAAGGATAACAATCATCCCTTCCATACAGGGTTAGTAGCAGACAGCTGTTCAAATAGATAATATATAAGTTGTTGGTGTCAGATCGGTACTCGGTATCGGCTGATACACAAAGTCCAGGAATCGGAATCGTGAAGGGAAAAATGGTATTTGAAAATCTCTTATGTCATCGAATCATAATAGGGAACTATTTGTGCTTTTTTGCGGTTTTTTTCTACTTTGCTCTGATTTGCAGAGACTGGCAGACTCAGCTAAAATCATAAACGTGGCAGCAAAGGAGATTTAACTCACCTAAAAGAACCTATATCTTAAAGTGTATCTTTGAGCAAAACTCTGACCTTCCTGTTGACGACTGGGATTGAAGAGAGGTTGCCTTTATAAGGATCAATCAAGTCTCAGGAAATGATAATCCTGCCTCTATAGACTGTGTGAGCCACAGTCTCATGGATGAATGAGACGACAGCAGGGCAGTTTGCAGGTAGCCGAGTGAAGGCTACTAAATGTATCCCTGTGTCAACACAATGTTTGCTCAGTGTTGATGATTATCCCGGCTTTTCTGAGACTCTGCCTCAGCACATGTGACACGGACAAACCGTGAAAGAGACAAGTATGACAGCCGTGTGACGGACAGCGAGGCGTGAGCGCTGTCAAAGGGTGTCTCGCAACTTGCTGATGTGACAGTGTCGGGGCTAATGTGCAGTTCAGCAAACACCCTCTGATGTGGAAAAGGCTAACGAGTGTGGAACAGGCGAACAATACAGTAGGTCTGTCGTAGTAAGGCTTCACAAAAGGCAAAAAGGCTGCTCCGGTGGGGATTCAAACAGCTGTGAAACTGGCAGGCTCGGTTCAAGTTAACGTAATAACTACTTGAATTTAGTTGAAGACATTCTTGGAAATATAACTTTCAGAATTTGTAGGGAACTAGTGCAATGCCTAAGAGTAGCTGTTCACCTTGAAGTTTCAGTGACGCTAGACTCCCCAAACTTGAAAATCATGTTGTCATTGCTGTTACAGAGAAAAAAAAACATTGTCTCAGACGCGCTGATCCACAAAGTCACTTACGTTGATGAGTCCCAGTTGCCGCTACTGCAGAGCACTGGTCACCATTTAGAGTTTATTCATATTGAGCGTATCGCATGTCCAAATTGAGCCAAATTCAACACTGCACTTCCTTGGGCCCTTAACAATACACATAAGATGAATGGTTTAGATAGAATAGAATAGTTGCAGGCTTTTGAAAACCTCACAAGTATGCATTGGGTAGTAATTTTTGTGAATAGTCAGCTGAAAACTGACTGAAACCATAAAAACATCAAGATGTAAATACAAATGCTCCCATGATGTACACCATGGATACGAGGAGAGGAAAAGAAAGTAGGGATGTCGAAGCACACAAGGATTTGTAAGAGAACTGAGATTGTACAAAATATAACAACTGACAAGATGTTGATGGGAGGATTTATTGCTTGAAGTACTGGGAGGCTGTATAATACAGAGAAAACACCACTGCAACACGGCCGCAGATACGAAAATAAAATTTTGCAGTTTTGTTTGATCACGACAAAAAGCTCTCAATTAGATTATGTAAGATTTTGAAATTCAAATAATCCCCACAGCTCAGCCTCCTCTCAGCAGTCACGCAACATGTTTCCATTGTTCTAATGCAGTCCTTCCTGTCATGTCCAAGAGGGAGAGGAGATAAAAGCCGTGTGTCTGCGGCCAGGCGGCTTTTGCCATCGCTCTGGTGGTTTTTTTTTTTACCGTGTGGAGGTGGTTAACAGTCCACATGAAAAAATAAGCAGTGCACACACACACACCATGCGTACAGCTGTGGCACCAGTTCCCCATGACTCACGACACAGCCGTGTAAAGGGCTTAACACAAGGTAGGAGGGGATAAGCAGCACCCCTGATGTTTAAGCTGCCGATGCTTTGAAGCAGATGTGAGCATACGTGTTCAGACTCTCTCTCTCTCTCCTCCTCGCCCTCTCTCAGTTTGTGTGTGCAAGCGCATGCTCGCGTGCCTCACGAGCTCCGAAACCACACGTCACGACTATTAATGTTTCCTGATCAGCCCGCTGAAAATGAAGCTAATCTGTTACAAGGGAAATGGGGCAGGAATTTTCTCCTTAAACCCACCAGTGGTTTCCTTTTATCATCCGAGATATCCCGCAATTTATCTTCATGCATCTTCTAGCTGCATCCCATCTCACAACAACTAGTGGTTGTGTAGACCAATGCCTGCTGATCCTCTCAGGTGACAAACACCAGCATTCATTTATCGCAAGTTATGATTCCTTTCATACTTGTCACAAAGCCCTGATACACACTCATTGAAATTCCGGTCTTGAAAATGTATGTTTTTAGTTCATTTAAGTGGAATTTCAATTCATCTTTCTATTTTCAGCCAAGAATGATTGAACTGAAATCAAATGTCCTGCAACCCACAGTATCAGGGCTGTCTCCATCAATCTCTCAGGCAGCACACTCTCTGCATGTTAAGTGTAAATGTGTTTGTTCTTCTTGTAGACCATCGTTCGAGGTAACCGGCCACCCAAAGACGCATCCATCAACGGCCTGCTAGAAGAGTTCGACAACATCTCAGTGACACGCTCCAACTCCCTGCGCAAAGAGAGTCCCCCGGGGGCCCACCAGGCTGGAAGCAGCTCCAAACCCTCAGGCAGTGGTCATCCCCACGCCCCGGAGGAGAACGGATTCAACCACTACTACTCCCGCTACTCCTGTGACTTAGACAGCGCCAGCAGGGACTTCTCGCTGGATCCTGGCAAGCCCAGCTTCTCCATAGATGGGGACTGGGCAGTGGGGAGGCACTATCGATTCACCAAGCAGAATGGCCACTCGCACCCCATACGCAGCCACTTCTACCCAGACGCCATGCCCCAAAAATCAGACTATGGCAAGTTGCCGCCGGACTATCACACCTACCTGGAGAGCAAAGGGCGCTCAGCCGATGAGGTGGCCTCCACCGTGGGGAGCGGGGTGGGTTCCAGTGGCTACTATCGGGCATCTGTGGGGGGCTCGTCCAGTCAGGACTACCGGGACACTTCAGTGGGCACGCCGTCTCGTGCCTCACTACACAGTGAGCAGATCAACTACCCAGACAGTGAGTGGAGCTATGGTGGCCTGCGGGACGAATACGAAAAGCGACCCAAGAGTTCCTATGTGACGCAGACAAGCCCTACGCCAGCTATCAGGCAGCGATCTCGGTCAGGCTCCGGGCTGCAGGAGCCAAATGTCCCCTATGCAGCCAGCGGCGCTTTCAAGCACCCTCCACAGGCCCATCCATACAGCTCCTACACCTACCCTCGCCTCTCGGAGAGTCTCGCTAACTCACAGACCATAGCCAAGGTAACTACAACAAAACCCCAACCTATGCACTATTTATGCAACATGTATGAATTTATATAAAAGGCCTAGTCATCGATGAAAATAGTTGTGACAAGGATTTTAGCAGTGTTTACTCTGTACTGCAGAGCATATTTTAGAAGGTGCCAAATTGCAGTGGCTGTCCAGGAAACAGGTTTCAACACAACCCTGACAAGTGTGTAGAAACATTTCAGAGAAAATTACACAGATGTGTGCCCACATTTAGTCCCACCTTCCGTCCACCTGCAGTCGCTTTTCAAATATTCCTCCCTTTTCCCCTCCACTCTCTCTGCCCATGTTTCTCTCACAGTCTCTTTCTTTGTACATTTCTTTTCTGGTCCTCTTGCCAGATAGACGGTGTCAGCAGCTAATCTACTCTTCTCTAAAGGATGCAGCCACTGCCACATACAGAATTAGCCCTCTTCAGTTGCCACTGTCTCGGCACACAGATCAATTAATACTCAGGTTGACCATCGACCAGAAAGCTCTGAATTACACAGACCAGACCCAGAAAAGCACAAAGGAATGTAGTGAAGAAAGAAAGAGGTGAGAGGCAGTGACATGGCAGGAAAATGAAAAGGGAATTAGATCCTCAGAACCTCAAGTAGACGACTGAATCAGAGCAGAACTGACAAAAACTGTAATGTTTTGGTACTAATTGTGTTGTTTTACTGTGATAAATGTTATGTACCTCACCTGCTACTGCTACTGCTACTACTACAATAAATATCAAAGAATCTTTAAATGTGCACATCATAAAATAGCATTATGAATAACTCTCACAAAAAGGAGTAACTTACAAGAGCACATACATAAAGTTATTTTCTGGGACGTGATGTTCCAAAGGTGTCATGACAAATCTGAAATAATAATATCTAAGAGAGACGTAAATCGGAGTAACCTGCACACGGTTTTTCAAGATTTGTGCAGAGGCCTCATATCTGTAGTTTGCATGACCTGCAGACAATAGAATGATTTCTGACTTAGGCTTCTGTAGAAAGATTGACAATAATAATGACAACACCAGGTACTGAGAATTGTACTTAGTCTTACAAAAAATACAACATTTAATTATTTTGTATACCCTCAACAGAAACTGCAGTGGAATATTATATATTTGAGTTTGCCAGATTCATCATTACGACACATCATTTAGATTATTTATTATACCGTCAGTAAAATCAAAAGTCAAAAATCAAATCAAAGATCATTGGTGTCAATAATGGAAATAATTATCTAAGGGACAAGGTTCAGGTCAGGTTAAACTGTTACAATGATTTTATTAACACAGCAGGTTCATCTTCTTTACGAAGATGAGACACTACACACACATATGACTCTTCCTAACCAAAGATTTGAACCAAAGTTAAGTTCAGCAGAAAGCCAAAGATACAAAAATGTAAACTGTGCAGTAAATGTAAATTGACAGACTTGATTACGAGTAAAATTGCCCAGCAGCGTGACCTGATATTGACGTTTCACAGGCTATTGCTTCCCCCTGTGTAAGAAACAGCTTCACTGTAAGCACTAGTGGCAGAGAGTGTGATGCTGGCTGTGATGTTCTCCAGTGGAGCTGTGGGAGAGCCAGGGACACCCAAGAGATTTTCCCACACAGACTCCGAGAGCAAACAAACGTCCCACGCTTTAGTGGCTGTGTAATGTAACCATATGTTTCCAGTTGTGATTCTTTTATGCCAATATTATGATACAGAACTGCCTTTTAGCTGTGGGACATATTAGAATACTGCAGGTTAGTAGAGGATGTTAGCGGGGGGGGGGGCAAAATATGCTGCCAGTCAATGCCACAGCAGGGGTTTGGTCACTTCCTTTATATCGTTCTCCGAAGCGTTCAGTGCCCCATTAGGTCCGTTATACAGGAGTGTGTACTGCTCTCCAATATCCCCCCTTCACACCCAGTGAGTCCAGTAGCTGAGAGGAGAACTGGGTTTTGCTGATGTAGATCCCAGGGTGCCTTGATGAAATACCATTTAACCTGCATGCTTCAGTAAATAGCTACTCAGTAAAAAAAACAAGAACGCAAGAGTATGCAGGATTGAAAGTGATGCAGGGAGAGGTCATTTTTTTCTTATATATTCTTTATTATCCCCATTTTCTGAGTTTCTTTTTCTTGAGGAGGCACATTTGCTTTTCTGGAAATGTATAAAGTTTGTAGGCAATGTAAATATTTAGGACTTAACTCATCCACAGTTTGTGTAATGATCCAAAAAGACAGAAAATGCTGTAGGAACAAAATCCCTCTGACTATGTTTGGTGTATTTTTGTTAATAGATTTGATGTTTAATTGGTTGTTTATGTGTTTAAATGAAATGAATGAGGCTGTGATGAAGTGCGGTGGTGGAATCAATGTGCCCTAATTTGCCTTGTAGTGTTTGAAGATTTTTCAGCGGTGATAAGGGGGAAAAGAAACAAGGCGTCATCTGGCAGCTTAAGAATCACTATTCTTCTCGGCTCATGGACCCTGTAACAAACCCACCCCTCTCTATCCTCTCTCCTTCTCCGCCTTTTCTTCCTCTTCCCTCATTCAGCCTGCTCACACCACTGAAGTAAATCCTTCTCGTTCCCCGCTGTTGTTGGGAGCCAGTGGGGATGTAACAGTAGACAGCCCAGAGACTCGGCCACACACAGACACATGCACACACACAAAGACACAAACAAACACACTCCCTCTCTCCTCCTTCCATTCTCCTCCTCCTCTCTCTTTCTCTCTGTTTGGTGGCGAGTCTGAGCTCAGTGCCGCAGCTCTCGGTGACAAATTGATGTTGCGGCACTTTCCCTTTCTGCAGCCTTAGCATAAAACTGGCCGAACGATGTTCCACCGCGGAATTCAATTTCACAGTTGAGTTAGGTTGTTGATTACCCTGCCAAACTCAGATTAATGCACGTTTAACCAACATGGATCAGGAGACCCCTGGCTGACAGCCAGCCAGTGGTACCGGCCAATGATAGTGGGGCGCTAGGCTAGGCCGGCCCAGTGGCAGCCCGCCTCTCCCACACACACACACACACACACCTGCCTTGAGTGATTGATTAAAAGAGTTCATACCATGTAATTATACACCATTCTAACATATCAGTGCTCCTCCTCCTCCTGCCCTGTGTGCGTGCGTGAGCGTGTGTGTCTTTTTGTGTGTGTGTGTGTCTTTGTGTAAGTGTAAAAGAAGGCACACAGAGAGAGAAACAAATACAAGGAATGATTTTTCTCTTATTCTGAGAATGTATGACTTAAAAAACCTGCTGGTTGAAGAGCATATTTTGGAGCTGTTGCAAACGTTATTTACTTTAATCTCTGCATGGTGGAGTTAGCGTGATCCACTGCTAACGACTATCTTTGTCTATTGATATTTTGTTATTGCACTGTACCTTTTTCTTTTTTTCCTTTGGTCTCTTTATATGCAGGCTGTAGCTTAATTCATGAAAATGACTGTGGCTGTTTGTATTTCACTATTTTAGCCAAGTTAGGCACATTTCTATGTTTGCATCACTCTTCCATCCATTATACTGTGGTTTAGACAAGTCAATCTATCCTTTTCCTGTTTTCTATTAGCTATGGGCACAGAAAGACAGGTTCCACCTTGATACACTGACATTGTGTGATGCTGACTATAAAGTCACTGAGTGATGAAATCAGTACTGGTGTTGTCATTTGTGTCAATTGAGAGAGAGTGTGTGTGTGTGCGTGTGTGTGTGTGCGTGCGTGTGTGTGTTTGTGTGTGTTTGTGTGAGTGTGTGTGCCAAGTGTGTACACCAGGCCTTTTATGAGTCAGATCATTTAAGTTGAGTCATACAACTGAGCTTTTAATAGGTCTTTCTAAGTTAGACTCAACATTCTTGCTCTGTGTTTGTGTTTGTGTTTGTGTGTGTGTGTGTGTGTGTGTGTGTGCGTGCGTGCATGCGTGCGTGCGTGCGTGTGTGCGTACGCTCACGTGTTTCTGGGATCTTAAGGAAGAGGTGTGTCCCAGATCTGGGTTCTCTCTTGGCTCCTAGTTGATGAATGGAGCAGCTGAGGAGCATTGTGGGATACTAATGATAAAGTATGGCCCCTGTCCTCTCGACTAAATGATATCCATTAAGTTTGTTGAGGGCCAACGTACCTGCTGACTTACCTAGAAGTAGAGCCGACATTTTACTGTGTGTGCTCATGCATGTATTATTCAGCGCTTAGGAACGCCATAACTCGGGAATAGTACAGGAGATTTTCACCATATTTGCTGAAAGTTAGTCATATTTCTAGTTATTTTTAAATTTTGAGCTCAATCAATTAAATAACCTTGTCATTTCTGTCTCCTCCAGGGTGACTATGAGCGTTCATCACGTGACGGCAGTCCCCAGGTTATGGGCGGTGACACCTACCCCCGAGGACCTCTTAAGCTACCTCAGAGCCACTCCAAGCCACCAGGCTACCCCCCAGCACACTTACCCTACCCCCCTGTCTTTCACCATTACAAACCCTCACCCTACCATCACCCTCCCTCCCAGCCGAGCCCACCGTACACCCCTCAGGTACAGTATGTTCACAGTCAGAACGTTTAGAGCTGGTACAGTTTCCCAAATTCAATAACTGCAGGAAAACATTAATAACATTGTATTTTTGCTATGCCTGTGTTTCCATCCAGGGGGCGTACTCACAGCCTTCATCACCTTACATCCCCCCGGGGGCCTATCCCCCTCCCTCCTGGGGGTCTAGCTCGGACACCCAACCCTCTAGAGTCTCCCACGAGCAGTTCAGAGCTGCACTTCAGCTGGTGGTCAACCCAGGTCAGATATGGGAAATGAAATGAGAGTGATACTGAAATGCTTCACGTGCCTGGTGCTCAATTAAAACTGAGCTGGGTTTGTGTTTCGCTACAGGCGACCCTCGGGAATACCTGGACAGCTTTATCAAGATCGGCGAGGGCTCCACGGGTATCGTGTGCATCGCCAGCGAGAAACACAGCGGCAAGCAGGTGGCTGTGAAGAAGATGGACCTCAGGAAACAGCAGAGGAGAGAGCTGCTCTTCAATGAGGTGAGGGAGACTGACGGATTAACTGGTGCTGGATCCAGTGAATGATAGGCACTCCTCAAAACTACTCACGTGTGAGATCAGAGCTCTGACTGGCTCAAACAAGCAGCAGCAGCAGAGATGAAACCAGTTCAAGTCGCATCATTAAAGAGGATTTTATGCCAAATAGATGGAAATAAATCTCCCTATCCCTCAGAGTTACAGGAGCCTGCTTATTAATGAATAATACAAGTTCAAATTTCTTCTATTTCCCTGTTCATGTCCATCCAAACACACATTTTACTTCCATAATAAAATGTATTTACTGAAAACCAAACTGTGTTCATGTTGCAAACCTTAGGCAACAAATTAATTCATGGCTAATTCTATTTATGGTTCAGCAACTATTGAAAATGAGCTCTGTGTCATTTGCACTTGCACTGAAATAAAACATATGAATATATGCTGGTATGCATGCAAACATGTGTGTACAGTGAACACGGATCTGAAGCTGTGGGTGTTCAGCTGAGAACTAATTTGGTTTATGTAATCTCATTAATTGCTGAATGTAATCCTTTTATAGTTCTGCCTCCACTTGAGTTAAATTAATAAATTATAGAAATTACATGAATAAATTAAATAAAGTAATGAAATAGTGGATCATGTCTTTACAACATATTTAACGTTCATTCTGATACAGTAATTAAATTGATACACACACACACTGAATACACACAGAATATATAATTTTTAGGCCACGGTTTGAAATAGCTCGACATCGTGACACATTCCAATGAAAACACATAATTTAAAAGAAAATTAAATGTAAAAATATATGACAATTAGGCAAAGTTTGGTGAAAAAGCCACAGTGCAATTATTGTGGACAATATCACGATTTGCAGTTGGGTTATAATAAAAATAAATAAAAATAATAAAGTGGTATTTTGAGTGTGATTGCTTGGTTATCACAGAAAATGTATATTTCATGCACATACCAACGTATAAACTTGTGGAGAAAAATACAAAATCCTAATAAAAACCTTTATCCACAGTATTTTATTAAATCAAATCGCAGCTTTTTGCGGTTATATAATTGAACAGGCTAACATTGCGATTTTGATTATAATAATGTAGCACCAGTTAAAATCTGTCTCCCTGTGTTTCAGGTGGTGATTATGAGGGACTACCACCATGAGAACGTGGTGGACATGTACAACAGCTACCTGGTGGGAGACGAGCTGTGGGTCGTGATGGAGTTCCTGGAGGGTGGGGCGCTCACTGACATTGTGACTCACACCAGGTAACCTTGAATGTAGAAATCCAGTATAGCATACTGAGGTGTAAAATAAGGAGAGAAAAGTCCTGAGGTGAACTCTGTAGTCCAACAGTAACAATCACAGAAGTAAACGAGGTAGATGGAGTTCTAAGTGTTAGCACTAAACAGGACCACCCCTTCTTTAGATGAATGACGAGTCCCAAGTAAAATCAATCACCTCTAAAATGAATCACCAACTATAACAGAACAGGAGTACCAATTAAAGGAATAGTTTGACATTTTGGGAAGCACACTTCTTCGCTTACTTGCAAAGAGATTAGGCGATCTAGATGCCACTACACCCAGGGGACAGCTAGTTTAGCAGATAGGCTGCAAGCAGAGGTGACAAGCTTGTTTGTCTCTGTGCGAAGGTAATCTGCCTTCTAAACATAGACTGTACAGTTTATAAAGATGGACGACGCCTCTCCATTGACTCTCATTGTGCAAAAGTGAAGCCAAATTATCCTGGATAACAGGTTTCAACATCTTGGGCTTTTGACGTGGTGTGGAGCTGCGGTATCAAAATCTCGCACAGTCTCAGCTGTCAACACTGATTCACCCCATTTTTATAGCATCAAATAACTAAGTTAACATACTTAAACATATTTGAACATTTGAACATAAATCTGTGTAATAAGATCTCCCTAAAATGACAGAAACCGTCTATGGGAACATTACATTTTTTTGTTTGGTCCATGTCCCATGGACTAACAAGGAGGAGGCAGGGCTCATGACCTATTCTGCAGCCACCAGGGGGCGAGCAAGATGATTTGGTTTAATTTTCGGAAGTGGTAATGTCGTCCATCTTTATATACAGTCAATGCTTCAAACATGTCTGCAGGACACTAATGGACATCTGATCTCTTTTGGTTGATTAGCTGGCAACCAGGAGTTTTTACAAACACAATACAACATGGTCAGTTTTATAGCTGTTAGTAGGCATGTTCCATTTGGACAGATCTAGGCTAGCTGTTTCCCTCTGCTTCAAGCCTTTGTGCTAAGCTAGGCTAATTAACCCCTTGCTGCTGCATGTTTTTTTAATGGACAGACATGAGAGTGGGATCAATCTTCTTCTCTGGATCTCGGCA
This sequence comes from Hippoglossus hippoglossus, assembly GCF_009819705.1. NCBI lineage: Eukaryota > Metazoa > Chordata > Actinopteri > Pleuronectiformes > Pleuronectidae > Hippoglossus > Hippoglossus hippoglossus. The sequence continues at coordinate 13,539,375 of NC_047174.1, forward strand.
AGAAAGACAATGAGCACATTTCCCAAAATGACAAACTGTCACGATAAAACCTAAACAGCTGCATTTTGGACACACTCCAATGCAGGAGGACTGAAAAGGGTGATATGTGCATAAGTAAATAAAAGAGATAGAAGCCAATGTGATATAGAGTCAGACTGCGATAGCAGCCACATGGGAGAAGGATCACATCCTCCATTTTTACTTGTTATGTCTGAATGATAAGTAAGTAAGTGAGCATGGGTTGTTAACAAAATCATGTGGACATTTGATGTGCACTACACTTTGGAAAATTCACAAAGCTACGTGATTTCACAAGACGAGCAGGGAAATCAAGCAGGTGGGTTGTTATCCAGTCCTGGTGTTGGTAGTTTTTCAAGATAATTGTTCTCCAACTTTCCTTAATTGCTTCTCTGTTGTTGAGTCGTGCTTTCGAAGCTGCCACCTCATTGTTTTAAGTTTACTTTGTGTCTGGTGTTTAATTACAGTCATTTGTGTGGAGTGTCAGAATTAGCACTGTGCGGTGTCGGATGCTAATAACACGCTCTGCTGAGGCTTTGAGTGTTCGGTGTGTGTGTGTGTGTGTGTGTGTGTGTGTGTGTGTGTGTGTGTGTGTGTGTGTGTGTGTGTGCGTGTGCGTGTGTGTGCGTGTGTGTGCGAGAGAGTGTTTCAGTACATTTGTGCATGTACTAATAGATATCTCAGTGAACAGGATATTATTGGGCACACGTTTGTCTTTAACTCGCTCTCTTTGTCATCGTCTCTAACTCACAGCCACTCCATGTGTTTGATGTATATTGAAATAAATGTGTGTTTAGAAGTTTGTATTTTAAATATTCTAAGTAAAATACACATTCGTCATTTAAATCACTGTATTATATATTGTTTGGTTAGTAGACACACAGATTAACCACTTGATGTAATTATTGTGCATCATACTATATATTTATGATGTAAGGAATACAGCGCTGTGTTGTTCCTCTGTAATTTCAGCCATATTTGTCCAGGTGAAAGCTTTGTGCTATTTCTGTTAAGCCTTTTGTTGTGGGAATAACTGCTGCCTGCCTCACGTTGCGCAAGCCTCACCAGCTCGCTGGGTCATTGGCAACGAGTGCACACACAACGACATTTGGGAACACACAATCATCGAACACACATACACACACACAGGCAAGTCAGCAGTGGCAGAACAGCCGTCCCTGCTCCTGAACTATTTCAATCACGTTCAAATTTCAATTATGCTTTGAGAGTTGGTTAATGAGCTGCACTTCACAGGGATTTTATCCAGTGTAAGTGCAAAAGCATATGTATTTGTGTTTACTGGTATGTGTGTGTGTCTGTTTGTGTGTGTGTGCGTAGGTGTGTGCGTAATTCTCCCCCCTGACAACCTTTACAGGCTCATTAAAATTGTGTTTTACTTTCTGTTTGAAACAATTTTCTATTTCAGCGAGCAGGCCTCGCTTTTGATTGTCTGCGTTAATTTCTGTGTGTGTGGGTTGGTGTGTGTGTGTGTGTGCGTGTGTGTGTGTGTGTGAGAGTGGGGGATTGGCGGCATAGGATGGGGTGGTGGGGGCGGGCGGTTGGTTATCGGTAAGAGGTGAATTGTCTTTGCGTACACGTCTCCATCCCATTCACTCTGGGTTAGCCAGTTGTTTCTCCATTAGCAGAAGGCTCATTTATTTCTCGTGATTGTAAATGCATACATGTGTGACAATAAAATCTGCTGCAGTGTGGAGTGGGTGTGTTTGTGTGTGAGTGTGTGTGTGTGTGTGTGTGTGTGTGTGTGTGTGTGTGTGTGTGTGTGTGTGTGTGTGTTTGTGAGGTGTGTGTGTGTGTGTGTGGCCTGGGGGTTGTTTCACATAACGTATCTAAGTGACAACTCCTACAGTGGGATCTTTTAGAGAGAGGTGAGTGTGAGTGTTAATATGAGCAATCATGACCATGGCTGTCTTTACTGTACGTACACATATGACATGTATGTTTGTTTCCTTAGTTTATGCTTGCAAATTAATGTCTCTGCTTCTGCACATGTCCTGTATGTGACACACACACATACACGCACAGCATGGTCGGGCCAGCTGGGTCTAGATGTTAATGTTCAGTGGAGCTGGGGGTTTGTGTGTGAGCTCAGTCAGACACACTGCATCGCCCTGTCTCTCCATATGGGACCCTCCTGCCTGCTGCGCACATCACAGCTCCAGCCGCTGCAGGCTACAGGGGGATATTTTCAAACCGGATTTCTGCTCCATATCAGCTGTGTTGGACTGTAATCTCATTATGAAGGCAAAATCTGCAATCAGACTTGTGTGTAGTGTTACAGTTGTAATTTCTACATCTAAAAAAGTGTTATCATTTAAAATATGGAAATATATTTGGCCATTTGGTGATTATAATATAATTTTGATATACTTTCTTTGAATATAAATTAAGACAGGCAAATTTTGTCTTTACTTTTTCACAGCCTCCATACTATACCATTTCCCAAAATATTACATATTACAAAAGAATTTAAAAAAAACATGGATTACATAAATAATAATAATAAATAAATTACTTACTACTTGAGTATCCAATAAAAATAAAAAGGGAAATTTGAATAAAATGAAATATGTGAAAAAATCCTGGATCCGCCCCCTGATCCCGATTCAAACCAAATTTTATTTGATTCTTCCCTGACACGTATTGCATCCCTCCACCTATCCCATAGTTTTTTGATGCTGCTTACAGACAAAGAAATGTATTGTTAATCAAATGACCAGACACATATTATAACTTGTGACATATTTTCTTATAGTACCGTCTCCTCTACTTTTTATAGTTATCGCTGACACATGTTTATGCATGTGTATTTGTGTGTGTGTGTGTGTGTGTGTGTGTGTGTGTGTGTGTGTGTGTGTGTGTGTGTGTGTGTGTGTGTGTGTGTGTGTGTGTGTGTGTGTCCTCACAGGATGAACGAGGAGCAGATTGCTACAGTGTGTCTGTCGGTGCTGAGGGCTCTGTCCTACCTGCACACACAGGGCGTGATCCACCGCGACATCAAGAGCGACTCCATTCTCCTGACCAGCGACGGCAGGGTAAGTGCATATGATGATTGTGTGTGTGTGTGTCTGTGTCATGCCTTTCTTCCTTTGTGTGTTTAGATGATGTATTTTGGTTTGTTAATAAACCTGAAGATGCTCATTTAAACTAATACCTTAGGTTTTAGTAACCATCGCCATTGTTCCTGTCAGTGACGATGTCGACACACTCTCTCACACACTCACTGACCTTCTCATGGGTGTCACTCCCGCTACTTGTCAACAGCCAGCGCCAGAAACTCATCATCATCAATTACCACTCATGCCCTAGTAATTAAATCCTGCCTAATGCCTCGAACGAGCTGATAAGACATGATTAATTGAAGGATAATTAACCACTAATACAGGGATTAGTGTCTTCTATGAGAGCTCTTCATCACAATGGGTCAGTGCACTTCTTGACTTCAGACACTGAGGTTCTGAACTAATACAGTCTCTGCTGTGTGTGTGTGTGTGTGTGTGTGTGTGTGTGTGTGTGTGTGTGTGTGTGTGTGTGTGTGTGTGTGTGTGTGTGTGTGTGTGTGTGTGTGTGTGTTTGCAGATCAAGCTGTCAGACTTCGGCTTTTGTGCCCAAGTTTCCAAAGAGGTGCCCAAGAGGAAGTCCCTTGTGGGCACGCCGTACTGGATGGCACCAGAGGTCATCTCTAGACTACCTTATGGGACGGAGGTGAGGACTTTACACACACACACACACACACACACACACACACACACACACACACACACACACACACACACACACACACACACACAAACAAACACACACTGACTAACATTGCTCTGTGTTGAACGCATAAAATGTATGTCAAGATGGACGACACAACAGCTGTACATAAGTGAAGCCAAAGCTCCTCGATTGCCCCCCAGTGGCCGGCTGCATTATATGTAAAGAATCTTGCCTCCTCCATGTTAGTGGATAGTACATGGACCAAATTAAAGTTAACAAAACTTAAAAAGAAGATGATGTTTGGTCAAGTGTTCTCTTTTTCCATTTTAATTAGTTATTGGATGCTATAAAAACGTGGTGAAACATCATGATTGTCAGCTGAGACTGACTCACGATTGGTCGAGAGCATGAATCGGTGGGACCTTGCAACCAGGGGTCCATACCACGATGGCCACTGTGCAAGATGGCAGCGTTTGTAACCAGGATATTTTGGCGTCATTTCTCACTCATTGTGGTTTTTTTCTATAATATGGTCTTGACCTTACTTAGTAAACTAGTTTGTGATAATGTATCAAACTGATGAGGTCTGGTGTGTGTCCAGGTTGATATTTGGTCTTTAGGCATCATGGTGATTGAGATGGTGGATGGAGAGCCCCCTTACTTCAATGAGCCCCCTCTGCAGGCCATGAGGAGGATACGAGACAACCTGCCTCCTCGGCTAAAAGAATCACACAAGGTAGATCTCTCGATACATACAAATTATAAGTAACTGTAAGTTCCTCTATCTTTCAAGAGATAAAGGACCAGAGTTGAAGTGTTTCTTTCCATCCTCCAGGTGTCCTCGGTTCTGCGATCCTTCCTGGACCTGATGCTGGTGAGGGAGCCGTCTCAGAGAGCCACAGCCCAGGAGCTCCTCCAGCACCCCTTCCTCAAGCTGTCGGGTCCACCTTCCTGCATCGTCCCCCTCATGAGACACTACCGCCACCGCTGACCTGCCGGACCACCCCTGCCCTTTTCTACACTGAAAACACACACATAGCCTACTGCACACACACACTACCAGGGTGGCACTGCCCTCACCCAGCCAAAACACTCCACCGCTCGGTGGCGAGCCACTAACACTCACAACTGTAACCGTGACGTAGATTAGCTTGAGGAATATCTAAGAAATCTGTTTTAAAAAAACACACACGACACAGAAAAGAAGAAAAAAAACGTCTACTATTTTTTTTAAATATGAACTGGAGTAGAAGACTGTGCTGTGCCAGAGGAACTCAGTAGACATCCAGTAGACACGTGTGAGCTGGCTCGCCCTGCTGCCGTCTTCTCTCCTCACAGACTGTGAGTGTCTAGCTCTGTGTAGAGTCGTAGTAGCCATCAGGAAGAGCTACAGAGGGCCGCGGCGAGGTGGAGGAATCCTGGGAACTTGGCGCTCTGCTCCGCACCAGAGCAGCAATCGGCTGCCTGCGGAGAGAGGTTTTTTGACGTGTAGTGACTGTCAGGCGGCGGCTGCATCATCAGTCCATCTGAAGCAAGGGCCGCGGCCCCGCAGGTCGAACGGAGACGGGGCTCTCTCTCTCTCTCCCGTCTCCCTCTTCTCACACACTAACAGTGAAAATGTATTTTAGAGAAACTTGTAAGTTTTTCTGTACAGTTTTGATAATTTGCAGTATTTTATCGTGTCGTAACCATTGTGATATGAGCAGTATTAAACAGAGTTTCTGCAGAGATCTTTCCTACTGTTTATAATCCAGTTTTTGCTTAAAGATATGAGATATCCCAAATAAACCCACCTAAACCTAACTGTTACTAAAAATACTAAATATATTTATTATCTTACATTTGTAGACAGAACTTCCATTAAATGTTGGGAAAAAAGGGTAATGTCAGAATTTTGTATGATGTTTTAAAGTATTTATTTATTTATTGGAATTGAAGTTTTATTTTTTGGTAGTGTGGCCTTTTTTTGTTTATTTTTGTTTTTGTTTGTTTGTTGGGTTTTGATTTACATTTCTAAAAGCGCGTCGGCGGACAGTGATATCAGTTGTTATATCATACGAGCAATACCCCAAACCTATTTATGAAACCATGAAGCCCTGTATTTATGATACTGTAACTACACCATGCATTTAAATGTAGCACAGACTGAAAAAAAAGATTTACTCTACGCAGACGTGTTTTCTTTAATATTAGGAGGCTCATCCTGTTTCTATGAACGCTAAGAGGCGCCCATCCAAGACGCCTGCGTACCGCACAGATTTTAGGACGCTGATAAAAGGTCTCGTTTTCTACTCACATCGTCACTGTCATCATCTCACTCCTTATCCCACCTCCGTCGTCAGAGACACACTCGCTATCACTGGAACTGTGCTGCCATTCTCATCTCTGGTTGGACCGGGAGAACAGTGTAATCCTCCTCCCTGCGTCGTTTTTTTACCCATCATTCACTGTGATATGTAAATATGACTGTGTGTGTGTGTGTGAGTGTGTGTCAGTGTATGTCAAACAGCAAAAGAGGTAGAGCGTGTTTATCTCTGTACAACATCTGAAAGTGTGTGTGCGAGCGTGTGTGTGTGTGTGTGTGTGTGTGTGTGTGTGTGCCTCTGGCTAATCCTTGACAATGTGTCAGGACTTGAATGAGTAACACTTATCTGTGGTGTTGGCTTGTACAGTGATACTGCATGTTTGTTATCAGTGAAGCTGGTTTCAATTAAAAAACGCCCATAAAAACATTGAGATGTGTTGCATGGATTTTTCCTTCATTACCCTCGACAGCCTCCTCTTCTCTCTCAGTGTCTCATATCAAGCCGAGATTTTTTTTTTTTTCAAACAGCACACTGTCCGATCGTCTGAGGGACTTCAGCCATCAACAGTCCATCTTCTCTTTGTTTTTTTGGTCCTCCCATATTCTCTGAATTCGACAGCTCTCATTTTCCAACTAATTCACCCTAACTTCACCTCTGACCAGAGAAGCAGAGAGACACGTTCGTGGATCAGTGTTGCCATAATATACGAGGTTATTTCTCTTTCTTTCCTTTAAGCCATTTCCCTCTGAAACACTATAATGGGATATTGATCTGGTTCGAACAGAGAATGGAGCTTCTTTCTCAGAGAGAGATACCTCTGCCAACGGCTCCAATAAATAACAGTACTGGGGCAACTCACAGTATGCAGGGCATCAGTGAGGATCAGACTGAAGAGTGTAGAGTCACTCAGTTACTGTTAAGGTCAATGATATAATCATTTCTACATACTAAACAATTCACTATATTTGGCAGCTCCACTCGTAGGAGGTCAGCATCATGTTAATTGTGTTGTAAAATCAATACTCTGACAGTAAGAGGGTTGGTGGTCAATGTATTTTTTACTTAATCTGAGATTTTACAGCAAGAAAAGTACACAATTAATACCATTAATTAATTGCACATTGTTATATTCCACAGTGATAGACAAATTACACATGACCGGCTTTTTCAGACTGATCGTGGTATTATTACCTCCGCCAGGGAGTTCAGGCTTTCACACATGTCCACTTGTTTGTTGTTTTTATTGTTTGCAACATTACGCAAAGGCTATTGACAGATTACTACAAAGAACCCATTTAGTTTTGGTGCAAATCTGGATCAGGGATGAATGTAGGAATTTTTCTTCACTTTGTTTAACATGGTGAGACATATTTAGATTAATTATATTTATGCGTGTGTGCAATTCTGTGCAGATCCAAATAAAAATTGAATTCATATGTCATAAGAGGACTGCTGGGCCTTTGCAGTGGTTTGAACTCTGTGCAATTAGTTTTATTATAACAGGTTAAATAAGTGAGTTAAGTGAATAAGTTGGTTACATGAGTATCTTTAAATATTACTGCTTATGGGCAAAACTATTTAGTTATGTAAGGAAGGAATGAATGAATTTAGTATTTCTATACTTATATTATATTCCAGGCAGTGTGGACAATTATTCGAAGCAGCGTTTAGCTCCTTTAGCATTAAAACATAGTAAGATAAATGGAAACATGTTATGTAAAACACAATAATACTTCAACAGGTGCTGGAGGATGTGTTCAGACATGTCTTAGGTCTATACCTCTTTATATACAGTCCACGGTCTAAACTCCTGTGTAAAGTCTGTCTCTGCGCTCGTGTCAGCGCTCTGCCGTAAAGCGCTCTGCCGTAAAGCGTGCGGCTCCTCTGCCGCTGGCGTCGAAACCACGACGGTGACGTAAGGCAGAGCCAATCAGCAGCACGAGCTCCACCTGTGAGTTTCCTCTGAGTGTTTACTGTGTAAAAACTGAGATTTAAACCTTTATTTACAACGACGAGCTTCATGACAAACTAAAATAACAACACGTGGACTTTTTAAAACACTTTTAAAATACACAAGTTATTAGTTAGGTGAGGAAATGGAGACTTGTGTTGAGCTATCTGTGGCTGAGGAAGCGTTTCCCTGAGGCAGGATGTTCTTCCCTGAAGAGGATTGTTTTGTTGTGTTTCTGCCACAACAGGAAACTAAACACACTGAACCTGTGAAGCTCAGCGACCGGTGAGTCAATTTACATTGAATGTGTTTGTGTCTGAATGTGTCACCTGCTGCAAACACACACTGATACCCTGTGTAGTGTCGGCAGCATAAACTATGTAACCTTTATATACAGTCTATGATCTGGAGTGTATTAGTATGAGCTGTGTCATTTCTCAGGTTATTGAGAAGCTGTTGAAGTTGATAGTTTGTTGTTGCTCTGATTTATTGTCATTCCAAATAGGGTTAGGGGTTAGGGTTAGGTACATGAGAGGGAACAACACTAAGTTACACTAAGTACTGAGGTCCTGGTAAGCAGCATTTTAAGTTTGTCTGTGTGGGTCTGAGGTCAACTGTGTTATTGTGTGTTTTTGTTTTTTTAGCTTCATTTGAATTAAGCAGAAACTGAGAGAAACAGTTGATTTTTGTGTTTTTTCTGTAGATGTAGACACTTTGCCATCTAACTAGTAAGTTCTCTATACAGGGCTTGATCATGTGGTACATTGTGCGTTATTCCACTCATTTTCTGGCTGAGAGGAGATAGGACATGTTTGTGGACTAATGTAGAGGACAGTCGGTTGGCTGATGATTGCTCGAATCATTTATTTCAGTTAGGTGAAACTTGAATATACCACTATCACTCAAACAACATACTAGCAATCACTGTTGGAGTTGTAAGACGAGAATATGTATTCCAGACTTTGATGATAAACAGAATAAAATTAGATAAAGACAAAGATTAATTTGATGACATTTATAAAAGTGTATGCCTATAAAATAATAATAACAATAATGTTTTTTTTTATGTTGAATGCTTGAAATAGACTGTTTATATTACTTGGCTTAATGTTACATTCAGTTTAAGCAGATGAGATAAGTGACTGAGTCTACAGAACCATTTACAGTTCAGCCCTAAATGCCTTTGGAAAAATACTAAATCCTCGAACTATCGTGAGCTCACAAACGTGATAATAGGGCGGCTTCTTTGTGGCTGAATCAATCAATCTGATTCATCTCAATTATTGTTTAGTTCTTTAATATCTCAAACATGACGTCCTCTGGTGCCTTGATTTGTCCAAACAGCATAAAAACGCAACCAAATTCAGTTTGTTGTCGTTTAAGAAAGAGAAGCAGCAAATCCTACAGCTGGAGAAACATGAACCAGAGATAAAATCTGTTGGTGATTGATTTTCTATTGCCTAATTAATTAATGGACGGATTGTCTGTTCTAGAGAATACAGTGTTAAAGACACTTGTCTCTCTTCTCCCATTTGGTTGGTGTTGTTACCAGATTTATCTGAGCTCAGTTGGATTTGACAACGCTCAGAGAGGATAAGAGGAAAAGTTTGAATGAGCTTCTCAGGTCTTGAGTTGACCTTTCATCAAAAGATCATTTCCAGCAGTGAAGTGGTCTGACAGAGGGAAAAACTGGATCGAGGGGCTCTGACTCCGATGTCCGAGGATGATGTACGATGTCCACACTGCTGAAGCAAATGGGTGTCACTGACACAAATGCTCTGTTTCTTTTCAATTAGATTTGTTCATATTGTGTTTCCTTCGAACGGCTCAGACAAGGAAATCAATAATTCATCCCTGCAGCGTCTTTACTCACATCAGGTATATTAGTCACCTACAGGCCCTCTATTCCACTGTCGTCTTGTTTAATGTGTTTTAATCAGATACAACAAAGAAGCTGTGACATTCAGTTTGAAAGATTGAAGACACTGTACTGTTGTGATGGATAATAGAAATAACTTGACTGAGGTGTGGAGATGATTCCAGTAATTTATTTAATGAACAGAAGAATACTGCACAAGATTGCATCAGCAGAGGTTAATGCATAGACTTTGTTTCTGAAAATATTTTACACATTATTACTTTTTTATTTTCATAACCTCTGCATTTAATAAACACCCACATGGCATTCTGATAAATTCTTCAGCATTAGTACAGACGTTTTTTAGTCAGACTTTTTTTTTTTTTTTTTTGATATGTTCAATACTTAAGTGTGGAGAAAAAATATATTTTTTAAGTGAAAGCAAAAACATTGCAACTCTTAATGCCACAGCACTGTACACACTACAAGACTTGTCCACTGTCAACACTATGGCTGCATTCAAAACTGAAATAAAAAAGGGATTCTTGAACAAAAATGTGTTGAGGTTAGCAAATACAGAACCAACAGTAGGTAATGAATTGTGTAGCAGCAGTTTCGGAGAGAGGGAGAGGATGACAAACAGCAGACGTTCAGGCAAATATCTGAAATTTCTTCTGAAGACAATTAGATAAAAATGTCTGAAGTGATGAAGTAGGCCTCAGTGATAGTCAGGAAAGAAACAGGTGATTTTCAAATGTCAGACAAACGCCAATCTGAACATAAATCAATTTTAGTTTCATAAGGCGTAAATTATTGTTTTTATTTTCCTTAAAATTCTAATCACTGTGATACAGACTATGAATTTATGGCACACAGATTCACTTCAGCAGCCCGGTGTGTTTGATTTTTGTGGGTTGACCCTCCAACTACATCCATGCTAAGCCCCAAGCTGTCCCATTCACCTGTGTTTTAGCTGGTGGAAAGTTCCAGTGGGCCTGCAGTGCAGGCGACACACATTTCTTCTTATCAGGGGATCAGTCCATGGCCGACCACTTTCCTCTGGTGATAGGCCTGGGACATGGAGGATACAAGTCTTTTATCAGGGTAGCTTTGGAGAGAGCCGAGGGAGCCGCTTCTGCTGACTACATGTTCTTGTACATGGAGCGATCTCTGGGGAGCTGAGGCTGGGGTGCTGTCAGCTTTAGGTGGAAGTGGTAGACGGTGAGCGTGATGACAATGATGAGAGCCAAAATGAAACCCAGAACGATGGGGAGGGTCTCCTCCAGGCGCTCCCGCTGGTCGGTGATACACTTGAAGGCTGCATAGAGTGGAAGACACAGTCAGGATGGTTAAGAGACTGAATGTGAGCGACAAGGATTCTAAAGGCCTGAGGTCATGTTCTTTGTACTGCATGTTTTTAGGGAAGATTGGTGATTGGTGAGTTTTCTACTACACTACAATTTAAAAACAATAATAAACATGTTTAATTGTATGGATGGTCATATACAATCTTATCCATTTCATCATCGTACTAAATTCTGTTAAATTCTGGCTGCAAATAACATTCATTTTCATTATTGATTAAACTGACAATAATTGATTTTCTTTATTATTTTTAGGCTATTAAATGTTTGAATTTTTATAAATGTTTCAAGATTATTTGTCACATTTTTTTGTATTGATCTAAACTTCACATATAACATAATTTCTGTAAGGGATTTATTTAATTTTGTATGGTTTCACCCCTGTCTGTTTATTTGTTGGTTTGTATGTTTGCTCATAAGTAATATTACGCAGAAACTTCTCAACCTATCAGGGGGTGGATCTAAGAATTTTCCCCCACTTTATTTAACATTGCAAGATAGGGCGTTTTTCAATATTTTCACTGATTTCCCAGGGAATGATTCATAGATCCTAATGAAAATAATCAGACATATTTAGGGGAGTGATACCTATGAGTGTGCAATTTGGTGCAGATTGATTGAATTTGTTGGGCCTTTGTTGCTATTGTTGTATTAGAAATATCACTCCGCTATACTGATTTATTATCTTCGGTAATGAACCACATGTTCATCATGTGGCCTCTTATAGACGCTTAGTTGGGCAACAGCTGTTAGAGGTATGCATACTGTACATGCAACATGCAAAGCTTGTGTGTGTGAGTGTGTTGCATGGCTGTGTGTAATATGTGAGTGGATAATGGAGGTAGCGTCTATGTGTGTCTGCTCCCGAGGGTTTCCTTTGCTAAATGACACAAGTTTCAAACAGATGCTTCCTTTCTCTCTCTAACCCTAACCCTAACCCTCTCTCATTCACTTATACTACTGGACGCCTTTTGTGCATTAAAGCAGCTAAATTCACGTTAGCTTGCGCATATCTTCTGTGTGTTTGTGAGGAGGAAGGATGTCAAGACATCTGGCTGCAGATGGTGCTTCTCCCTGTGGACAGCAGTATATGCCCACTATAGGAGAACAGCATTGCAGCACAGCCTAGTTTACAGCAGCTCACAGCAAATAATACTTCCAAGGTGATTGGCTTCAGAGGACGGCCAGGTTCACTGAGTATGTCTATAAAAGCTGCATTGAGGGCAAGGATATGACTGTACTCATAAAGTCCTAATGACTCTCTCTCTCTCTCTCTCTCTCTCTCTCTCTTTTCATCTCTTTTGTCTCTCTTGCATCCCCACCCCCTCTTTTTTTCTCTTTTTACCCCGTCTCCCTCTCTGCAGCCCAAAGTACTACTCACACTGCAGCAATAACCCCCCAGAGAGCTGTGAGTGTGTGTGTGTCTCAGTGCAGAGATGTAAGGCCACAGCGAAGCAACCTCTGTGTTTCATTATCGTCATCATCTGTTTTTTCACGATATGTGACTAGAAAACAGTATCAGTGTGTGGTGAAGGTTGACTTGTTCCTCGTGGCTGTGTTTCTCAAAGAAGGAATCAAACGTAGGTTGTTCTTACGTTCACCAAACATGAAGTCAGAGGCGATGTCAAAGGGCTGGATCTGGATGTCGTACATGGAGACCGTGACACCCTTCTGGTGGTCACTGGAGATTAGGGTGAGGGTCTGCTGTGCCGCGCACACAAAGGAGTGCTCAGCGGGGGTCACCAGGGCCGACAGGCGGTGGGTGCTTGCTGTGTGCTTCCCAGCTGGAGAAAAGAGTCATTAAAGAATATGAAGTAAGCAGGAAGTTGTTAGCTTGTAGTGTGTAAGGGTTGTTGTTAGCCCCCCATTCATTTAGCATGGAAACAATATTCAACGAAATAATTTGTCATGATTTTTAGTGTATGTTGGATGGATCATTGCATCTAAAAGCAAAAAGACTGGGAAGAGAACATACAATTTAAAAAATTTAACAAAATATTTCCAGTAGTCAATAAAATTATTTTTAATTTATGAAAGATGTGTTTGTTGTAATGTCTGACAGGAGGCAGATTTATGCATCCGATTTAATTTATTAATATAAAATTAATATATAGCTCACTACCTCAATACTAGTAAAAAATATATATATTCTTGTTAGTTATAATAAAAATGGGCGGGTTAAAGATTTGAATTCAATACAAATTTGGCTCAAAGAAAATCACAACTGGAGTGTGTACGTGGGCGAAAATCTAAAATCCCTGCATGAATCAGCCTGTAATTCCATCTGAATGCTAATGTGAGGTGAATGAGAGCTGTAGTTGCGATCGAAGCAGGCAGGACGGAAATGTGCTGAGTTGCTACTGTACACAGCGGGAGACTCACGGTTGTATGCGTTGTTGAAATGCGATGTCTCCGAGGTGTCGTAGACGAACTGGACCTTGCTAACCTTCCACACCTCAGCCTCCTTGTCACGGAACTCCTGCAACACACACACACACGCGTCAAACCGCGGTCTTTTCTAAACAGAAATATCTAAACAGAAATATCACTTTAAAGAACATCATTCCGCTTGAAAAAACAGATTCAAAGTGACATTGCTAAAACCTACATATTTGAGATGAATTGTAATATGTTGGTGTCTTAATCTCTCCATTAAAGGATTCCGACTTTTTTTATTGCATATGCCGTAAAAGCATCGTGTCGGTTTCCTCGCCCACCTTGGAGAAGTAGATGCGGAGAGTGTAGGCGTCGTTCTTCCAGCTTATGTGGATCTCTGACTCGGTGATCCCGCATTTCCCCTCGATTTCTGCACCACGGGGCAGAGTGAACGACGCCTGCTCGGTGATCAGCTGCAGAGAGACACAACAAACATGTGGGACACATTGAGAGACAGGGACAGATTACTCAAACGCCTCTGGAAGGAGTTTTTAGTATTTGGCTTCCATTTTTACGCACAAACTTATTGGGGAACAAGAAATCCAAAATGGAAAAAAAACAAACATAACAGGCTATTTGAATAACTTGATACAAACAGAAACAACTTTTATATCAATCCATAATCATCTTTTGAATTTATGATTATGGCGTTTGAAAAAACAAAAAAATTCGGACCTTATGCGTCGTCAGCATTTTACGCACGACTGCACACTACAGAAGCAGCATCCAGAATCCAGTTCTAATGTAATAAATATATATTCGCCTTTATTAATTAGCAAATTAGTCAATTTAAACCAAAAAAAGGTGTGGAATATTTAGATTTTATGACATTTTCCATCACTCCAGCCACCATTACGCACAGAAACATTTAACGCCTGCAACATTTTACGCAGATTACATCATTGATTCAAAGTCTGCGTTTAATTTTGTTTAACCATCCACATGTACTGTGTTACAATGCGAGGTGGGATTCCTTACGTCTATCCCGTTGAGCGCGAGCACGTCATATGGCACGAGGAATCTCACGGCGAACTCCACCATCAGACATGTCGTGCCGTTCTCCCGCACCGCGAAGATGGCTTTGTCCGGGTTGTTCGAGAGACCCGACAGGTTCTCCCCCTCCTGCTCCCCCAGCGCCCCGGAGAGCAGCAGCACACCTGGTGAAAAGTTGGCAGGGAGGGGGGAGGGGGGGGGGGGGGGGGGGGGGGGTAACGATTATGTCAAATTGGGTAACAGATGGGGCACGCACGCACGTGTGCACAAAACATACAGACCCAGCAGAAACAGTGGGCTACTTTCAGTTTAGCTGAAGGTCTCCCACATCCTCACATCACGGGCGTTTCACATCTGTTTCCTCGCGGCAAAGTCAGAGTCAGGTGAAAACACCGGAGACTGAAATCTGCAGTATCAGGGGAGCAACGGCGCAACACTGGCTGCAGCCTAAACAGCATCAGGAAGTGATGGACTGCAACTCTGACCAGGTTTCTACCACTTTTAGAATACTGATGTGAGGAGGAAAGATGAGGTGAAACGTGCCGAGTCATACCTGCACGCACACGCACACGCACACACACACACACACACACACACACACACACACACACACACACACACACACACTGCAGTGAGGAGTCACGACAGCCGCACGCACGCACACACATACACGTACACACACATACACACACACTATCTCTCTCTCTTACCAAACACACTGAGCAGCAGTAGTCGGGCGCTCTCCGTGGTGCTGAAACCCGGTCCTCCCATCTCTGTCGGCTTCCCCAGCGCTGAAAAAAGGGCTATAACTACAGGCAGCCGGTGCTGAACCCGCGAAAAGAAAGGAGAGAGAGAAAGAAAGACGGAAGAGGGGCGGGAGAGAAAAAAACTGAAGGGGGAGAGAGAGAGAGAGAGAGGGAGAGGGATGCCTACACTCAGCGTCCAGAAGTCACGCTCAGATCATCATGAATGCAGCAAAAAAACGTCTCCAGGTTGGACGTGAGATCCGGTTTGCGCCGCAGGAGCAGCCGGTAGCGAGGAGTTCTGTCTGTCCAAGGTTGACAGGTTTTAACCCAGTGACAGCTGCAGCACCGAGCTCCCTCTGCGCATTATTATCGTCAGGAAAAAACACGATCCGTATTGAGAGAAAAGGTCCGTCAATTGAATTTGTCTCTCGGCAGACAGCCTCGGTTATTCCCGCAATGCTGTAGTCTCCATCCCTGTGGTAGCAGCTGTAGGATGGGCTGAAATGATGTATGTCTGGAGGGAAACGCCGACAACACCCCCTCCCTCCCTTCCTCCCTTCCTCTCACCAACTCCACTTCTGCAGCTGAGTGTGGGTGAGAATGAGAGCTGCAAAAATCCACTTCATCCTATATAGACCTCAAATCTATTCAAAATTTAAGGATTTTATAGCATTTACCTCCATGAACAAACTTGTCCTATTTGATATATATATTTTCCTGTCTCAAGACACTGGGAAGCCTTTCAGAAGTTATGGTGTAAGTGAACGTGCATTGGAACCAATAGGGAGTATTTTTTTCACTTGCCTTAAACATATTACTGAGACAATTTGCACATAATTTAGTGCTTTAATATCACTAAAATTACACCTAAAACCTGAATCCAAACCCAATCCGAATACATGACTCAAACCAACAGTGACCTTTTTAATTGTACCGTAAAGACTGTTCACAATAGTGTCAGATTGAGTCTCTCTCTCTCTCTCTCTCTCTCTCTCTCTCTCTCTCTCTCTCTCTCTCTCTCTCTCCTCTAACACACACACACTCCATTAAAATTTCCATTAAAATCAGTAAATGAAGGTGGAAGAAAAAACTGCAGTCCAGCAGAAACGAATATGTGTAATATGTCACTGCACATCACCCCTCCACCTTCGATGCAACCCCCACCTATTACAAAAGGAGTGGCAAGTGCTGCTAAACACAGACGCAACATCTACACTGGAACTGGAAGTTATACTGGTCTGGAGCTGCAGGAGCGCACACAGAGTTTATACTGTTCCTGTTATTTGTAATTGCTCGAGTTAAGTTTCTAGTTTGGTCGTTTAGCTTCGTTTTCACCCCCCCTCCTATCTCGGTTCATATCGTCCGGGTGTGAAGTGGCCGAACCGTTTGCAGGGCGAATGTATTGTCTCCGCTATGATGTTAAACAGTGACGAGAACATGACACATCGACGCTGTCTGGATGTTCGCGTCACTTTCAGAGAAGACACTTGAGTTTTGAAGGTGAATTTAGACAAGTGACATAATTGAACGGAAACTTATTGTATTGGAACCAGGTCTACAGGTAACCATGATGTCTTTAATGGTGGAGAGATCGACACTTTTACGCACGGCGCACTGCGGTTTTTTAAGAGTTTGTTACTCTGAAGTTAAAGTCAAACTCGCACTTCACGGAGCTGATGCTGTCGATGCTGGGTTTGCTGCCAACCTGGGGATGTTTGAGGCACTGAGGGAAAGTTTCTGATCGCGGAATTCGCCCTGAAGTCAACACCGGATCTTCCTCCAACTCCTTCACGTCCTTTTTAAATTCCGGGGAGGTAAACCGGCGTAAGAACTTATTGCTCAGCACCGAGAAGGTCGTGGTTGAAGTGGCAGTGGCCGGTGCGATCAAATGAGGAGGTTCAGCTTTGCACTGTGACGCTTCGCGCATCCTCACGGTTCTGGATTTACACAAAGGCACCAGTGTGCGCTCCGGGGGTGTGGGGCTGAGGATACTGGTTGGCAAACTGCATCTTTTCTCATAATAGCTGTCATGAAACCTGCGCACACCGAAGTCGAGTACTTTCGATGTTTCTGTTCCTGGTTCACTTTTAGTTTTGTTGGCAACAATTGGAGTCAGTAAGATTCCCAGCGCAGAGGGCGTACTGGGTTTGGGCGTGTTCCTGTTGGGCCGTGGTGAGAACAAAATAGATTTTTGAGCCTCACCACTGTGAATAAGAGGGGGGAGGTGATAACCAGAGGTGGTTTTAAGATGACTGGAGTTTGGAAAATGGTGGTAAGTCCGCGGAAGTGGTTTAGGTGTTAATACTCCTGAGAAATCCAGCTCTTGTGGAGATGAAGAGGAGCCGTCATTCTCTCTCTCAAACTCTTCTATAGAGTCCATCGATTGTAACCTACTCTGCTTCATCCGAGGTCTGGACTGCCATGTGTCGTTTTGAACCTGAAAGAAATCTGCATGATCACACGTCTGGAGGACTTCGAGTTTGTTCACTAAAGGTTTCCTCTCCAACGTCTCATCGTCACATCTCAGACTGAGTCGTGGCTGCGTGTTTCCCTTCTTGGAGTTGTTAGTAAGCGCATAGATGCACTCTGTGTGGCCGAGAAACTTTGCCACTTCAACAGCAGAGTTGCCAACTTTGTTTTGTCTGTCTATCTGGAGCCCCAGCCTTTTGAAAGCTCTCACCAAAAACTCAACAACGTGGGAGTGATCTGCTACCGCGGCGTACATCAGGGCGGTGTTTCCCCAGCAGTCCACTATCTCCGGATCTGCGTTGTTGCGCACCAGGATCTTCGCAGCGTCCAGGAAGCCTCTCTCGCAGGCGTGACTGAGCGCAGTGCGCCCGACCCCGTCCCGGCAGTTCACACTGGCCCCTCTCTGCAGCAGCAGCTCCACAAACTTACAACTAGTGTGTGCGTCAGGCAGCAGGACGGACGAGATGAGGGGCGTCTGTGCGCCCTCTGTTCTGGAGTCCACGATTTCTCCATCCATCGCGTCCAGAACAAACCGGGCCAGGTGGACCTTATCCTTAGACATCGCCTCCAGGAGGATCCTGGTGCCCGTCTGCCCCTCACACCCACCAGGAGCCTTCAGCATGATTCTGAGTTTGACTTAAAAAGAGAGAAATGTCATCTTTCTATGATGTGGAGCAGGTTCGGAAATCTCTCCCCCCAAACCAGTGCTGACAAAACAAACCCACCACCCTGTTATATAGAGACGGGGGAAGCCACGGTGTTGCCGGGCAACTCAGACATAATTAGTAATGTAATTACTGCGCTTTGTTCGTCTTTCTCATGTTAATACTTCACTTATCATGACAACAAAGAGCGTCAGCGCTGGAGCCGCCTGTGTTCAGGAGTGGATCTGTGTTATGAACCGTCCCGCGCTTGTTGAAAGTGATTAGTCAGCAGAGATAATTGTTTGTCAATAAGGACGTGGGTGGTGTGTGTGCACGCGATGCGCACTCCCGCAGTTAACAGTAAATCTGGAACCTAGACTCTAAGATATAGTCTGATTTAAAAACAAGGTCAGGTTGAAACTGAGGAGACAAACAATCTCTGTTGTTGGAATTAGATTCATGTTTTGAGTCAAAGAGCGATTTTGTTAGAGACAAAGTTTGTGGTGCTGCTTCAGTGCAAAACAGGACAAGCTCCTTATTCTGAATATTCCTGCCATCATATAATATCACCTTTTAAGTTATTTTATCACTCAGTATTAGTTTATTGTCTCACGTAAATCATTTTATTACTATTCTCATTTCTATTTGGCACTGGTTCAACGTTTACTTCACATACGCCTTATATTTTTATTTTCACTTATAATACAGTGTATATATTTATTTTGGGGCGGCTTGCGCTCAGGAGGTTGAGTGGAAGGTCTGCAGTTCGATCCCAGTTTCCCCCATTCTTCGTGCCTAAGTGTCCTTGGGCAAGATACTGAACCCCAAATTTCCCCTAACGGCTGTGCTGCTGTAGTGTGTGAATGAAGTGTGATAGAGAAAGTGCTGCTAATAGATGGTGTATGAATGTGTGTGTGGGTAAATGGAAAAAACTGTACATTAAAGTGCTTTGAGTGGTCATCAGGTCTAAAAAAAGCTCTATATAAATACAGACCAAGCCGGCACAAGAGTTTCCTTCAGGATTAATAAAGTCGAAGGTCACTCAGTAGAAAGCTGACCTCCACCAAGGCCCAACGACCCCTTTATGAAACCACTTAAGGTTTAAAATTAAAGCATTTAAATTCGCTACTAGATGCAGATTTTGCATTTGGATCTACACCAAATTCCACAATCTCGTAAATTAAAAAATTATTCTCTAAGGAATAAAAAAAAAATGATCTCACAATGCTAAAGACAGCTTTAAAAGAAAGTTCCTGGATCCACCTCCTGATTTATATAAAATATAATGTAATCCTGCTAACGAACATACAAAAAAACACTTGAAAACCTCCTTAATTGGCAGAGGTAACAAAATAACCCACAATTGCAAGAAAACACAAAAGGAACCACATGGCTATGTCCCATTTTACACCTGGATTTATTGGTACACATACTATAAAACAGTATTAAAGGAGCTGGATAACAACAGTATTTTCATTGCTATAAGTTCAACAATACAATATAAATACAAAAACGCGCACAGAATGGTTTGTTGACAAGCTACAGTTCAAATAGAAAACAAAGAGGAGATACAGTAGAATCTGAGGAACTCAAACTCGGTGACGTTGCTCTGCAAAAATAATCTGCTTTTTGACAAACTAGAGCCAAAGGTTACATGTAATCACACAACATAAAACATTCAACTAGTGCAAAAAAGCCTCTAAAAACAATCTTAAAACTACACATTATATTTAATATATATAATATATATATTCATTTATTTATATATATTTTCATATAAATAACCCCTTAATTTGGCATTTTATCATTCATAAAATAATTTAAACGTCCTAACAGACACTGAGTGGCACATTTGAAAGCGATGGAATAAAATTTTAAAAGCACTTTTTACTCGTTTATCTCTGCACTAGATATGTGGTGAGAGTTTTATACTGTGTCGTGTGGTGCATTAAGGGCAGACTGGAAAAAACAAAACGAGAAAAATGTCCCCCAAACATCCCACAGCGCCCCAACTCTGTCCCCGAGCCCTTAAATGACAGAACACAACCGGTCAAAAAGTAAATTCAAACTACATACATTCCAGTATATACAAGAACATCCCATCTACCCTTGAAGTGAATTACAGCAGAATGAAACAGCAGAAAAGAAAATCTTTAAAAAGGCCAAAATACCTCAAGGTGCTTTTATCCTCATGTTTTCCTTTTTTCAATCAATAGCATAACTCGTTTGGTCATTTTGATTGTTCTTTGTTAGTGTTTGCCATTGCAGTGTAATTACCTGATTGTATGTGCACTAAAGTACAGTACCCACATAATTACTTTATATTTCCACATCACATCTCTCCCTCTGCTTTTTCTCAGCAGCAACACTCTTCTGCAGAGTCACTAAACGTTTATTTTAATGGGAACCATTTTGGGAGTGAAAATCCCCAGTGTGGATTGTGTAGCAGCCATGTCTCAGGCTTTGTTACAGATCTGTTATAATTACTGCGTCTGATCTGCCCTGACCGAAGGCGAGCAGGGATACGACGAGGATTACCAGCGGAGGTTTATAAGGTGCAGTCAAGAAGCTATTAAGGGAGCACTTCACTTTAACTATGGCTTTATGAGAGGGAAACTGACAGGATGAGATGGCGTCGGCTTCAATTGGCCAAAGTTCTTGTCTGATGTTGAGAGGCCAGTCAATTAAAGAAGAGCATTAAAGCAGAATTAATTTGCTGCCGTATGGATTCATTTTGTTATGAGTGTATCACAGCGTGGACTTAATTTTGAGTGCAAAACCCCTTAATGCAAGGTCTCACTTAAACTAGTGCTTAATCATAAATGTCCAGTTCATTATATCATCATCATGCCGTTAGTGTTTTACTTACTAATCAGTAGTGGAATGTAACAAGTACATTTACTTCATTACAGTTAAGTACACTTTTCATGTGTCTGTACTAGACTTACTTAGATTTTTTTCAGGTACTCTTCACTCTTAGCCATTTACCGGTATGAGAATGTGTTTTTCGTGGCATCTACTGCCGCATTCTTTACTACTATGACAGAGTCTGTACTATTCTTGTAGTTAACAGAATATACAGCAGGCACATTTAATGCTGCAATAGAACGTTAGGGGATAGGCTACACTCGGCAAGTACTTTTACTTTCAATACTTTGAGTATATTCAAAAGCAAGTACTTACTATTATTCAAGTAGAAAATTTACCATGGTACTTCTACTTGAGCACATTTGTCTATTTATTTAAACTTAAGTAAATGTTTGAGCACTTCCTCCACCACTGCTACTAATGACATTGCCCTATTTTGGAATCATTACATTTAAGGCAAACAAAGTCCCAACCTTTGGTTACTATAACAGTAATACTCCTATCTATACCAGTACTGGACATTCCTCGTGTTTGTACACTTTAAACTCTGAGAGAATCGTGTTTTCTTTTGCATAGTATACAGGATTTTAGACACATTCTTGGAAAATAGAATGTTGCATTAAAGGGTTTTGCAGCTTTATGAAATAGAGCATGGGCAATTTAAAAATATATAAGGGACTATGCCATTTGTGAGGCCATGTGTAGTACAGCTGTTACACCATCGGTTGTGCTTGTGATGAAATCTCCAAAAAACAACAAATTAGCCATAATCATCCAAGTGATTTTATATATAGATATTCCTCGTGATCCCTTTGTAGTCTTCTGACTCAACAATGTATAATAAGTCTGCTGTGACATTGGCAAACAACAAAAAGTCAATAATACATTTTCCGTGAGGTCAAACATCTTGCATTGTAGGATTTAGGTGACACAGAGGTTTTGCTTCTCCTTCATACAGTGATCTTTTAAAAAATACATTCTTACTGAAATACAGAAAACTAGTAGTTCTAGTACTGCTACATTTTCCACATTGTTATGATGGCCTATTACATACAAAGTGCTCAGGACAGGACTGGTGTGTAGCATACAGTGTATTTCACAAAGTTTATTTATTTGTGCTGTAATGACAACTCTTATACATACTCTTCTCCCCTCGTCCGTTTCTGGAGCAGTTAAAAGTGTACTGGTTTAAAAAAGCTAAAACACAAAAAGAAAAGGAATGGATGTTCACTTCATCCGACCCGTGAGGGAATGTGTTTGTGTGGCTGTAGATTGCAGAGAATAGTGTAAGATTTAAAAAAACCTAAAGAAGAAACACAATGGAGGAGGGGATGCGTCTGACTCTGTCGCTTCAGCTCTGAAGTAACTTTTCCTCAAGTGGTTGAACCCCCGTCAAACAGTGATAAGCACCAATGGCTCAGTGTTACAAAATTAGTGGGTGGGGAGAGGTGGTGGAGGACAGAGACTACAGGTGAAAAAAAGAGGTGGCGAGAACTACTGCCTGTGTGTTGTGAGCATGACAGAACAGTACAGAGACGGGTGATGCAGGCAGGGTTTTAGTCTCTGGGTTGTAAGAGGGCTGTCAGCGGCGTGGAGTGTTTCTGCACCTGCGTGTGTGCGTGTTTGTGTCTCAGTCGCTCACACCACCGTGGCAGGCCTGCGGTCCATCTCCTCCTCCAGCTTCACCATCTGCTGCATGTCCTTGGCCTTTTGAGGGGGACAAAAAAAACATAAAAACATAGACTGAAAATAGAAAAAAACCTCTATGCAAATGATCCACTTGTCTTTTGTTGACCTGGAGTTGTGAGCTCTGAATGTAAATCAGTAAGAGACGCGTCTGATTCTACCTCTGCAGTAATCCCTTCTGTTGGCTGCCTATGACAGTACTTTCACAGGTAATATTAACCACATGCTTAGTGATAGTGTCGTGTAATGGTGGTTACAGAATGTCTGCACTGAGACACTGTCACATTCTATGAAAGCAAACGATTATGAGCTGGAATGAAAGCACAGGGGAGCAGGTTGGGAGCAGGCTGTTTTTGCTTAGTAATAGCTGGTGAGTCATGGTGATGAATGACTCAAGCTGCTAGTTTGGCTCTGCTGACACATTGAGAGCTGCAGACGAGAGAGGAGGAAATGGGATTTTCACAATACAAAGGAAAATGAGGCATGGAAAAAAAGAGAGATCTGCCATATACTATTTCCCTGCTTTATTCAGTGGTGACCATCATTTGATTTTAAATAGGCTCAGCAGAAACAGAGGTGACAAAAACACGAGTGACGCGACTCAGAGGTAGAGGGAGAAGAGAAACACGACTGATAAGTGATGCACTGACAGAGAGGTGGTATCAGAGGTAGAGTTGAGTGAGATGGAGATGCCTACCTTGAACCTGTTTGTTTGCATGGTGTGATTTCAAAAGCTGTGCCAGAAGAAGCAAATCATATTGAAATAATGAATACGTGAATAACAGGTAAACATGTTCAGGTAATGGAGTGTGACAGATGGTAAAAAATGCAAAGATGGAAACATGAGACCTTGACAATTGACATACAAAGTGAATTATATTCTAAGCATTTGTAGTATTTAATGTAGAGAGATATGATCCTGAGGACACTAACATCAGTACAAAGAAATGATACTAGAATAAGAAAGGTCTTATTCTTTGATATGCACTTGGTGTTTATTCTTTGGGACCATCGTTGTTGTTTGTCTTTGGAATCTGTTAACACAGTTCTGAAGCTAGCTTTTTTTGAACACATCCTGCAAAGCAAAGCTTATTACAGTTTGCATCACAAATTAAACAAACTAGTGTCTTTATCTATGGATGAACTTGGAGAGCTGCAGTATTCCTCCGCCATGACATTTATAGTTAAAAAGCCAGTGATGCATGAAGATGTTCTGGTTTGTGCAGGAAGTCGCTCTAATAAATGTTGTGTTACACATGTCAATTAAAGTTGGATGGCAGGACTTTTCTCTTCAGTCATTTTCCTCTCAAATCTACAGTGAAATGTTGTCTGTACAGCTCATTCTCTTTTGTTCAGTGTCGTACCTGCTCGTTGAACTTCTCCAGTTTCTCTGACTGTTCTCTCTGGTTTTTCTGTAGCTGCTCCAGCTCCTTCTGGTGCTTCATAGCCAGCTGCAGAAACCGGGATAAAGGCAATAAAGTATGACCATTTAGTCGCTGTTTAAACCCACAAATACTAAATAAATATGGTTACTTTTAAAAAGAAACTTTCAAAGTTTCAAGCTGACTAAAAGTCAACAAGGGTGTGATGATTCTGAAATTGAAACCAACTGCTGCAAGTGCAACCTGTTGAACTCTCTGTACTTTGCTGACACACACACACTTTTCATAATCAACTCTAAAACATATAGATTTCATGCACGTAAGGAAAAAATTGATTTGGGTTTGAGACATTGGGAGATAGGTGACTTTTTTTTCTCAAGTGAATGCAATATGCCTCTATTCACACAAATCATGCAATTATTATTATTCAATGTATTCTAGTAATGCAATACCTGTGCAGTGACCCTACATACATCTTTTAACTAAACACTCAAAATGAACAGTGTAAACAACCCACCCTCTTCCTCTCATCCAGGAACTTCTTGGTGTTGCTGCTGTTTAACTCTCGCACTCTCCTAAGGAACAGAAAGTGGAAATGTGTTGCATGTGTCATGCAATAATCATCACATCATAACTCAACAGCAAACCTCTTATAAAATGACCTCATGATAACAGATGGTTACAGTTTACTGTGCGTGTGTGACCCACCTCTCTCTCTCTGCCTTGTTTTTGATGGTCTTGTCCTGGCTGATGGCTTTACTGTTTTCCATGGACATCTT
Source organism: Hippoglossus hippoglossus (assembly GCF_009819705.1). NCBI lineage: Eukaryota > Metazoa > Chordata > Actinopteri > Pleuronectiformes > Pleuronectidae > Hippoglossus > Hippoglossus hippoglossus. Next base: position 13,564,598 of record NC_047174.1, read on the forward strand.
AGCCTGGTTGGCCCGCATCTCTTTGCTTTGCCTTAAATTGTGAAAGAATCCACATTTACTTCAAGGAAACTTGATAACAACTGTATTACTTGTAGCTGCAGCAAGGCAGAGGTTTCAGTTTATCGTTGAAAATACAGGGTCCCTGCCCCTCTGGGCCTGATCACCTATAGTGACCGGGTGTTTATGCTTGTGTCTGTGTAAGAGGCCTCTCACCGCTCATGGATGAGTTTGAGCTGCACGGTCTGCTGCTCCTGGACCGTGGCCAGGAGTTTCTTGAGGTGTTCACACTGTTGTGTGACGTGGCTGTCCTTCATCTCCTGCTCCTCGCTGCTGTGACTGCTGCTCAGCTCTGACCACTCTTTAGTGTGCTGTGCTGTGATGTTCTTCACCTACACAGACCACATGTACACAGCAGTTAGTAATCCACAGCTAAATAATAATAACTATGCAGAAAAAAACATGATGGTTTTGGGAAAGGACAGGAAGCCAGTGCAGTGTGACCTTGGCTTTATGATCAGTGACGAGTGTTTGGATCTTATCTTCTGTCTCCTTCTTCAGCTCTTGGCAGTTGTTTTCCCTGTAAGGAAAGAACATAAATATAAGTGACAATCAAAACAATGCAAGTTAAATTTAGTATCCTAATATATCTCTAAAGAAGAACTTTAGTCAGATAGTTCAGTTTTAATGAGACCTTTCTTATTGATCACAGACTATATGGCCAAAAGCGTACATACAAGTCGAGTCCTGTTATTACAATTTTACATCTGACACTATTGTTGAGTTGTAGACATATTTTAAACACAGTTCACAGTGTTTGGTCCATTCACTGAGGACGGACACAAACATTAGCCGGTCCAGCGTGTATCCCTGGACATATACACAGTATACATGGCAAACCTGGTCAGCTCTGAGCCATAATGTCAATACGAACGTGAATTTTCTTTTGTTTCACTACTTACCCACGTTTCTTGATGGCTTTCTCCAGCAGTTTCTCCAGGTTTGTCTTTTCCTTATCATTCAGAGACACCAACTTTTCCATCTGACTGCAGTGGGCTTTCTGCATTATATTTTGATCCTGTCGAAAAAAAGAAAAGACATGAACCACTTAAGTATTTATTTCGTCACCAAGAAAGGTTATGTTTTCTTCTGCATTTGATATTTAGCAGGATTTCACAAAAACTCCCACACCTACCTACCGCTGGATTAACACATTACTAGGTGGAAGGTTGTGGTTTGGGTCAGGGAGGAACACATTACATTTTGGTGCAGATCTGGATGGCGCTTTTTGACATTTTCACAGTTTTCCTAGGGAATAATTCATGGATCTTGATGAAATAAGGCTGGCAGAATTAGAGAACTGATATCTATGAGTGTGGGAAATTTGGTGCAGCTTGATTAAATGTAAAGTGACTGTTGGACCTTGGCGAAGGTACGTGCTCTACTATGCGCTATTCTAGTTTATACTGTGGAGGTGCACTCTTAACCTGTGTGCTCCTCCTTCATAAGCACATATGAAATAAAAAGCTTAAAACAGATTCTGAAATCATAAGATTTATGTTGTAAAATTGACTAAGGAGGCAGCAGTCCTCTTTATTCAGTCAGCAGATGGTCCTGGACTCTGGATAGTATCATTATACATGTTACACAACAGGACTTAATCCTGTTATAATGAATGAGCCACTGTGAATGAGCTGACACCCACTCTGGTCGCTATGGTGAGCTCTGGTCAAAAGGAAAGCAACTTTAGCAAGTCTAATTTCAAATAAAACATAAATTATGTGGCTGTTTGTTCGAGCTAACACAGGGATGAAGCCATGGTCAGTGGAAGATGAAAGGTGGAGGTCTGCTTTCAATCTAATACCCACCTTCACGTGTTTCTTCTTTAAAGTGCTCAGCTCCTTCTGTTGCTTTTTAATCAGTTTAAGGTACGTCTGCAGCGGGAGACAAACATTTAGTTATGTTGTGTAAGTCATGTAGAGAAGAGCTTTTGAACATAACAGACTGGGGCAATATAATGGCTGGGTACAGGCCTTTTCTGCTAGCATGTTTACAGAACAGTAATTTAGTACAAAAGGTTAAATATATAAAATAGATTTACCAGGAGGAGAACTTTTATTGTACACATTTTTGATATTTGATACATTTTACTTTTATTACTCCTTTCACATTTAATGCATCTCCAGAGTAGGTGAGGTAGAAGTGTGGAAACCAACCTTCATTTGTTTTAAGTCATCAATGTTGACATTAGGCACCAGTGTATTATCTGTCACAGGAGAAAAGAGAGTTTGAACTCTGTCTACATACTGTACATCTGTATATGTTGAATATGCATGTTTCTAAATCAGCATCTACCCTTCTTGCTTTCGGCTGTGTTATTCTGGGCGCTGTTGGAGTTCTGGGCCATGTCTGAGCTGGTCTGCGGTGTCACACTGGTCTTCACCGTGTCTCCTTTACCCTTTCCCTTCTTGTCGTTCTTGGAGCTGCCACTGGGAACGTCTGCTATGTCGTTCTACAACAGGGAAGGGAAGGATTTAAGTGGAAATCTCATGATGATTTCATTGAGAGTGCTGTTCACAGAGTAAAACACATAGTTGGAGCATTCTTTTGGTCACAGAGTGAGAACGTGTTTTTCCTACCAGTTAACCTGTCAGTTAACTCAGTCTGAAGCTTCCGGGGTGTGTTTGTGTTTGTTTTGTGTGTTGTCGTGTGTACCGTGTCAATCCCCAGTGCTTTCATCTGGTCAGCTCTCTTCTCTGCTATGGTCAAAAACTTCTTTGGGTCTGATAGAGCATCCACAATTGCTGAAACACAAAAAACGATTAGTTAGTATAGTTTAGGGAAAAGAGAAGATGATTTTATAAACTGACCACAAACTACCTTTTTTATTTCAAGCTTATCCAAAGCAAGAAACATATTTCAAGAAAGTAAATGAACCTGAAAGAGACCATTTAAAAGAGACATGTCTGAAGTGGTTAAAGCAAACAGAAATGCCGTATACAAAGTGTGTTTGATTTTATCTCTTTCCTGCGCACAGAGATGCACAGTATCACAAAATCTATCCCTCTCTTCATGAGCAACGACTGCATTATTATATTGAGAAAGTATACTGTCAGGACTGGATTAGATCTAACTTGTTTAACACTGCATCTTAAGGGAAGGATTTTATTTTCAACTCCACTACACTGCTGCACGGGGTAGAGAAGTGATTCTGGAAGCAGATCTCACAGAAGAAAGCTAATGGTTACAGTAATGGCTCCTCAGCACAAACCCCTTGGCTTTATTTAATGACAACTCAATTGCCCCGCTCATTTGTATGCTTCGGTCTTACTGCAGATTCACTGTCATCATCATTTGGATCCTCATGTCGTTAACGCTGTATATTCAAACCAGCCCGATGCAAAGAGTAAGTGAGCGGTTGAGAGAGAGAGAGAGAGAGAGAGAGAGAGAGAGAGAGAGAGAGAGAGAGAGAGAGAGAGAGATGCACTGCTTTTCTTTTCTCTCTCCTCCCTACAGAAGCTACTTTCCTATCAGCCATGAATAAAGAATATTCCTGAAGCAGGAAAACAAAGTATGTCAGTTTGAAACAAACATGGAATCCCTGTTTCAACACCCTCAGCTTCAAATTCTTGAACTTCTCAAAAAATGTACAGACCCAATGCCCTTAAATTCAAGGACCCAACATGACAAAGAATCTTTATAATAATAATAACTAGCAGGTTTTACAGAAGCTCACAGACAACACAAGTGTTACAGTGATGGCAGACTACATGCAGACAGCATATATCTTATTTACTAACTTTAAGAAATGTATTATTTTTGCACAGAATATAAAAAAAATTAAGAACTCTTAGTGACCCATGTCTATTTTCAAAAACTTGCTTCCCCCCTCAAATTCTCAAACGTGTGAGTGTGTGTTGGTTCTTGTTCGCCTCACCTCCAAAGCCGTCGGGCACGTAGGTCTTGAGGATGATTTGGCAGAAGATGGTGGGCAACGACAGGGGTTTGTTGCCCTCGTTCCTCAGAGAGATGTGGCGGTAGCCGGCCTGCAGGCCATCCAGAGGCAGGATGCGCTGGCCAATCAGCTTGTTGTTGTCGTCGTAAACGGCGATGCGCAGTACCGCCAGATCTGGTAAGATCACCTAGGAGTGGTAGATGCAAGGAAAAAGAAAGAGGGTGGGAGGGAAAAGCAACTGGAATTATAATAATATAATGAACAACAAGATTAGGTAAAGAGCGTGGGCGTTAGTTGACATTAGAGGCCGGTCCCCGCATAATTCTTTCTGGTGTGTATATGGTTAAGCAACTAAATCTTGCAGCCATTGCAATAAACCAGCATCATTAAAGGCGAAGGTCAAGGATAAAACTGCAGGGGACAGTATCAGGGGACAGTCACTGTGAGATACAGAGAAACTGCATGATAGCAGAGCAACACACAGCATATCTGCACTGAAAAGACCATCTCCACGGCTACTACATATCCAGGGATTGGAGTCTATCTCGTAGAACACGTGTGTGTGTATGCAACTTGTTTCTGTGGATGAGCTTGTGTGCGTACACCCTTGGAGGAAAAAAAGAGGAAGCGAGAGTCTTAACTGGCCTTGTGTGTGGAGATAAGTGAGCGGCGAGAGGAGGATGATTAATACCTAGACGGAGGGGAAGGTAAGAGATAAGGCCGAAGAATACTCACTGGAGATGAATGGGTGGAAGCACCGCTTGTGTGTACGCCTACACAAATGTAGCCTTGCAGATGTGCTGTGTGTGTAAACGCTGGTGTGTATTGTTTGCTTTGAGTCATCTTGACAGCAGTGTGTATGTACGCATGCAAAGGTGTGGCAGTATTTCAGGGCTGTGTGTGTGTGTGTGTGTGGATGCGAGAAACGAGTCTTTGCCAGCAGCTTTGCCTGTGATGCCCCCGTTCGATAGCACTGTGCAAGTGTGTGTGTGTGTGAGTGTGTGTGTGAGAGAGCAGAGCAGCACTGCGGCAGGCTGTGATTGATGGTGTGTGTTAGGAAGCTGGAGTCACAGTCATGGCTGAGAGACTCCTCATTCTGCTGAGAGCAGCACTATTCAGCGAGTGGACGCTCACACACACACATTTATGCTCTCTTCATCTCCCATCTCTTTCTCCACCTCTAATTATTTCTTTCTGTTGTTCCTCCCTCTGTGCTGTCCCTAGCTGTTTCTTCTGCGAGCTACAACACAGGCAAACATACAGCAGGGTCCAAAAGTCCAAGACCAGTTTCCTATTCAAGGAAAGTGCTTTTAAACTTTTGGACCCCAGTGTAGTTTGTACTTCCTTTTCTCTTTTGGTTTGATGCTTTTGCTAATGACCACAATTATTGTCTTTCATCCAAGATAATCCAATGACACTCTTTTCTAAATATTTAGGAGAAATTGAAGAATTTGCATTATTGTGCATCATCTCGTAGAAATGTACTCTTGCTTACTCCTGCCTCGTTATTGCCCATTTTCCCCAAACCCGAATCACTGGCTTCCTATTCCTCCTACTGTGACGTCTCGCTACCTTTCTGAAGACGAAGGGCTCCTCGTTGTAGGCGGGGTTCAGCCCATTGTTCATCACCATGCGTGTGCGAAACTCTTTCCTGATGGTGTCTGTCGGCAGCCCGTACATGTCCACTTCAACATACGTGCCAATTTTCTTGTCGGACAGGAACTGACCAGAGAATACCTGAGAAAAAGATATTGATACTTTTCAAGTGTTAGATTTCATAGGAATCATATTTAATATGTAATTATTCACTGTGATGGGACCATATTCTTGACACAAAGGGTATTATCTATAATCAAGCGCCATCTAAATTTCTTTAATATCCTCAATTATACAACCAGTATTATAACTATAATATACTTATATTTGTCTGTAATAACTAACTGGCTCCTGGAAGGATGCACAACAGAGAGGAGTGAGATAACCAGGCCTTGTATAAATATGATAGTAAAACTACTTTAATGATTAAGTTCTATGTTAAAATGCTGTAATTTTCTCTTTATTTACAGGTTTTTCTGACCTGGACACTGCAGGTTGCAGCGATGACACCATCCACTGGTGTCTCTGAGAAGGGGTCAAACATCCTGTCTGACCGCCGCATGAAGTCAGGCTTCAGCAGGTACCTAACACACACACAGTAGATAAATGGAGGAAAATGCACACAGTAGAATTAATCTACCTTGAAGATCAAATAGGGGAACACTGACATTCTGATGTAAATTACAGTCCTCATAATAAAATAGTTTCTATTATTACTATACATTTTTTAGCTTCAATAGTGCTCTTTAATGACACAGTGGGACTAAGGTGTTGTGTGTGGCATTTTTTGTGTTAACCAGGGGCCCATCAGAAAGACATTAGTAATGATGGGTGTCTGCAAAAGCCCTGATCTCCCCACATATGAGATTTACAGCATTAGCAGTTAAATCTCTCCCTCAGGGATAGCATTAGAGGCAAGGGATGAAGACAGCGATGGAGGGAGGAAGAGATAGATGACTGCAGAGAGCCTCGGAGGCGAGTGAAGATGAGCCTGCTTCTCTAAAACACTCATTGGCTCTCAGGGGTAGACAGTAGCTACGGTCGCTGCTGGCAACCACTAATGAGATGTGACAAGCTTTAATTGATGAGTTTCAGAGAGGGGCGGAGAAGGGAGGGATGGGAATGAGCTCAGGACAGGAGTGAGGAGCTTTCTCACCCGCAGGAGCCGTTGTATTCGAACTTTCCCTGGTTCAACTGCATGGCCAGGTCTGAGAGAGAGATCAGAGACATGAGAGGGTGAGTGGAGTTCAGGAACTGAGATATCATTTAAAAAATCCAAAACAATTAATAAACTTTTTAGTTTGCATTCATTTCTGAGGAGCTATCTCTTAGCTGAAAGAGAGAGAAGCATTTTACATTTCCCCTGACATCTGTTTTTCCCCCTCTAACCATTTATCCCTCCATCACAGACGCTCCAGCTCTTGTGTGACCCCAGCTCCCTTGTGAGAAACCCTGACGCTCCACCCCTCCCTCCCTCCAATGTTGCACATGCTCTGCTCCGAGCGAGCCATATGGTCTGAGCCCTCTTGCCTCTGGCCGTGGGACAGCAGCTGTTTTACAACAGGCATCCCTCACTGTATAGGTGTGTATGTGGCTGTGGCAGTTATGATGATGTGTTTAGAGTCTTATTGAAAAGCAGATGAACTGGTTGAGTATGAGATGAATCCACTCAGGTTCATGGATGCCTAACCTGATGCTGCAAAATAACAAGCAATAGATTTCTCTCACAGGCTGAGCCAAATGCACCAAACATTTCTTTTCTAGTTTCAGACTGACATAGAAATTGATGTGTGCAGTTTTCATAACAACTATGTTTTGATACCCAAATAAAACTCAAGTTCTGATGCCCTTTACTAGTTTATGTGTAAAATATAAAAGTTTAAACAACAAAAATGAGCAGTAAGAAAAGCTTCCATTGTAGACACCTGAACACCTTGGCCTAAAGAGACAGAGCTATCAACAGGTTGGTGAGGAAAGTTTGCTTTTTGTAATTTGGGTGAAGTGAATCAAAGCTGGCTTTTCAAGTCAAAAATGTTCTTGGAATGCGTATATTTTGGGATGTGTGCATTTGTAAGGTGGAGGGGTCGTGTGGCTTGTTGATTCGTGGCTCCACGTTATTCCAGACTACACGTGTATAATGTAAGAAGCTTATGATGTGTGAACGTGAGGTCAGAAGTTCACTGCATGCTGCGCTTTCCTACATCAAAAGCTTGATGCAATCCTGAACGTGGAGTACTTCTCTGGGTGTGTGTGAGGTCAGGGGACCCATGTTGCGTGTTGTGGTACCTGGGGTCTGGAAGTTCAGTGAGACCATCTGGCAGCCTGCGTTCCAGAAGATCTGAGGCATGTAATTACTGGAGTCCACCCGGCCCCCTTTGGGGTAGATACGGCTCATCTGACGCTTGTTGTAGCTGCGCTGACGCTAAGGGAATTCATTTTTTTTTCCAAAGGAAAGAGACCATGTGTGTTACAGCACATGTGTGTGTGTCCATCAAACAGACTGCAGGACTATTTTTAGTGTGAACAGCTTGGGTCATGCAGTCCCATTGGGGGGGGAGAGAGAGAGAGAGAGGGAGGCAAGTGAATATGTGTGTATGCGGGTCAGGCCGAGTGACACAGTCCAAAGGCACACGGGCCTCCAGAGGCCTCCAGTTCTCTTCCAGCAGCAGAGTGGAAACAAATATGGCTGAAAACATCAGCACTGACCCAACATCCCGATCTCATATAGGTGACCTTATTAAGATATAACTCTGACTATCACAAAGGTGTGGAAGTGAATGTGCTCAGTGAACAAGAGGGGAAATCTCAGTAGTAGTGATCACAATAAAACATCCAATTAAAGCTTCTTGTTAAATTTAAAGTTAAGCAGTATAGACGTCTTTCTCACCTGGGAGATTTTCTGATACAATGGTAATTAAACGTGTGCTATAATAAAATCTGGTCACTCTGAAAGATGCTTTTCTGTTTTCCAGATAAATGCAGTGCAGCTGACATTGATTTCTCAACAGTCCAAAGGATACTTGACAAACTCGATAGCGTTGGTCTTCAGGTAACCCAGGCCGACAGACTCGTTGAAAGATGACATGTTATGATGGATGTTTCTTTCTGAGAGACAGAGAAATTGAGAGATCAGCAGGGAGTTAAGCTGGATTTGTTTGGTATTAATATTTTATAATCTTTTTTTTATCCAGACCAAAATATATTAAAAGTTCAGGTCAGCCCTTAATTATTGTACTAATTCCTATCATGTAATTATAAATCATCTGGTTATAGTAGAGGCAAATTATACAACGAGGAAGTGGGAGCTCACCCTCTGCCACATCAAAACTCTGGAACTTGACAGGCTGTGCGTAGTTGACCATGGCTGAGAGATATGGGTGGATGTTGGTGGTGGCTCCTACATACGTGTACTGAGCGATCAGAGCCTCTTCAGAGTCTTCTGCTTCTTCTGCAGCCTGCACAGGACAGGTACACGCACACACACATCTGGGGTTAGAGACAAGTAGTGATGAGTGTGTGGGAGAACGAGTGGAGGCAGATGTGTCCTCGCCTTCTTGTTGTTGTCTTGGTCGGATGCTTCAGAGATGTCTGTGGCGTCTGTTGCTTCTGTGGCTTCTGACATCTCCGTCACTTCATCATCGGGTACCTGCAAACAACACACGCATAACAAAACATCCACTTAGATGTGTGTGATTCATTCTCATTCATTATAACATTCTCATTAAACCACAACAATTACCTGCTTTATATGTATTACATAGGTTAGTCAATTGAAAAGATGTTGTCATTATACATGTATTTATTTATTATGCTTTTAAGCCTCAAGATGAAGTTTAAAAAAAACAAAACAGCAAAGCTGGGCTGCACATAATCAACGTCCAGAGCACAATAGGTTTAAAAAAACAATTGAATTGGATATATTTTTTACTTATATTAAATTGTCATCAAGCACACAGGGAAAGATATGCCTTATTCATAACATAAATAATCGACGGTCGACTCATTTTTAACAGTGTCGATAAACATTATTATCAGCAGGTTCACTAAGTGACTGCCTGTAATCAGAGGCATTGTCAGGTTTGTCTCAATGAACCTCACAAGGCTACAGCCAAACCGTGATTAGAATGAGCCACACGGGCAAAGTGTGTAATTCTAATGTCTTCTTGTTGCAGTGGTCACATCAGAGTGGAAGGGTTTGGGCCAAAGAGTTGCAGCCACTCCTTCTTTCCCATTGAGCTCCATCAACAACTAGGTCCTGAAGTCAAATCTAAATCTTATTGTTCAGTGTTCTCCTGTGAGTCGAAGACACTGTAACCATGGTGATGTCAGTAAATCAAAGCGCTGACCCACCTTCTTAATACTGTTGCTGCGTTCCTCCGGTTTCCTCGTGCTGACAGCGTTCTGAGAAACACTGTTTGCTTCTTTCATACTCGTTGCCTCGGAGTTCAAATTCAAATCTTTATCCTCAGCATCTTTTTCTCCTGCACACAAACACAAATAAACTAATATTAGAGCACATCTCTCCAATTATATCTCCATTACATGATGCATTCAGCCGTGATACTAAACACTACTTTACAGTGTATTGTATTGTAGTGTATTGATGCAGCTTTTTGAAATGTTTTATTTTTACAACAATATTTGCACAAATGTTTATTCAATCTAATTATCACGCTAAAATAGTGTTTGACAATTATTAAATGTCTTAATCACTTCCTCTTCTATACTATACTACTACAGCTGTGTGAGAAACTCAGCCACACACACACACTGTGCTACATAGTGTGTATAACAACTGACCGTTCTCTGTTTCTTCTTCATTCTCCTCTCCCATGATGATGGCTGGGGTGTTGGTCTCTCCGGCCTCCATGTGTTTCTTAAAGGCCTCCAGCTGCTCTGTATTCCAAATGAAGACACATGTTACAAATTAAGATGACACACAGGTCATGAACAAATCCAATTATTCACTGGGACGACTTGTGTACGCACTCTGTTCCACTTCAGGTTTCAAGCGCTTATTTTTGATGAGGATTTTACGTTTGAGGTCGTTCGGAGAGGGCAAGGGGCGCCCAGATTCAATCTGTCAAAGAGAACACAGTCATATATTTAAATATGTCATCATCATCATCCTTAAATAATCCATCATCATAAAATTACTATTGATAGAGATGAGCGTATTCACCGGAAAGTTCTCCACAGGCAGTTTGAGGAGGAAGTCGCCAAAGGTCTCCTCACAATATTTGGCCATCTTGTACTGCTGTGGTTTACTGATGACACACACACACACACACACACACACATACAGAATGAATTGTGTCCATGTACTGTATAATGTATAAAGCACTACGGCAAATAATCACATGAGCAAAATCATACAGTAACACTTGCTTATGACTGAATTGTACATTTACCAGCAATGATTTTCAAAGGACAAAATAACCGGGTTATCTGAAGTGACAAATGCCGTCTCTTTGATCGCTTGGATAACATCCTGTTGAAAGAGGAGGAGGAACAGGGAAAAAAAAAAGAAAACAAAGAGCATTAGGAAGGAAGAAGCCATGATTAACGCACCACCATTCTTTCAACACCAGAGGGCAGGCACACATAAAGAGAAACTCTTAAAGATGTTGCAGGAAATGGCTCAGCAGGTTCTGTACTGTGGTGTGTGTGGTTGTGTTCACCTTAAATAAGATATCTGTGCACATGGCCTTTCCATGAGTGATGATTGGCTCCTGGTCCTCTCCTTTCCCATCCCAGCAGTCCAGCTCTACACACCTGACATCATGAAGAGCACCGACCAATGAACATGCATAGTTACATACAACCCTCACTTATCCAATGGGCTGTGTGTTTCTCCACCATCTACCTGCATCCTGACAGTAGAACCTGGCGATACATCTCCACGGAGGACTTCCCTCCAAACTGTCGGCCTGTCAGGTAGGTGTTGTGGGAGGAGCTGATGAAGTAATGGGCCAGCGGTTGGTCCATCTCCTGGTACAACTCCAGCCGGTCCAAGAAAACTGGAGCGTTTTCATCTGACATCAGGTACCGACAGAACCCGTCACTGGACATTTGACCTGGAAAAGAGAGGGTAAGAGGTCGTCCCTGTTTCATACAAGAATAATCAGCTGGATGATGCAGTTGTTAGAGATTCTTTAGAAAAGGAAATAGTTGGATATATTTTGCAAGTCTGGGACTACTTAAAAAAAAACCTGATTTAACAAACTGAGCCCAAACCAGAACTCTCCTGAACCCTGAGAGGGAAAAGTCAGAGTTTTCATTTCCAGATCAGCTGATGTGAGTTGGTTCAATCAAGCTCAGATACTGCGATTCACCATGTCAGTGGTTAAAATAAATCTTGCTCAATAGCATTCAGTGACTATATTTCAACAAGTAGTCGTATATTTATATATCATAGTTAAAATGCAATTTAAAAATGTCACAGTATAAAGATCACGTTTGAACGAAAGTTATCGTGCTCACTCAGAAATAATCTACAATACAGTAATATAATAAAAAGAAATGAACAATCAGCAGAACTAATCACATTAATCACATAATATATACATGTTCATTTACAAATTAGTGTCCAATTGATATTTTTATCATCCAACTCAAACTTCTGCACGTAGATGTGCTCTGATGAACTTTAACATGAACTGTATGAATGAGGAACTGAAACATGATCTAGCTTCATCATTCTCTGCAGGAAGAGACAGAGAAACTGATCTCAGACTTAAACTCAGAGTTTGTCTCGAACAGGCCCTTGGATAACACACATTGAACCCAGGAGTCTGGTCAAATCTTCACATTTGCCTTCATGTTAACAGTCAGACTGTCTGCTTTACAGATTGTAATGAAAAGAAATGCTGTAGAAGTTTCCTGCCACAGAACATCAGCTGCTCTGTGTCAAAGGTACATGGAGTTGATTTAGCAACACCTGCTGCTGTGTGAATAAGAAATGAGCTGAATGACACAGATGCATTTTACTGCATCAACTTAACACTACAGCAGGGTCTATTACTTGGTGTGACACACTGCAATGTCAAAGTCACACAGGCAGGTGGCAGCAAAGCCTTCTATATCCACCTGCCTCCTGTTTCCCTCCATTCAGCCTTTTACCTTTCTTCTTCAGGTCGTCATCTCGCTCGTATTTGTCAATGATCTGCATGGCTCGCTTAGGGTCATAGAACGGGAACAGAATCTCATTTAACCGGGGGTCGCGCTGGTTCTGCAGAGCAGCACACACACACACGCACACACACACACACACAGAGAGTCATCCACACTGAGTTATTTCCAAACACTAACTGGATTTAAGACACTGACACAGAACAGGGCTCAGTTTAATGTAGCATGGGACAAAGTGCTAACAGCGCTCCTCCTCTTATTTAGACAAATATAATTGTTTTTAATAGTTTACTAAATGTGACAAACAGAAAGCCACTCCGGGTTAGACAAGACGTAACAAACAAAACTTCATTGTGAGATATTCACAGGAAACTGAGCCAACGGTGCAGTGGTTGGTTTAAAAGTGAGGGAGTCACACATGGAGGGGTTCATGTCAGCTCTATAGAAGCAACACATCAGCATTAGGACAAATAAATGCCACAGCCCACTGTGTTAGCCAGGTGGGAGTTCATCTAACCAAAGCTGAGGGTCTACTGGTGGCACCGGAGCGTGAGCAACAGGACTGGTCATGAAGCGGCACACACGGGACTGCACAGCGGAGCCACTAAGCAGGTATTCAGCCACAAAGAGCACGGCCACGCACCACAGACAGACAGCGGGAAGCAAGATGAGCCAAGCGGGAAGCAACAGGATGGAAACCTCTATCCTCCCGTTGCCATGGCAACACCAATCAGACACAGGCTAGGCAAGCCGCGGCGGCGATGGAAGATGGGGGGGACTGGGATGAGGGCGGGCGTGCAGGACAGGGCAGCGGGTTGAAGTTGCCCTCGCAGGGCTGACTGGAAGTGAAAACATTTTGTCCCACATCCCATTAACGGAGTTCAAATGAGGGCCGGCTGACGTGCAGTCCGAGCTGGAGGGCAACTTCCACCGAGAGCAGGGGAGGGGGCGGGAGGGGGTGAAGCAGGGGAGTCGCAGAGAGGGGCGCGGGCAAACCACACACACAGAGAGACGTTAATGAATGATAAAGAGCTTACTTCATTCAGAAAGCTGACTAACTGTTCTACAGTTAAATAATCAGTTTTGCTCCCATTGCTGCAAAGGAATTAATTAGAAGAAGAAAAAAAACAAAATGTTATGCTTCTTAATAAGACAAGTCATTCACACAGTCAGTTAAAATTAGAAAGAGGATCAGTCTTCAACGTTACACTTTTAGTCACAACATGTTAATCACGGCTCGTTCTAAGTGTTGTCATTAGGTGGAGCCGTGGAAGCAGGTTAGGCTGTCCAGACGTAGTTAGTGCAGCGGCCGCAGAAACATCTCTCCTGATGCACAACAAGATGCACTTTCTCACACTTGAACAGTGGATATCATTGTTCTGTCCGGCCACATGGTAACATGGGTACAGGGCAATGCAAGGGCACCACTGTCACTTGGTTATTTGGAAGATTGATTATATTTCAGGTGTAACAATCAGTCATTATTAAAAGCGTGCAGGCAGGTTATAAAGGGAGACTCACATTTTCTTGAAGAGTTCTTCGATGTCGGTGCGAGGGCAGATCTTCTGTGTGAGCGCGTAGAAAATGTCATAGGTGAAATCTACTGGTTCAATCTCATCGTTCTGGGGAAGGGAAACGAGACGGCTGTTAGCTTTTCACTGACACATACAGTATAGATCCATCTGATCATTACAGTGGACAATCAGTGTTGTCTGACCTTTCCACTAGGAAGGCCCAGGTCCTTCAGAGCCTGGAAAATCCCTTTCTCCGTCTTCCCTGATGCGAATGTGCGTGTAATGCTGTGAAAGACGAGGAGGGAAAGGGTTTGAGTTAGAAGAGCTGAATATGAGATGAGTGAGTTATACTAGAATTAAAACGATTGATATTGTTTAAACTAATCTGCCACGATGTTCTCTTACCCTCTCACAGGAATCTTCCCATTCACGTTGGTCAGGAAGCACATTCTCATCCAACTAAAGGAGACGAGGAATTTGGATTTACAGACAAAGTGAACTTAAAACTGTTTATTATCACACTTTTCCCAACGCAGAGTGAAGCTAAATAAAGACGTGTGGAAAGTGGGCAGCAGGAGGCACTTACTGTTTCTTGAGGCAGGTCATTGGACAGACGTTGTTGGCCTTAAAGTTGTGAATCACCGACCTCAAACCCTCGATCCACTTCTGCAAAACAAACAAGCAAAAGTATTTAGGACACACACACACAAACACACACACTTATCTAACACACACTAACCAGCAGAAGGCCAGATATATACGCAGCAGCTGAGAGGGTATCCAGAGGTGTGTATTGTGTTTAGAGGTCTGTCTTTGGGGAAATAAACAAAAGCAAACGAATTGCCCTTTTATTCACACACAAAGGCGTGTGTTTTGACAGAACCACTGGGTACAGGCACATACACACATACGGAAGCACACACACGTCGTTTCAAGGCCACAAGCGGTGACGGTAAACAAATAGCTAGAGAAGGCCGTGTAACATTCTCATGGAAACCCTGCTGACTGCATCCACACAAACAACACTGACGTTTTTGACCCTCCTGGTTTCCCGTCACTGCTTCACACTCTCCGTCTTTTGTGCTCCGACTCTCCTCCACACGAATTATTGATGACGTCATTATAAAAGCAGAGATAACATAGGTGCAGCAGTGGGTAGGCTGTGTGGGTATGTGTGTGGTGTTCATGAAGCGGTGTGTAAGCGCTGGTGTGAGTGTGTGTGTCTGCTGATGTAAATAACTCTGTCATTTCCCGGGGTCTGATACTTAGGGCCGCCTGCGTGTGTGTGTGTGCGTGCGTGCGTGTGTGTGTGAGAGAGAGAGCAAGGCAAGGGGACAGAAATAGCAGGAATTAATGTGTTTTAAAATGTGGGGGATGAGGGCGTGTACCTGGATCTCTGTGCGTGTGAGTGTGTGCCAGGCCCCCCCATATCATTGGCAGCCCTGTGGCACTGAGCTCTCTGGAGTGTAAACATCATTTGTAACACCCATCACCACAAAAACACCCTCTCCTGGAAACTGCATCAACACAAACAGTGTGGTGACCAACAGAGCTGTGCTGGCACCCACCAGCCTGGCACCCACCAAACTGGTTTCAAACTGGTTTCAAACTGGTTTCTTTTAAACCATTGGGACATTTTTGTGTCAGAAATGACATTTTAAAACATGAATATTTTCTGGACTTTTCTTTTACACCAAAGTGAGATTTCTGCCCCCCCCATTGCATCCTGTTTGATGTCACCAATGCAGTGACAACTGAGGCGCTCTCTCCCCCACAATGTCTGCCATGTTAGCGCATTCACTTGCACGTAGTCTCGTTGCCAGAGACGTAGCTGATAAAAACGTCATTTGACGTAGCAGCACCCAGCACTGAAAACAATAGATTAACAACAAATGCTTTGATAGGCTAGAGTTGAGGTTGACAGGGGGAGAGAGCGAGGAAGACATGCAGCAAAGGTTTTGGAACTGAACCAGCCGCAGAAGGACTCTGTACGTCGCCTTTATATTCATCAGAAATTGTTTGTATGTCATCTATCTCTCCATCTATCTCTCCATCTATCTCTCCATCCATCCATCCATCTGATGGTAGACGACCCTGAGGTTGAGAAAAAGTGCGCCGACTCAAACTTGTTAAAGTGCTTTTTCTTGTTTTGTCTTTGGGTCTTTCAGTGATTGCCAGGTCTTTGGGCCACAGTGGGTTTCTCACAAATAGAAGATAGGGCAGATGACTTTTACTGGGTTGTCCTCGAAAACTTTCCTTTGCCTTGAAGCGGCGTCTCTAACCTTTGCAGACAGTGAAAGGATGGAGATATTGTGCGGGTCTTTGTTATTCTCAAAAATGCCAAGAAAACACCAAAAAACGACATTCGATCGATCAAAACAAGTGTCGTCTCTGTAGCTTGAGCTTTAAATTGAGCTTGTTTCTATGTTTTACACCTTTTTCATCAATGGGCCACACTATTGGACTGGGAGCCATTTTCCACAGTTACAATAAACATGGGCACTGCAGCTTGTTTGGAGTCAGGCCCTCAAACACTGTCAAGCTGCCATAACTACACCCCAGTGCACCAAATGGATATTAACGTGCAGCTAAAAATAGTCCTGTACACACGAGTACTGTTCTATAAGAATTACAGTGCTCAGCTTTTTGAGGAAAGCCTTTCAGAAAATTAGGCTTTATATTTGTGACTCATATTAAAAGACTTACGTCTTTAAAGGGCTTTAGAGACAGACACAAGGGAAGACAGAGAGAATTGAGAGAACCACCGAACATTGTTATCGGTTTTTATTTCTTCAATTTTAGCGTTATAAATCATGTCCATATTAACAAAACTTTATTTTATGTTCACGCATTGTTGCCGGCGACCCAATCCAACCAAAGGACTGACTGATGTGGAAGCCGATGCTGATACAGATATTAGGGATTTAAGATTTTTTTCAAATCTTTAAAAAAAAAAAAAAAAGTTAGAATAGAAGCTAAATTAAGAAAAGTATGTTTATTTTTCAATAAAAAATAATACAAATAATAATTTTGAAAAATAAATGAAAATAAGCAGCTGCACATTTTTTCTGCCTTTTTTATTCTGTATAATTTAGGTTTTTATATCAACACATATTTGCAACATAAACGCAGACATCACTATGTTGGTGATTTGACACTCAAAACGATTTGCTGTCTTTCACGTCTGGAGTTTGTTTATACAGCTTCGTGTACTTATTCTGTCAGAGATCATATCGACAGGTTTCTGGGGAGTTTATGAAAACCTTTTCTATGTTAGCTAGTCGGCCGATATCTGCAAACATCAACGCAGAAACTGATACGTCTGTGAGAGGCTCATATTGGCGGATTTTTCAAGGACATCCAATAAGTTGTTCGGACTCTGGTGTGAAGCATTTCGTTATGTCAACACTGACACAGAATCATCTTGGTGGCATCACTCTTCAAATCAATTCAGGTCCAGAAAACCGAAGTGTAGTCTAAACAAACTCCTGTGTGTTATCAGTGTCTGAGTTTGCCAGTGGGGATCTGCAATACTGATGTCAGCTGATTAGAGTGAAAGAATAAGAGAGAGAGAGATGGTGGATGAGTAAGTGAAAGAGAGAGTGAGTGTCAGAGGAAGGGGTGTTATCCATCTGTCTGAGCCAAAAACAGAAAGGAGGAGATGAGTGAGAAAGTTGTTTCTGTACTTAATCAGCCTGATTTCTCTCAGAGCTTTTCCCTTGATGAGTGGGTAGAAGACGAGAGAAAGAAGAGAGAAATAAAAGAGAGCGAGGGGACACTTCAGGAGAGACAAAAGGGATCAGAAAGTAACAGCTAAAGCAGGAGAGCAGCAGGGACCAAGGAAAGAGATGAACCAAGAGAGGAAAAGATGAGTCATTCTAAAAGTGTCTATTTATCCAAGGTCATTTCTGCCTTATGTGGGAGTCAGCATATAAACCATTCACCTACCAATTTGCCTTTGTTCCGAATTAAATATGTGCCGTGTCAGGGTGTTCTCTAAACCTCTGAATTCCATACTGTGGAAATGTTGAATGGTTTTGGGGGGGGTACGACACAGTGGCTTTGTTTTCCAACCATCTGGGACGTACAACTAAAGCTGCTCCCAGACATGCACTGAACTCCAGACATTTTCCGAAGGCGTTTTAATTTGAGAACTCAAATGTCTGAGTCAGTTGCTCTGGACATTTTCCAGAAACTTTCCTGCCAGCCTCCTACTGAATTGTCCAAAAACCAGCCAATGTGAGAATACAGCAGGAAACACAGCCACAAGTGTTGATAGCTTTTTTTAACATGTGACGGATGCGACTGTGGAAGAATGAATGTCTCAGGATGAAAAAGATTTGGCTGAGCTGTAAACTATACAGGAGATTTCCTCAGTGATTATACATCACGTCCCGTCTCCTTCATGCTCGAGATGCCATTCCCTGCTGAATGTTTCTGACGTTTTCCTGTTGGTGTGAACACATCTGACCCGGACAATCACCTGCTGTGTTCTTCATATGTGAAAGGAAAGAGCCCATGTCTGAAAGCAGCTTAAATGTAGTGAGTGAGTGAGTGAATATAAATTAATTCATTAATCACAGAGCCTGGGCAATAAGCTGTGGAGATGCGGAGGATGCATGTGTTTACCCTGGCTGTGTCTGGGCTCTCTGCCACCATGAACATGAAGTTAAGGTTGACCAGGTCTGTGCCGCTGCAGATGCAGATGATACAACCCTCCAAGTCGGCCTCCGTCTTTCCAATGGCCTCGAACGACGTCAAGATCTTCGGGTCCTGAGAAAGTAGGAGAAAGGGGAAAGGTAATTCAGTTTCTGGAGGAAGACGGATTTCATCAGGCTGTGGTTGGGGCATGTTGTTCAGACATAAAATAATCTATAACTTTAAGAGTCAGCAGAGGGAAATTTAATAAAATCTCGGAGGGCATTCTGATATTACTGCAGTAAAACAGTCACTGACAAGAAAACACAAAGGGAGAGAAGCTTAGGGAGAAAGATGTAGAAAAGTGAATTGCTGCTGTGGGGAGACGCCACTGGATAAAAAAAAAATAGCACGATTTACAGGCTGCGTGTTGCTCAGGACACCTGAAGCTCCATGTCAGCTACAGACTGATATAATGCATATCATCATCATTGAACAAATTAGATAACTCAACTAAAAACAAATCTCAGCCGAAAAAACTAATTTAGATTATTGAAAAGTTTAGCTGAGTCACTTCCCCACAGGCAGAGCAAACAGCCGAGCACTGCACAAGATGTTTTACATTTAAAAGATCATTTGAATTACAACAACCTGTGCTCAATGCTAATGCCTGTTAAAGACATGACATTTCGGACATTTAAAGAGCCGGATTTCCCCGGTTTATTCTCCTCAGAATCTATACTTCTCACCACAGCTCAGCCTGAAATAGAAAACCCATGACAACACTCACACCATCAAAAACACAGCACGATTCCTCCCTCTCATCTTTTCAATCCGATTTCAGTCTGCCGCTATCGTCGCCCTGCAGATAGTAATTCGTATTTTTGTTATACGATTGAATTAACAGGCAACAGGCTTGACTGCTTTTAAAACCCCAGCCAGCAATTATCCGAAGCCATTCATCTTTCTCTCACTCATTGGATTATGTGAAACTGCTGCCTGAGCTTGTGTAACCGCGTTACCCTCCGAGGAGGAGCCCCGCGAACGGACGCTTCTCACAGAGCGGCGCAGAGCATTCGATCAAACAGGAGGAGCTGCTGTCAGGCCCCAGTATCTGTATACGTGTCCTTACACATGTACATACACACGTCTACACAGAGCCACAAACAAACAGACCCCCTCCTGCGGCCAACAGTACATACACAGACAGGTTGTGTACTCAGCACACACCAGTGTCTTCTGTCAGCCCTCGGACTTTTAGAGGCTTCGCAGGTTTGCATTCTAATTAGAAGCAGGCGTCCACAGGGGTATTTTCCTGTAACAGCTCTCATTATTCATCTGCTCCCCATGATGCCTATGATATAATGTGTCACTGTCAAGGCTAAACTGCACAAATCAATATTTAATATACAGAAAAACCAGGCAGGTAAACACGCCGCGTGTGTGTGAGCGACTCAGAATCAGCACTGAGAAGAAGAATAATGCAGTGTGTACTCTTTGCTTTTTCAGGACCAGTTCCCTGTTACCTAAGGAAAAGTATTTCTGACAGAGACAGAACGTCTTGTGGCTGTGAGCATTTGATCCCATAGAGTGAACTCCTTAACCCACTGATTTTCTGACAGCCCATCATAATAGGGCTGGAAGCACATTTTTTCATTATTCCTCTCTGGGTCAAAAGCACAAACCAGAGCGGCAAGAAATAAGAAAGAAGTTTCAGATACAACCTGCGGCTAAACCGAGCCAGGGTTGGATAAATATGGATGAGTTAAATATTTCATGTTTATGTTCCTCGAGTGCCCCAGGTGAAAGTGATATTTGATGGAGAAGCTTGGCAGCGAGGAGTCGGCTGAGAGTCCCAGATCAGTCTGTCGATTTATGCATCACACTGCTGAAGCCTCGGCTAATTAAAGCATGAATACCACCATTGACGTATCGGTCTCCGTAGATTCCACAAGGCCTGACGGCGTGGGAGCAGGAGACTGAATGCTGAAGTGGGGGGGGGGGGTTGGGCAGACAGCATTTATGTTTTGGAGGCAGAAGCGATGGAAACTGTTTATTTCCTGAGGTCTCACCTTCGGGACGGCACCGACTCGGATACTGTTGATGAGCGAACACTCGAGCACCTGGCCTTCCTGCAGGAGAGAAACACAGATGGAAAGAAAGAGGGGCGGTGGAAAAGGGAGGGATGACAGCAGGTGAGAGGGGAGACGGGGAGGGAGGAGGAGAAGATTACAAAATCAAAGCAGATGGATTACAGTGGGATTTGTTTTTTATTTCTGCTAATACTTCTACGCCACAACTTCTCAGCATCTGTCTGGAAGTTATTCATGCTGGTCAATATCTGCACATATTTACTTATGATCATATCTATTTTGTGTATTGGTTAAAGCAGTAATGACACTCAAAGGTTCAATATACAAGTTTGATTGGCAGTGAGCTAATCCCTAATCTCCACCCACCTGTATTCCCACACAGAATAAAGAGGTATAGAGCATAGAATGTATACATAGATGGACGACTTCTTCCCACTATCCCAAAATATCCTATTTCCAAAACGCTGCCATCTTGTGCTGATGGAGCCAGAGTCTGTACAGTTGTAATGGTGGTGGGGGGGGAGTACACGCACTCGACCAATTGCAATTTGAACTGTCAATTATGATGTTTCCCCCTGTTTTTATAGCACCAGATAGATTGTTAAAACTAAACTTACCAGACAGAAACTAATTTGACACAGAGTTTGAGTTTTTACTTTGGTCGATATCCCATCTACTAACATGGATGAGGCGAGGTTTATGACCTATTCTGTAACTAACCACCGAGAGGGCAATTGATTGAAGTGGATTACATGAAAACCACACCCAAATATAAGAAAAAGAAAATACAAAACATACAAAATATCAATACATTTTAAAGGTTGAAGTTTGTAATAGCATTTCAAACACAAGGATGTCAGTGCATCTTAAAATGTTTAAAAAAAAACTTAAAACTAGAAACAATTAAACTGAAAAATAAAGCGACCACAGTTAATGTTGAGAGTCTATCTAAACTTTGCATGCTTGGGGAAAACATCAGCAGTGAGGAAGAGGATTTCTAGTCTCATTTCATTTCTGGGGGCCTTCATTGTTAGATGTAATTTTGTTTCTATTATTCACTTGGTGGCCCACACATATCTTCTGTCATGGTGATGAAACTGCGTTGAGCTGTTTGCTTTTAGGTTCTTCTCTTGGCTTTGATGGAAGCTCAAAATTACTTTTTCCCATGAAAAGCAATTCTTCACGACCTTGAAATGGCTCCAATGCAACTCTACATCTTTGCTTCATTTAATATTTGCAGATCTATGAATATGGAAATTGGCACTGCCTCAATCCCCACCCACTCCTCAGCCGCACGCCTGTATCTCGCATCACACACACAAACCTCTGCTAGTTTCCTGTTTTCTAGTGACTGAACACAATAGCAAGTGATTTTGGAGTCAGGCAATCATCTGCAAACTGGAAACCGACTACAGAACAGCAAATTATACGGGGTTATCTACAAGTTGATGTATTGGTGACTGATAAGCAGTCAACGCCATAGCTATGTCTATCGTGAAACTTTAATGCCCCAATGGCGGTCTCATAAAAAACTATTTAGACAGCCTGGGTTTTATGGCGTTATACATTTGTGCCTCGTTCCTGAGCAAGCAATTTGAGATTTGGAGCATTATGTTGCAACCACATAACTTATATTTAGAAGAGACATTTTTCTGCCCACAGTCCAAAAGGCATACAAATTGGGGATGGGTAAATTGGATACTATAATTGTCCATAAGTGTGAATGTGAATGGTTATTTGTCTTTATGTTGACCCTGTGATACTCTGGCAACCTGTCCAGGGCGGACCCCGCCTCTTGCCCAGTGTCAGCTGGGATTAGCTTCAGCTCCCTTCTGACCCTCAAGGGATAAGTGGTAAAGATAATCAATTATGTTCACAATAAATGTATTTATATGAATTCTGATTGGCCGTTCTGTGTTTTATTATTCAGAATTTACCCTCGTGGATTGGTTTATTTTGTGACAAGTGTAATGCTGCAGGTTGAGCGTGTGTGCAGGCACAGAGTGGAGAGTTTGTGTGAATGTAGGAGTTCAACTGTGTGTGATGGGTTATTTAGCACATAGAACATGCAACTATATTTATTGCACACACAATAGATTTTGATTTGCTTAAATAAAATAACTTTCACTTACAAACAATTAAAATATAATTTGTGTCTGCTATATATATTTTTTTTCCCCGTACTTTCAAATCTCAAATTGCTCACTCAGGAATGGAACAAATGGTACAAACACAACGCCCTTAACCCTGGCAGAGACCATCATTGCTGCACTTAAGTTTTGACATTAACATAGTTAGCCGTGGCGTTGACTGCTAATCAGTCATGATGTGTCATGTATCAAATAAAAAAGCCAAGGTTAAAAAGTTGATTTTCATTGGAGGGGGTTGAGGACTAAAAGACCAAATGTAACTCCTTAAAAGAACAGGTCTTGTCTCAAGTCCCTTGTTAAATAAAGTTTACCGAACAATATAAAGTGCAACACCAGAATGACACCAGTTTCTCAGTGACATGTTAGTGTTTGATTATGTGCACTTTGCTTTACTACACCTCTTCTCTGTTGACTTTTAGATGCTGTCTCCTGCGTATAAAATATCCTATTTTGGACCAAAAGCTTTTCCTTTGCGAGACCTCCCGAGAGAGAAAAGAACACACAAAATGTCAAGACTTGGAGGTGATACCTTTCCCTCGCTCTTCCAGGTGATGAAGAAGCCAAACTCGTCCACCCTCATCTGACAACTGGGCTCAAAGAAGTACGGGTCCTGCAGAGGGAAGAGAAGATTTTTATGAGACAGGGGGCTGCATCACAGGCTTTTGACATTTAATGACATTAAACAGCCAACCTGTTTCTCACACACACACACAAAGGGCTTATGCAACCAGACAAACACATGTAACGCAAATTCATTTCCACGATGTACCTGTCGGCCTGAGGACACACAACGATTCACTCACAAAGTACGCACAACACATTTAGTTTGTACACACACGAGTTGCGTGCGGAGGAGATGAAACCTGCTGCTAAGGCAAACACAAAGTGAGATAAATGTGACTGCCAGGAACCGTTAAATGCCAACACCCTCTGACTGGAACACAGGGCTGTGCATTAGAGACAGAGGACAACCCTGAGCAGATTGTCTGTCTCCAGGATCCAGAAGTGAGCTGGTACAGTGACTATGATGCTGCTGCACACTGGTGTACGCTCTGGATCCATCAGCTGATGTGTAACATGGAGCGACCGCTGATTTGGTTCAACTCATCTCCAAACATTAGTCTGCCTGTCTAACCCAAACATTTTACACTAAACTCAAACAGCTGCTGCAAGCTGAGATTATACTGATAAATGATTGTGTCAAATGTGTGTATGTGTCCAGGTATAACTCATGTTGTGGGGTCATGAATCTGTTTACACGGTCACATTATGGAGACTTGTCTTCCACATGGGGAAAAGACCAAATCCCCATAAAAGATAAAGACAAAGACATTTTAAGATTAGGTTAGTTTCAGGTTAGGTTAAGGGTAATGTTAGCTTCAGGTATAGGTTTAGGTTAAAGGTTAAGTTAAGGGTTGGGTTAAGGTTAGACAAATAGTAATTATAGTTAAGGTTAGATTACGTCTCCAGGAAATCCATTTAAGTCAATAAAATGTCCTTGGGAGTCATGGAGACATGGCTGTGTGTGTTTATCCAGCTACAATCACACATCTAAGAATAATAAAACATAGAGAGTGAGAAACATAGAAAACAGGAGATGGCTGCTGGGTCACTCTTACTCTAATATTAGCAATAGGGAACAGTGTGTGACACGCACACACACATTTTAATCTTTCAGGATGCTGCTGCCATGAGATACACTGCTGAGAACAGGACTAAGCTGAGCTGTTTTGTGGCTGCCCTCCATACTGCGCTACCATGTCATCCAAAACCACCATGAAAACCAATAGAACAATCCTAAATCCATTTAGGAAACAGTGAGACTGCTGTTAAGTGCAGTTAAAAGCTTGACTCTCTTTCATCTGAAATAAGTATGACAGACGGTTCAGTTGCACATCGTGAAGCCGAGTATGAAAGAGACGGTCCCAAATGAGCCCTGACTGTTAAGAACATACAGCAGGCTACTGTTACACTATCAGACGGCTTGTTCTTGTAAAGCTAAAAGGTTTATGGGAACACTCAGTCCTTCCAAACGCAGAGGAACAATTCACTCAGGACCCAGCCGTCTCCTTGTGGAAGTGGACAGACACATTAAGACCCCTGGTTATGGCCCAGCTTCTTTGCGACATGTGTACATTCTTTGCTAAGTGCCCGGGGAAGTGTAATTCAGTGTGTGTGGATGTGTGTGTTCTCTGTTCATCCTCTTCTGTTGCCTCCATCTTGGATAAAGGAACAGCAAACAAAAACAGACTCTCACTCACTGACATGGATAAAACACATCAATGGTTCATCATACTAACGTATGTACTATATATATTCAAAGGGAGCTAAGCTATGTAACTAAAAGGCACAAAAAGTCCTTTGTTTACATTTGTATGAATGACAATCAAGGAGATGTACTCACATACACACACATACACACACACATGACCTCGAGCAACATGAAGCCATTGGCTGTCTGATGAAAACAGGAACTGTTTGTGCTCTGACCAACTGGTGCTTAGCAGTGAATGACTATTCATAGTGAAAAAATGCAAGGTCACCATGTTCAGTATCTAGTTACATTATTGCTTTTTTTCAGCCATTTGTCTTTAATCCGAATAAATGTATTTATTTTTGTATGTTCATCAATATGTTACATTTGTTGTACTCCCACAATGTAAGTAATGATAATGTGAAAGGATCTCACTTCATGTATAATAGGATTATGTTACGTCACAGTCAACTTCAAGGTATTAACTTTATCCTTATGACAGTAAAGAAATAAAGCTATCTACACTATATACATCTAACTCATGGATGGAGTGCACATGTTGTGAGTGTGATACTTTTAGTCTAAATCACTGAAACAATATTGTACCTGATAATTAATACAGCCTATGTAGGACTTACAATAATATCTACTATATTAAGTTTTCTTTGAAGTAAACTAGAAGGAAGTATAAGAATTTGAATTTTTTTCTTTCTACGTTTTAACATTTGTGACCTGTTTTTCTCGGACATCATCACCTGTCAATAGGTGGCTCTTCAGTTTCCATGGAAACCAAACATCAGCAAGATCTTAATCTATGTGGCTTGATTAGTAGTAGGACAATGACTGACTGACACACACACGCACACACACACAAAGCCCTCAGGCTCTTAGCACAACTGATCATTGAGAATCCGTTTGACCTCTGACCTCACTGCCACTTGACTGGTCAAAGAGGAAAATCTAATATCCCACTTTCACTGTTAAGATACTGCAAAGGTAACAGACATGTGAGGCATCTCCCACAGAACTGTACAGAAATCAAGCTAAACAAATAAAAGGTGAAGAAAAACAATAAATCCAGGTAGTGAAATAGGTCCCCTATAAAGCTTTGACTCACACTCAAAACCATGCAGCCACACACACACACCCGCACGCACACACACACGCGCACAAGCTAACAAACATGCGTACTACCTGTCTCTACCATCTGTCACTCAGTGGGGTTTCAGTCAGTGAAGAAGGTTTTGTGGAAAAAAAATCCATCCATGCTGTTTAGCATATTTGCCTGTGTGTGTGTGTGTGTGTGTGTGTGTGTGTGTGTGTGTGTGTGTGTGTGTGTGTGTGTGTGTGTGTGTGTGTGTGTGTGTGTGTGTGTGTGTGTGTGTGTGTGTGAGTGAGAGCATGTCTTTGTTTGTGGGTGGGTGGACTCTTGGCAAATGTCATTTCAATTGACCCAGATGTCCCCTGCAGGCTTCGTATTTGCCAAGCAACGGAGCAACAGCTAGTCACTCACTTAACTAAAAAGGGAAGTTTTCGGACAAAGTTACTTTATTATGAGTTTCAGAACTATCCCTTCCAAAATACAATAATTTGAGTAAGTCTCTAAAAAATACTTAATAATCATGTAAAACATAATTTTTAGTGAACAAAATTATTCCTGTTACTATTCCGCTAAAAGAAAGGATAATATCAGTTTACTGACTTTTTAAGACCATAATGAATGAAATTTAAGACCAATGACGAGTGCGACAGATATGCAGGAATATCAGAGGCCCAGAATAACTAACACCTCCCTAAAATTGAGGAGAAGGTGAAGTAGCCTAATACCACTTGAAAGACCATGTTGTCTCTCATCCTACAGGTATAGACAGTAGGTATCTATAGACTTTCCCACATCCCATAGGAGATCAATTCTGGTATTTGTAGACTCAGTTATTAGTTCCATGTTGGTCTTATTTTTAGTTTTATAACAGCGTGCTAATATCTGTATTGTTTTAGACAGAGAGGTATTACAAACTTTGCATGCTGTCAAATTTGAAACCATATAGGAAGTAGCATTAACATAATTAGACCTACTAAAACATATAAAAATGTAATATTTTGATGTGTTTATTCGTTTTTAGGGACTAAACTAGACTTTGATAGACTTTTTAGGACCCAGAGGAAACCCTGTTAGAGGGTTGAGAGGGAAGCTGCCATCATTAATTTTAACCTTTAAAGTGACCGGCACAGTTTGACCTTATTATCAGTCAGGACAGTTCTATAGTCTCACACAGACAAGACTACGGAATCGCCCACAGCATTTGTGTGGGGGAGTTACGGCTCTGAGAGCTCAACACTGCAACTGAAGAGAACACATATGCAAACAGACCAAACACAAGCAAATGAAAAATCAATGTGACAACACATCCACTGTAAATACACACGACAA
The DNA here is from genome assembly GCF_009819705.1 of Hippoglossus hippoglossus. NCBI lineage: Eukaryota > Metazoa > Chordata > Actinopteri > Pleuronectiformes > Pleuronectidae > Hippoglossus > Hippoglossus hippoglossus. Next base: position 13,592,357 of record NC_047174.1, read on the forward strand.
AACCAAATAGACAAACGTGCTAAAAATAGTCAAAGCACAAATAAGTGCAGCAATGTGCTGCAAGTGATAGACGACAGAGTAATGTGTTTTTGAGGAGAGAAAAACAGTGACAATGCTGACTGGTTTTCTTACATTATAGCTAATTTTCCCAACACCCAACATGTCAGAGTCAGTTCATCACTTTTTGTGTCCCCTGGTTACATCCTACTTGCAGCATGTTTCTCTATTTGGTTGTATTATGATTATTTGCAGTGTTTATTTGCTTATATAGGAGAGAATCTGCAGGGCATGTGTTGCAACAACTAACTTTCTGCTATCGAGGAGGAAACAACTCTTGGCCTTATTTATTTCTTTAAACCAATCAGAATCATCTTATGCTAAGCTCAGGATGCAGCAAAGGTGCACCTGCAAGGTAGATGTCAGGGAGGGAATGTTGTACTGTAGAACTGTGGGGAAGTGTTGGAACACTTGTAGTTGGGGGGCGCAAATAATTATGATAAAATAGCAAACACCGTAACACGTTTATTGATTTTTTTGATTGCATACACCAATTTCATACAAAACTCAAAAGGTTGATAGTCTCTCAGCGAAGAGGACTTAGAAAATCAGTTAGAGGAAGGATGAGGACAATGCTGCGTCCCTGTTGGCAGGCTTCATACCAGTCCTGACCCTGTCCTGTCCTGTCCAAGCCTGGCTCGCATTCACAGCAGCAGCACACAGAGGACTCTCTTCAGAAGCATGCTGGCCCAGTTTCACGGCTCACTTTGACATAGCTGAGGAATTGATGCCGACTTTTTTGCCACCGGCTTTTCAAGTTTCCTTCTCTGCCTGAGAGGGATGCACCTCCCCTCGCTGATGCCCGTATAAACAGAGAGCACTGAGGGGATTTCCTGATGCGCGCAAGGGTTTGTGTACGTACGTATGTGTGTGCGAGCGTGCGTGTGTGACACACTTTGCCTTTGCTCGGCAAATGTCCTCGCTCAGTGTCCTGATTAAGTTAGTCAGAGGAAACGTGGGCAAAAAGACAGGAGGATATAGATGGGGTCATATATACATACAGACAGACTTAGAGCAGATATTTGCTGTTGGTACTGGACAGACTGATGAGCAATAATTCAATGTTTCTCTGTTTTCAAAAATCGGATTTGTTCCCCTTAAAGTTCATATTTTTAGCTTAGATTTTTTTATGTATGATTTTATCTATTTTATTTATATTATGATGAATGGTCTATATGTAAAAACAAGGACGACGCACTCACACAGATAATCTTAACACTTTGATGGTCAAAAACGCTCAGTGGATGTGTAGCAGACAAGCAGTCGCCATGGCGAGGCATCTTAATGAGGCTGATGAATGTAGCCTGCCTATAGTGCGCCGATGACGTGTCAGGTTATAAAGGAGACTCTGCTCGTGTGTGTGTGTGTGTGTGTGTGTGTGTGCACGCTAATGACTGGCCCGGGGATGGTCATTAAAGTGAAGAATGATAGTAGGACTAATAACCTATGTCAGTATCAACAATGTCATTGACAGACTCATACAGCTCGTAACACTGGCCACGCATTCATGTGTTCATCAGGGATATGAAACATAAATCTTCACTGCATCAGTATATGTGATAAGCTGCCATTAAAAGGTTAGAAGGCTTTATTTCTCCAATTGGAGCCTTTACGGTTTTTATTTATTTGACAAAGCACCAAAGAAATGTGTCATTATTACCTCATCAAACCTGTCGAAGGAGGTGCCTTCCTGCATGAACTCAGGCAGGTGCTTCTGCCAGTTGAACACGTAGGACTTCGTCATGGTTGCTCACAAACCTGAGACCCAGAGAGGAGGGGAGGAGATGCAGAAAGAGAAACAGACAGGGTTAGTAACAGAATATCTTCAACAACCAAGACAGCGAACACACAGATGTTTCCAGGACCGAGTTTCTGTCCTCGTCTGTCCTACAGTCACAAAGATGCTGAATTCATTGAGCACAGCTACTATAAAACATTTACCACTCAACAAGGTGTGATGTGCAGGAGCTTTAGGTTTCAGGGTATTAATTTGAACAGGGTTATTTAACGGACAATAAAATGGTTTCAAAATGTTAAAGAGGCGTTAAACAAAAACCACATCAAACATCGATCAAATTCATAAATGATGTATTTAAAAATCTATTTGAAAATGCACTTTAAAAGGATTCAAATAGGACGTTTCTTTTCCATTTGCATGTCACTGCTGCTTTTCCTTTTCCCATTAGCTATTTGATTTAGCTTCTCATTTAACCTTTCCGTGACACGGTGGTACTTAACGCCGGTAAATCAAGGTTGACAATGAAAACGGGAATGACACTCAGAGAGCCCATAAACAGTCACCTTATGAAACCTCAGTTAAATTCACTAGATATGGATTTTTATTTGGATCTGCACCATATTGCACACACTCATAAAAATCAGTCCAGTAAACATGCCTGGTATTTTCATCAAGATCCATGAATCATATGACTATAGGACTATACTCTGAGGTATCAACAAAAAATGCTCCATCTTGCAATGTGCAGTTCTTTCCTGACCCATGTCACGTCCTTCCACCACGTTATCACCTAGCATTTAATGTCAGATGCATGACATTGATGAAAAATAAATTGGGTGCACAATTAGTTCTCATCTAAAAACGCCACAAGTGCAACACTGAAGATATCACTTTAAATTATTGATACATCAGTGTCCCTCATAAGAGAGTTAAAGCCAAGGCAAAGTGGCCTGCAGCAAGCATGAGGCAAGGATTTGCTCATTCAGTCCAGTTAAGCTGTAAAACAGAGGAATCCTTTTTTGTAGCAACAACAAATGTTAAATCTCAGCACAACATTTAATTCAGCCTCACAGTGAAGTGTTTTAGGCATCACAAAGGACACTGCTCGATTAAGTTACAATCCAATGTTTAGATATATTTTTCCTACAGACCAGAATAATACAAAGTCCAGAAAGGGACATAAAGCAAAACCTTGCAATCCAAGGACTATTTTCTAAGTGTTATATTGAATGTTTTGTCAAAGTGGAATTCATCTTCCACATAGTCAAAATGGAAACAATTACAAATTAACATTTCCTCTCTCCAATATTTCTCTCACCCAGTACCGATTGTGCATCTATGCACCCATGGATGTGATGTCAATCTCTTTGGATGCGGATGTGAACATTTTCTATTCTGGTGTTTTATTTTGTATTATTTTATTCTATGTTCTTAAGGTTTGTTAATGAGGTAAGTCGTCTTGATAACTGACATAAAACCAATAAACATAACTAAGAATAAATGATGTGCAGAAATGCAAGATTTACACCAGTAGAATCATTATATCTGACTGCAAAGGAGCAGTTACATGGACACTAGACAGGGCAGGCTGAGGAGAAGTGAGCACACCACTTCATCACAGGGTGAGACAGAACAACGCAGATTGAGCATCTGATGGTGAGAAAGTGAAATTTTCCATCAAGTCTACTTTTGTCCCACACTTGGCCTGAAATGAAAGTGACGTGTTTTCCTCCTAAAACACACAAAAAGCAAGTCAGGCCTGATTCATGTGACACACCTGCACGTGTATCATCCCCTAAGACATCCAGTGCACGGAGGGGGGCGGGGGTCCTGACAGGAAACTGTAATATTGTTGATGACACCGTCCAAATATAGGCTCCCCTTACGTCAGCCGCAAATGTGTCATGCAATAGCGCACTTGAAAACGTGACATGCTATGTATAGTCTAATTGCTCAGCTGGTATTATGTCCTAATGGGAATACTCTGAGGTGAGATTCAGCTGTGATTAGGTGGTCTTTCATCTTACAGTGCTGCAAATCCCTGGGATAACGATCACATTCTGCATGTACAGAAAATATAATTATATAGCACTGCTGCAGCTTTATTTGGAAAAATATTCAAAAGGATTATTCAGGGTTGTATTAATTTCTTCAGAAAAAGCTTTAATGCCGTAGTGTCTGTCTGTGAATGTGATCCCCCCCCCCCTGCAGATAGAGTAGAGACTGAAACCAGACATTTTCCTGCCAGGGATAAAGAGAGATCAACTTTAACGTTGATGGGTGAAATGACAAAAAGGAAAACAGAAAAAGAAGTAAGTAAGGACAAACAGAAAGAGAGTGTTAGGAGAAAGTTGATGGTAAAGAGAGATATGTAAAGGCGCCACGAAGAGGACATCTCTCGGCCCCTGAGCTTCCCATGGCCACAGAGATGAGAGACGAGGAGAGAGTGACAGGAGAAGCATGGAGATGAAACAGAACAGTGGTGGGCAGCGGGAGACGGATGAGTAAAACAGCTGTGTGTGACAGAGGCTGCTAGAGAGGCTGGAGGACAGGGCGGTGAGCACAGCGGGGGGGGGGTGTATGTGTGCGTGTGTGTGTGTGTGTGGGGGGGGGGAATACACAGATCAGACACAATATCAACAGAGGCTACAGAGAACTGCTGGCCGGGAGGGCTGCACTTCACCCCCTGGCATGACAAATGCAGAGTGAAACAAGGGTTTCGAGTTGTCTGCACGTCGTCATCACCAATTCATTAAACAGCAGCTAATAACAGCTAATCTCACCCAACATGCTGCTTCATAATAGATCAAATTAAGCCTGATAATAGTGGGCTGACCCTTTAGTCAAACTGAGAACATACAATTACTCTTTTTAATTCTGAGTGTAGAGTGTAGCGTATTTCAGGGGCCAACACAAAAAGTGTGATCTGCGTCACAGTGCTACAGGAGGTGTAGCAGCCAGGCCGGGTCAGTACATCCAGTAATAGAAATGAAAAGAACCAACTTCATCAAACCCAGCCCTTTGCCATCTGTGGTGAGCTAGCAGGGGACCAAAACAGACACACGTCCCGTCAGGGGGAATGAAAACACAGATGCACACTTCCTGTGGAGATTAAGAGCCGGGGACAGGCAGCGTGCCATCAACACAACCCACAGAGAGACCACTAGTGTAAATAGGCGGCACCGTGTCCAGATTGCTCAATAATAATAAACCAAATCTCAAGGAAATCTTAAACATTCCTAAATCAGATTTAAAAGTATTCAGATAGGACAAATCACACATCTAATTTGGACTAATTGGGTTGTGCTGTCCTGTCTGATGTTAGCCTAGATCTTGCCACTCTCAACAGTATGCATTAGATAACATTTTCCTCAGCGGGATGTAATCTGTCCAATAGCAGCGCGGCACACGGAGGTTTCGTAAGGCCATACTGGCTGGGCCTCTGAGCTCCTGGACGTGTGAACGTTGCACGTGAGGAGCCGAGGGAAGCTGGAGGAAGAGAGCGAGGTCCGAGCCCCCTGTCCAACCCCTGACAATGAGATAATTACGATAGATAGGAGCCCCGGGAGGCTCTCCGTTCCCAGCCTCCTCGTCTAAAATGGCAGCTAGGGTAGCACCCAGCGGTCCCACACCTCATAAACTAAAATTAGGCCAGCCAGTGGTGGAAGGGTTGACTGAGGACACATTCATGTGGACACAAGTGAACAACACACACACACACACAGTAGTACATTTTATTTGGCTGGCACAATGAGCGAGGCTATCCTTCAGCAAATAATCCCCAACAAGGAATAAAGCAACTAGATTCAACATTAAAAACAACACATTTTGCAGCTCAGACTAAGCAAGTGAAACCACAGGAAACAGTGGAATAACAGGCTTTTTAGAAAGGACCTCTTTTCATGCCTTGTTTGATCTTACCGCACACATCGTCGCCTGATGATTGCAGCATTACCATCACCATGTATTCATGCAAAACCTGACCCCATCTAACCCATGTTTTTGGATAATACTGCTGCAGAGATGAGGACCGCTAAGGCTTATGAAAGCACGACATCACTGCTTTACCTCACTAAAATTCAAATAAACCAGATAGGCTGTGAGTCATCAGAATTAAGACCTAAAGGTTAAAGAAGCAAGCGGTGACAAAACAGCAGCACCACTATGGCGCTGTGGAGCAGTGGAGCGGCTCAGTGGCCTGTAGGTGAGACTCTGTACAAGTATGGTACTGTGTGAATGTGATCAGGGAGGGGACGAGGTTGCATGTTATACCTCTATTAAACCATAATAGTGGGTATGAGGTTTTTTAATTGCAGGTTAAACTGCAAAAAAAAAGGCCGTTGACTCCTTTCAGATTGCCAGTAGGAGTTTGCCAGTTTTTTTCCCCCACAAACTGAGAAGCTCTCTCACCTTGCTTTTGACATTTGATAAAAATCGCTTTTGCACGTTGTTCCCAAGATTTAAAAAAACAATATGTACACCAATGTTCATGGCTATTTACTCAACAATGCCCAGAAGTTCAATGCACATCTGGAGGTCACACAGGAAAAGGTGCAGCATCAGTGTCTACAGACAGAGTTATTTGACCTGGGAATGAATGCTGATTTTATTAATGCATATTGCAAGAGCCAGATGTTAGTGGGTTGGTGAAAGGTAAAAATATGAAAACTATAAGCTTGTACAGTATCATTATTGTGATTACTTATTAAACTTAATATCATATACAAATTACACTTATGCCTGTGACCAGTAAAAAGCCAGACCACTACATATGCAACACTCAAGAGACACTTGTGAATTAGGCCAAGGCTTCCTCTGAACCATGCTTCATAAAAAACTGGAACGAAACTATCAACAAAACACGGAGCTGAACTGAAAATATTCCACTCCATCAATGGCAGACAACAAAAATATTAAAAGTATTTAAATTCCACGTTGACCTCGATTTTCTTCTCCTTTTGTTGCCTCAGAAAACATTGTTCTTCACTCAGTGTCAGACTCGGTGTCAAACAGCTGGTCGGAGTTAGTGCAAAAGATAAATGTTATTTATCTATGATGGGTCTTCATCTTGCAGCTTCACAATGGTTTCCTAAGCACTCGCACTCTGACCATGTATGGCCTGACTAAAAAAAATCCTCCAGTTGTGTCTTAGGTCTACTCTGAACCCCATGGTGTCTGCTTTACTTTGTCCAGAAGACGGCCAAAGACAACACATGCAGGACTATGTATTCTCACACAAGTTTTTTCTTTTACTTGTACCACAGCTGAACTCACTCCCTGCTTCATGGTTATGCATTGGCACACTACACAGCTCCTGGGCGTCTATGCTACAATCAGAGATGAAACAGAATTGATTCTCATCTTTGAGATCAAGCCTATTTCCCAAACATATATTCTCGAAAGTGTTTCGCATAGGGGCATCTTCAGCAACCTATAATTCCAGAGTGTAGGTTAGCATCCCTGCTGCTTAGTACATCAAAACATGAACTCATCAGCTCCACTTCCCTCAGGACACTGCTGGGAACACAAGCCCTTTAGTATAGTTAGTGTAAATCTTTAAAGTCCATTTTATGCAGATGTATTCCAAACACCGTCTGTGGTTGCCAAATATTAAAAAGAGAAAAACGGCGGTTTAACTGTATTCACTCACCTGAACATACTGAGAAAAGACTCAATTTACAAACGACATTGACATATTGTTTCCTCCTCACTGATCAGCTGCATTAAAAACCAGGAAAGTCCTCCTCCAGTGGCAGCTGAGGGACAGTGTGTTTCTGGTAACCAAATGCTGTGGCCACATGCTGTTTCCATGACTTACCGAGCAGGTGAAGCCAGGTGAACCATATCATGTCTAAACGTAATCAGATTGTACTTCAGAAAGAGGACGTGTCGATGAGAACAATATGTAAAAGGCCCAGTGTGAGTATGTTTCCACTTTCTCTGGCTCATTGTACCTTCTTACATTCTGAATGTGGGCGGATCTTTGTTATTTAAAAGAAGGTGAACATCGTTTCAACCTATATGTCAAACAAGAGCTGTGTGTGCACAGCAAACACATCTGAGAGAAGAACCAGTCGACTAAAACAAACGGATACAGCCTGTTTACATGACAACTCATTAAAGCTGCAGTTTCCACTTTAACTCTAAGAGGATGTCAAATAAAGCAGTAAAAAATGAAGTGTTTATTATAAAAGCATTGATGAAACAGAGGGAAGGAGCAAACCCTGACAAATGTAACAGAAACATGATGAAGCTGAAGAACCCCCCCCCCCCACACACACACACACACACTGCCTCACAGCAAGCTGCAGCCCTCTCTCTACTACTACTGATCAGTGGCACTTTACCTCAGCCTCACCAGCTGGAACACACCACCTGCTCTTGGTCAGTGCAGGGTGAGCAAAAAGCACAATTTCACTTTTGTCAGTTACTGTACAGAGAGTACAATTTACAAATCACTCATGAAAACACTTGAGTGCACCAATTGAAAAAGAACACAATTTACTGCTGTTTCACATCACCAATCCTCCCACAACTTGACAGTGACCGACCATTCACTGCTTCCAAACAAAACTTCCTTGCAAAGATTCAAGACACAGGTACCACACAAACAGATCCAGGTACACTATACACTGGACAGATCACGGTAGCACTAACACATCATAACAATGTAGAAGAGACGCAAAACTACACAACATAAGCACACCTTTCTGCTCAAATGAATGAGTTAACACACACGCATGCATGCCTGTGTGCACATCATATATACAATCTATGGTGCACATATACACTGTTAATGCTGACAAACAGGTGAATAAGGAGGGAGGCAACAATATATGTGCGCACACACACACACACACACACACACACACACACACACACACACACACACACACACACACACACACACACACACACACACACACACACACACACACACACACACACACACACACACACACACACACACACAGTCTGATTGTGTTTTGACATGCTATGGCTTCTATATAAACTTTGAGAGTGTGAGGTGAAGTTTATACTCTGCAAACACAAGTGATGTACAATATTCTTCGACTACCCTTCCACACCCAAGTCAAACATGCTATAACACTCTTATCTGGCACGACTGTAGCATTATGCCTACTTTTCACCTGGACTGTTTTATTGCAGTATATACAATGGCTTTTCACACCAGTGTCTGGCCTCTAATCTGAACTATAAACATGGCAAAGTGTCATCGTGTCCTCTTTTCTGTTTGTCTAAGATATTTACCTTGTCTTGCGGCGACGAGAGTGTGAAAGTGAAGTAAAACATTAGTCTAATCGTCCTACTTAGAGTGGATTATACAGCTAAACACTAAAAAATATTTTATTTCACACAACACCCATGCATGTGTGTTTGTCTACTGGAGGGCAGAGAAGGACAAACAGGAATGTTTCCTGTGCAGAGTCTCTACACTGCTTCTTAATGTGCCTTTTCTTCAACAGTACCATCAATCCTCCTCTGTCACTATTAGGGTCAGAGAAGCCCTTGAGGCTGAAACCATCTTAGGACACACACATCTACCGACTCACCTACGCCGACTCTCTGCAAAACACATCCACCGGGGCTGAGAACAATTTCCGTCATGTTTAAGAACTGAAGTGTGAAAAGACTGGGAAAGACGTGAACATTGAAAGGTAGTAAACTCAAAAAACAGAAGTCTGTCATCTTCTCTAAAGGCATGACTTTAACTAATGTTCTCAATTAGTCATTAGGTTTAAAAATACTAATTCAGAGCTACACATTATGACTGGCATTTCAATTCTGTTTTCATCATCAGATTCTGATGATGTCATTGCTTTTCTTTATGATTATACCAGTCATAGTGGATTATTATTATTAACACTGACACAATTTTGAGTGCTTATGTATCTTTGCAAACCCACATTTCATTATTCACAAATAATACAGAGTTTTTATACAACAATGGTTTCTCATCCATTGTAGTTTTTTATTACCTCTGCCCAGGAGGTTATGTTTTCATTGCCGCTTGTTTTATTTGTCTGATTTCCATGAAGTTTTGTGGAGTCTGGGGCATGACCCAAAGAAGAACAAAATACATTTTGGAGCAGATCTTTCTTTTTCACCTTCTTTACCGTGGCGAGATAGAGCGTTAACCTTGGCAGTAGGTATCTGCTCTCTGAGCACCCTTCTGTTTATACGTGTATTCTGTCCAATTCTAATGCATCACATTCAGTTCCCAACAAATAACTGAGATAACTTCCCACGCATGTCTTCTCTCAGCCTGCTTCAGTCCACACAAACAAGTTGTTTACTTTAATTCAGAAAGCACAACACTATCACGGCAAGGGTTAGAGGTCAAATCCCACCAGGACCATTTATTCTAGTGCTGCTTTCATGGTATTTGGTAAGTCTGAACCACATTGTATATGTATGTACAATATGTTGTAAACATGTGCTGGCAAAGGCTCACATGAAGTCAGAAAGACAGAGCCAAGTTTGGAGAAAGAATGGGGGTGAAGATAAGAGGAAAGTGAAACTTCTCTTAAAAGTTTTCAATCAACTAAATGTCCTAAGAAATAAATCATACCTAAATCTCTACCCAACCAGTGAAGCAACCAAATGTCTGAGTGGCTATTTTACAGCTGCCTGGTTTGTGCACATTACTTCATAAGGTTAACTACAGAGCAAACCACCAAAGTCACTTTCCACTGAGATATGAACACTTTGCACCGCCTCGTCTCACTACACCTTTTATCATGCATGACACAGAAATACTAAAGACAAAGCCCAACTAAAGATCTGAAAATTACCAAAATATACTGATGCTGTAACTGCATTAGTCTCTGCTAAGAAAACTGAGTCCTTGACTCAAAAGGTGGCCTTCCCATTTGTCTAACATCCTTTAAGCTCAATACTTAGTAACAGAACACAGAAATGACTCTTACTTTTTCCTAATGTGATGCGTTTGATGTCAGTGACGATGGTGCTTTCCAGGTTTTGGTCAGTTAGTCAGAGCAGAGTCTTTGCAAGAGTTAAAGCAGTAGATTGTCCCGAACAGATATGCAAACTTCAGTGCACGTCTCCTCAAAATGAGAAAATCCTCAGGACGTATCGTACAAGCAGTTTATGGAACTCGAGCAGAGGAAGGTTGCTGTACTGAGCTCTGAGGTCCTCATTGCTTTGCAGCTCAATAATGTTGTGCTGCTGTTTGTCATTCAAATCAGCTGGTTCCACCTTAAGAGGCTTAACAAATATGTTCAGTATGTTTACTCTTCATCGTCTCTCATCGAACGCCTGCAGGAGTTTACAAACTCAGCAACACATTCAAATATCATTGCAGGTTTTTGTTCTCACACAGAAGGAAAATGCAGTTCTACTGCCTTTCAGTCGCACTTGCCAAAGCAAACATGGCTTGCTACGATGTAAAACTAGGTGGTAATCTCCTGCAGAAACTGTCTTTGTTATATCTGTTGTTTCATCACGGAAAGAGAGAAAGACTAGACATCTCTTGCAGTGCCTTTTCAATATCTTCTTTCATATCCGTAATCTGCTCTGTAACAGTTCAGACTCTATGGAACAGCTTTACTTTGTCCAGATGCAGCAGCTCCACAGCAGCAACAAGGCAACAAGGCTCCATCACAAATAGCTGTCAGCTCTCTCTAACGTCATCCAAGAGCATTTTTCCTTGCAACTCATCTAGTTTAGCCGCATGATCTGAGTTGTAATGATGCTAAAGATTGTTTTTTTTTTCACTGTGACCACATAGCTGAGAAATTAGCACACTGGCTTGTCTTGACTTTAACAAAAAAAAAAAAAAAAAATGTTTATCCATTCCGGAACTGCAAATGTTCCTTTCTTGAGAGCTGCAATGATGCATAGAAGCAGTGACACATAACTATGTGTGTTATGTTCACCCTGACCAGGACCCAGACAGAGATGCAAACAGAAAGGGGCGGTACCAACCTGAAGACACACAAGTCTACTAATAATACTTTGTTTTAAAGGGTAATTTTTTCAGAGTTGCTTTTTTGTATTTGTGAATTGCCTCGTAGGCCATATTCAAGCCCTAGGCTGATTGTTCACCTCCACTGTAGGTGTGTGTAATGTTTATGCACTAGTGTGGACATAAACAACACACACCAGCGGGGATCCTGCACTGAGAAGGATCAGCAGGGGGTAGGACAGGGTGTGAGCGATGGGGAGGAATTGAGGAGAAATCCAGAGCACAGAGGGATCCTACTCCCCGAGACAGCACATTAGACTTCAAGGTTCATTCATATTTATGTAACATTTTAGTTGTCATGTTTTACTGCACTGCACTATCGGGCAGAACAACAGAGGTTGGGCAAAAAAACACAACACCTCTGCAACAGCCCTTTTAAATTTGAGCTAAAATATGTCTACTAGTAATAGGACATAGTTTGTGTTGTTGTATTGGAATGTGATACAGTGCGACTGTTGTGAAACCTAATTGCTCATCTGCACATACAATGGGAACAAAATAACTTTTACTAGAACAATAACAAAATTCAGAAAATGTACAAATTTGTGGATTCAATACATTTCTAAAATGGCTGAAATTAAAATTGAATTAAAACTTCATAATGTAGGTATTTATTTCAGTGCTTTTTTATTGCAAAAATATTAAGACTACATAAAATTGTGTTCATGATATTGTGCTATGTCTCCAGTGTCCACACTAAGTGGAATAAAAAAAACACACTCCTCTGCTTGTTAAGTTAAACAGTGGATGTTATGACCTTAGGCAAGACAACCTCCAACCATGATACACACAGAAAAAACAACAGGAACACACATATACAATATATCCTGGAAGCCGACTTAAACAGGTTGCCACTGTTCACTCAATATCACATACAGATAACAACATTCTGGCGGTGGAAGGGTTCTTCAATTGCATTAGCATGAATTATATTAAACTCAGCCCTATGAAAGAGAATCCTGTTAGCAGAAGGGTTTATTTTTGCCCATTGATTGCTGCACATATCACTCATGCCATGAGACACAAAGCAATATCATAGAAATGCTACTGTTGACACTGGATTTAAGTTAATGCAATGAGAGCCCTTGACTGGGAGAGTAGTGATTTTTTATTCACAGCATGAAAACCTTTGTTCTCTGAGCAAACAGCACATATGGCAGCGAAATCAATGTTGCTACGGCCTGCACCTGTTTTTACTTTTCATTGAGTCACTTCACAGGGGGGAAGTGCAGAGGATGCAGAGTGATCGCTGAGTAAACATGTGCTCAACAAGGACGGAGGTCCTGCGTACGTGTGTGCGACCTGTGTGACATCTGTGATTTCACTGACTATCACACCTGTCTACGGCCAACTGAAGCTTACTACAGCATACGAACGTGTGGGCTACATGTTACAACACACAATCTGGCATGCAGGGCTCTGAACAGATTGAGGTGTAAGAGCTGCGGGCCAAAAGGAAGAGAGAGAGTAGAGGTGTGAAAGGAAAAGCTAAATGGTAAAACGAGCACTGAAACTCTCTCAAACTCTATTTTCACTTGTCGAGTGACAAGGTTTGTTTATCTCTATATGTGCGTGTGGATGCATATGTCTGTTTTTGTTATTTGTCTATGTTCATGTCTGTTTCTTTCTAAGTTTGTATCAGGAATAGACTGGTATTTACATGACAGCTCCTCAGAAGTGAAGCCAAATCATCTTTATTGCCCCTTGGTGGCTGGCTGCATTATAGGTCATAATTCCGCCCCCTCCATGTTAGCAAACAGGACATGGGACAAACTGAAAAGTCTAAGTACATGCTACATACATTTTCTCAGAGATAGTTTCTGTAATTTTCGGTAGTTCTCATCTCACTGATGTAATATTGATGAAAAAATTCCTCTCTGTATGCAGAATTGTTGGGAACAGACATTAAGTAACTCCTAGTAAAGAAAACAAACTAATATATGCATTTCTAGGGCTGTACTTACAAAACTGGTGTAATCACTGTTTGTTTCTCTGGGATGAGGCCGTATTATGCTGTTGGATGGAAGAATGTCTTTTTCCAGGCTAAATGACCCTCCCCTGACCTCTTCCTTGCCTTTTATAGTTGAGGATCACCCTGCTCACTCATGCTCCTTGGTCCCGGGTTATATAATTGACTTTAGCCTGGGATGGAAACTGGCCGTCTTTCAGTCAAACACATCGACTGCAGTGCCCAACTGTGGTCCGCCATCTGGATTCAAACAGGCACTTACCACACACACACAGAGATATCATTCACAAGATGCATGAGTGTCAGTATGAATATGACTTTCGCACATGCAAATACAGCGGCAGGATCTCCCACACCATTAAACACGAGATGCTTATCGGGTCAGCTGCCGACAGCAGACGAAGATGTAAATTAGTTCATAAAACACACAGCCTTGCTGGGACACACACATTCACATACTCAAAGAGTTATATAAGAGCTATATATAGTCCTCCACATCCAACCTCTGCCAAACTGAGTTACACAAAGAATTTAGCACATGGCCGAGTGGACGGTGCATCCAACTTATAAAGGAGTGTGTATCAGAGAAAGTCTGTTGACCCAAGGGCCAACGACTACCCCCAATGACTCACCGAGGGAATACTGAGGCCTCTCTAAGGGAACCAGATCATGGGAGGGAGGGGTAAGGGCTGTCCCCGGGTAATCAGCAATCTTGATCAGAGGTATTTAGAGCCCCATATGTATGACTGTTGGTGTCTGCATGTGTGTACTTGCACTTCTAAATTTGTGACAACCAATTTGAGTAATAGACCTTATGGAATGAGGAAAGTTTGGTCCACGCAGCTTCAAATGGCTGATTGAGGGTTAAGACTTGGTTTTAAGGTTCTGATTAAAATAAGTTTTAGGTTAGGTTAGGGGACAACACTAGAGACTATAGGAAATGCATTATGTCAACGAGGGTCCTCACAAAGATAGAATTACAAGTTTGTGTGCCTGCGTGCGTGTGTTTATGTGTCTGTTTAAAGAGGCACTTAGTCAGGGAGTTCCCTCAATGTAATAGAGGGGCCCGGCTCAGCACACTTAGCACACCAACCCTCAGACTGTGTTCCAGCTCTTCGATAAAACCCCCGTTGAAATGTCAGCAAAACAACCCAGGACCAAGACTCAAGGCAGAGAACAAAATGCATCAGCAACGCAGATCAACACTTTCAAATTGTTTGGGGAATCCTTATTAATGCGAAAAAGCATTGCACCCATTCTCACCTCATTGGGCTTTTTACCCATGGTTTAGGAATTGATTTGGAGACAGACCTTCTCATCCCTTATAGCCTCGCAATCTTTGTCCTGCTACCCATGAGCTGTTTTCAGTACCCAGGGCAAGACAAGAGACAGTGGGAGGACGGGCATTCGCTGTTAGGTTTCGATAGCTGTGGAACAACCACCCTCTGTTGATCAGACAAGCTACCTCAGTATCCTCTTTTAAAAATGCATATTTATAAAATGGATTTTAACTGGACGATTGTTAGTTTCATTGCTCTATTTGATCAATTGCCTCTTGCATTCACTTGCATGTATTTTCTGTTTTTATGTCTGTGAGGCACTTTATAAACCTGTTTTTTGAAAAGTGCTTTATAAATGAAGTTAATTATTATAACTATTATCTGAAAATATAACTAAAATGACTATGTGTAACCGACAACACCAGCTGGAATGTGGAAAAGACCATTTTTCAAGAGTTCATGTATGTGTCTGGTTAATAATAGAAACCTCACATTGCAAAACTGGTATTAGAAAGACTTTGAAGCATATGCAATTCATTTTAAAAAGTGTGGTTAGACATAGCACGAGTCTTGAATATTCGAAAAATAGTGCAGGTTAAGTGATGAGGAAGTGAAGGTAGAGTGGGCCTGTGTGGAGCCTGTGTAGACTGCAGCACAAATTTATGTTCTGACAGACTGATGAGGACAAAGATCAATCTCCATCCCCTCTGAAGTGGACTCATCTAGCTTTTCTATTTTGGTCATAGCTCTAATTGAAATGTTTTTTTTCTGAACACAAGCAGTAGGTTCATCTTTTTGGTCCGACTATCTCACAGGCAGCAGTTGACATTTTCTCCAAACACGGCATGATTCTCTGCTGTTGTAGGCTGTAACAGTCATGCTGTTAACACTTCATACTAGAAAAGCACTTTTGCCTGTCCATTTTATCATATTCCAAGAGTCATGTAAGGACAAAGACAGAATCTAGTTATCTAGGCTTAGTCTAATCTTGGCGTAAATTGATTGATGTCGGTAGGTGCAGGGCGACTTATACAAGCAAGTTAATTTGGGCAACTGGTGTTTGCAGAGGGATGCCTTCAGAAGGAAAACACCAAATTATCCCTAAATGACTTTGTTACATCACAGAGTCAGTGCTGCTCTGCGCTGTGTGTATGACAGTCTCATTCAGACCAGATTAGGGGGTCAAAGGTTTGGTTTGCCCAGCTACACATGCCCCTCAGAGGGATCTTCTGGGGCAGGTTTGCCCAAACATGGTCAAAGTTAATAACATAGTCTGGTTGACCTCTGTAAAGTGCTCGGGAAGCTGCGGAATTCTGGCTACTGCAAAACAGCATATGGAACTTAGAACAATGCCTTAGAGGATTCAATTGTCCTAAATTAGAGGAACTCAAAAGAGGAAACCCAATTTCGCGGAGTGGGCTCTTACATCTGAAATGAAAGCCAAAGTTTCACCCTCTCTCCATTCTGCTGTCCAGCTCAGAGGAGGAACCAGAGAAATGAGGGATAACCCAGCACGAGAAAAGGGTAATAAAGAGAAGCTTGAGAATTTGAGAACCAGTCAAGAGGAGGGCAAGAGGAGGGCAGGGGGAGGGCAGGGGGAGGTAGTAGGGATTACTCCAAAAATATGGGATTTCTCCCATTGCCCAAATAAGTACCTATTAAAAGAGAATCTGTGCCCTGCTGAGCTACCGATAAGGCAGCCAGGAGAAAGGAGTTGTGGAAATAGAACATGACCATATAGAGAGGGGAGCTGTGGAGAGAGGGAGCAGGACGGGGGCAGAGGTTAAACGGTTCCCCAGAATCCGAGCTTTCCACTGGCATAAACCCAGTGAAGAGAGTCCCTGCTGACTGACACAGCCTGAGGGCCTGCTCTGAGCATGGGTGAGCATGGGCAGCTGAACTACTGCACAACAAATCACAGCTTTAA
Source organism: Hippoglossus hippoglossus (assembly GCF_009819705.1). Classification (NCBI taxonomy): domain Eukaryota; kingdom Metazoa; phylum Chordata; class Actinopteri; order Pleuronectiformes; family Pleuronectidae; genus Hippoglossus; species Hippoglossus hippoglossus. The sequence continues at coordinate 13,609,337 of NC_047174.1, forward strand.
TTTGGTTCCACATCCAAGTGCCTTGTTTGAAAAGACTAATGATGAGAAACCGGAGATTTTTCATCAGGCTCTTCAAAATTCAGCCCAGAAGAAGGTGACTTTTAAACTACTAGACTGACAGAGAAAGTGGGAAGACAGACACAGAAAGAGGAAAACCTGTCTTGACAAACAAACACCCCACAGATGTTGCTCCTCTCTGACACCACTGGTCTCCATAGCAACCCTCTGGCCAGTAACAGCCTCAAGCTCGCCTGGCTGCAGTGGCGTCATGCAGACACACGCACACAAACACCATACACATACAAACACTCACATTTCAGCCACTGAATGGGATCCCAGTGTGTATTAATAGAGACAGAGGGACTCACTAGCCCACCCAGACCAACTACCCCCTCGGGCCTTACCGGAGCACAGGCGCATCTCTAGTGGGAGACCAACTACCCCCATCATTAAAAGCCTCGGCCACACACACACACACACACACACACACACACACACACACACACACACACACACACACACACACACACACACACACACACACACACACACACACACACACACACACACACACACACACACACACACACACACACACACACACACACAGTCTCTCAATTCTAGTAAACAAGCCCTGTAATTGGCGATAACAGATAGCTGGGAATTATACATTAAGGCTGGTTTGTGTTGCTGCTTTCCCCCGGTACATGCAAAAAGCACTGGTTAAATATTAATGCATTCAGCCATTTTAACAAGGAGAAAAATACTTTTTCTCTAGAATTTTCCAGTGCATTACAACAGTCGAGTTCTGCACAATTATTTAAAGTGGCACCAGGACACACCCAGTTAGAGAAGCTATGTGTGAAAACAGCGGATCATTTCCCACAAAGGTCCACGGGCGATAATTCTTAATAGTTTTCTCAAGAGGACAAAAGAAAGGAAAGAAGAAAAGTCCTCGTTTACAACAAGATCAAATCAATCCTTCCCTAATAAAAACTGCTGTTTTACTGACGATTTGGACATGTTTTCGCTTGAAGCCTTTTGTACCCAGGTTTTATCCTAAATAATAGAGATATATCATAATCTATTGGATTGACGTGCAACAGGTGTGAGGCCTCGGCAAGGCCAGCTGGCATTGCAGAGAGATGACTACCGATGTTTCTTGTTCGGCAGCATTACCAGGTGTGTCACGGAGATCTGAAAATGGTCATTTGTAACATAATTTGATCTGTCAAGCTGCTCTGTTATCATTTAGGTATACGGCCCTATCCAGAAGAGAGAGAGGAAGAGGAAGAGCAAAGTGAAATGTCACCTAGGGAGGAGACATCTTTGTCCTAATCTCAAGTTTTGCACGTTGCTAAACTTGACCTTTGTGTTGCTTTACTCATTGAGCTATGCATAAATAACTCTGACTTCTGACATTGCAGCTATGTCAGGTAGTGTCTGTTGGATTTTTCTGACCAAATTGGAAAAAAACAAGACCCTAATACGCATTACTTTCTGAGGTATATGTAGAGTGTATGCCTGCATCACATCACATCACATTAACAGGGAGAGATGCTCGGTGTTATTAAGGTGACAGCAATTTGCAGTCCGAGCCAGGCAGTGACCTGATGATTACGTAAAGGACTGAAAAAGACTGTGAGCCTCTGTGCTGTAGTGTATATATGTGGGAGGTGAATGTGAGCGTTACTTACCTGGTGACAGACAGAGGAACAGATAACTGAGGGAAGGGGAAATACTGGAGGACAGCAGCACTGGACCACTCTGAAAGAAAAAAAAAAGAGAAAAAAAAAATGAAGTGCAATTTGCAGATATCCAACTAGCTGCTAACTTCATTATCTAGCTTCCTCTTGGGTTGACACACAAGCACGTCCCTACATGAGCGTTTGCACGCACAACACACTGGTGTGTAATCACCCACACCCACCTCGTCCTGTTTGGCTTGTGCAGATTTTCAATCATTTCTCTGGCTTCTTCTAAATAAACTTTTAATAGGAAGCTGCTGCCCTTAAGAAAGGCTGCCTTCGTCAGAGGGGGAGCTGTGGGAATGAGCAGGCAAATAAGACAAGCGGCACCACCTCCGCTTCTCTCTCTGCCTTAGATAGAGGTAGGTATGTCGATGAGGTAAAGAGGGACTGCTAAGAGCACGACGTAAATGTAAAGTACAGATTGGGTCAAAGGGACAGAGGGGGAGACAGAGTGGGGAGAGAAACAGGAACAAAAAGGGATAATCCTCCTCTTGGCAAGACACCTTATATTCTTATATCCACAGTTCCAAACCAAAGACAAATTCCTGAACATTTCCTGTTAGATGACTGTTCTGCTTGTGTCTCCCCGCACCTAGTCGTCACAGCTCCGTCTTGCTTTGCCGAGCGCAGAACAGGAACTGCAGCGGTAATGGTTTCTTTATACAATCACTCTGGAAGATAAACTTTGCCAGATAAGCGTGGACGGCCCAGGATACATTTCAACAAGCAAGTGAGGAACCTGGCCGTCCTGGAGATTTTATTTACATGGGGGATTATCAAAGCTTATTAATGTTGATTTTTGTAAGCCCGATAAAAAAAATGTATCCTGTGACTGGCTCTTTTGTTCCATTGTGCAGAGGGCTTCTCATACAGAACCTCCTCTGGGCACATTTTACAGAGAATGGAACAACATGGACTTATTAACTGTTTAACATGAACTACTCTACATTACTTTAATTCAGACACCCAATGACCCCGGGCTACACATCTGATGACGTGTTCAGAAGCATGGAAGAGACAATATTGCAATATTTATGTAATGACAGAAAACATATTGTCATTCTAATATGATTGCAAAGCATTTTTGACATATGCAACAAACACATCCATCCAACTGCACAACAATCCATGCAAAAGATGTCATCCTGGAAAAATCTGTCACTGTTACTTTCCTTCTTCTTTTTTTTTACACAACCTCTCTGCCTATTACTTCCTGTACGACCACTTCCTGAATGAGTTGTCTCTCCCAGGGGGGAATCGTCTTTAGAAACACTCAACTCTCTGAATCTCATAAATATCCATAAAATGGTAGTTTATGAAACACACTTGGACCAAAATTGCCACAAGGCTTCACCACATTAAACACAAAAAATGTGTTACTAGGGTTAAGTGCTGAAAGGAACCCTGACAGCTTTATGCAATACAAAGGAGTGGCCCTTGATTACTAATCTGGCTATGCATAATATTATAATGAGCAGGATTATGAATGACATGACGCTATAAATGGCCCGTGTAAACCACACGGGATTGCTGTGAAATATATTTTGCCTTTCACAGAAAACTATTAATTCAAGGGGAACTTAAACAAAATAAATTATATTGAATTGATTTTCAGAGTCAATATGTCTTCAAAAGGTAATCTGCCATCGATCAACTCAATATTGACCGTGCTACATTAATTTTGCTGGTGATCATCTGCTTTCTATTTGTATTACTTCCTCTCTCTGTCTCTCTCTCCCTCTGCTCTTCAATGTGAATGGGCCTCTCTCACAGTCGCAGCTTATATGGATCAAATATTCTACATGTCAAGTGGCTTCACTGGAAAAGAGCTGTTCACAGGCCTCTTCAGCCAGGGCAGCGGATCAGTGGGAACGCTCGGTGCCAAAAAAAAAGAGGAAGTCACGTTCTGTATACAGAGATCAGTATTTATGTTATGCTGTGGAGTAACAGTTTAGTGAGAGAGAGACAGACAAACAGAATCTCCTCATGCAGGTCATAGCCTGAGCAACCTCACAGCAAAGGCTCAGTCCCCCCCGATCTTTAACCTGGACTGGGGGACAGCTAAGATGTCCCCATATAGGCTGTAATGACTCTGTAATGTAACAAAGCAAAGAAATCCAAACAAATTTAAAAAAGGTACAAATATAAAATCTATCCCACAACAGACAGGTTGATTTGTTCTATTTGTTTGATTTTAAATACAAAGCCTGTCCGAAGATTTTTTGACCAAGATAGGAGAGAGGAAAGTAGTGAACTTCTACACACTGTCAGCATTAAATGTACGGTATGTACGGTCTCTCAATCCAAACAATAACAAGAGGCCTAGTTTGATGACGTCCTAAAGCAGCATGGGATCATGGGAGTTGTTTACTTCACCACCATTGCTGAAGAAAATCTAGCTGACGTGACTCAGATGCAAATAATGTTCACTGAGTAGGTGTTGCTTTGATTTTTATTCACGTTACGCAGCAAGCGACAATGAACAATCGTGATCCATTATGAGTAGCCAACAGGCTAACTGGCTAGCAATGTGTTTTTCCTTCATAATGCATCATTTGCACTGTAGGTTATAGCAGAGACGGGGCAAAGTTACGAGTAAAGTGGATATCATGCAATCAAGATGGTGACAAAATGAATCATCCAATTTCCTTGAAAACAATTTGGTATTTCTCTGGGTTTGAACGTTGGTGTAAACATTTCGGATAATGTAAGTACACAACTCAACAAAATGTATAACATAGGTCTAGTTGGAGGTCTTAATGGAGAATTGTTACATATTATATCTTTGAGTGTAAGTCTTTTGCTTTTAAGTGACAAATGAGAGCCCGGAGCTACCATGGAAACTCACTGGAAGCACCTCTGCTAGCATAGTCCACTGGCGGATACAATATATCAAACAAAGGATGGATGTACTTTACAACCTGAGCTCTCTCCCCCTGCCCTTTCTGTCTGTCTGTGTGTGTGTGTGTGTGTGTGTGTGTGTGTGTGTGTGTGTGTGTGTGTGTGTGTGTGTGTGTTTGGAGTGTGTGTATTTTTAGATGGTGCTATTCCAAGTAACATCCAGTGGCGCGATAATAATTCCTTTGATTAGGGCAACAGGTAAGAGGCTGGTAATCTCACCCCTGCCTACAGGAGGATTTAAACGGTGTAAACAGTGGCAGAGCCGCCATCATCACTCAACCTGTGACAGCTCTACAGGGAAAACACACAGGGGTGCTGATTAAAAGGACAGCACCATTAATGCAGCCAACCACACACACTCACTCCCACAGGTATTACAAGATGGGCTGTGGCAGGGGAAGTGACATTATACATGTTACCTGGAATAGCCCAGTCTAAAAATAACACACACATGAAGGAGAAATGTGGTTATAAAACAAGTGTGGCATTGCTCAAAAGTGAAGCAGACAAGTGCTATCTGAAAATCAAAAGCAAAAATCCTATCAACCTTGTCTCAGCTCAGTTTCCCTGCTTTGCTCAACACCTCCCAGGGTATTGAGAGGATAGCTCTCATTTTGTCCCTGGCGTTAGATAACTTCCTCTTTTATCATTCATCTCTGGGGTTCACAGTGAGGGGACATCCAATAAGAGAGGAACATTCTGAGAAAACCCTTGCCTCCCGTTTTTCATGCAGCTGCGTTCTACAGAGCGACTGGGCTCCTCAGAGGCTTGAGGTGGGGTCACCAGATTGGAAAAGCGATTCTGAGGCCAAAGAACTGAAACAGCAAGCCCTAAAAATAAATTATCTTCAATCCAGACCAACAGGAACGCTCTCACAAAATATAACAAAATTAGCCTTCCAACACTTCTCAAGCTCACAAATAACACGTTAGATTTTTCTTGACTCTTTACATAAACAGCAGCGTAAAAATGTCACGTCATGGGGCGATTACATCTCATTGTCTTGTCCTGTTACCAATGTTAGGTTGCTAGGTAATCAGCTAAGACTCCAAGAGGCTGTTTTCAGCTCAGTGATAAACTAAGATGACTGGCATCTTTGTATTTATTGTACGAATGTGAGAGTGGTATTAACCAATCAATTTTTTTTTTATGACTTTGGAAAGTAAGAGAATAATTGGATGTCAACCAAAATCTGTGGCAGCTTAAAACGGTCAATTCAACTTTGTCTGACCGCCAACTGTGCTACAGCTCCTTCTATGTACAGTTAACATTCATGAAGGGGCTCAGAATGATGAATTATGTATTGAGCTTCAATATGAAGGATTGTGAAATAATTTAAATTACTCATAGACCCAGAATGTGGCACACCTCTGCTTGTTGAAATTATTTGCAGTTACTTGTTTCTGTTTCCATCGTTACTTTAACGATGTAAAAAGTGCTTGGTGAAGAAATAGAGGAACTGTTGAACGCCTAAGAATTTCCATAATATATCTAAATCTATATACAGTTACCTTTTCCACCGTGTGTAATTGCAAGTGGCTATGATAGAATACTCTCTATTTTTATATTTTATATTCAGGATACACTAAAACTACAAACCAAGCAAAAGAAGAGTACTGACATTAACTGAATGAATGAGTTGAAACAACACTCTCTTACTGTGTTCTTAGTAGAACGTGGGTGAAATCAAACTGGGAGGTGAGCAGAGAGAAGCAGAGAACGTTGGAGGAGTAGAGGGAGGCACTCAGACAAAGAGAGACATGCACATGCACCAAAACATTTCAAATACACTCCGACTTTTCAGTGTTTTTTTTCTTTTCTGTATGAAGCTGTCAGGAGGCAGCTCCCCGAGGGCCAAAATAAGAGAGAGACAGCCAGAGAGAGTGAAATCCAGACAGAGAGAGAAAGGTGAGAGGGAGATTGTTTCTACTTGGTGAGTCAGACAGAGAACTCACAGAGAGAAAAGCTCTGCTTCACTGCCCTAAAGAGTGATTGACGACTGTGTTTCAAAAGGACAAAATTAGGTGCATGGACGCACAGTACTTCTCCTCTTGCACCTTTATGCTGGCTAATTACTAGATCACATGTTATTGAGTGCAAAATCCAAGGACAGTAACTGAAGGAATATGGTCTTTACCACCAATGATGGCAAAGTATTCAAACTCAACTCATACTGACAATAGCTATTATACAGCATATTTAGTGCTAATATGGCATTGAACACTATAAGAAGTGACACATTTGCAGGCTCTTAAATGTCATTTTAGCCATTGTAAGGTACTGACCTGTTTCAGATGTCAGGGGTGGGGAACCTTTTGAGGACCATTTCAATTTTTCTTACAGCCTTAAAAGGGCCACACTAAATTACTGAACATCACACTAATCTCTCTATTCGGATGGTTGGAACTGCTTCTCTTGTGCAATAATATTTGATGTCAAATGGTAGTGATGAGGATGCTACTCCCAAGTCGTTTCCCAGTTTTGAGTCAGTCAGTGTTGAGCAGAACTGAGTCTGCGCATGAGTCATGTAGTAGTGCGCGTCTTCTCAGAGTGAGGAAATCCTAAGGATGTACGTTGCATGCAGTTTATAGAGCTTGAGTAGAGGGAGGTTCTTGTACTGAGCTTGTCATTGCTTTGCAGCTAAATGAGTTTGTGTTGAAGCTGGCAGGCAGATCAGCTGATTCCACCTTGGATTGCTTAACAAATATGTTCAATTCATTTTATTAGCTTATCATGTTCCGACACCGCTCAACGCCTGAAGGAGTTTTGCTTATGCAGCAGCATATTCAAACATCATAACAGGTCTTTACTCTTGCACAGCAGACCAATGCAGTGTCTACAGTTCCAGTGACCACAGCTTTGAATTTGCTTAAAATGATTCCATATCTGAAAGTAGAGACCTGAGGTGCAGGATGGGACATTAAAGCTTCACCTTCTGCTCTGAGAGGTGCTTAGTAATGTCCAACATGAAGGCCAAATCACACAGCTACTTGCCATCACTTTCATTATACAAAAATAGTTTGCCTTTTTTCAACTATACCACTGTAAACGCCAAATCAAATTTTATTGTTCATGTAAGAGTCTGCCATTCCTACACTGGATTCAAACTGCCAATGCACAGGAGCTTCACCGGACACAAGGGCTGAATGTAATTAAGCGTTGCTATTTTTTATTTTACCCCATTGGTATCAGCAATTTCCTGTTCACTCTCCCACAGCCATATCAGATATGTATTAAATTACTGCTAATGCAAACCAAACATTTCCGACTGCTGCTAGTGTACATTCAAATTATTCATCTGGCAAAACACGGAGTGGCTTTTATTCCACAGAAGTCACTGACAAAGCCGTGTATTTGGTCGGCTCAGACAGGGTCTTTTGAATCTGCCATTATTTTATTTTTGAGGGTGAGTAGAGAATAAGGAGCAGCTCACAGTGGCAGCAGCTTCTTGTTCCATTACACAGAAGAGTGGCAGGCTGGACCTCCAACTCCTTACACCATGTTCAGTATTGAATCAGATCGCAGTGGTAATTATCTGACTCACTGCTTTATTAATACAACATGAGTTTGTTTGTCTACACTGTAAACAGTTGCTTTTCAGCTGGATTTCTGACAAAGTAGCTGCTCAGTGAGTATTTGCAGATATATTAAACCACGGATCATGATAACTGCTGCTGCAAAACTGCAAAGATTACAAGCTATTTCAAGTTACAGTCTAATGCTGGGTTCTCAGGGTCGGATTCATTCCTTTATCCATAAAATAAATAAAATATTGATATGATCTGATTGCAGGTTTGACCTTTAAAATAGCTCTTGAAAGGTTTGCAACAAAGGGACTTGCGGGCTTATTCAAGCATGTCACTGCTTGTCAACGGCAAAAGGAACAGCATGTTTGAAGTCACAATAAAACACGTCTTGTAAGGTCCCTTCTTAAACTCTTGCATCAGTGGAGTGTGTATACAGAATGATTGAGTCAGTTTTAACTGAGCCAGGAAACTGCTGTGACATGATAACCGTCCACTTTGTGAAATACATAACAGCTGTAATGTATGACCTGTCACTTTTTTTCTGATCTTCAAAGGCCTGATGGGATTTCTCAAGTCACACATTCTAGTGTGTTACACTGTATATATCATATAATTCTCACGTAGCAGATAAGGTCACTGGGAAATAAAGAGGTCACAGAGATAGGGGCACAGAGAACGCAAGTTGAAGCTTCTCAATAGCGTTTTACCCAAACAATTGCCAGGATTGGTTAAGTGCTGCTTGGAAAAACTGTATATATTATACGTGCTTCCCATTCATAATAATGTCATTTGGGGAGAAGAGATGTCTCCCAGCATTTGCCAAAAGAATGTTTACAACTCTCTTATTATGTGCTTTGATTGTGACACTTTTCTAAACTTTACATTACTTACAGCAGTTTGTTATGATATCCATCGAATGGATTTATGTGCCAAGTCCAGAGGTTTGTTTAAATGACATGCGAGAAGTGGCTTATGAGAAATCGCCAGGGGCCTTTGACAAATATCTGGCACTGATCAGAAATCCATGTGAGGGAACTGTTTGCCCACTGCACTGTGTTGTTTATACTCGGCCTAAAATGTGTTTGTTTCTCTCCATCCTGGAGTTCAGGGAGCTTTTTTTTTTATTTTATGAGAAAACCCACGAGCGCGGTCGGAAAACAAAAAAACACGGTTAAAATCCACTTTGTGTCTCAACACACAAAACAGACATAAATTAGCCCTGTATATAACACTCCAGGCTGTTCCAGAGACATCTGCATAGAACCAGACAATCCCTCACAGCCATTAAATCATGCAAGTCAAAAATAAAATGGGAACAATTGTGTGTAGTGTGTAATCTGCATTTCAACTTAGCTGAGCAGGATAAGTGATAAGCTCAGCCGTTAAACGTTACATCATTGCTTGGACTTTTTATCTCATACAGTAGTGGGCTGATTAAAGATGCTCTTCTGGCACATACTGTACACACACACTAACATCTCTCTCTCCTTTCCCAGCCAGACAAGAGCCGTGCTGTAGAAAAGGAAGAAGCAGCATTCTTGCTGTTTATCTAGTCATCTGATCTGGCCAGCGAGTCATGTGTTGGAGCCATGTTAGAGGCTCAGCAGCATGCTTGAGGCTAACCCTAACCCTAGTCCAGTGTATTCTGCTGTTTTCGGTCTCTACTTTTCCTTTCACACTGCTCTCTATCTTTTGATACAAACAAGCTGTGTCATCCTCCAAATCACATTCATTTAAAAAAGATATGGTCACCACTGAAAAGGACTTCCTTGCAAGACATCTTTGCATTTGAGACATTTGAAGGCTCATCTATTCTATATTCCAAATATGGGTAAATTCTTATATATATATGTAACTGAAATGTAGAAGTTTTATTTCGTATTGAGGCCCTTGTTATGGAAAACCACAACCTGCTTTGCATTCGTCTTGTTCAAACGATAGGTTTCAGTCAATACACTGACAAAATGCAGAAATCAATCGATTGCTAAGAGTCCCTAAAGGTTTCGTAATATCCCCCTCTCAGATATTGACAGTGTGATAAATGCAGTAATTATTTTGCTGACTTCAATCATCCTCGTCAGTGGATTGAAGAAGAAAAAAAAAAAAAAAGCCTTATTCTCTCGATTACTGGGCGGGCTGGGTATAATAATAGCTATCCAGGGGAGGATGGTACAAAATCAAGCTTTGCATTCTGGAGCGAAGGTCGACAGTTTAATTGGAAGTGCAAATTGCGTTCACGTGTATCCCCACAGTGGATTGAGCCATGGATAAAGTGAATGTGCACACGGAGAATGTGAGTGAGAAGGATTGGGGGGGGATGGAAGAATGAAAGAGTGCACGTGGTTAGTCGAGCTAGAACTATCATCACTTTTGTGTTCTTACCTCCTTAAAGCCTCATTCACACAGACCGGGATGCCTGCTACCGAAGCAGCTAAGCTAATGCTGCCAATTTTTGGTTAAGAACGAGTAAATATTGACTTGATGACTGCAGCTCCCATCTGCTGGTGTGAGAGTAAGCGGCTCCCTCGCTTTCTGACTGTTTTGCTTACGCTCTCCATCTCTCCCTCTGTGTGTGTGTGTGTGTGTGTGTGTGTGTGTGTGTGTGTGTGTGTGTGTGTGTGTGTGTGTGTGTGTGTGTGTGTGTGTGTGTGTTGCCTGAGTCTGCAGAGAATACCCCTGTCATTATATTCAGCCTCCAGCCACACTTACCCTTGTAGTGGAGACCAACTCTCTCATCACTGATGTCTCATTTTCTTCCAGCAGCAAACAGCGCCAGTCGTATTTATCCATAACATGTGGAGCGGTCGGGGGCGAGGTTCAGGTTTTGATCAGCTGTGCTGCGTTTGAAGCCGAGACTGACGGAGCAGAGCTGAGAGGTTTAACAGTGCACAGAGCAGAGGGCAATGCTGGACAGAACTGAGCCTCTTATGGCTGCGTCTGCACATAGAGCTGCACATCCATAGTGATGAGTAGAGCCCTTCTCCTACGATTTGGTGCTATATAAATAAAATACTTTACTTGACTGGAGCCAGACCAATTTTGTCGGTCTGCTGATTTAATCACCTGATATTGTCTTCCAAATATATCGGCATACGTGCTGCTGCGAAAAGGATTTTTTTACGAAATGAAAAAGCAAAAAAGATGCCTTGAATAATTTAGAAATGGTGTTGTCATCATAGTTTAACCAGCAGATCCTGTTCCGACTCCATTTATTAAAAAATCACTGTTACAGTACATGGAGCAGATCACAGCAGACAGTGGTGCAGTGTGAAGCAGTGTCTTCATAATAAGCTGCTAACTGGTTTGTGATGTACATTAAAGGAATCAATCTGGGTAGGATACCTGCGGGTTCAAGTTGTGCAACAGGTAAAAAATATATTTATAAAAATTCACAAGTACAAGGATGGAAAAGGACCGTGCATGTAGCGTGTGTGTTTGATCACGGGTTACTGGTCGGGTCACTGGACATATGTTAATAGGTCTGGATTTGAGATCAGGGTCAGGTCCAGTATACGGAGCTCTGCCGGTGTGGGTTTGCAAAAATGGACCCATTACAAGTGACGTGTATTTTTTGGGGGGGAAATTGACTGTATTTATATAATGCTTATCTAAACTTATTGACCACTCAAAGCACCGTGCAGCACAAGTCACATTCAGCCATTCACACACACACACACACACACACACACACACACACACACACACACACACACACAGCACTACTATATCAATCAAATGGCATTCAAATACTGCCAGCACAGCCATCAGGGGCAATTTGGGGTTCAGCATCTCGCCCAAGGTCACTTCGAGGTGCATACTGGAGAAGCCAGGGATCAAACCAGCGACATAAGTGGATGAACAGCTCTTCCTCCTGATACAAAGCCATTCCCTAAACTTGGCATCCGCCCCAAATCTTAAAAAGACTAGTAAACATTTTACTGAGTCCATTAATGATGCTTGAGCAGTTGTAGACATTCCTACTTTTTAAAATCACCTGCAGTGTGGTGCTTGAATCTACATTCCCAATAATTGAATTGCACAAATATTCAGTCATGTACGAAACAATGATTGAAAACATCTCTTACTTTTTAAATTGCAAAACAAGCGGCTTCGGCACATTTCGATGAGCATGAAACAGTTTTACCATATCAGCCATTAAAATCCCGACCGTAACATTGTAAAATGCAGTTGCTTTAAAAGTGACACCAACTCTGCCTGGATGCAGCCCCAGGTAACTGTCACATCCATATTTTCAAAGAATGTCAAGGTCTGAAAATGCGGCTGAAGGCAGAACAGCGTATCAGGGTGCTGGATGCAAACATTTGCGATGGGAATTGATTAAGGTAGGTGTTGACTCTGCTGCTGCTGCTGCTGACATTGCTGCCGGTACAGTGTCGGTGTATGACTGCTGCTGCTTTTATAACAGCATTTGTTCTCGTCGTTTAAAAGAGTCTGACAGAGATGCTCCTTCAGAGGCAACGCTGAAGCTAACAGTGGATGAGCCTGATATTTCGAAGGTTGTCTGTTTTCATACACCGTCCTATATGATGCTTTTCTCTTAACAAACACACTGAACACTACTCTAAAAACTGCAAACAGAATCATATGGCTCAAAGGATTTTCTATCGAATGAAATCCAAATATTACTGGTACCTTAAGTTCTGTTACTGTACAGTGTTTAACAAGCTGGGTAATTATAATATGTTAAAATATTCAAAGCAGCAGGAGAAAGCTGCACTATCCCTGCTGGATTGAATACATAGAGAAATTAAATGAGCCATAATCGCAAAAAAAACTGAGAAACTATACATGAACAATGTCCATTGCACATCATTGTCCCCCTCATTGACTACAAAGAGGCAAACTTCTCTTATATCTATGTTATTATGCAGCCACATTATGCACTAGAGAATTCTAAGCGAGGAAAGATTATATTGTTTAAAATCACAAAAAGAGCAGAGCCCGCGATTAAAGACTTGATTAGAATCAATGAGCCTGTAAAATAATGTGAACATATACTCTTCACTTTTTACAAACTGATGAGTCCTGTGTTATCTGGACTACAGCGACAGACAAAAAAAAGGCAAAAACAAACGTGTGTTTTTTCCTGTCTTAAAATCCTTATTTTTCCCATAGTGACTTGACCTATTCTGTTGTACTCACGCTTGAGTTCACCTTACAAAAATAATTTTGCATAATTCCAATAAATCGTTTCTGTGTGGCGCTTGCATGTTCTGTTCTCCCCGTGTCTGTGTGGGTTTTCTCCGGGGGCCTTCCTCCCACAGTCCAGAGACATGCAGGTTTGAGGTATAGGTTAATTGGAGACTCTAAATTGTCCATAGGTGTGAACCTGTTCAATGTGAACCCAGCCTCTCGCCCAATGTCTTATTGGTTTCTGCTCCCCCCGTGACCCTCAAGAGGCAAAAAGCAGTATAGATAATGGATGAATAGATTTAGTTAATGATCTTGCTATGTTAAATCTTGCAAGTTAGCCGCTTGTAGAATTCAAAGCTTTCTAAAATAAATTCTGTTAAGTATCAGAACCATTGCTCAACCCTGACAATAGCATAGCAGTAAAACTAAAATAAATATATTTTCCCTATATTCATAGCAAACATAATGTCAGGGTAATGAAAAAGTATACGTCCCTCCTCTATAATATTAAAGCTAAAGCATACATCAAATTAATCAGGCCCCGGGGGCCGACAAACATCCTTCATGCTACACATGACTCATTAATACAGATTACATCTTTAATACAGAACATATTACAGAGAGCAATCACCTCTCAGCCGCATTACAAGTTTCTAGGTGGCAGGAGGGAGCATGCGGCTGCAGAAGCCACGCAACCTGCTTATCAGTGAGTGATGTCTGGCCACGGACGGGCGGGCGCTGCAAATCAGTCTTGTTTGAAAGATACAGTGAAAAATTAGGGCCACTTGCTTTCATCCTTCAGCACAAATCCAATAAAATGTCTCTCGGCCGCAGCTCTCAATGCAAGCTCGTTTTACAAATGCAGAATGCTTTGCCGGGAAACGCATTTGTATTCTCTAATGAGAGAGACGGGACAACAAAAAGGCAGAAATAAGAGTCGAGTAGATTTCTGTGGTAAAGCCAACATGGCAGGAAACACCCCTTATCACTCCTCAGCTTCCTGTTGGTTGTTGTTTAGTTTCCCTCTGGGTTTTTTTGTGCTTTCAGAAGCACATGAGATTACACACCGAGACATCCCGATTACATAAGTTGTCAGGTAGGCCTTGCAGGGAGGACGGGGCCATATGTTTCACGCACATTATGCATACACTTTATTTAATTGACTTAATGCAGATTAGACCATTAATATGCAATCGCGAACCGGCTGCTCCGGGAAACTAATATTGAAAAGGTGATTGTGAAACCTGACAATTCTAACATGGACTGATAAAAAATAAGAAAAAGACAAAGAAACCTGTATTGAAGCAGAGAAAGAATAAAATAAGAAACTCACCAGTTCAGCATCAATAACGCTCAGCGGGAGAAGCTCATGTCTTGGCCTGCAGAGACAAAAAAGGACATACTTTAAGAAGGAGAGAGAGTTTCATAAATCACAAGAGACCTGAATGTGGACTTATTTGGCTGAGGTCTAAAAACCTGTTCCGTGCAGTAGGAAGGACGGGACCTGAGAGAGAACCGCTCAGAGAGGCGTGCACATACCACGTCCCTTTATGCCGTTGCCAAGGAAAACATCAAGTAAATCACGATATTGACAAACAAGCCTCGGATCAGCCTCATAGCTCGTCAGACTTTAACAATAGGATAGCGACAGGGTTGTGATCCAGCACGTTTTCTTTAACATGCTACCATAAGACTGGGTCTGTCAAATCTAGTGCCAGTCTGCTCGTCTGTCGGCCGATCAATCCATCCGACTGTGCGCGCTAGATCTCTCTGTGAGGCCTCAGAAACATCCACGAGGATGACTGACAGCTTTGTCAAGGGAGTCGCGTGTGAAAACAAATAAAACTGCGCTGTGATAAAAACCTGCTAGACCACGTCAAAACAACAGGGACAGAAGAGGAGACAGCCGAGCTAATCTAGACCAGACGTCTAATAAAAAGGGGAAAAAAAGCAACATGAGAATAAATAGAGAGGAAACAAGCGGGCGAGCATGCCAGACTTTAAAAAAAAAAAAAAAAAAGTAATAGAGACGTACAGTAAACTGGCAGGCAGCGGGATGGATTCCAACTCAAGTCCCACCAGAGGAAACCTCCAACCTTCGAGCAACTCAATATGATGTTGGCAAGGACGCCAGTGTGAAAACATACAAACAGAGAAAAACAGATTTTTTTTTTTTCTCACTTCATTTGCCGTTTGGACCAAACCCTTCAGCTACAACTGAGCTTTCCACAGAACTGCCAGAATCCCAAAAGACAACACTGGGAAATGTGTGCGCCTCAGACACATCTCATATCCTCATCGCACAAATATCTGTGGCTGCAGCACAGTCACATTTGCAAACATTGAAAATGTAATAAAAAAAAAGCTGCGGATCCAGGCTTGACATGTGTGTGCCACGACTTTGAAATGTTGTTTTACTTTCCTCTTCTTCCATTATGTGTTGTGTTCTTTTATCCGAGTGTCACAATCTATAGTTTTGTTGTGACTCGGAGCAAATATGTTGTTATTCTGTCAGTTTAAATGCACAGAGATATTGAAAAAACACGTTCTGATTCTAATTCCGAACACTTCATCCATCCAAATCTGAGCAGTAAATTAAATTGCAGCCCTCGCCACCTGCTTTGCATAGAGAAAAACACATGCTACAAATTTCAAGCAGGACACAAAAGGACAATTTTTACTCAAAAAGAACAAAACAGCAACCAGTCTCACAATAAAAATACGTAGCACTCACAAAATCTGCAAATTCTCCAAAAATATTATGTGATATCAGGGAGAACATGAGGCCATTACATTTTTAATGGTGGTTTTCCAGCACGATAATGAAGCATTTGCAAAAAAAAAAAAAAAAGAAGATAGCAATTATCATTAAAGCCCTAATCGTGTTGTCATCATATTACCAAGTACAGCAGGACAACGCTGCCCTGTGCAAGACCTGCTGAACATAACCAATCATTTCTGACGACTGAGTGCACCAAAGACATAACACTACACAATGTCCTCTGCTCCAAACAAAAAAATACAAAAAAAACACCTGCACACCCACAGCCTGTAAGCTTCTTAGTGCACCTCTGTTCATCCACAAAGCCTCACAGTCCGGGTCTAAGCCACAGGTAAGGGATTGCAATTGTGTGAGGGAGGCTGATGTTTGACTGTAATCACCACTGAAACGTTTACGTGGCTGTGTCAATACGCCGATGCAGAGTTTCCTTTGTGATCCATCATTTGCACCCGAGGACAAAGTGTGAGCGAAGCTGCGGGAGACAAGACGACCTTCTGTAATTTTACACCCACGGAAACACTCCATGAACAAAAGTCTGAGATAAGATAAAGTGGCCAAACAGTGTTTTACAGCACACTGTAACACACCTGTGGTGCTTTTTTGACAAGAAGAATACTTCCTCTGCAAACACGGCTCACGCCTCACGATGCAGAAGTGGACAGAGGACGTCCGTGTGAGCAGGCAACTCCTCATGCAACAAGTTTGTTCATTTACACCCAAGTGAAACCCTGCACCAGACAATGCATTATGGGCTGTTTGGACTGCAAACAAGCCGACAGGTTATTCCTGAACAAACAACACGCTCACTCTCTGCCTCCCGGGTGTGTGTGATAAAACAGGTTATGAAAATAGAAACCTGCTTTCTGAATCGAGCGTATCTTTTTCAACCTGCATCAAAGAATGACACTTTTTTAGATATGCATCTCCAGCTGTAGAAAAAACGGATGCAGACAGCAATCTGACAGTGATTAAACCTAAAACTCGGTGGGAAGGTGTCAGCAACGAAATCTTATCCCCAACATCTTCTTTTCCACTCACTTATTTGATGCACATGAAGAGAATAGGCTGAAAATAGGCTGAAAATATACCTATTTTTGACAGATAGAGCAAGAAAAATCTGATTTTATTACGTTACATATGGAATATTTTATTAAAAACTCACCGCTCACTGATATCACAATGGAGACGCGTTGAAATAGACAGAAAATAAGCCTCGTTCGAGTCAGAAAGCAGCTCTTTTGTGTTTGCCCTGCCAGTGAATCAATGACACCTTGCAGAGTGGGATGGATGCATGGCAGCTGCAGCTCCCACAGTCTGTGGATGCAACATATTAAATTAACCTCGCAGAGAAAAACCCTCGTTAGTCTGCACATGTGTTTATGTATAAATAGATAGAGAACAGTGCAGCGGACCGTGATGTCAACACGAGCCCGGAAACAGCCGCCCCGTGTCGCTGAGTCCATTGACTTTTCTTTTATGGCCCCTGTGCTGTCACCGTGTGCCTGTCACATCGGCCGGGGCTGCCTCTTGCTCTGTCCCGCTACAGCTAGCTCCGGAGACTAGCCTCCCTCCCCCCGGCAGCCGCTGGCAACATCCAGCAACCAACAACCCCCCCCCACCGGCACCCTGCAAGTTCTCAGGCCGCGTGTGTCACGTTTTTACCTGCGAGAGATGAGGAGAGGAGCCGCGGCGCCGAGGGGAGAGGAGAAACCAAAGCCCCCGCTACCAGGGCTGCTAAAGGTCCGCTCGGTTTGAACGCGTCCGGGCTAGCTAGCTAGCGACACACGGCTAGAGAGCGCGCGTGTGTGTGTGTGTGCGTGTGTGTGTGAGTGTGATGGAAGCAGCTTTAACGTGATGGAGTTGAAGCGCCTGTTTCCCCAGCATCCCCCAGTTTGACTGACAGCTCCGCGTAACCCTGCGTTAAAGTGAGCCCCCTACCCTGAAACATCACAAATCATCAATACTAACGTGAGTGTGTGTTTGTGTGTGTGTGTGTGTGTGCTTACGTGTGCGTGTTTCTTACGTGATGTCGCTGCAGCAGGAGCTCTAATCCGGCGGCGGTGAGGGAGGAATGATGCTGTGCAGAGTCCGGCTCGGGACTTTCTCTCTCCCTCTCCCTCTCTCTCTCTCCCTCTCTCTCTCTCTCTCTCTCTCTCTCTCTCTCTCTCTCTCTCTCTCTCTGTGTGTGTGTGTGTGTGTGTGTGTGTGTGTGTGTGAACCTCTCTCTACCACAGTGTCTTCCCTCCAGCTGCTGCTCTGTCCCGTCTCCACCCCCTCCTCCCTCTCCCCCACCCACCCCCGCTGCTCTTGTACCACACTCGCCCTCCAGTGGAGAGAGAGAGTGAGCGGCCCTGATGATGCTGCTGCTGCCGCCTCTGGTGCTTTGATTGGGAACACCCCCCCCCCCCTTACTGTCTGCCTCCCTCCCTCCCCTCCTCCGCACCCACCAAACAAACGTGCGCGCGTGCACAACAGGCGCGCGTGCTCGCAGGGGAGTGAATGAGCGTGGCTGGGGTTGACACCAGGGGTGAGTCATCCAGCAGAAGCATATCCAGCTCTCTCTCTCTCTCTCTCTCCCCCCATCTCTCCCCCCCCCCCCCCCCCCCCCCCCCCCCCTCTCCAGCAGCTGACTCCTGCAGACAAACCTCCCTCCTCCTGCCTGTGAAGAGTCCCTGTGATGCCGCGCTGCCTTTTTCTTTACCGTGGAGCATCACTTCATTGCACTTCTGTTTCATTCACTGGGTTTTCTCAGGCCTGTTTCCACAATGTGAGTTTATCAGCAGTATCACGCTGGCAATAATTCATCAACCGGAGTTGAGGCAGAGCGGGCCGTCCACTAACCAGAGGGTCTTGCACTTTCGATCCCTGTCTCCCCCCCCCCCCTTCCACATGCTGAAGTGTCCTTGGGGATCCTCAACCCCACATTGGCCCTGACAGTATTATTACTTTTTTTTTTTTTTACTTATTTCATTTTTTTTTTTTTTTTTATGTACCCTAATGATAATTTAGGTTCTCCATATAGTAAATTACAAACTGGCAGACAACTCAGTTATCAGTTTTTCCGTGGCCATATCACTTTTTCTGCGGTAGATTCTGGGGTAAATATACATATAAGGTCTTTGGGGAGCTCTAGTTGAATAACAAATCTAAGTATTATAATTTAAATTCCAGCAGTTTATTTATTATGCACCATACAGTCTATTGGGGAATTGCAAGCCATTTAAAAAAACGGAATGGTCATAGCTGATGCAGCAGAGGTGACTTTCATTTAAAGTTATGCTACAAAACTATTGGATCCTGATATTTCCATAATGCAGCTCACTGCCATGCATTACAACGTGTGTGTCTGTGGTTTATGTGTGTCTGTGGTGTCCACAGGCGACCCCAGATAGCACTGATCATCAGGAGCTGCTACAGAGCCCCAGAGGACATTATCCAAATATTGTGACAGGTTAAGAAGTAACAGCTGGGACGGTAACTTTTATTTGTGTGAAACCAGTGGAGTTAATCATTGCCAGAGGAATTCGTTTCCCGTCAACTGTGCGACAGAATATAGTTTTGTACAGTTTTTTATCACAATTTCCTTGTCTTTCACAATTGGCCTAAAAAAGTCATCTATGATAGAACGAGGAAAACCCTGCAAAGCAAGGTCACTGTGCCTTTCCTCGTCCGTTTAGAGGGGACGTTTTAGAATGTAGGACATGGTCTTGGGGATAATATTAGAATTACAACCACAGTGTGATCCAGGTTAGTCTTAACATCGCTTTAAGGATATGTGTTAGGTCGAGGATTGGGATATTTAGATGGATCGTGGGCTACGATCAGGGCTGAAGATGTTTTCATGTAGCACTTTTACATGTCTGTACAAGTCTTGTGTGTTTATGTGTGCATCCATGTATGTGTGTGTCTGCTCCTTGTACCTTCTAAGCAGCACCCTGTGGTCCTCTCCTCCTCTGGCGTCCCTCATTAAAGCCCAGTTACAGGACACCTCCTCCTCCTCCTCCTCTTCCCTCGCAGCAGATGGACTGACACAGGGCGATGATTTCCTGGGAGTTTGGAGGGGCGTCACTGTTTATATAACTCAGAGAATCTTATTAAAACGCCGCTCTCCTTCCGTCCTGAACTCTGGGTTAATTAGCTCGACTTCCAAGTCGCTGGTATGCGCCGAGGCCTCTCTGAATGGTCGCAGTGGTTGTTATGGACGACCGGGCTTGTCTTATCTCCTGACGCCTGTTGGGGATTCTGGTGGGGGAGCTGAGACTGAGAAGGGACATAGTGTTTATGAAGTCTGGAAAACACACACACGTAGTAATACAAACTACAGTATGAGCACAGAAATACTCAGAAATAAACCTATGTAGCACTCACTGTTGTGATCAAGAGCAAAAAGCATTGGTCATACTCCAGGTGAAATTCACTTCCACAGTCTGATGCCATTCACTGTGAAACGCATCAGGAGCTCCAGCAGATTTTGAAGTTGAAATACAGTGAATCCTCAAGGGAAGTCCAATAAGCAAAGAGTGTACACAACAAACATGCGTACAAATATGTTTACTACTGTACGTGACACAGTTGGTGTTATAGTGACAAATATGTGTTTGTCCGAAATAACTAACACTTCTGTTTGATTTCAGTGCTTCTCAGTGATAATCAGTGAGGGAATTACGTAAGTTCTCGAATTTCTGTTCCTCTCAGGGTCATTTCAAAGATATTGTTACCTAGGTGATGAGGAACTAGGTCATTGAGCCTTTCTCCCGGCTTCCCCCTGCCCTTGATATCTATATGCCCACCACCCCCAACAGATACATCCACACACACACACACACACACACACACACACACACACACACACACACACTCTCTATCTAGCTGGTTATGGATCATTATATCACACGTGGCCTGATTTCTGCAGTGCAGTTATACACAGTCTCTTTTTTTACCGTCCAGTCTTTGCCTCGTTCCAAAGACTCAACAATGAAATGTCTATTCCTAGTCAAGCAATAAGCAATGACATGTGACATTTAAATGCAGACAAACAGCAATCACAGACTGGGACATTAATTCTGGATAAAAAAAAACAAGACGAATAAAATTATGAAAATAAAGAACACAACAGGATAAACGAATGATAGTAATTCACAAACACAGACATAAAGGGTTTAGGATGTAGTAATAAATATGAAAAACACAATATTAGTTCCACCAATGGCAAATTAAAAGACACACAACTCCACTCCAGAAAAGTACAATAATAGCCACATTTATTTTAATTACAGGCAAAGTCCCTTTACACTATATATTTTTTTCATCAACTTCATATTTTATCCTTTGTGTCATACATTTACATTTCCAGAGTGCATACACTTGATGAAAAGGGAGGAGGGGCTGTTAAATAAAGTTGGTTCAAGACAGAACGAAAAGAAGGACGTCTCGCATTTCTCATGAGACACATGTCAAATACTGCTCATCACAAGCATTACTCAGTAGTGGTACTGTACTAAAAAGTGCACACGGTCTATTCAATATCAGACAGCTTTGTATAGTATGATGGCATTTGAAACAATGATGCATTTCACACATTCAACATCAAACAAGGCAAACCAATTCAAAGGCACAGGACTCTCACATCAACATCATCTTTTTTTTTTGTTTTTAAGTAGTTTGTACTCACATGTCAGGTTATCCTTTCACTTTCAACAAGTATTTCTCTTAAAGGAAACTCAGCTGAAATATGATTTGATATAAAATGACACACAAATGAGTTAAGTGGCACCGGACAGTTAAGGAAGTAATAAACACTTCCGTGTGGCTACTGGCAGCACAGTTAAAGGCCAGTGTGCAGGATTCAGGGTGATCTATCGGGAGATCTTGAATATAATATTCACCATTCTGTTTTCATTGGTGTTTAATTAGCTAAAACTCAAAAGCACGGTATATTCGTTCACTTAGAATGAGCCATGGACTCTTCCATGGAGTCCGACCATGTTGCACCGCCATGTTTCAGTGGACAAATCAAAACAATGGCTCTAGAGAGGACCTTTCGGGTATTTATGTTATCTGAAGGCCGCTCTAGAATTTCCAACACACTAGGAAAGGTATATATGAGTGGAATTCTGTTGGTTGCAATCTGCACCATCATCATCATCATCATCATCAGACGTCACTAAATCCCTACGGTCTGGACCTTTAAAGAGGAGATAGTTCCGTTTTTCATGAGATCATGTTCACGCTGGTGTTCAGCACTAAGCGTTTTGGGGGTCTGCTGAAAAATGACTGAGCTGTTTCCCCCACTTCAGACTAGAGCTACCGATTGTGAGCAGATATTGGGAGTAATGCCAGTGTATCTCCTGTTGTCCCGTGCATGTACTGGGCAGGTGCACAGTGAACAGTGTTAAGAAGGAAGCCACTTCCATAGAACTACAGAAGGATCCTCTTGTGTTTGAATGTCCTGGTTTGACATTTTCAGCTCAAGGGGACAAAGGTAGAGACTACAATGAGTGACCTGTTAGCTCGAGCCGGAGGATGTTGGATCTGTCGTTAAAAGGTGTGTCGTTAAAAACAACTTTTTCAGTTTTTTTACCACAGTGATGCATCAAGCCACGCCGGGTCCACTATTTTGCAGGTTCAGTTTTAAATGTTTAAGAGAAAATAGATTTACATGTAATAAACATCTCTGCTACTGAGCTAGTGTAACGTTTACAGCTGGTCAAATACATGCAGATACTGTACAGCACATGTTCCCTTCACTCCCGCTCTGGACAGAGCTGCCCAAAGTCAAAACAAACTCGTTAAAAAGTAGCCAGGATTAAAAAAGAAGAAACAAAAATGGATGACAGACCACTGCATAACATTATCATGCCAAATATCATACAAAACCAAATAATGGTTAAAAATGGATGGTTTTAAAAACAAAATAGCAGCAACACAAAGGCTTAGTTCTGTGAGAACAAAATAGAGAACCAGCAAGCCACCAGTGCCTCTGGGTTTAAGTAAGAGTTACATAGTTACGTAGTGAGCCTTCAGTGCAATGGATGTGTGAATCTAAATCTTATAAAGATGGAAGCTGTAAAGGCTGAATATGCAGTGGTTTCTCTACAGTACAAGTTGACTCCACTTTACTGACATGAGCACTGTAAGTTAATTCAAAACCTTGGCACCACACACCTCACTGACCACTTCTACTACTACTGTCAATATCATGATAATAATAAAAGAAAATCATAAAAAGAAACTACTCTCTCTGTGCAATAGTTCAAGTAAGTTAATTCCTGCAAATAGTTAGTGCTTTGTAACACATCCTGTGGCCGAATCGAAAGAGACGACAAAATACAGGTAACATACAAATACACAAAAAAGAATGGTTTTGTGGACAAGACTGCACTCTACGTAGAGAGAACCTCTACTCACCACTTCAGGCTCAGATTTGATCTAATCCTCCCTCTGGTTAAAATTAGGACCAAAGTTGGGGCAGTCTCATGATACATCTGTCGCCACAAACACATCCAGCAATCAGTGTCCCAGTGTGAAGCACAGCGCCGAGATCAAATCTCTAAAGGGATGTGTCGTATACTCTTTCCGACGAGCCCTCCTCCGTGTCGTCCTCAGACTGCGACGCCTTGTGGTTGAGCTTCTCCGCTGTCGAGGACGTGACAAGGTTTGCGTTGACGCCGTCGTCGCTAAGCTTGGCCTTGCTGCTGTCCTGAACAAATTCTTGGATCTCCACAGGTAGCCGGCGAAACTTGTCCTGGTACTCCTGGTCCAGATCGCTCTGTAGCTGCAGAGAGAAGAACACTGGAATCAACGGAGAATCTCTACATCAGGGAAAATAACCTCACTAGAACATTAAATCTCTAATGTGGAGTGTGTTATATATGTGACAAAGGAGGTTATACAGAGGAAAGCAATTCTCAGAAGAGAATAAACTGAACTAGCATGGAACTCAGTAAAGTGATTTTCTCCGCCAAGGCCATCTAGCTCTTATAATAGAAAAATATCAGGAAAACTAGTTTGAAGATTGGCACCAAATCATATAAACTCATACAGCTTATATGTCTGATTTGTTTACGTCAAGATTCAGACATTATTTCATGAGAACCAGAGAGAAATATTGCAAATGTCTTATTTTGCAATGTTATGAGAAGTGATAAAAGAAAGTGCCCTAGATCTACATCAAATTTTAATGCATTCTTCCCTGGCCAATGCCACATCCTTCCACCAATCAGTGCTTATTGCATAACCCTCTTCACAAGAAAATAACCAAGTCCACAAAGAAACAGAGATGGGTGAAAACACAACCTCCTTAGCAGAGTTAACAATCATGAGCTGCCTAATCGACAAAGAGGGCTGTTCGACAGGTAAACACTCAATAACAACCACATGTCGTGAACCTGTTGGGTCCAGGAACATGACCCGTGACCCAGGAACATGACCCGTTCAAGAAAAAGATCTCCTTTTTCTTGAACATTTCAGCAACAATTTGCAAAGGAGTCACTGCTTCCTGTTTATATGCCATGCAAGCATAATGTAACAAGACAGGGATACATACAGATAGATGTAGAAAGATAGCTGGACAGTCACAGATTTCCATACCTTGGCTTAGACATTTCAGAAAAACACAAACTATATGAAAACTAAATGCAATTTATTCCTGTTTTAGGAATGGAATCAGTCAACTTTAAACAACTCTGCTAGGATCATTGTAAACACATCAGCTCTGGTGAACATTTGAGCAAACTTTTGTTAAATTACAAATCAAGAAGACATGATGGAAGTCATTATTCTAGAAACCCAACAAGTGCAATTCCATTATTTGCTCTCCTTTTAGCTCTGTGTTTGGTCTCCACCAACTCCGAATGGAAACATTTGGCTCATTTGCAGCTCAATGCACCACAGTGTTCACTTTGTCTGGTGTTCAAAGTTTACAGTTATGTTAAACCAAGGAAAATAGCTAAAAGATAATTAAGTGTTCCAGGGAACTAAAGGGAACTGCTTGTTTATCTTGATTCAACTTTCACATTACATATAGTCACCTGACCCATTGTAATACTGATTACAGCATCTCTAATGATTTCTTCACTTGCCTTGCTGTGTTGCATATGATGAGGTATAGTTGATGCTGCAAGAGTTACCATGACTATTATCTAAACTGATTTTCATAGGACTTTTCATAGGACTCCATAGGACCTTTATTCCATTACATACAGTGGAGACTGAAAAGAAAGGCTAGGGACAGAGTGACAGATAGGACATGGCCTTGAACCCTGACATTCAGCTCTGACAAGAGCCTCGGTCCGCTGACGTAGACCCCTCTGCAACCATTTACTACCACACTCCCTTCTCTCACCGAGAACTACAAAGGAGAAGCTGTTTTCTCCCAGGCATAGACGCCCCCAATGATTACAGATGACAAGATTGTATTCATTTCATTGTGCGCCAATAATTGCTGTAATGCTGATTTCTCTGTTTAACTACCCGACAGGCTCCCACGGGAGAGCAGTAATTAAAAGAAAAGCTGCTAAGACGAATGGTGTCAGAGTCTCATAGCTCAATACAGTCACGTCAGCATTATGAGAGGTCGAAAATACCTGCAAGCTCCGACAGGCTTTATCTGGGATCCATATTTTGTCCGAGACGCCTTTGTTAATCGACTCAGGGCCAACTTCAAACTCACACCACACTTCTGACTCATAAGAGAACACGAGGAGGGGAGTGGGGATGAAGGTTAAGGATTGTCATCATGCTCTGGACTGGCTCATTTTCTGCCCTCTCTACCTAATATATTATAAGATGGCACTTTAATTTCATTTGAGAGCTCTGCATAACAAAATGAGAAAACCGGTTACAAAGCACTTGACTGCTAGTAAATTAATTCCTATACTGGGAAAGAGGTATATCATATGATATTGGGTTATGTATATTATGAGTGTGTTTGTAGGTATGAGGATGGGCTCAATAGGGTTTGAGTCCAGATCAAGATGTGTCTGGATGTATTCAAACTTATTACTTTACTATTTCAAGTATCAAATTACCTCTGCTCATATTCCAAAGCTTCTTTACTTATTATTTGATCAGATATTTCCTGATCTATACCAGGCAACCTTCCTGAGTTTAGACTTATATATTACTACCCTGGTGGCTGACTGCGCTATACGTACTAATCTTAAAATGTCAAAGTATGCATCAAATAATTTTTTCTCAAATATGGTTTCTGTCATTTTAATTAGTCCTTTTAACGCTGAGGATTGTTCGAGCATAAATTTTTCAGGTAAGTTTAATATTTGATGCTATAAAAACTGGGTAAACCATCATGATTGACGGCTGAGACTGACTTTTTGTATCAGCAGGACCTCCACACCTCGAACCTCCGATCGCTTCTGCCCAGATCAAGGCTTCAAACGCACAAGATGGCAGTGTTCATATCTGGGACATTTTAGCCTCATTTCTGGATAGTGGGAGGAAGTGGAGACGTGTCGTCCATCTTTATACACAGGCTATGGTGTGCCCTGTCACATCTTGGGGAAATTACGTTGGAAAAAGTACTGTCTGGTATTCAGTAGTTTCAAAACTCAATTTCACGGTCTGTTGCTGTGTTGTTGTTAGAATACAATGAATATTTCCATCAGAATTCATGAAACATTCACAAGAAATCCACAGACTACTTTTCCATCTCATCAGCTGTATTTACCACAAAGATGCCGTCTGTCTTTATGCAAAATGAAGGAGCTCTTGACTTGTGTCTTTCCGATGTTTTGAGTGCCTCATTGACGTGTGTGAGAGCCCCCACCAAACACGGCATCTCAAGGTCACCTTCCCCGAAACATGCCTCCCTCCTTCTCCCTCGCTGCCTTCCTCTCACTCTCTTTTACCTCTTTTCTTTCTTTCTCAGTCTCTCTGTGGGTCTCACACAGCGGCCATCGTGCACGTCGCAACCAGATGGCTAAAGATGCGCCAAAGCTCGTCTCTCTTTCCCCGCTCTGCACTGCGCATGACCTACTTAGGGGTGGGACAGTCTGCACAGTGTGTGTGTGAGTGTGTGTGTGTACAGCCTGCTTGTAGCCTGCCTGCTGAGGCACAAACACCCTATGATTAAAGCTGTCATCTTTCTCCCATCTGACGACACCATGGGACATGTGAAGGAGGTGGGAGCAGGGGGCAGAGGAGTCAGGCACCAGGCACTCACCAGAAAGACATGTGTCCGTCTTTAACTGCTTGTATCCATGTGTATGTCCTGTGAGTATAATCAACAGCTCAGAAGCAAACAGTGACAGCCGTCTGTTAGAGTTTGGATCCCGATAATGCCCGCACTTTGTATTCACAAAGGGAAATCTCAAGGAATGATAGAAAAATGGACAAATGAGAGAACAGAAACCTAAAGATGCAATCTTTTGATAGTTTTCCTGATCTAGGCCTTAATGATCATCACCAAACATGTGAAATTCTTCTCGTGAAGTGAAGATGTCTCTCACTTAACATACGTTTCAGGCTTCGTAGAGCTAATGGTTCATCACTGCTAAATCGGATTAAATTCTGATTGAGACATCGATTGCACAAATGTTCTGAGCCACTGTATAATGAGGTCGAAACAAATAGTCCTTTAAGGTTAGAATACTGCGCATTTTCCTGTCTATTCTACGTTTGCATGTGCACTTTCGCTGTGTGTACTTCTGCATAGTGTATATAGCCTAAAGATGTGTGTGTGTGCGGTCCAGTTTCTGTTTGGACACAAACCAGCCACGGCAGCTATCCAGCCAGCTTTTAAATCTGCCTCTCATCTCTGAAGATCTGTCATCCATCAACAACCCCCCCCCCCCCACACACACACACACACACACACACACAAATTTCTGCCTTTCTTAAAATACAGCACTCAGTGACCTTCTTCACCAGCTGTCCTCGTTTTGAAGATCTATCAGGGGAAGTGGAGAAGGCCTCCGAAGAGCCAAATTAATTCTTTGCTTTGAGCCATGACATAACGCCTGCTGCTGCAGCGCTGCCAAAAACCTCTTCTACTGGCAGCCCACCGCATCCACAGCTCCAGTATGCAGCTACGTTAACACCGCGCAACGTCTTACTGTCACGATAAGATGCTGTCACTGCTTGGAAATAGTCTTCAGTGACACGGAGCCAGGCCACCGAAGCAGCCTCATTACATAGACCGTGTGACGTGTAACGCTATGTGTGTCCTGACCTTGAGAAACACTGCATATCTAAACACAGCCCAATTAGGCTAAACCCAAGATCCCATGTCCAAGAAATGAGATGAGGGTCACCACCACTGTTTTTAAAGTTCCATTGACTTTTCTCATCTGAAACAACCCGTTGCTGTAAAGCTTAAAGGGATAGTTCACAGAAAAAGGAAAAGTCACTTATTATCTACTCACCACTATGACGATGGAGGGGTGAACAGTGGTGCAGCAAAATCCGTTACAATTGAAGTAACTGGTGATCAATTTTTTAAACTTTAATTATTTTCACATCCACCCATTCTCTCTTCTGCATATTATCAGGCCCCGGAGGTGGTGTTCTCAACTGACACGTTGCTCCAGCTAAAGCCATAAACCTCAGAACTACACTGCAGAGAGGGATAGTTTCAGGAGTCGGGAATGTTCCTCAGACGGAGCACAACCCTGGAGAGCTTCATTAGCACACGTGGGCATACATAATGAACGCTCGTGCACTAAAATAGCAGCTAGCATAATAGAGCAGAGTGGTAACAACATGTGTGCAACATGTGCGCACACTCGCACACTCACAAACTCACCATGGATTTTACTTCACTGCCCCCTGGTTTGCACACAGTGTTCCCTGCGGGTATTGTGTGTGTGTGTGTGTGTGTGTGTGTGTGTGTGTGTGTGTGCATGGGCACAAGTTCATTATTGATGCAAACAGACCACCCAGAGATGATGCAGATCAAACTTCGTTATGAGGCAACATAGTGACCACCTCTTCATCAACCAGTGCAAGAGAGGGGGACGTTAACAAAAAAAAGAGAGACAGAGGAAAAAGGAGGGTGGGCTCACACTCGCTCTCTTCTTCTGCGTCTCCTCCAACCTGTCCCCCCCCCCCCCCCTCTCTATCCCTCCCTCCTCTCCCCGTCCTCCACCTCCAGTAACCATTGCTGAAATTGCGTCACGAGGACTCGGTTCCAAATTAACAGATTGCGGAGAGTGGGATTGAAGGGGATATGGGAGATGGGGAGGGGGGGGTGGGGGGTGGGGAGTTTCCATGACGACCGCAAAGGACTCCTGCTTGTCTAACGAATGAGTGTGTGTGTGCATACATGCGTGTTGGTTAAAGGCTTGCACAGTGGGGGGACACCATAGGATCAGATCCTCCTTTTGATCTAAGTAGAAAGAATCAGCGCCTCTCCAATATAAATCACACACATTCACACACCACACACACACCGACGCACACTATTGTGAAACATATTGCCTTATCACTATTTCATATCCCTTTCACTGCCAAAATAATGTGTGGAGGGGATGCCTTGTACAGAGGTATTACCACATGGTGTGGTAAGCCTTTAGAGAACAATCCTAAAATGCTGCAATCCTTTACACTGGACGTCTATCTTTTACTGTGTAGTCTGGTTGAATAAAACTGTGAACTGACTACTAGCTCCTACAGTTTATCAGACAAAGAGGACAAAATTCCTCTGACTTCAAATTGATGTCAAAAACGGTTATGTTAAAAAAAAAGCTGCTCTATAGTAAGTAACTTTCACTAATCGTATTCAGCTATTAGTATTCAGGGAGAGCTGACTTAAATCAAAAGGTACAATTCTTAATATGCAGCTGCAAATATAAAAATGAAATGCTAGTACGATTATAAGTCACAAAACACTCTCAGAAGATCATAAACTTCATAAAAACTGAGTCTGTATTTTCCTTTACCCACTAATAAAAAGACCACATTGACTTAATGTGTGAATAATAACAGTTGTCATTGTGAACTTGACCTTGCGTCTGAGAGCAAGACGGGAACAGAGAGGAGGCTACATGACAGGATATAAGATCTTGAGGTGTGTCGAAACTGCACTTGCCATCGTGCTGGGTACTGCTGGCTCCCGGGGGGCGTTTTGATTGGATCATTTGCAGGACACTGACACCTGAGTGCACACGCTGCGAGTGACGACATATGTTGCCATGTCTTTCTTTTCCCTTTCTCCCTTTGCTTACCGTTTAGGAGATCACCTTCACCCACTCAGACTTTAACAAATAAAAGTTACAGCCTCTTATATAATAGAGATGAGGCTTATATGTTTCTTACATTTGACATAACTTCACCTTTAAATTGTTTGGTGCCTGTGCCTATTGAGATTGTATATAAAGATGGTCGACATGACAGCTACCCAAAAGTGACGCCATTTCATCCTGATCGCCCACTGGTGGCTGGCTGCAGTATAGGTCATTAACCCCACCTCCCACATGTAAGGGGATGGGACATGGACTAAAATAAAAAGTCAAAGTAAAGGTTAAATACATTTTTCTTCAAGATGGTCTCTTTCATTTTAGGTAGTTCCTAACACACTGATGTTGGTCCACGTGCAAATGCTTATGGTAAATGATGCCAAAAATGCAAGATGGCAGCACCCGTAGCCGGAATATTTGAGCTTCATTTTTCAACAGGTGGTAGTGGAGACAACTTTGTTTACATTTGTTTGTGTTTACCTGTTGACAGTCGTAATTATCTAAAGATAAAAACATGTGATCATGTCACCTTTTACGAAATATATAGTATATATAATATATATATAGGTTGGGTTGATAAATCACATGCATGTGAGTACACACACATTGTATTGGGCCTCAACTTGGGATGGTTAAAGTGGCTGATCTGAGCCCGGAGGAGAAACTGGGTCAGAACTCTCTCCAGGAAAGTACGTATATTGTATCTTTCTGTCTGTGATTCATTATGACTAACACACACACACCAAACATAGACGCACACAACAAAAATATGTTTTTTATATATTCGCTCATCCATTAGCCCCCAATCGGAGCTGTCTACATCCTGTCATCCAGTCCTTTAGCATTCTATGTTTATCTGTCCATCTTTCTGCTGTTGTTTACTCTCATCAGGACTTAATGACAGTTTGTCCTGAAAGCTAACTCACCAGACGACTGCATTCAGATAGCATCTTCATTATTAAGTGTTTAACAGTGCGTCATATTCACACACACACACACACACACACACACACACGTATACGCAGATGGGGCTGCGTCACAAGGCCAGTGACCTGCTCATAGCAGTGTTGGTTCAGTGACTTAGACAGAGCTGGAATAAATTACTTTAGATGAATGTAACCGACAAACATTGGAATAACTGGGCAATGACTATCTAAGGATACACTGATCAAACTCACTGAGCCATGTTGCTGACTACATCGATGATCATATCATATTGTTCCTGATATTGATCACGAAACAGTGTTTCCTAATTTAGATCCAAATTTACGACATTCATATTTAGAGTCATTTTGACAAGGTTCAGTCATACATGCAGTGACTCTGGCTAACTAAGTCTTTTCAGGTGCTAAAAGAAAAAGAAAAAATAAATGACAGGAACCTCAAAGAGTGAAAGTGAAACGTATAATCAGGCCAAAAACCTGCAGAATGAGAAAGACCATGTAAGAAGAGTCACAGCTCAGATTCACGGGGCATAAGACAGAGGATATCATGGCTGTGAAAATCCCCCACTGTGGTGCCTGTTGACAGCGACACGCAGACCAGTCAGTGATTCTAACGAAGTCCTGAGCTCCAGTGGAAAATCTTTTCTCCAGGCTCATTTCTCTTGGTTTTTATATTTGTAGGTTTTATCTGTTTTCAACACTGAGTATTATAAATATTCAAGATTTGTGTGCGTTTGTTGTTATAAAACTCATTTCAGCCACGAGAGGATGAAGTGCACTTGTACATTCAAAATCTGATTTATATATTGACTCACTTCTTATTATTTTCAGTGAAATCTTTCTATATTTTTTTAGAACTTTTCTGGCTTTCATCATGATATAAAATAAAAATCTGGTTTTGTGTAGATCACAGCCTAGTTGCCTTAACTTCTTAACTTCACTCTGTAGCGTCAGCATTGCTCTAACACTCTCAGATATATAATGGACAGTTGAGAATAAAAAAAATATAATTGATGAATGAAAAAATATAAAATATAATCGATTTAACTACACATCTTCCTCTTCATTATCAAAACCTGGAACCTGCATTACCCACACGTTGCCTTCACCTCAGACAGTTCGGTGAGTTATGATTCTTTCAGATGAAGCATGATTTGCTCTGCGCTCACGGCTGGGTTCAACACACTGTGTGGGGGGGGTCAAGTTTAAAGCTGAACTAGACTGATCGTAGCCTCGAGCCTTTAGCCTGATGCAAAGATGTGAAGGGGACTTTAGAGGTCTGGTGAGTTCACTTCAAACCCCAGATTTTCTTTTTCCATTCTCAAACTTTTTGTGCTATTCCCTCACCTTTTTCCCCATATACAGTAGCTCTCCCTGAGATCTGTTGCTCTTTAAGGTATGAATGATACCAGGTTGTTCGACACGGTTCTGTCGCTTTATTTTAATACGATTTAACTGAATCATGTAACACAATAAATGGATTCTTTACTTTGGGTGTTGTGGGAAGCGTCCTGATTTTTTAAACAAACATAACCCAGAGCATCTTCTGCTCGTTGTCTCCAGAGCCGTGTCCCTCTGACATCTCTTGCATATTTTGCATACAGATGACAGCCATAGCAGGGGAATAGATATTGCAGAGGTGGTTGATTACTATGCAATAGCCCTCTTCCGGCAAATTAAATTTGCCATGATGCGGATGTCAATTTAGAGGAAAGATTGTGACAGTGGGCTAGGTGATGGATAATCAGTTACGATTTTGTGGGAAACAATAATTGCTAACAGAATGAAATCTGATTGCAATATTAAAGTGAGCTAGAAAAGAAAAAGAAAGCGGAGCAGCATGTGCCTCCCTCTCTAATCAAAGGAAACTTGCTTAATTCAATCTTGATTAGACACTAATGACACTAGTTGACACAGCACATATTGGTGAAATCAGTGCAATCGGCGTGTTATTGTCAAAGATGCTCGAGCAGCTATTTAAAGATGACGACTGTCGCCACAGGAACACAGTAGCCTGAGTCATTTACACGAAAACCAACTGGTTGACAAGGCAAATACAGTTATCTCTGAATTTATCCTCCTGTTTCGTTTTAAACACTCGTCTCTCTCTCTAGCACATATTCACCTCATCTCTCCCTACTGCAGCTTTGTGGAACACAGCCCAGCGCCTCACATGAGGTTGTCTGTGCTGCACTGAGGTGCACGTCTGTGCTGCACCTCCCACACTCGACTCAGAGAGGTTTAAAGGAACAGGGAGCTGTCACTCTGAGAGTGGGCGGCCATGGAACTGTCTCCAACAGGAGACTTTGTATTAATGTATATGTCTAAAAAAACACACACTCACTCTCTCATGAGTATTATAAATGTGCACCGTGCTCCTTTGACAACATGACATGATCGGAGGAGCACGGCAGAGTGTTTCCTTGGCAGAGCAGAGGCAATCTTCATTACACTGGCACTGGGATGTAATATGGCTTTCACTGCAATGCAACAACATCTTATCAAGCTCATTGAAAGAGATGAAGAAAACAAGAGAGTGAGAGATATTATATTTTCATGATGATCACTCCAACAATACACGCTAATAATTTGTGTAATGGGTTCATGTTACAGATATGTTACATGTGAGATGACTGCGCCTCTTGATAGGGTCAGGAGAACAACATTCTGTGTTAGTGTAGTGTGTAGACATACAATAATAATTAAGCCTACAATGGTGAAGTTAATTCCCCTTTACTCTGATTAGTGTAGAGGATCTTGCTCAAGGACACTGACAGGTGGGATGAAATCTGAACACTCCAACTGGGGTGTGATCTCACTGCACAGGCCAATCTGCTGCCGCTGTTATGCCGCCATGCGATGCCAATTACTGCTAAATTACAGTAACGCAGCCTATTTCTTGCTCTTATATAAAAAAATTTAGCAATAATTCAAACATCATAGAGATGCAGTGCACATTCACTTGTTGCCAGTCAGTGGCCCAGGCTTATACAAGCTTGCATATTAATGCTGCTGCACTGATGCTATATTAATACTGAACAGAGGGATGGAACAAGGGTCTTACCATGCTCTTCAGCTTCAAAGCCCTCCTACAATGACAGTCACAATGTCAAGGTTGAGAACTCATATAGAAGAAAAGCAGAACTCCCACAGGCACACACAAGTGCTCACCTCACAATAAACCCAAGTATATGTAGCATCTGGATGAGTGCCATAAATGTATTACAGCCATTGTTGCAGCTACAGCATAGGAGCAATTACCCGCTCTTCACTAATACACAAATGCACAACTCTTACATGTAGATGAACTATTTACCATGGACAATGAAGCAGGAATTAGCATTTAAACCGGCAACAGCTTCTTATTCGGTAATGTTTTACATTTTGCACACAAGTACCAGACAGTGCAGCATCTATAAGCAGCATCAAACTAAACCTGGTAAATGTCGCCACCTAGTGGTGAAAATGAGAAGCTGGTGTTTGGTTAAAAAGATTGGTTTTAGAGACGTATACTAAACCAAAGTTATTTTTCTTATCAAAACAATAAATAACTTAAATAAAATTGTGTAAAAAGCTTTAAAGCACTTACTTATGCTGAATATGTGTAAAATAACATCTACCTTTAAGTAACATAGATAACATATATTATTATATACAGTCTATGCATCTACCTTTGTGGTAGCAATATTGACACATAACCCTCTTTATATAAAAACTCTCTGGAAATATATTTATAAACAACCATAAGGTGCTCTTTGGTACATTAACCGCACATATAAAGACTTTTATTTATCCATAGCAAGAATGCATTAGTTTATTTGCTTATTTTTAAAGCTCTTCATAGATTTGTTTTCAGATTTAAGATACTTTTTGATGATTGTGCAACTGGATTTCTATTTGTAGCCTCATCAAATTATAATATGACACAATGTGTTCATTTTTTGCATGTGTGAGGACCAAAGGAGAATCCTGACCACTGGTCCCTGACACCCCATGTGTCAGGGATGGTGGATCATGTCAGTCGACAGACCAGGGATTTGTGACAAAAATATTGATATGCAGTAGATCATAAATGTCGTACCTTTGGCCTTTCGTCTAATATCTGCTGGCGGATGTCCTTGTGCTTCTCCAGTAGTCTCTCCTGTCTTTTACTCTGTGCATCTTCCAACTACAAACACACACAAACAAACACACAAACACAAAGGATGTACCCATAAATAAGTAAGCATAGGGGTGTATGAACTGTAGCCTATAGTAACTCTACTGATGGTGCAAAATACAGTGATATTGATTCCAGAAAGTTCTCTATCATAATATACTTTTTCTATGATCATCTCTTACCCGTTTGATGTACTGCACCACCTCATTGACAAACGATCTGTTGATCTCCAGCTTCTCTCTAACGGAAGAAGTTTACAGTCAACTATATTTACCAGCCTCTGTGGTGCTAAATCTTTAGTCTTCAGTGACATCTAGTGGTCATATTATGTATAACAACCAAACCCACACTGAAATTGACTTCATTCACCTGATCAAATACAAATACTTACTCCTCCGTCACATTCTTGTCTTTAGATTTGGCTTCGTTGATTTTCTCTTGCCGTTTCTTGTCCATTTTCTTCTTCAGATCCTTCTTTTCTCTGTGTGTGATGAAACAAAGAGAGCAGCATTGAGAGAGAGAATTAAAACGTGAACAGGGTTCCTGTGCGGTTTTGTGAGTGTGTGTTTGTGCTGTGCACTTACTTTTCACAGATGTCTCGGAGCTTCTTGAGCTGAGCACTCTGGCACTCCTCTGCTATGGTGGTCAGCTTCTCAACCAGCTGGACACAAAGTCAAAATCGGACAGAGCAACATTTTTGTTTAGTCTGTACGACATTCTTAATAAATCAAGTTAATATTTCACTTCATTTGCTGACCTTCTGATCCCAATCAAACTGCACTCAAATCAGGGAAACAACACAACCTCCATTTCTGACACCTCAGCTGTGCTCACAGCACAG
Organism: Hippoglossus hippoglossus; assembly: GCF_009819705.1. Lineage (NCBI taxonomy): Eukaryota > Metazoa > Chordata > Actinopteri > Pleuronectiformes > Pleuronectidae > Hippoglossus > Hippoglossus hippoglossus. Next base: position 13,645,588 of record NC_047174.1, read on the forward strand.
GTGTACTGGAGCAGAAGACATTGATTTTTCCACACCAAGCACCAGAACATGTGCACAGGCAGCAGAACGACTGCAGTAATATTCTGAGAGGGGGTGGGGGGTGCTGTGGAGTTTATTGCAGTATTCATTTATTCATTATTTGCTTCATCTGGTTCATCTGCATTAGCCTCTCTGAGCTTTGGGACAGTCAGCGCTATATCAAATCCAATACAAGTCAGGGCAAGCTCCTGTGTGTGTGCGTGCGTGTGTGTGTGGGGCACGTGTTTTTGTTTATCCCACTGTACTTGTGTACTGTTTGGGTAGGAACTGGCATTACTCTGACTGGTATCCTTAATTCTGGAGAAGTACATATAAGGAAATGTTTTTAAATAATACAAAAAATATCCCTTTTCAAAAGTTTAATAACGACACACGTGCAGTGACAAGTATGAAATTAGCTGTAAGTTGGTGGCCGATAATAGGAAACTTACAGAGATGTACAGAGATGACAGGAAAAACTGGGCGTGGACTAAGGCTGCAAGTCCTCTATATCTATATGTGTGCCTGACAATTATTACAAAATACTAAGTAGACATTCAAGATAGAAGGTTTCAATACCAAAAAACTGTTATAAGCCTCTAAAGTGAATTGGAGACTTGCATACGCATGTAAATACAATTTCAAAGGGATTTGTTCATACTACATATAGTCAGCAACAAATGAGGACACCAGGGATCATACGTAGGGAAACAAGTGTAGATATGGTATCTCTAAATATTTAAATGAAAACATGAACTCCTATTTTGTTTTGAAACTCATCACTGTTGCTACTGTTACTCCTGCCGTCCACACTACTTCTGTGAGGCTAGGGAACAGTGCTGGCCCTGTTTCGGTTTGAAATCTCCCACTGGTCATGTTTTCCTGTGTGTTATGGATGAGGATTATTACTGATACGGAGCTAAAACCCTTTTGAGACTGCTTTCCCATTCACTTGAAAACATGTATTTGTTGTGGGTGTTTGTGAGCACCTGTTTGATGTGTTCTCGTTTCTGGTACTTCTCGCTGTAGTACTGCTCCTGGCGAAGCGTGAGGAGCTGCTGCTGCTGCTGCTCCTTCAGCTCAGCAAGCCGCTGGCTACACTCCTGATCCAGCTCACACAGATCCTTGTCCAGGGTCGACAGAGAGTGCTCGGACCGGCTGCACGAGGCCATGCAAACACACATTCACAAATGAGTTTGCTTCAATGACAGAAGAGTGTGCCTAACTTATACAGATACAGTTAATAAATGCACGCTATATGCATATTTATATTTTTTAAAAGTGCTATATTCCTCAGAGCAACCTCGATAACGGTTTGGCTGGTAATTGAAATAACCTTCTTTACATGTCTGCAGAGCCCCCTCAGGCTGTGGTGCTAAGAACACTGACGTCAGGGTTTTGAAGTAATTTCAAACATCACAGAGGACTCTTATCTCAAAGCAACTCGCTTCAATGTGTTATCTTTCTTTTCCTGTGGGCCTCTGAGGTCCTGTGTGCGGTGAGTTCTGATTCGTCAGTGTACGATGGAGTCCTGTGGGTCCTGAATGGGTCCCCCTGGTGTGGGGGAAAATGTATCCACTGATTCTCATTCTTTACTTCCTGAGGAGGGCAACTTCTGTCCTTTACTTTTAGTCTCCGAGCTATTTAACATGCAACACTGGATTTAATATGTATTTGACTGTGTGATTGTGTAGATGGAGGAAAAGAAGAAAAACAGTAGGAGGGTATCAGAAGTTAACTATGAGTTAACTATGAGTTAACTTCTGATGTTGTGTTGAAAATCTTGTATTAATGGCATTCCCACTTTTGCAAAACTTGCCTCATTATTTATTTTAGATTGAGATTTACTGCATGTCCCAGAATGACTTTTAAATGTCCCAAAAGAAGCGACCTCGTCAAATTGTGAGCTACACATACACATGGACACATGTCAAGTGTGTGCAGATGGAGAGTGACAACAATATATCTGCAAGAGATATTCTCTTTACAGCTCAGAGAAAAGAGCTTACTGAAAATGTTATGTTTGTACTTCCATAGTTTTCTCTGCTATGTAGAAAATAAAATGTCTTGTGGGAGCTTATACAGAAGCCCATGCGATTTGATAATGCCAAAATCTCAAAAGCAGGGGAGGGGAAATGAAAAAGTAGAACGGCTTGAAGCGGAGAAGAGGAGGACTACCTACCTTTTCTTACCGTCTTGTTTGTGGCTCTTCCTCAGGGTGGAGCGCCGGCGCTGATGCTGGCTCTGCAGCTCGGACGTGCGAGCTGTGTGCTCTTTGATCAGCTCGCTGGTCTTGCGGTGGTGTTTGCGAACCAGCTCCTTCATCTCCTTGTACTGCTTCTTCTGCTCCCGAACAATGCCCTTCTGTTGCTTCAGCTCCTCCAATGTCTGAGCTTCCAGTTCTGCGGGGAAAGGGGATGGAGGACGAAAGTCAAGAGAGCAAAAATATGAAAGAAAAAGAACATTTCTATTGGTTATGGTGCTTTTAGTCTCAATATTCAAGTTCAAAAGGTATTTTTATCTTGCAAATTTAAATTTATATCATTAATACACAAGCAAACTAGACAAAACACTTTATATTCTTGATACCAGACTATGTTTAACTCATTTATCAATTTCAATTCAATTAAATTCAGTAATCTTTTTTGGGCAAGACGTTAACATGTGTTGCCACAGCACAAATACAATATAGACAATCACAGAATCATATTAATGACGTAGCAACAACAATAATTATCATAGTTTATCATAGTTTGTCATGAATAACCCTTCAACACCCATCATTGCTTTCACATTAAATCAGGAATCATTTCAATAAAATCTGATGTTTGAAACCGTCATCTTACCGGTGAGAACACTCTGAACGATGTCCTCACTCTTCACTGGTGGTTTCAGTGAGCCTGGCGACAAAACAAGTAGAGTTAATGAAGTAATTTGTACAATATTATCTCAGAACTTGACATTTATATGAACAGTAGAAGCTTATTTATCACCCCAAAGAATCAAAGTCAGAGCAAATCAATAGATCAGCAGGGGAGCAAACATTTTCTGTTCTGATTAATAATCTTGAAGCCAAACTAAATTTTTTACTAGTGTTTTTCATTATTAAGCCGTAAGACCCAGATTTATTCTCCATATGATATTTTAAATAAATTACAAGTGTATTATTATGATTAAAGACAGAATAATCATTTCAGAATAAAGACATATATTCTTGCAGTGCAGTCAAAATGCGACTGTGATGTTTAAATTAAATTAAATATGAAGTAAACTAAATGTGACATCTTAAGGCAATGTAAGAACAAACACAAATCAACTTGTTATGCACCTACAGTACAATGGACTGTGAATGATTGCACGTGTGATTATGGAGCACCTGCAGACTGGTTCTGGCCGACGAGTGACGGCTGTTTAGGGGTGATGATGGGTGTGGAGCTCACTCCGTTCTCTGTCGGCGTCGTCACCCTCTGGTCCACCCTCGATTCTGAGGGGGCGTCGCTTCCTGCCTCCACCTGTCGATCAATCCCACTTGTTAGTCAATACAAATGATTGCACTACTCAACGCTGATACCTCTGCAGAACCACTTACCAAACCTAATAAGTCTTTAAATCAATAATGTTAAATTGTTTGAATAAGTTAGAGTGCGGAAAGTGCATTTAAAGTTTGACGGCAGTGTCGCACACACACACATCAAGTGCAACACACATCTCTGCTGCATATCTTTTTGGGAGGAGTATAAACCTCCTCAAGTGGTCGTATCTGTTTCGGAAGTCCCCTGCTGTACCTGTGTCCTGCAGGACAGTTTGTAGACATAGCTTTGGTAACCCACTCTCAGCATTGCGTCCTGTGCCGAGGCGGAGCAAGTCTTAATTTCCCCTTGGCTCGGACGTATCTCCGACTAAACGCTCTTATCTCTGAAAGGTTAATGCAGTTTCGGCAATCTCTGTTCTAGTCACGATAGCCGGACCTTCTCCTTTCTTCCTCTGCTCCTCTTTATATTCATCTCGGCGAACTGTGCTCTGCCTTTCAATGCTCTACCGCTTTTGGCGACTGTTGCCATGGTCACGGCATGAAACCGCTCTTTGTCAGCCGCCCCTTGTGGGAAATCTTATCAGCTGGCAAATCAGATAAGCGGAGCCCCTCAGGGACAACCCTTCTTTCCAGTCCCCTGTTCTAATAACCTCAGATAACCCTGTGCCCTGCCTGGCCTCTCACCCTAAATTTATCCAAACTTAAGTCTTGGAAATTGTTCAGATCTCTGCTCAGATTTCATCACTTTCCCTGTTCTCTGTTGCACTGCAACCCACATTAACCCTTGGCTACTTGTTCTCTCCGTTAGATCCATTTAAAATGACTTACACCATCCCATTTACAACTTAACACGTTAAATGAAATCGTTTCAACTATAACGCTTATGTCCCATGAGTGTAACATATATGCAGTGTAATCGTTTTCTTCTTCGACGGCACTCGGAACAAAACAGAAGGTCACGTTCTCTGAAGCAGCCAGGACTTGTTACAACCTCTCCGAAATGAAGCCTGTACTGAAGTTAAAGGTCACTGCCAACTCTAGTTTTGATTCATATACAGCAGTTGGCATAGCTCCAGTTTAAAGTCATTACAGTCTTAAAAAGTTCGTATAGCTAATGTGTTAGCATGCCATGCACACATCCAACATAAATGGAGCAACATTAGCATTCAGTTGGAGTGATGTTTGACAAGTGAACTTGCAGGTAATTTAAAATTATGGGCTGAAGGATTCTAAAATGTTCTGTCAGGCAGAGGTCGGCGATGATAGTCTATGGGGTTTGGAAGCTAAACTTTTTAGATGATCTCTTTACACTAACAAGTTCATAAATTGCAAATATGGATATATTAGTTAAAGCAACTTTAAGCGAAGTCAAGGTTAGACAACAAAAAGGAAAAAACATGTTTTTGAACTTGTCTCTGGACAGTTGAGTTGAGCCAAATAGCCTTGGACCTACAGAACGAGTTCGAAACTGTAAATTGTATATTTCTTCACCTGCTGTATTATATTGAAGAGACAGTGTCTGACTTCCAGTGGTATATACTGTTAATTACTCGTGTCACTCCCAGTGAGGAATTACCTTTAAGAATAATAATGAAAGTACACAGAGTCACATTTAAAGAACCCACCCCCCAGAGGAAACCCAGTATCAGGGCCTGCAGGCGGATGCTGGAAGAGACTTGATTAAATACAGCAACAGTGCTGCTTCGGCTGTGGCTGCACTACACTTTATCATAGAGGGACTGGGAATGAAAAATAGCCCAAACAAAGTGTTTTGATTATATCTGTGCTGGAAACAAGCAGTGGTTCACCATCCATCTTCTACTGCAGTGGTGCTGGCTGTGGGTTTTAAAGTACTTTGTGGTTTTATTAGAAAACCCTCCTCGTACTAAAGCAAAGGAGCTCCACCTCTTTCTGCAGCTTCTCAGACTCCGGACCGCATGAATTTCTATACCAGCAGCCGGCTGACCACAGGGCTGCTCATCTTATTGATAAACTGTTTAATGGCACAAAGCTCTCCACACATAAGAAAACTAATGTCTATGTACTCTGCAGAAATGAGTATAAACACACACCTCTTTGTCACCTTCCTCCTCTCCTCCCTCTTCCAGAGTGAGAGCAGCCAGCTGATTGGCTCTTTGCTCCATCAGGTTGACATAGCGGATGGGATTGGACAACGCTTCAATGACATCTGGGGGAAAAGGAAGAAAAGAGGGGTTTTTTTTGTGACAACAAACCTGACTTTGAACCTGCAGTGTTTTCAGTTCAAAACATTTAAAGTTTTGGTTTGAGAACGTTCACCTGACTCACCTGCAAATGTGTCTGGAACGTAGTCCTTCACTTCCACATACACAAACAGAGCGGGCAGCGTCAGGGACTGGTTCTTCTCATTTCTCAGGCTGATGTAGTGATAGCCTGCAGGGTTTGAGTGAGAGAAACATCCATCAGCAAAGAAGCTTATTTAGAAGAGTAACCTACACAGTAGCATAGCATCCAATAAGTTAAACACATTTAAGGGACAAACTGTAGCTTATGTAAACATTTCATCCTCTGGTTCATGATTCACACAAAATGTACATTTACCATGGTCATTTTTGATGCAATTTTTATTGTTTATAATAATTGCATTATTTTATTGTTCTATTTACGGGTCTTAGACATAGATAAAGACAGAGGGGATGTCAAATGAAAACTCACCTGGACGGATGGCTGACACAGGAATGATGCGGTGGCCGATGAACTTTCCTCCCTCTTCAAACACAGCGATCCTTAATGAAGCAAGTGTGGGCAGAACAACCTGAGAAAATAGAAAATACACCCAGGTCATTCCCTCTCCTGATAATACATGCATCCTGATGAAAAAACAATTAGGCATATTTAGAGCAATTTGGTGCGACTTGATTGTTGGAGTGTTGGACGTTGACGAACATATGTGCTCTATTAAGTACCACTCCAGTTTGTATGTGTCGTAATACTTGTCCGATAAAATTGCCTGAAACTTTACTTCCAAGCACGTAAACTGTTCAAATAAAATGTGACCACTTCGTCTCACCTTCTTGAAGACAATGGCCTCCTCCTCCCAGACAGGGTTGATGGCATTGCCCTGAGATGTCTTGGTCTTGAAGGCTTTCCTCTTGGTGTCCACAGGTAAGCCGAACATGTCGATCTCCACGTATGTGCCCACTTTCTTATCCGACAGGAACTGGCCTGAGATAATCTGGAAGGAAGGAGGAGAGAGATAAATACACTCAAACACACACAGAGCCACACAAACACAAAAAAGACCAACACATACCTTAACAGACAGTGTGTTGGCTACTATCCCATCCACCGTGCTCTCAGTGAAAGGGTCAAAGTGTTTGTCTGGTCGTCTCATGAACTCTGGTTTGAGTCTGTATCCACATTTGCCATTGTACTCGTACATGCCCAGGTTCAGCTGCATGGACAAATCTGTGGAGCGAAGATTAGAATCACAGTCAAATCAAACACGCGGTTTAATAATAGCAATAACTGCTCCGAGCAGTGTGATGGAATGAAGGATCGTCCCTCACCAATGGTTTGGAAATTGAGAGCCACCAGCTGACAGCCAGCATTCCAGAAGAGCTGAGGGTTGTAGTTGGATGAATCCACTCGAGTGCCTTTAGGGTAAATCCTGCTCAGCTGCAGCTTGTTGTATCTGAAAAGAGCTGTGTTAAGGAAGAGCATTAAAAATTACTGCTACTGCTGCAGCTGCCACCATCTCCTCTACCCTTTTTCTGCAAGTACAACCGTGTATACTTGTAAGACTGCATTAAAATCTGAATTATTGATTTTAGTTTATTATCTTATTATCCGTTACTTCCACTGACAGGATGAGCTACAGATGCAAAGTGACCGTAAAGAGCAGAATGATGCTGTTTCTACCATAACACCCTGGCTATACTGGATGTGTAAGCAGCACATGTGCGTCATGGAACGTCTTGCTTTTCATCTCCGCGCCCATGTTATCACTTTCTGCATGAGCCTCGTGTCTCAGTCCTGGTTCTTCTAGAGTCGGGGATTTGCCTATTTTTCCTTGAACCGCATGTGGTTCACAGAGTGAAAAGGATCTTTCGCCACAGTTTCAACGTGTATTTGTGTCTCAAAGATAAATATTTTCAACACTTCCAGTACCTGTTTCAAAGTAAAAGCACTCTAGCGTTTCTGTTGACTGAATCCATTCATTTTAATTAGGCTTCTTTAGCGTGATTCAATTACTGTGAGTCATATGAAGTTGTACGACTCGCTGCTTCCATAAAAGTGAGAAGGATACTCCACAAACTCGACAGGGCATTTGGTCAGTTGCTCCAAAGCTTTGGTCTCTACGAAGGACGACATCTGGTAACTGCGATTGATCTCTGCAGGCAGATAGATAGAGAGATACATTGATCAGAATTAGCGAACGGTTAGATAGATTCAAACATTGATGTCTAAATGTACCGCTGCTGTAACACTTGTTTCAAAACATTATTCCAGAATTCCCAAGAGAAAACAAACCCTGAGACATTAGTGAATATCATTTTGTAAGCAAAATATTTTAAGATTGCTTATGACTTCACAAACTAATATCTGCTCAATCATAGGAAAGAATTGGATTGAATTAGACAGATTTAAATTTTGAGAATAATGTTGAAATATTATGAGAATAATTTTGAAATTCAATGAGAAAAAGTTATATTATAAGAATTAAGAAAAAAAAAATGTTTAGGAAATAAGCAGCAATGACAACACTAGTTCATGAGAGTTCAACTTCTTCTGGATCCAAAATCTTGAACCAATCTCATTGTTTCTTGAGAAACTACAAAACCACTTTGAATATAGTGCAGATGTAACAAGTGACAGCCTCACAGCAGACTACTCCATAGTAATAGCAGTTGTTAGCAGTTATCTGTTGTTAGACTACATGTGTATTGTGTTCTCACTTACTTTTGGAAGCCTCAAAGCTGTTAAACTTGACTGGTTGGATGTAGATGACCAGGTTGGACATTTCCTCTGTGGCAAATGCCTCACTGCCTGCTGTGCCCTGTAACACACAAACACACACACACACACACACACACACACAAACACAAACACACACACACACGCAATATTTTAAAAACACTGAGAAGAACTTTGAAGACAGTAGGGATTAAATGCATGATCAAATACGGACACTAGGAGGCAGTCTTAGCACATGACGTGCACACTACTGAGCTATGAATGTCAAGCATTACTAGTATTTGAACTGAATGCAGAGCGAAGGACAAACCTCATCCATTGAGCCCTTTTTACAGTCATCATCATCATCATCTTCATCTTCACTTTCTGCCTCCACCTCACCTGAAACATGAGTCACAGATAATAACATTACATAAAGCTAAATGACCTTAAAAAAGTTAAAATTGTCTAAATCCAATTGGTATTTCCACAAGCTCAATGGAAAACTTTTTTGAAAGCTGAAAGCCTTCGAAAAAGTCTTTATCTAGGATCAGTTTCCTCCATTACATTTAAAGCAGAAACAAGGGGAACCGCGACAGCTGAATACACAGAGCCCACGCACCGAGGATACTCTTTTGAATATTGTTTTGTTGGAGCTGACACAGCCTCTGCACCCACATAATGAGAGACCTGCTCAAGATCTGCCACGGAATCTGAGGTCACGCTGGCTGAGGACATTAATGTGAACTGACCTACAGCTTCTGCGCCGGCCTAATGAGAGCCCTGCTAAAGATTTCCCTCTGAGTCTGAGGTCATGTACTATGTCTGACTCACCGATAGACTTTCTCCCCTGCGGCCTCAGGCTGAGCTCAGCACCCTCAGAGGGCTGTGAAGAATCTGCCATCTCTTCTTTGGTCGAACCTGAGTGGAAAAAACAAACTTCTGAGGAACAAAGCTCCCGTTCTATAAAAACACAAGGTCAAACTACTGTATAGAACACAACAAAGCTTCATTTGAAGTGTTGGTAATGTAGTGTTTCTACTTTTCAGTACAAGTGCAGTACTTTTGCTTCATTACCATGTAATATCTGCCCACCTCACTTTTTAAATCACTATTTTTGTCCACCCTGCATCTATATTTACAGGTTGATATTCACACTATAATCTCTCTAAGTGTCCAGAGAGAAGAGGAACAACACATTATGTGGGCAGCAACAAGACCAGTTTGTACTTTCACAGCTTTCCAGCCACAGAGCGGCTGCCCAAAACTTCTGATTAATTATGTTTTCATCAGTGTTTGATTACGCAAAAATCACCAAACCTCAGCTGACACTGGGCGAGAGGCGGGGTACAGATTGTCAGTCCATCTCAGGGCAGACATACAGCAGCTCTTCATCAATGAAAACTAATATAGTTTTCCCTTTTACTGTAACAGTCACATTCAAATTCAGGCAGCCTTTCTTAAGGTACTGGCACACATACGCAAATATTGTGGGTAAAAGACAACCAAAGCTGAACTCCACATGAAGTCACACTGCGAGTCGCCCTGCCACGGGAAGCAAATGTTTAATTTGCCTGATGGGCCTCTGATTTCTATCTATGAGACTTTCTTCAACTCAATGTCATTATAACATAGTATTTAATTGTTTAATATAAATCAATGTGTAGACATGCAGTTAGTGTGATTGCTGAATCACAGACTCACAGGGCCTTTCCCACCTCTGAAATCAAACCTACAAGCTAACACTGATCACAGAGTGTCTATCACAGAATGTCTCTCAATGTGTCGGCATAGACGAGCTCAAATTCCTTGAGCACAGATCAGTGTACCTCTAACACTTGTGTTGCATTTATTCTTACACCAGGGGGCAGTGTGTGTTAGTGTAAGAATGATGCAAGCAGCTTTGCAATTAGGAAAACTCAAAGTGATTGTCTATTAGTGTTTAAAGCTGAATGATACAATGAACAGACCATTTTGAAAAAAATATGATGTAAAACAATAACACCGAAGCATGCATGTACTCCACACGCGCACACACACGACATATCTGAAGTGCAGCCAATATGCAGAAATGAATGATGATGGAGAACTCCGACCAGAGAGCAGCTGTGAAAATATAAAAATCCATGAATTGAGATGCGTGAAAGTTCACCCCTGTTATAGTATAATGTACACACAGCTGCATGAACACACACTGACACACTGCTGGCCAGTCTTTAAGATGCCCCTGTGACTAGCAGGGTGGATGCCTGACAGGCAGCGTATGCAACAGCCAATAACAGCTCCAGCTGATGGAGAGGGCCATGAAAATGATAAATGATAAACAATAGCACTGTTTGGCTCCAGTGAATCAGTTCCTGGACGGCACAGAGGTGTCGCTCCGTGGAGCAGATGGGCCCAGACCGTTAGGCTACATTTTACTTCTGAAACATCATAACTCAGCTGTCCCAGTGTGACTTGATGGCTCTGTTAGGATGTGAGTGTGTGTGTGTGTGTGTGTGTGTGTGTGTGTGTGTGTGTGCGTGCTGTACCTGCGCTCGGGGAGGAGGGCTCACACACACTGGAAGAATCACTGTAGGTGTTGGAAACCTGCTCCGACAATTTCTTCTTGGTACTTCCGTCGGTCTTGTGGTGTTTCTTCTTGTTCTTCACCAAGATTTTGCCCATGAGCTCCATCGGGCAGGGTAGTGGGACACCGGACTCCAGCTGGAGACAGAGAGGTCATGGAAATCACAGAAAGGTCATGGAAATAAAATAAAAAAGATTCATATAAAGTGAATGAAAGGTTTTTCTGCAGATTAATGTAATATCCTGTTGTCCATCCATCCATCTATATGGCTTATCCTTTGATGGTTGTGGGCTTGGCATTGGGCAAGAGTCGGGGTACATGCTGGACAGCTCACCAGTCCATCACAGGGCTCACATAAGCTGATTTCAGACATGAGTTTCAGCCCCCCAGTAAAAACTCCAATGTGAGAACACAGCGGGAGATCACCGCGAGCAAGTGGGGGGGTTGATGGTGTTTTTAACATGCGACTGATGCAAAAAAAAAAGATGACGCATGAAAAAGAGGAGTCATAAGGGCCGACGTCATTGTCAGTGGGCTGTAAACAAAACCATGTGATCTCTGCAGCAGAATTAATAGGTTACATCCTGCCACTGCACCAGCCCTCACCTGAACGCTCCATATATTTCTGTGATGTTGTTAACGTGTCTGAGCGGAGAATCTCCTGCTGTGTTGTTCATATGTGAAAGGCAAACTGTGCAGAAAGTCCAGACCCAATTCTGTGGACATCCTCTGGAGTTCAGGTTCACGTCTACATGCAATTTAGTGTCTCCATTTAACCTATCCTGCACGACTGTGGGAGGAAGCAGACACGAAGAGAACATGCAAACTCCACATGGAAAGGGCCCAGTCGCCCGTCAGGATCGAACCTAGAACCTTTCTGCTGTGAGGTAACAGACGCAACCACTGAACCACCATGACATCCAATATCCTGATTGTCAAATCTGTTGGAGATTGGAAGGACGGCTTTTAATAGAATGAAATCTTATGTTTACTGTTATTCCTTACATACTTATTTTATTAGGCTATTATTGCATATTGTGTGCGTATCTTGAAAGGCGCCCATACATTAAAATAGTAAATTTTACAACACTTTGGAGACAAATTAGCTAATTACAGAATGTAAATGCGGAAGCTGTTTACTGGAGTGTGTCATTTAACGCGTGAATTCATGGCAAAAACATCTTGTTTTGCTAAAATTCACTGTGGATGATTCTGCTTGCAAGGTCTGTTGATGTAACAGCTGAAAAGTTTACACTTTCAACACTAAAAGCAGCCTCCTGGGAGGAAACCGAGCGTTAAACACAAATACACACTCTCTCAAGGGAGCAGACAAGAAATAGGCAGATCTCTGATTTATTCATGGGGTACACTGCTTTAAGATCACAGTGTTTAGGAATATTAATAATGGATTATCGAGAAAGTCAGCGCCAATGTTATGTATACACACAAGCAGGGTCTTTACAACTTATCACCTATATGCATGACCAAACTTAAAATGTTTCTTACTTCTACTTCTTCTATAAGAGCAAGAAAACAGTGACTCATGCACCAAACTTAACCGAAGCTTCTCTGTCCAATAGCCTACTTTCTCAGATGCCATGCACACATCTAAACCTTCCTGCATTTGTTCGTGGTACGTGATAAAATACAGATAAGACACACTGCTTTCCTTGGCTTCACTTAAACAGTTCAACTTGAATGGAACCAGTTCAGGATTGAGTGTGGCATGTAATCTGGACCCTGCACAAATGCACAGAACTAAACCCGTTTGATAAAATTACACTTTACTTTGATTGATTCCATTTTCCGTTAATCCCAAAACATTTAGTTTGCGTCACTTTAATAAGTGCGTGAAATAGAGAGAATCAGTAAAACGAGTTGAGGCAGAAAACACTCAAATTCTTAAAGATTTACTCAGTGTCTAGGAATATTTTCGCCACGTTCTTTCAATTATTTCAGGACCTGATGTCTGGTCAGTGGTGAACTGTAAATGAAACCTAGTAAAGTAATGTAGTTAAGTAAAACTAGTAGGTACATGTAGTTTGGTCCCAGTGTATGGGTCAGGGAAGAAACCATTAAACCAATTAAACCATTGGTACTGATCTGGATCAGGGGGTGGATCCAGGATTTTTTGTTTTCTTACAACATTTTCATTGATTATTCTCAGATAATAATGTATGGATCCTGATGAAAAATGTATGCATATTTAGGAGAGTGATAGTAATGAGTGTGTGCAATTTGGTGCAGATCCAAATAAAAATCTGAATCTTTATAAAATTTGACCTTGACAGAGATTCACTCTACTGAGGGCCATTCTAGTGAACTCTGTATTAACATGGGTCATTATTATGGATTTAACTACCAGTGCGTTAGGTTGTTGAAATTAGTTTAGTTTTAAATGCACTGTAAATGCACTTACATGTCAGTGATAATGATTCATTAAAACAATAAATAATAATCTCACACTGGGGTCTTTTCCTGCAACATAATTTTGATACATTTTGCAATTTGAACGCAAGACTTTTAATTGAAGTTTACTAAAAGGAGTATTTTTACACTGAGGTATCTCTATTTTAAGCTATTTTTTTGGGAAAGAGCTGACTGTTCTCGGCTTAATTGAAAAACAATAACAGAAACAAAACAAAGTAAAAGAATAAAACACTGTCAACAGTCTTTTGTATTCAGGTTAAATGACGGTTTTGTGGAGTGGAGATACAGGCGGCACTCGAGTTTCTAAGAAAACTGTAATCCTCTTTATTCTCACCCTAGGCTCAGCTGGAGCCAATCTAGCTATATAACCTTATCTGGCCCTGACCCTATGGACTAACAGAGTTGATATCCCATTCGCCACGCCGTATACACAGCCGTCTCAATGCCAGAAGGGAGTGGTTGTCATTGCACTCACCTTTCCCAGTTATTACATGCTTAGTGCTAGAAATCTCATTTCTCAATAGCACTTTCTGTCTCTGTCTCTCTCTCCCTCTCTCTCTGTCTCTCTCTCCCTTGGCGTTTGCCTCCTTGTATATCTCTCTCCTTCTCCTTCCCTCTGCCACTCCATCCAAAAGGCTTCTCCCCGATAATGCCTCAATGTCAAATCCAGTCAGAAGCCTGCAATTCTCAGTGGGACGCGTCTTTGGCAGGCGGCGGTGCTGGAGGAGCTCCCTGTGTTTGTGAGATAATGCTGCATCTGCCTGCTGGGAACTTTCGCTGTTCTTTAGTGTTACACCAACAGGGACAAGTCGTCCCAGGAGAATAACAGGAGAGGAGTAAGTGGCATGTATAAGTACATATGTGTGCAGGGTTGCGTGCTCAAGATCAAGCTAGTGTGAGAGTTTGTGCGACAAGTGTGTGTAGTTGCCTCATGTAAGTGCCTTTGTCATTACACACAAAGACTCCTTTGGGGGGTTTAAAAAAAGAGTTTGGCCACAAAGACACAAAGCAAGCTTTTGACAGGTAGCCATGGCAACAGAGGAAAGATAAAGGACTGCCAAGAAAAACCACGTTTAGATTACAGCGTAAAACATTTTCATTTAATCTTGCACGGCTGTCATTTGCAGTCTCGGCCATGATAACGGCGAGGCAAAAATAAAAATGATTGTGGGGTGAATCATTAGAAGTCGGCTTCTGTGGCACATAAACAGCCACAGGTATGTGTGTGTATCTGTGACTGAAAATGAGAATGAAAACCAGAGGGTGAGAGAGAGGGGGAGAGAGAGGGAGAGAGCAAGATAAAGTCTAGGATGCCATTTAGGTGCGTGCCCGGAGTGACAGCAAGAGGAAGAACAGCGACAACACATTTTGCCAGGTGCTAGAAGGCATGTCGATATGTTGCTGGATGTGAGAAAGACAAATGGAGAGGAGAAAAAAGACACACATATACACAAATATAAATATAAATATAAAATCAAATGAATTAGATATAATGGTATTTTTTCGCCCATATGTACATGTTTATGTGCATCTGAAGCATGCTGAATGCTAGGCAACAGTGTTCAAGGACACTTCTTTGGTGCACTCATCTGTGCGATAACATCTCGCTGCTGGCCATGTTATGTATACGTGTGTGTGTGTGTGTGTGTGTGTGTGTGTGTGTGTGTGTGTGTGTGTGTGTGTGTGTGTGTGTGTGTGTGTGTGTGTGTGTGATAAAGAGGCAGCAAAAGAAAGAGAGCATGCAATCATGAATGATCTGAATCTGAGCACATGCATGTGTGTAAAAGCATCTTATGTACTCACAGGATATTTTTCCAGAGGCTCTGTAAGCAATGCATCTCCAAATATTGACCGGCAGTACTCGGCCATCTTGGCCTGCTGCTTTGGCCTGGAAGTCATCACACACACAGACACACACACACACAAACACACAAACACACACCCACAAATATGTATGTTAACAATGTTAAGAATCCCCCTCCGGACATTTACAAAGATAAAGCAGAATAGCTAATTGGGCTTGAACTGACGTTCATCAATGAACCATCCATTGATGAGACAATACCCATCAATAAGGTCAACAGTCACTCTGTAGCCTTTACACCCCTGACATTAATGATCTGTTGACTTACGAGTCCACGTGGTTCTCAAAAGACAGAATGATAGGGAAGGGCGAGGTCTTGAAAGCACACTCTGCGATAGCCTCGATCACCTCCTAGAAGATGAACAGAAAGAAAAAATGATGGATAGAACAGATTTAAACCAGAATGGTTGTCAGTAGAGCACAAACCTCTGCAGAGGCTGAACAGTCCCCTTATAAAACCACATTTAAATTCACTAGATGTGGATTTTTATTTGGAGCACCAAATCGTACACACTCACAAATATTGGTCCCCTAAATGTTCCTGATTTTTAAAAATCAAGACCCATACATTAAATCCAGGGAAATGTGGACAGATCTACCCCGAAATGTAATCAGTTCTTTCTTGGCCCATTTCCCATCTTTCCGCCGAGTTTTGTAGGAATCCAACCAACAAAAACATATCCTCTTTTGCAGAGGCAGATTGTCAGGATTTGTTATATCGGTGACATTAAAAACAATGTTTGTCACTGTTGGTTAATGTGTATTGATGTGCTGTAGAGTCTTAGAAAAAACAAACAACAATATCCCCCAGCTTGTATTCCAGCAACAATAAATACAATTACAATTTTATGATTCCCTACATTTTGCAGAGTGCCTGAGAGCCTCCCCCAGAGAACATCCCCAAACCTGGTGAAATCAATAACAGCAGGAGAACGCATACACCAATAGTCAGGATGATTCATTCCAGAGCCAACATGTCCTCTGGACACATGGCACTTCAGCTGATTGTGCACACCATAGCTGGAAGAATTATCTTTGTGGCTGTGCATACCAAATGTGTTTATCAGTGGAAGTCAGTAGAGTGGATTTCCTATGTAACGCTATATTGTGACAGTGCGGGGCGTCAACATGTCGGTCAATTTTCTGGATAAAATGGTCTGTATTTGGTAAATGCTCTGTATTTATCTGAGCTTTTCTCATCTTGATGACCACTCAAAGCGCTTTACAGTACAGTTTATTGCCATTCATACACACTTTAATACAGTGCATCTATGAGAAGCACTTTTTCCTGAGAGGCAATTTGTGGGTTCGGTTTCTTGCCCAAGGACACTTTAGCATGCAGATGGAGAAGACTGGGATCAAACCGCCGACCTTCTGGTTAGAGGACGACCGCTCTACCCTAGACGTAGACAACTAATTCCTCATTAATTCATATCACACAAATTCCAGCATGAAATCATCCACAGAATCGAGGGCTGAGCCATGAGGTGGTGTCTGATATCTGATTTCCAAGCCACTCTTTGTCTAAGTCAATTACACCATCATTAACAGTGGTGTCAGTTCAGTTAATGCTTTCATTTCCATTTTGCTGCATCTCCTCCAATAAATATCTTTTTCTCCAACTCACCCCCTCAATCTGTAGCTTCCTTCTATCCTCTCTCCTCCATGTCTCCTATACACAGTTCTTTTTTTCACTCTCAAACGAATTCCATTAGGCTTGCTCTACTTCTTCTGTTACTCTCATTAGATCTAAATTTCCTCCATCAATCGATCCACCCACGTTTCTTATTTCTCTCATGACACCTCCTCTGCCCAGAGAATGAACACACGTCTTCCTGCATGAGGAATATCTGCGATTGTTCAACAATGCGATGACGAGATGACTTCAGTACCTCTGGATTATCTGGAGGGAATGACGTCAGATGGTGGGACAAATCTCTGCATGACTGACAAGGGTGATAACTCTGAACTGGCTCTAATGGACCAGGTTGCAGAACCCAATCCCTCCATGGTGGAACAGGTGGGAGACAGGAAGTTGACTTCCTCCATGTTGGACTTGTAGGATGTGTGCAAGTCCACTGCTGTTAAGCTCAAAATCCAATGGCCTGAAGTCAGTGAGTTGCTTGCATTACAGCGGGAGAAAGCTGCCCAATGTAAAGAGGACAGAAATACAACTTCTGAGGATTTTTTCCTGAATTGCTGGAGGAATCTGTTGTCTCTTGGAGAAACAAACCAATCAGAGAGAAGCATCACGTGGTGGGAAGTTCCTTGCTTGACTGAGAGGAGAGTCACGGTTCCCGCAGCCCCATCAGTGGAACATGAGGTGGTACGCTAGGATTTAATATCAAAGTTCCTCCACTAGGTAATATTTACCCAGCAGAGTCAGTATTTCCTGATGTGAGACCCAAACAGATGTTATGAGATGAGTATAGGTTACTTGTGTGGCTCCTGTTCAGTGAGTGTCTCAACAGACCACTGTGTGCTCCTTCATGAGGAGTAGGTTTAGTGTTTTTGATGATGTCAAGCCCCTTCACGGGGTATCACTGACACTGACACACGCAGAATGAAAAAGCAGCTTCTGAAGAGGTCACACTGTGGGTGTTATCCAATGTCAGAAAGTCACTTCTCACTAATCAGAGAACTGAGGTTATGCAAGTAACCGTAAGTTTGTTTTCTTGTTCATTTGGTTCAGGATCTGCACTTCAGTTTTATAATTATGTTGAAATCCCTTGGTGAATGCATCGTGAGTTTAAACAATAATAATTTCTAATACACAGTGTTACAGGGAGTCTCTTGCTCTGTGTTTATTGCACATTCATATTGTGTTAAACAAGGAAACCATGATTTATAGATTAGCGGTACTCCTGCTACAAAAGCCAATTTTCTCTTTGTCTTGTAATCTTCAGCCCCGCTCAGCACTTCTTTTTAGGATCTTTCAGTGTGTGCGTGTCTTTACAATTTCCTCTCTGCTGAATGCATGTCCCACTTGTTATCTCCCACTTCTGCCTACCTAAGCATGAAGGATTCATACGAAAACAATGCATGCATGTAATTCAATGCATTTTTATCTCTCCGATAACAGATATCTGTTTATTGTTTGCTCTGTTTACGTATCAGAGCTGAGTTGAGTCACTATTGCTATACCTTGACATTTAAAGCATGTTACTGTTGAAACGTGGGGTGGTTTTAATTAGATTAATTCGATTTTTGAAAGGAAGGAAGGAAGTAATACAACGAGGAGCAACAAACAGGTAATTGTTGGATTAAGAGCTGCACAACTCATCTGCATGATAGCCATCTTTACTGTTGTTGTGACACGTGCAGCATGAAAACAGGTTGACTGACGTTTATTAAAATTGTTAGGCTGCTCTGTAAAAAAGAAACACAAGTCTGTCTGGTCTTTTTACTGGACTTCTGACAGAGTAGCTGCTCAAGGAGAGTTTTTTTGTGATATTAAACTGCACTAATACAAGTCATAACTGCAAGTTGATGTATAGCATGAAGATGGAAATGATGGTATATGCATCTCAGCTACTGAACGTGCTCCAACAATTTGTTTTCCTAATTAAGCAATAAACTAACGTATCTCATTAACTCCATAAAACTGCAGATTTTTTATTGAGAAAAATTATGTTTTTCTAAATTAACGAGATCATTTTCTTCAAAAAACAATTAATTCTGCTCTGATTTTCTGAATTAACATAATAGTCTAGTGTCATAATCCAGCAAGAGTTTCTCACTTGCATGGAAGCAAACATTCCAGTCCTGCCTGTTTAGTTTAATCAGGTTTTAATTTGGTTTGGGTTTGAGACATTTGGAGATACTTGTGTCTTTAAGTGTCTTACCTCTGTGGACACCGTACTTGTAACAACACAGCACTGTTAGAGTGTTGCTTGTCGGGTTGGGGCTGATATGCATCAACAACCGTAGCTTCCGTGCCGGTGAGAGCTTCCTCGCAGGACTTGGAGGTATACAATTTTTATTTCTATATCGTTAATTCAGAAAAACCGCCCTGTTTTTCTTTTAACTAGAGAATAAAAAAAATGTATAATCCAATGTGTTTTTTTGAATTAACAAGATAATTAAGCTCATTTTGAAAAGTAAGTAGAAGAGCCAACACGTACCAATTAAGAGCACTCACCACTTAATCCAACGCCCTATCTCACCTTGTTAAAGAAAGTAAAAGAAGATCCGTGGGTCGTGCTTCACCGCCCCACAAATTTCATGGAGATTAGTTCAGTGGTGTTAAATAACCCTACTGACAGGCAGACAAACAACCAAACAAACAAGAATGGAAGCATAACCTCCTTGGCGGAGGTAATCAGCGTTTGATGCCGCATGTGGATTACATCATCCGTACGTGATGTCTGTTTACCCACAACCCCCCTCTCTCTGTGTCCGTAGACAAAGACATTAAAATGCGTCTTCAGAGAAAAAAAATTCTCATCTCGTTCTCCCTCTTCCTCTGCTCCCCTCTCCCCCCACCCTGCCCCTCGCCCCCCCCACCCTGGCCTTCGCCTAACGTTGCTATTACCCCGCTCTCCTTGTGTTACCTTGAAGGAGATTTCAGTTGTCATGGTGAAGCCGTGGGTGATGACAGGCTCTTCCTCCGTGGTGCGACCCTTCCAGCAGTCCAGTTCAATGCAGCGGCATCCAGACAGGAGAACCTGCTTGTACATCTCAACCGAGGAGTTCCCTGCGAGCTGGCCGGCTGCAACAAACAAACACACACACTTCAGGTAACTGTTATATTGATTCCCAAAGTAACAGGATGCCTACAAAAGCACGTCCTCCTGCTTTTCAAGAGCTCATTAACCTCATTAGTTGCTAGCATGCAGCAAAAACTATTTAGCTGTCGTTATCTGAAGCTGGCAATTCTCATCGCCCTGTCACCATTAGCGAAGCAATTATCTCGTCACATTAGCACCATGCTCTCTTGCAACAGTGTCAAAGTGAGAGGCAGCTCCGCGTTGTCACTTCAGGTGGGTTCATTCATTTCCTGATTCCTTTTTTCACATTCTTTTCCTCACATTTTTTTTTTTTTGTCTTCCTCTGATAGACATCCTTATCCGCCCCCATCAGAGATAGAGTTTCTCTACTGAATTAGTCATAGTGTTGAACACGGTATGAAACATTGGTCTAATTTGCCAGAGATCAACAGGATCAACATGAATGAATAAGTTGCACAAGCTCTTGTTAGCATAATTATCATGGATCTTTACAAATACTGCGAGGGCAGAAACACATTCCGCAAAAAATACCAAAAGTAAAACTGTGTTTACGAGAAGAGGAGATCCTGTTTGTTTTTCTCATTTCGCAGGCTATGAGGCTGTGTCCATTAAAGATATTCAATTTTTTTTGATTGCCGGAGAAATTTGATCCACTTGAAAGATTCAGTGCTCTCCAGTTCCCACCAGAATAGATTTGAATAGATGAATTATAATATCCATTGAAGGGAAAACGGTCTGTGTATTGTGCCTGCCATGGAGCCAGTTACTGTGACTACCAGTCTAAAGAAATATTTAACTCATGAATATCAATGAATTGAGTCCCATGGCATGACTTGATTGGATAACCTCTCGAGAGGTAATGCAGGAAAAGGGGGTCTGATATGCACTGGCGCATTTGATTGACTGACCTGCAAGGCATAAAGCAGGGAGTATTCACTCGTGCAACCGTAATTGTATTTCTAAATGAACAAATGATCTGTTCATGTGGAGACGAATAGAGGATGCTCGTGTGCAATAAATCAGGGGTAAAATTGTGTTGTGCGTGAATGCGTAAGTACAAATCTGACAGAGACAGACAGAGCTGCTTACATAACAGATTTTTTGGACTTGTGTTTGCATTTACCTGTGAGGTATGTGTTGTGTGAAGAGTTGATGAAATAGTGGGAGAGGGGAAACGTCATGTCCTCACTCTGGTCCAGCTTCTCAGGGGGGATGATGCAGTTCTCCTCCCCGTTCAGATACCTGGCAAAGCCTTCAACCGAGATCTGACCTGCGTGGACACAACACAGCACACAACAACCTTTTGACCTTGGTTCAGACTTGCAGGTGTGAAAACGCCTTTTTCCATAAAAAGATAAAGACAAATAAAAGATGATCTGACAAACAAGTGTCTTATGGTCCAGTAACTAATTTCCTATGACACGGAGCTGCACTGCTGTAAAAAAAAAAGTTTTACTCTGTCGTACAGGTTGACACAGTACAATGAAAACTGTCACTGTTATCTGTTTATTTTAAATTAAACCCACATACATCCTGCTCCTGCACCATTTGCTCTTGTTTGGGTTGTGAGAAATGCGGTGGCAAGCAGCTTCTTTCCAAGATTAACATCTGCAGCACCTATATAAATGGGCCGGGGGCTGAGTGCACGGACAGTCAGGAACTTGCCAGTTGCAGAAAGAGACTTTTTAAGTTTTGAACTTGTAATAGGATTAGCTGACAGTAACAAACATATAGAATATTGCCCGCCTTATCCTATTACTGAATGAAACATATGGTGCACGGTATATGGTACCTGACTATGTGTGCAACCTTTCTAATACAGATGCTGAATATTCTTTGAGCCACATTTCCCCCCTTTAATACTTTATATGTAATATATAACAAGAGAACCCATGAGTAAGTGTATAAGTGTGTGCACTGTGCTGTGTGAATGTACTGCATGTGCTCTCAGATAAGCAGACGGAAGACCGTGTTCAATCCCTTTCAAAGGTTACATTACTAAAAATGTTCATAATCCCTAATTAAAGCCACACTGAGCTTACATCAGTAGTTTCATTTAGCACAAAGCCTAAATCACCGTTTGCTGAAAGTTGTTCTTTCCTTGTTTTGATTCTACGTCAAGGTCACTCGTGTTAAGCGTCGCCTTTCTGCTGTCGTCAATGAGCTCATGTCCTCACTGAAAGTGCAGGAGAAAAAGATACTTCGCTGACTAAATGAGTAAATCTCACACTTCCAACCAGTCAGACACAAAATAAAACTGCCCATACCCGTGCACATCACCCAACACACCTGAATGCACATCATCTAGCAGATGCTCCACGTGAAACCAAAACACCCCCTCACACAACCTCCTCCGCTCACTTGACGTCGTGCTAAATATGCGAAGTGATGCAAGCTCGACGGGTGCAGCAGGTCCCTCCGGCCACGTTATGCTAATTCATGCGGCGCCGCCCTCTGCAGAGTTGTCGGACTAATTAACGCTGGCTGCTGTCTGACATCTGAGCTCAGTCGCACTCAGCGTCTTGCTCCCCGGTGACTACCTACGACCTCCCTTTACCAGGCGGAGTCCTAGCCTCTGCAATAAAGACATAGACGCAGCGTTTCCAATGTTTCCCCAGATGTTTGTAGGTCAAACAGAGGTGTTAACAAGCCGGGGATTTGGAGGTGTTATTCTAAAGGTGGCATTTGAAAGGTGAATGTAGATCTGACAGGAAGGGAATATGAAATATATGAATATGATACATTCAAGTTAGATACAAAATTGGGTTTTGGTGACAGTAAGGAATCTGCAGTTGAAATGCAGAGCTTCCTGTCTAAAGCCACTTGAGATGAAAATGCAATGATGTGCCGTCATATTCTCTGGATGAATGTGTCTTGTTTCATTTTGCATTTTACTCATCTGCCTTCAAACAATGTCAGGATGCTTGAGTGAGCGTAGAATAAAGGCGTCAAAGACGATGACAGAGCACTGGAGAGATTAATGACAGGTGTAATATTGAATGATGGAAAACAGAGAGAAGAAGAATGAGTGTCAGGATGACGGTTAGACCTTAGGATTGTGCCTGTATTCCACGTAATGCTTCTTCAGTGAAATATAAAAGCACATGTTTAGCATGCACATAGCTACCATACATTTCTGCATATACAGTAAGAGTGTCCTTGAGAGAAGGAAAAAGTGTGCGAATGGGATTGTGAATGTATGTGTGTGTGTGAAGGTAGCATGTGGAGCTCTGGATCACTCTGCAGAGCAGATGGCAGCACTTCCTCCGGCAAGATAAATACTTCACATGGAGGAATCTGTCACTGGGACAGAGAAGGGCACGCTTCCAGAAAGCCTGGGACAGGATGAACACACAGCATCACAGTGTGAGCACATCGCTGAGATCAGAGTCAAAACACGGGGCGGTCAAACGGGACATTTGAATGTGCTTTCATAATAAAAAAGATTGAAACTACTTCAGGAACCTGTTACTCATTCTGTCATACATTTGAGAAGAAGTAGGTGCTTTATTCAGAGGAGTGGCACTCAAGATCTGCTTCAGTCAGTTAGGGTCAATTTAGTTTCAGTGTAGCCACTAATAAAATGTGCAAATGTGATCTGCATATTGATGATGCTCTGAGCAGTCTTTTTTTACAGAAACTGTCTCTTGCTGCACCAAAGATTTGCTTTCTAGACTAAATAGCTAGTTCTCCATACATTGATAAAGATATAAATCCATGAACTGATGTGGGCAGCACAGTGGTGTGGTGTGGTGAGAAACACTGTCGCGTCACAGCAGGAAGAATCCCAGTTCGGCCGGGTTCTTCCCATGTTAGTTTGTTCCTGTGTGGGTTTTCCCCCGATTACGCCAGCTTCCTCCCACAGTCCAAAGACATGCAAATTGGGGTTAGGTTCATTGGAGTGTGAATGTTTGTCTCTGATTCCCTATCCAATGTGTACCCTGCCTTTCACCGATTGTCAACTAGGACTGGCTCATGCAAAGTAACGCACTTCAGATCTACAGCACAGTTATGAAGGGTTTTGATGAACAGCTCAATGCAGGTCAATCTTCTCATGATCTACTGTCAGGTTGTTGCTTCTGAAACAAACGCAAAGTACTAATATTTTACAAATCATATATTGTAGAGCACAGATGTATTATTGATCGGGAAGCTGAAGATATACAGTTTGCCATGTTATCAATAAAGCACAGATCTGTTGAATTTGCATTACATTATTTTGGTGCTTTCTAGCCCATGATGAAGGCAATAATCTAACACAGTGTAACCAACTGTAAATGATATAGTTAGAAGTAGTATTGTCAACTTTATTACTATATTTTCAAAATGGTTTGGTGCAATATAATGGCAAAATGACAACCCAGCCATTTGTTAAGTTAATAAACATAATATGGTGTAAAGTAAGTCACCCCTTTTTGGCACACGTGTGGTAGCAGGCTTTCCAGCAGAGATAAAATTGGAATTGGCACATACCTGACCGTGATGCCTGATATGTGCACAGTAATGTTCTCCGGTTTTGGCAGCTTCCTGTCTTCTGACAGTTCAGACAACATGAAAACACAAGATGTCCTGCAGTGTTGGATTCCCTTTGCTCCCCCATCCAGGTGGTTCATTAATTTTTCTGTTCCACTCCTGAGTCTCTAACACTTATTTACTTTTACACAAGTGCAGTTTATGTGAAGTTGATTTGTATTTGTATTCATATTGTTAGCTTTGATACTAAGTTTTAAGAGGTAGATCGATGGTCTTAACAGTAAACACTGATAACTGCAGCCTACAGTGAAACAAAGTGGCAAGCTATCGTGACCTATCGTGTCGACTTTGGCATTGTGGCCAGTGCCATCTTGTTTTTTTTAAACCAGAAGTAATCCTACTGTACTGGACAATGTGCGCACACATACACTTGCGACCTGCAGCCATTAGACAGTACCAGCTGTCAATCACACAGTATCCATGCACCAATACATACCAAGCTTTATTGTATATTTTATTCTAAACGGGACCATAATTTACCAAAAATTAACATCATGCTGTGTTGAATAAAACTTGAAACTATCGATTGAGAGCCCTGGGAAAATGTTTACTGACGTTTTAAATCAAGTGAGAAGTTGGGTCATTTTCTCATAGAATTCTATGCCGGTCATTTGAGACACTAGATGATTTAGGCACTTTCTTATTGGCTTCACTTTCCAGACGCGGAGTCTACGTCCATTTTCATAAACAGTCTCTGAATGTAGCACAGTCACCATTAACACATGCAAATGGACAAAGCACGAGCACATCAAAATAAAAAAGAATTGCACATATGTCACAAATGCACTATTCAGAGAGGAGTCATGACTCAATGACAGCAAATACACAAGTTGCCAAACTTCTACTAGTTGCCTGGCAACTGCTCCCGCTGCTGTAGCCTTACATGAGATAAACAGAAATGAGAGTGATATCAATATATATATATATATATATATATATATATATATATATATATATATATGTGTGTGTGTGTGTGTGTATCTAAATGTAGAATTGTGTGCAGATAAGTTCATATAAGGTCTTTGCTATATTTCCTATAAAACACTTAAAGGGGCATTGTGTGCATTTACCCATAACAATAGACATGTTTAATGTCTCAATGTTTGTGTTGACAGACACTTCAGCCACTGACCTTTCTGTGCCAGCAAAGCATTAGGTTCATATTTGTCCACCAGCAGCTGGACCTGTTCTGGTTTCAGAGGAGGGTAGAGAATCTCATTCAGACGAGGGTCTCGCTGTTTATTGTTGATGAACTCTGTCATTTGCTCCACCGTCAGGTATGGACGGCTCTTAGCCCCCCTGAGGAGAAGAGTAAAGACGAGAGAGAGTAGCGTGACTGGTGGGAATACAAATGGGTAATTAAAATGGAAAAAAGATGTAGATAGGAAAAGCGACTAATACGCAAAGGAGCAGAGGATAAAATGTTGTGTTGAATAAATCATACAATTTGATTTAAACATCTTCCATATCTCTGCCCGTTCCACTAAATTATCATCCCCATATCCTCCTGGCTTTCGTGCCTTCTCACTTAACTGTGATTAAAATCTAGATTTATGACTCGGAGTGGTCAGAGTCGTGCTGGCACGCAGGCTCGGCTGATGGTCTGAGTCCCTCTAGGCCAAGGGGCAGCTCTGCTTCTGCAGCACATGGGGCCATACAGTCAGACTCGAGGAGTGGCGACCAGAGCCAATACAACACACTTCCCTGAGCTAATTAACTACTTATAATTACTCTAATGGGCAAAAGCGGGTGTCTTAAGCTCGCAAAGCCATATTGCTCCATCAAGGCTGGCAGCCATTATCTAGCTGCTGGTCTGAAAATAGCAACAGCTGGTTGGAAAAATGTAATCAAATTAATCACTCTCACATTGATTCGAGTTTTTCACACAACTTGTAAAACTCTGAAGTTGGAATTTACATATTCTTTGGAAGTTGCGAAAATTATTATCTCCGGGAACGATTCCTAAATGACAACTAAAGCCGAGTTCACACTACTTAACTTTCAAAGTTGTGTAGTTCACACTAGAACTAGACTTCCTGATGAGTGTCTGGCTTCACCACGTCCTGTGCTCTGATTGGCTGGAGTTGTTGCCAACTCTGACTAGATTTCCAGCAAGTTGAAAATCTGATTGAAGTCTGCCACTTGTCTGGGACACGTTGGTGAGCCTCTCTAATGCATACGTAACACAGCGATTGGTGACTGCCAATCATGCAACGATCGTTGGCTTATGTCTGTGACTTGCAAAAATTGTCGTAGAACGGCGAATTGGGTTGAAAATCGTTAAGTGTGAACTAGGCTTAAGACAAACTTGGTTCTTACACATCAGAGAAGATGTGGTCCAGTTCAGATCGGCAGCAGATGTTGCTTAGAAACATGTTATACACCTCTGGAGTGAAGTCTTCCTGGGGGATGGAGTCATTCTGCAGAAGAACACAACAACATGGTGAGAACCACTGCAATGCATAGTAATGGGTAGAGACACTGTGGGTGAAATACAAATATATAGTATCTGCAATGCTGGGCTATTGAATACGATCACTAGTTTTCTATGGTATTGTATCTTCGCTGTTTGTAAAAAAATCACAAATTTGTCTTAAAGGGATTAAAGGTTTGTTTGAACACGTTAGCCAACAACAATTAACAACAACAACAATAAAAACAACAGAACAACAACATGTGACAGAAATATAATTCTTTCAGAACTTTGGGGGTTTAGTTCTTGTATGAAGCCGGTATGGTATGTTCTGCAGCTGACCCGACCTCTAGTCTCCTTCTGGGGGCTATTATACAGACCTTCAGTTCAAACACAAACAATTAACAGGAGACGACTTCCTGCAATTTGCACTTGGACTTGCATAAAAAAAAAGCTCTGGCCACGAGGGCCTCTTGTGGAGCTATCAGAGCCAAACAGCCCTGATAAAGACACGGTGAGTGTGCAGCACTGCAGCAGGCGATAGCTTTGTGTCGGCAAGGAACAAAACCAGAACCAAGCGTTCTTAGAAGGAGGTGGGAGGGAAGAAGATCAGGAAGGATGCCCTAGGGAGGATAGAGGTCAAGCCCCGCAGAGACTCAAGGACTCATTCTGAAGAACCTTGGTGCGAGCTACCATGTGTATGCACTGTTCCCCCGTGAGTTTGACGGATTAACAGCGGCACCATTTAGCTGTAATCACTTGTGCATCGGAAACAACAGCAAATCCCAGCGGGCCTTCGTACAGAGACATGTTTTTAAATCCTGCTCTCGGCCTGTGCTAATTACGTACAGTTTGGTCTGTGTGACAGTGTGTGTGTGTGTGTGTGTGTGTGTGTGTGTGTGTGTGTGTGTGTGTGTGTGTGTGTGTGTGTGTGTGTGTGTGTGTGTGTGTGTGTGTGTGTGTGTGCATCTGTGTGTTTGCATTTCATTATGTATTAATTATGTTTGTATTAAGAGGCCATTTAATACAGCTACGGTGTGTGTCTGACTGTATGTGCAGATGTTTTACTATGCACTCAGAACTGCATTAAACTGCATTAAACGGCAGTTCCCACTTCCCAGCATGTAAATTGCTTGCTACTGCTGGAATACAGAGACTTTTTGCTGTATTGGAGGGACTGCTTACACCTCTATGCATGAGGGGGCCGCTTCTCTCTAGTGATAGCTGAGAGAGGTAAAGATAAAACTGCTTTTGTCATCTCTATTGCTCCCTCCGGGTCTATTTGTTTCATTACAACCAAAGCTAAATCAGTTCTGAGTGGGAAGTCATGCAGGCATCCAGAAAATAAGACTCCAAACAAATGAGCAAAAGCAGCAATCATCTGCTGTGTCAGGAGAGTAGAGAGCGAGGCGAACGAAGAGGTGACATGCTGATGGATGGACGGAGAAGATGAAAGAGCTGGGAGATAAGAGAAAGGAGGAGGTACACGAATGGGAGTGGGTTCGGAGACAAGAGGAAACACAAGGAGACGGCAACACTGAGAAAAGACATTCAGTATTTTTGGTTACTCACTCTGCCAGAAGGGAGGTTGCAGTTTTCCAGGGCTG
This sequence comes from Hippoglossus hippoglossus, assembly GCF_009819705.1. Taxonomy (NCBI): domain Eukaryota; kingdom Metazoa; phylum Chordata; class Actinopteri; order Pleuronectiformes; family Pleuronectidae; genus Hippoglossus; species Hippoglossus hippoglossus. The sequence goes on from NC_047174.1 coordinate 13,674,219, forward strand.
TCTCCACTCGCTTCCTGTCTGCTGAGAACACCCTGAAGATACTGCGGGGACACAAAAACACACTCGGATGAGCAATCACAGAAAAACCACACAGGCAGAGGAAGGTTTCACGCTGAGCCTCTGTGTCAAACTGTTGAATTTACCGCAGCTTTTAATGGACACTTATTAAGGATATTCTTAATAAGAAGAAAATTCAGCATGAGCCGCAAACACAAATGACAGGTGGGTGATGAGAGAATGCAACCACAAACTCCAGAGAGGAAATAAAGGCCGATACAGAAAAGGGTTGCAAGAAGAATAAGAGGGTAGCTGTACAAAAAGGCACACATAACAAAAACTAATGCAGTCTATGGCCCCTGCATTACCATCCATCCTGAGAGATCCGATAACAAGAGGACAGCGGGAAGTTAAACGGTTTACACCTGGTATTAAAATACATCCTGAATGTGTCTCTTGTGACCACTTGTGATTGTGCAATCAGTTTGTGGGTGAAGAGAGAACGTAAACCACCAAAAATGCCTATTTGAAAAAGTGATATGTGCAGAATAAGAAGGTGGATGTGCAGGAAGGAACCCTTATTGCCTGAGAGATACGATCAGAAGTGGACAGCCCTGAGTTCATTTGGTCACACCTGCTATTAAAATGTGTTGCCTGTGACCACCTGTGATCAGATTTCACTTACCCGCTATATATGCAAATAAATGCAATTATACCTTTGTGTTTACAAAGACCAAACAATGTTGTCTACTATACTTTCGATTAATTGTGAAACTCAAGCGGGTCAGAGGACGTCCTTCACATTTGGATCTGTGCCTCTTAGTGGAAGACGGAAGCAAAGCTATCCATCAACCTTACCAAGCCGGGTTGCACGGCTCCCATCTTATCATATATGAGGAAAAGGGAGGCCACACGAAACTTGTGATCAGTTCACACAACTAAAAGAACGGGGCCACCTGCATCCTCGATCAGCTCCGAAAGTGGTCAGAGTGACCAAATCAAGACAAATTGAGGACGCATTTGGGTACATTCACACATCCACTTAGCACTGACCACTTGTGAGGGCGGATGTTAATATCAGGTCTAAACGGGGGTGAACACTCATGATGAAGGTTAAACAGTTACACAGACTTTTGTTTGAAACTGTTATGGAAAGGTGTTGTTTTGACTTTAGGTGCAGTTTAAAGGCTGCGTGTCATAGACTGTGTCATACTGAGAGCTGCTTCAAATATTGTGTGCACACACTAAGTAAATGAGTGCAAAAAAGATAAACACATCTCAGCAAAGGTGAGTCATGTGTGCACGCACACTGCGAAACATAATCACTGCAAGAACATTTCATTATCAAATATGAATGGTATGTGTAATATATGCAGAATGAACAGCTTGGGTTACTTCTGCTCACACACATCTTAACTCCAGATGGCACATACATAAAAAATGTATGATGTTTGCAATTCTCCAGATATACAATATACCCCCAAACATATTTATGGAGATGAGCTCATAAAGTTGCATCCACAATCTTGTCATTTATTATTATCATTGTCGTTATAACATCAGAGTGTCTTAGATGGTACTTGTAATTCCACAAATCCAATTTCAACAGTCGTAAAATTTGTGTTTACTTAATATATTTTCAACATCAGGATTCATGCAGCGCAGCCATCATATGATCGCTGCTCTGTGAAAGCTGCTCATCTCCAGTGTCACATTATCACGAGGAAAGAAAAACTGCCTTGTTTTCAGGTTTTTGACACTACATTTTTCATATAATCCTCTGGGTTTGTGAATGATTTATTTTTCTTTTGAAGATACGTGGTTTTCACCAGACGGTGAAAACTCTGCTGTCCTGCCTCATCTGTCATTTGTAGAGTGTAGAGAGAGAGAGAGAGAGAGGGGGGAGAGAGGGAGAGAGGGGGGGAGAGAGAGAGAGAGAGAGAGAGAGAGAGAGAGAGAGAGAGAGGTGGCTATTCTCTGTTTTATTCCAGTGTATATAGACAATAAATGTGATTGATGGCGATAAACTCCTGTGTTGTTGCGGCTACCGCAAGCTGTTTAGGCCGGTTTCTGCTGGCCATATAGCCTGTTGTAATTACATGCAGAGGTATGGTATCCATGTGCACATATTGTATGCTCGGTGGGAGAGCAGAGTCAAGCTGACATTAGTCAAGCTGACATGTCCTCCCAGCTAGGAGGTTAATTCCCTAAACGGCAAGGAGTGTCTCTCTGCCTCTCTGCGCTGACACCCACTGCTCTGCGGCTCGGAGGGGAGGTTATCGCAGAAGTTCACTGTTGCCTGCCTGAGAGCTCAACCTGACTAATGGAGATGGAGGGAGTACGGTTTTTTTTCAACGAGCTGATGACAAACGCCCGGATAAGTCAAAACGGAAACTTATATTCACAAAACTGAAACACACACAAAAGGAAAATCCTCACACACGCTGGCCCATTCGGAGATGGAGCTAGTGACTGTGGGAACTGTGGGAAAGTGTTTGTCTGTGACGAGAAGGGAAACATGGAAACATGTCAAACAACCAGCTGTTTTTGTTGGCAGCTGTCGCACGCACACACACACACACACACACTCTGAGAGTCTCTCACAGTGTCTCAATAACTTCAGAGGACATTACACTCACTTACATTGATTTCCTGGAGACTTACCTGACTTCTAACATGAACCATAGTTACTAATTGCCTAACCCTAACCTTCACCTAAACCTTAAATGTGTCTTCACTTTAAAATTCAATGATTTGTGTTATGGGGAGTTGCTTTTTGTGACAATAAGGAAGACAAGTCCTCATAATGAAACTGTGTAAACAGATTTACATTACCTGGACACCCACACCCACACCCACACCCACACCCACACACACTCACACTCACACACATTTTGCTGCAGAGCTGAAGAGCTGTGGAAAGACTAACAGAGGGATATTGTGACAACAAAAGGGAGGGGTAATGTATTCTAATAAATGCACATACATAGAAACAGAGAATGTGTGTAGACACACACTGAGAGTGACGAGAGAAGGCAGAGGAAGCTATGTGGTGATCAAAAGAGCAGAGAGGTGGCAGGGGAGAGGAGGATGAATCACAGACTTACTTCTTGACGGGGATTCGCCCCTCTGGGTTGAGCTGCAGCTTCAGCCGAGTGTATCTGCAATGGACAGAGCACATACCTTACACAACATGTAATCAGCAGTTTGTAATACTTGTGTGCTTGTGTGTGTTTTTGCTTGGGTTTACAAGTGTGATTTATGTACAGAACTATTTGCCATGTGTTTATATGGGTTTGAAGTGCAAAATTCATCTTCACAGTGCATGTATCACTGTAGTAAAATAAAATGTATCACCCAGCGGCTGACTGCATGTGTCTTCTTCTCTCCGCATACCATGAATATTCGGCCATGTTCACATGACACGTTCGAATTGTGGCTTATCCCTGGAAGTCTTGCATTTGCAGCACCGAGCCATGCAGCAGCAGCAACACAGGCCGCGCAGCCCGGGCTATAAATAGCAAAACTGCAACAGGAGCCATCATTACAGGCTGGGGCTTTAAGTGGCTGCTGGCTAATAATTAATATCCATTACAGCGGCCACTTCATAGGCCATAGGCAAAGTCACCGATGACTGTAATGGTTAACGGGGCCAGAGTGGGCTTCGTCTGGAGCATTTCTTTTATCCAAAAAGAGAGAGAAACGAAGAGAGAGCTAGTTGACGACAGCTGACATCACTAAAGCTGCACGTGGGAGAAAAGAACTTGAGGTTGAAAGCAAGGTAGGGAAAGATGAAAAGCATGAGAGTTAGAAAAGAGGGAGGGAACAATGTGTTTCTTGATGCCCTCATCTGCCTTACAAGTGCCTGTATTATTCATTTAGACGAGTGGGGGGTAAAACCGATTACTTACATCAGTCTCCTTTCCTAGTTATCTCACTGCTTCCTCCCTTTCTGCTCTCCCTCTCTGGTTAATTCTTACTAAGAAGGTCAGTTTCCATTTCACCTATAGTAATAGGAACACTTATTTGTGCACATCTACAAACCTAGCATGAGATGAAATGCAAAACATGTACAAAACAGCGCAATAAGTGGTAAATACTTAGTGTTCTTTACCGTTCATCCTGATATATGTAGAGCAATTCTAAATGTAATCACTGATGCTCAAGGCTATGTAATTTAAGGAGTGTCCTTATTCCTGCTGCATTGATCTCTTGTATCAAGCAGCCATTTTCAGACACGCTGGGTTCTGCTTTGTTTCCTGCTGCTGGGAACAGTGCCAGTTTCCGCCGCTTCCCGTCCTCTCCAAAAAAAAATTGAATCATGGCCTTAAGAGCCAGCGATGAGAATTAACCACATGCAGAGGAACATCAACATCACTTCAGGGACGAGGCCTCCTCATGCTGTGGTGGTGGTACGACAAAGAAGTGCCTTATTTGTAAGCAGCTAGTGCACAGCCACCGCTGCTGTGAGCAGCCAGCGTGACTGCGAAAACCTGCCCTATTCAATTCCATTCAACTCTCCGTGTACCGTGTGGTCGATGGCCACTTTTATTGTCTCATAAGTCAATTAGGCTCCTCAGGGTGTGACTTAATGGCTTCTGTTCGCTGATAAACATCAGACAGCTCGGCTCTGATTTGTTACCAGACAGAGCAGATTCTCGAAAATTCATATTTGAGGTCGCTCTACATCAGCTTCGCTCACTGCACATATAGATAATCAGCTGTGGACCACAGAAAAGTGTGTTTGCTCAAATTAAAGGAGCTGTTACTTGACAAAGAGACATTCATGAGAGCAAGGGATGATTTACATACAGTAATAGGCTGGGATGGAGGAATGTCGCTCCAATGAGCTACAGCAGCACATGCATGCACATAATGTGCATACACTCTTGCACTGGGAGGCAGATAAGCGTGAACAGAGTCGAGTTTACAAACTAATACCTGTTTCTAGCTGTTTTATTTATCCACCTCCTCCTTCATTCCTTCCTGCTTGTTTTTCTCCCCTAACTCTCTCCATCGATGTGAGGTGAAGTGACCTTTATAAAGTCGAACCCTCGGGCTGCTCGGTGGAGATGTGAAAAGCAACTTCAATTCTTACCTCCTGTACAGTACATGTTTACTGGGGTGTATATGCAAAGGTTACTGTGTGCATTTTTAATCATGTTTTTTAATGTACTCTGTACACTTATGTGCATGTTGCATACAGGGGGGTGGAAGCACTCCTCTGGCTTATCAGTCAGGGGTTAGGGGTTAGGGGTTAGTCATACGTCTCTTTTACATAGCATGCCTCAATGCCTCATTTGTTTTCTACAGTTTGATTCTATGTAAATTACAATACAAAACTGATGCGATGTGGGTGATTGCTGACATTTTTTTTGGGTGTGTAGCAGACCTGATTTTCATATTCATATCGGGGTTTGGTGATTTACATTTTTCATATGAGTGTGTGTGTGTGTGTGTGTGTGTGTGTGTGTGTGTGTGTGTGTGTGTGTGTGTGTGTGTGTGTGTGTGTGTGTAGAAAACATACGCTTTCTCAAGGCAGGCCTCCCTGGACATGTTCTGTACAAAAAGGTTAGATGCCAGGTTGAATAGCTCCTCCGCCCATTCCTGCAGTAAATAAAACAAATAAGGACACACACACACACTCACAGTACTTAGTCCTCGTTTGATTTGATGTTGATAACTGCTGAGAGGCTAAATGTGTTACTACTGTCACATGTTTGGAACAAATAAAGACCTTAGCTCATACACGTAGGTATGCAGGTCATTTTCATTTGAACATAGAAAACACATGGTAGATTTCATGTTGAGTCTCATCTCTAACCCAAATCTATCAAGACTATGGAAGACTCAAGAATAAATGAGAAAGTTTTAAGTCATGTACTGTATGTTAATCATCTTTAATATAGGGAAGTTGAGACACTGATCACATTTGTGTTCTGCAGCCTTTTCTTCATTTATTTAATTAACCTTTGTGTCATTTGAAACTTTCATTTCAGCAATATTAATTCATGCATTTTTTCTGTTTGGTCTTTATCATCATGCATACCTAAGATCCTTTTTATTCAGTTGAAACCCCATCAAAGTATTTTCAGGGGAAATGTTACTGAATTGATCAAAGAGTAACAAGGTTTTCATATAACAATAGTATCAGATATTGTCTTAAATAGCTGCTTTTAAATGTATCATAATACAGGGTGGTTTTAGTGTGTTTTTTTAAGCAGGGTTTTTACCTTAGCTATCTCCTCTTGGAACGCCATGAAGTTCAGGTAGGTGATGTTGACCATGTCGGGGCCACTCACCACCGTCAGCATCCTGTTCTCCATCTTCCCCGCCAGGGTGCTGACATCCAGTAGCTCACGCAGCTTGGCTTCCTTTAACAATGAAAACACACACACACACACACACAGTTTTAAAACCGTGGATGATACTTTAGCCAACCTGCATCTCAAACCTAGCAGTCCAAACAAAAGCTCCATCTGTTGAATGGAAAATGACATTAAACAGACCATGGAATAAGACAAGCTCTGCTTTTTTTGAGGAAGTCGGAGTCAGTACTGCTTTGTGTCAAAGCAGTTTGGTCTCATGTTGTTTCAAAACAAAAAATGCCCTCTGAATGCACTGAAGTGAAACAAAACCTGTCAGGATTTTGGAGTTCGCACCTCGTCTGGCTGCTGATGTGAGTGATTAATGAGAGGTCAGCAGTCTGAAGAAGATGCGAGAGGAGCAAGGTGAGAGGCTTCAGTCCCAGTGGATTTGAATGTGACTTGCAAGTTTCATATCAGAGGAGGACACAAGGAAGGTTAAGCAGCACTATGATGGGAGTTATTTAACAGGGGTTGAGGGCTTAGAACTGATAATAAAAGAATGACACTGGCGGTAGAAAATTTAGATTTTTAGTACAACTTAACAAATCCTGAGAGACAACTCTTTTCAAATTTTGCTTTCCAACTTGTTTCAGTGAGAACATCCTCCAATCTCATTACATTTTCATTTTAACTGTGGAAAATGATACAGAGAAGAGCTCATTTCCAGCCGCCGATTCTCTCTGCCAACCAAAGCAGCTTCAGACCCTCCAGGTATTCCTGACATATTGCAATCACAATAAAATGAGGTCAACGTGTCCTTTACCTTTAATCTTTGAGTACAAGTGACAAAGTTAAAACATAGATACAAATTTGTTTGTGCTAAATTTGAAACTATTCTCTTGAGGCAATCTTAAGGGAACATGTTCACGAGGAAAAATGTGTTTTGTGAGGTCAAAGTGATCTTAATCTTTGACCACAAAAACGTAATCAGTTCATCCTCAAGTCGAACTGAACGTTTGTGACTAATCTGAAGGCGTTCCCTGAAGGTGTTCCCAAGATATGGCATTCATAAGGCAAAAATATGTTTTGGTGAGGTCACAGCAATGTTGACCTTTGACTACCAAAAGCTAATCACTTCATCATTGAGTCCAACTGAACATTTCTACCAAATTTTACGAAATTTCCTCAAGGCGGTCATGAAATGTCGTGTTCACAAGAATGGAGGACAGGTGGACAGATGGATAGACGTACAACCCGGAAACATAATGCTTCGGGCCACTGGATTCACTTAGCTGAAGATCTGTCATGTGGATATTCTTCTTGCTCAGAAAGAGTTTTAATAAACACTTTCACAAACCCTGAGAATTCATGAGCAGAACGTGTCTCCAACCTAAGCAATGCATTTTTTCTGATTTAACTTCAGCCTGAAACCTTTAATGCTGCAGATTCAGCAGTTTGAAAGTCTGCTGTAAGAAGTCTGTTGTCTGTTGTTACCAAACACTCGGTGCTGGCAACATTCCAGTTTACACAGAGATACAAAAAAAACTATTTGTATTCAGGGGAGGTATTGTCTGAGGAAAACTGAACCAAATTAATTTTAGCAAATATACATTTAAGCAGCACATCTTTGGTGCAAACCATATAAAAAAAAAAGTTAACAAAAAAATACAATGCCTTCGAGGTGCAAGAGAGGAATAATAATGATCCTTTTCTCTCCTTTGCTGCCCAGTATGCTGGAAGCATACAAAATGGTTGCTCTGGCTTAATTAACACAACAAAAAAAGCCCTGTAAAGGATTTTGCAGCGAAAGCAAATGAGCTCCCACTAATTTAACCAATCAAACAAAGAGCATTGTGTCCTGTGTCACGCTGATAAATGTCCTCTACACGTCCCTCACACCCCCCAATCAAATTGTGCAGCTTAGTGGCGCCCATTAATATCATGCTGAACTTTTCTGAGGCAATACATTTCCCTCTGACAGTCCATCTGACTCCCTTTTACACAAGCATTCACAATTTGTATGTGGAAGCTAGGAGGGTGAAAAAGGAGCGATAACTACCTGCACAAACTTCACACTGAAATATTACAAGTTTTCACTCAGTGGGAGATTTCCAGTTTAGTCTAAAACTGCTTTCAGACATGCACTGAACTCCAGATAATCTCCTGAAATCATCAAGATGGGCTGTATGCGAGAACACAAATGTCTGCGTGCAGCGGACATTCCGCCGGGGTTTCTCCTGTCAGCCCCCTAGTAAAAACTCTGGATAATGTCCGAGTGAACCCATGTGAGAGAACAGCAGGAGATTATCCGTAAGATTTGGATGCAAAACTGAAAAAAATACATACATATATAAATATATATTTATATCACAGGATGAAAAAGAGAGGCCATTCATGTAGAAGACGCCAACGAAGATGTCAACTTGGAATGACAACGAGATCTGGATTGTGCAGATATTTTCCAGAGTTCATGTCTGAAAATGGCTTTACAAGGTCCAAGGCTTGACCATCAGTCAGTTTTATACAAATGACATATTTATGGGAATCCATCACTGTCCACTTATGTATTCCGAATGCCACCGGTTCCATCAATCATAGCATAAAAAGCCACTTTCAATTTGCTAACACACAATGCGAAAGTAGGCCTTGAGGGATGTTTTGGCAGTTTGCCGAAGATGAAAGCCATCTGAGAACAGAAGAGATGACAGTAAGATGTATATTTCATTCATTACAATGCTGGAACGTCAGAACAATTTGATACTGTTTTGATGCTACTTGTAGCTATTAGCCAAACATACAGCTCTGCCCCTCGTAAGCCATCAGAGCGCAGGGCTGATCCCGGGAGGAAGCTGCAGGCACTCACAGAAATATAAACCTGAGAGAGATCAGCAGGTTTACATTGGGAAAGGACTTTGTTGGAAGCGAAACGAGGAGAGTAGAGTAGAGGAGAAAAGTGAAAAGGAAAACCGTGAAAAGAGAGGCACAGAGGAGAGGGCTGCTCAGCCATGTGAGTGAAATGTAATTTGTGCTGGTGCATTGTGGGAGCTGTTGGAGGCACGCCTGATGTCCCAGTTACCACAAACATGGGTGAAGTAGAGCCAAACAAGTGAAGGGTTGGATGGTGTTGGGAAATGATGGTGTGGTTGAAGTGAGAGGATGTTTTCTTTAAAAGTTCATTTAGATTTTAGTTTCATTCTTTTGATGAACTTGTGTATTAGCTTTAACATTTCCGTCTTGTTTTCATCAGTAACATGTTAATCTAATTTTTGTCTACACTCTGCAGTGTATTTTGATGTTTCTAAGTCTGTCACCATCTTTTTGTGCAGTTACCGTGGTTACAGGCGTCTCTCGCATGGCGTCTCTGCTCTGCGGTAGCACACACTGAATCACCTCAGTAAATCCAGTTAGCATTTCCAAACTGTCGGTTTCAACAGAACCACTCTCGCTAATGTAATTAAGTACAGTTCTTCCTGCTAGCCCAGCATCACTGCAGCTACGTACTGTTCACTTCAGAGCAGTTAGTCATAGGGCAACTGGATTTTGTAGAATTTTATATCTGTTTCTTCAAAGAACAATTCATGTCCAAGACAGATAAAATCATTGACAAACACATAACATTGGAAGGTGTGTCTTATTAATAGTAGTGTAACCATAAAAATACATTATACAATATATATGGATGTGGAAACTGTTTGAGGCTACTAATCAGACCATATAATGTGGGATGCCACAGTTGCATGAAGCTTGTTGAATAAGGCTTTGCACTAAAACATGTCCATTGGCCCGTCGTTGCCATTATTCTTGAAATACTGAAACGAATTCCATTAACTTGGTGGAAGGATAGGATACAGTCCAAGAAAGAACCCAATTTTTGTATCACTCTCTTTAACATAGTGACGTTTTTTTTAATGTCCATGTCAGACTGATTGAATTTAAGAGGACTGTTGAGCCATTGCAAGGGTATTCCTCTACTGAGTGCCATTCTAGTTTTAGTCTTGTTTTTATTGTGAAAAAAGTTTGTCTAAAATATCATATTTTTCTTTCTAGTTTTCATAAGAAATGTATTCACAACAAACTTCACTTCACAAGTTCAGAGCCCTTCTACAACATAGCTGTGGACCACTGATGTGAATGTCAACTGTTTCCACACAGTGTATACAATGTGTGTCACGTACTGTATGTGTGTATCCAGGCTTGTGAGCATGTGTTTGCTCAGGCATGCTAGCAGCTGCACTGTGTCAGTACGAGAACTCTCCTCGGACACTTAGCATTCAGGTGGAGCCGCAGCCTGAAGTAACACAGACTTCCTCTTCCTGCTTTTAAGTTTGTCACAAGGCTGTATCTGTCACCGGCCATGCACTCAAACCGTGTCACACTCTACTGGGCACAAGGAGAGGGATTCAGATTGGCAAAGAGAGGCAAGACACACCTCGAGTCTTTAACACCTGCAGCGGGGTACCTGTCTTAACTCAAACACCCTCTCGCATAAACCTTGGACCTGGTCACACAATCGTAAAAACACACACACACACAGACAGACACACTCACACACACACACAAGAGAGAGCAGAGAAGCATAAAACTGTACTCAAGAAAAATCCCAGCAGAGTACATAAGATTGCACAAACACTCATATGTGTGTGTGCATAAACAGACAGCAGAGGGACATCAGATCAAGGGAAATGTCAACATGAATGATTGATGATGAACCAACTACCTACACAGAGGCCACTCAACGCTTGCCTTTAATATACTTTCTAACTATAAATCTAAAACTGTGCTCGATGCACGCAAAGCTAAATGTGCTGTGATGATGGGACATTATAAATCTGGAGTTCTCGCATTAACCACAGGGATCCAGCAGCAGAATTTGAAATATGCAAACTGTGCTTCTTCACAAAAGGAGCCGGTGATTCTTAGTTTGGACAAGTGGAAGAAGTAGTGGAAATATTTCAGATTTTTTATTAAGGGCCTCTCTTCAAATAAAAAATAAAAAAAGTGCTGAGGCAGTTGAAATAATTGATTAGGTGTCGTGGGCAGCTACTTTAATAAGCGAACAGGGCAGAGTTCAGAGAAGGTGCTGCTGGTGTACAAATTGATGTTCAGGTTTCTTCAGAATGTGAAGAGGTCTGTTTTTTTCCCTCTTTAATGGACGAGCTCTCACAAGAATTACAGTTCACATCACAGTGCGTAAAAAATTTACTTTGGTTTCTTGAGGAACGCTGCACTTGAGTTGACCTTGTCAGAGTGTGAAGCTTGTTACAGTTCACAATACATATTTGAAGGCTTCTGCAGTTCTTAAACAAAAGGATGTTTGAGAAACATAGTACAAGTGTGTAAGAAACCATTTTTAGCTGTAAAGGGATATAGAAGAATATTCAATTATATATATATATATTCATTTTTCAATCCCTTTTCGCAACCTCATTCTATTAGTCACTACACAGAGCTGGTGATGATAGGTGAGGGTTGGAGCTCAGATCAACTGGTAAATCCAAAGCTTTGCCTTGCAGTTTAGCTCCAACTCACCAGTCCATCCCATGCACCATCATCCCCTCATTTGAGAACATGACCACGGCTTCTTCAACACTTGACATGCCATCATCTACTATGTACTGCCCTCTCTGACCTCACATTTCTACACGTTCCTCATGAATTCCTTATTACTTCTTCTAACAAAACACCCAATTATGGTCCTCTCAACCCCCAGAGAACCACAGGTAAAGCTAAGCATAACCTCACATGAGCATGAGGCTTTAAATGTTATTGATCAGGATTCAGAGGAGAACATTTTAATGTGAGGAGCTATGATGCTGCAGAGCTGCAACGCAAGTTATGAGCAGGGCACCATTTCTCCTGCTGCTGGCTAGCCTTGTTAACTAACGGAGCAGTGAGAGGCTGCTGGTGGGGCAGTGCGAAGCCTCAGGCATTAGGCAGAAAATTAAGGGATATCAAGCCGGGGGTGATGTGCTCATTCTGCTACACAAATAGGTTTTGTCGTTAATATGCATCTAGAGTGTGTGTGGGAATAGAAGAGATAATGATGGCAGAATGATGATCTGATGCAACTGAATTGCCTTTATATCAATTTATTGTTTTAGAAGGGTTTGAGTAAGTGTGTGTGTGTGTGTGTTTGTGTACGGATGCCTTGTGCTGCTACACATCCTTTGTTGTCTATCAGCCTGTATGAGTCACACAAGAGCACGCCGAGCATTTCACCCACAGCAAAGCTAATCCGGAGACGACTCCCTCTCCCGGCGATGCAGTCATTTATTTAAGAGGGTCAGGCTACATCCGCAGAGCATGTTTAAAACATTAGCCACATCATGACTTACACAGACAGAAAGCGCCGAAAACACTGATCCCATTAGAACAAAGAGCCCCATCTTTCTCTGCGAGCCATTTCCTGCAAATGGCCTTTCTAATCATCGACACGCATGCATGCACAAATACGTTACTCTATACAGTCACAAAACTGAGGACATTGTATTCCTCAAGCATATGGATACTGCAAGCTGCAACCTACATGCACAATAGACACACAGAGGACACTAAAGAAATAGGTGCTGTTTTATCTATTCTCACACACAGGTTTTCTATCATTTGCCCAACAAAATGATATGCTATGCATGATGCATGGGCCTTAAAAACTACATGAACTATATAATAAGATCTCAGTAGAGTGTGACTATACAGTGCACCACCACTGCAATGAATACATATTTTAATGTAAGGCAAAAAAGTTAAATCTAGTTAAATCGCCCGACAGCTAAAATGATTGTAGGAGCTAGCACAAACTCTCACACACACCGATACACACGACAGACATACAAACAAAGACATCTTCAATTCTGCAGGAAGAAAGAAATGTTGCACTTCACACCCTCACAGTGGGGGAACAACAGCATGGAGCATCTCTGCTACAGGGGGGGGACACCATGTAGTTCAGTTGTTTAAAGCTTTTCTGCTGATCAAACAGCCTGTTTGATTCAGCCTCGATAACTGAAGCCTTTCATACGAGGATGAGAGAGCTGTCTGCTCCCATTACTGCTGTACAGTTTCAAATTTTAAACTTCCACAGCTTGAAAGGTGCCTCACAAACTTTCCTAGCCGGCGGTGAACCTGGATGTTGACAATGAATAAGCCACAGGTAAACAACTGCATTGTAAACACGATCAAAGATAATGAATGGGAGTAGGAGAAGGTGCGAGGGAATCAGAGAGGGATCGGGTGATAGTGTGTGATGGTGGGGGCATCGTCTGCCTCATTCTACCTCCATCTGCATCCTCCTCTCATCCCCTCATCTGCAAGGCTCACTGTCTCACTGCTGCTTTTTATTATTCTCCCACATAGTCATAATTCATTTGAACAGTCAAGTGTCAGTGCATGCAGACTGCACAGTTTCATGAAGCAGAGAATTGCCCACAAGGGTGCGAGTAAAAGGTCAGCGCTTCATCAGTCAGCTGTCAGGTGATGCATCACTGACCACAGTATAGAATCAAATGTGCACATTTGGCCTAGTGTGTGCATGTCCTGCAATCGTAAAAAAATCACAGGCAAGTGTTTTCTACTGGTTGAAAGAAATGCACCTAATGCTAATTTTTTTAAATGACACCTTTTCCTTTAAGCCATCTGGCTCTCTTTCCTGTAAAGAATACATTACATTCCTGCAATGCAGGCCTGTGATACTGGCAACTGTCCATCAGTGAGGCATCAGTAAGCACAGCTATGTGGGTTCAAGAGTGTAAGAGCTGAAAAACAATCATTTAAGGTCTATTATTTGAAGATGTTCAACGTCTTTAACTGAATATTTCCTTTTCATATTGCATGTGTTTGATTGAATGGTATAATCGTTAAGAAGGGAATTGAAGTAACAAATAACACCCCGATTAGTGGGAAAGGATTTCAGAGCTTTAGCTCATCATTAGCTCCCCAGCGGAATACATTTGCCAGCGGTTATGTGTCGTCAGCGCTCATGCATCAAGGCACAGGTTGAGGAAATGCGTAGGAGGAGGTTGAAAGCTGGTATAGACTTTAACAATCCCTCATTCCAGCTCCTCAAAAGGGGCATTTCATTAACCCCCCAAAGCAGTGAGACATGAAATGAGGGGATGGAGGGATGGACGGAGTGGAGACGGAGTGGAGACGGAGAGCACATACCACACCATTTCCAAAATGCCAACACTTCAGCCATAACTTGTGCTGACAGGGCCCCATTTTAATGTCTCCAGGAAGTGGCCTAACATTCACACCCGATGCTAATAATCTCCTGACACACAGTGGAAGTGACTTTAAGGGGGTAAAGAGCAAAGTGCATTTTTTGAAAGAGCACTATATGTCTCATTTTGTCATGAAAAATCTAATCATGGGAGGAACAAACTTCTTCTTACTGATGAGACTTTTATTAAATTTGAGTTTTGCCTGCAGGGCAGCTGGACTCATACACACTTCAGGCAAAAATGTAGGATGAAGAATATTCATAAATTAAGCTGTGTCTGATGTATCGTTACAGAAGTCACATTATGTCCAGTGTGAAGATCCTGATGACAATAACTAGGTATAAAAATTAAGTTTTTCTCAACGTGATTTAAACATCTGTACACTTTACTTAATTTTGAATTCAAGAACAAAGATTCTTGGAGCAAAACATATGCACCTACACATGATTTTGAGGGAGTCTGAAAAGTAGACAAAAGTCACCTGCTAACTATCACAGCATTAAAGTCAAATAAAACGGCTGTCTGACAGCTGATGACAGCTGTGCTTTGCAGCCCGGGCCAGAAAACGGTAGAAAATCCTCATTCAATCTGCCACCCTGTTTATAAAAACTCTTGACATCTCATTCAGGTTGCTGTGCTATTGAGGGGAAAAATAAGGAATGCTTGACAGACTTAGACTGCAAATGTGCGGCCCCCTCGAAAACAAAGTCATCCGATTTAAGTGTCACTCAATGGACACTGTCACAAAGAATCGGCTCACTGCTTCTGACGTTTCCTCTGCCACGTGTTTTTTTTTCTTCAATAATGTATCTCCCAAGCTGAAATAAGTCTGTGTTCCTCTGTGTTTGCACGTGTGTGTGAACCACCTACAATAAAATACCTCATCAATTACCACAACATGACTGGAATATATATCTTCAGTGCTTCAAAATGGCTATATTGTCATTTCACATCGCTTCATTGACTTGGAGTAGTGTCCACAAACCAGACAAGCATTCTTCATTCAATGGTCAAGATGAACACAATCTTTCCATAAGACAAATAACAAAACAAACTCTTTTGACTGCACATCTTGACTGTATGCATTTCATGAGAATGACGCTCCAGAAACAGGATGAAATTAGACAATCTTGTCGACAAATCTGTTCTGGCAGCAGGGTAACATGAGAACCATATGAGGAGTAGGGACTATACTACAGTTGTGATAATATGACCCTCATACACCAGCAAATTTGAGTCAGCTAGTACAATGCTTTAGAAGACAAATATAGAACATTTTATCCACTGGAACTGCATTTATGTATATTTTTCTAGGCACTTTTAGGCACAAAATAGGCACATTTACAGTGTAGAGGGTGATTTGAGTTGGTCTGACATTACAAAATGGCTGCCACCATTCAAAGTATTTTTTTATCACAGCCACCGTTTTCTTTATGTCATTACAGCCCGTCCCCTCGACGTTAAAACATCGTCGACATGAGTGAACACAGCATCGACCAGTTGAAACATGAGTTTATTTACTACTATGAAGTTTGTATCCTTAATTGTTGAAGTGACAGCCTTGGTGACTGGCTAGTTGTTGTGGTAGTGGCTAAACTAGCGAGACTGTGCACACGGGAACTCGTCTGCACTGACTAGATGCGCAGAGAGTTGACAGCAAGGTTTCTTTTGCTGTTTACTGTGATTTTGAACACAAGTTTGTTGTTCACAATGTATTGTTCTTCGTCCCTGAGATGCATGGATAGTGAATTTACTCCATCCTTTCGAATTTGAATGTGTCAGCGATGCAGGACACCTACTTAGCAACATCACTGCTTTTATAATTTATCATGATTTAAAAATAACGGCGCTTGTCACAATAGCAGGTTTCAACCATGTTTAATTTTGGTTTTCAAGCCACATGAAGGGCACAAGGTTGTTATCCTGTGCAGAATGACTTCTTTATAGAAAATAGTTATTTAACAGCTGACTGAATCTTACAGAGCTTGTTCAGAGACACCAAATGATCACTCACCCTAACACCTTGACAAGCCATCAGAGAATACAAGATTATTCTGCCATTAATGGCCAAAAACAGACTTTGATAACAGATGGATCAGTAACGGAGGGGATCAGAGACCTGGAAGGAAGCAGACTGCCAGCATGGATTAACAGGGAACATAAAAGCTTGGAGGGCAGGACACAAGGATAATTATACAGAGTCACAGAGTCCCTTTGCACCTCAACTGCACAGGTAATGTAACCTGCATAGTAATCTCGTACAAGGGCACATGTCCTGGGTAAAGCGGCAAAACGGTGTTGTAAATTTTTCATACACTTGAGCGTGCGGACACATCTAGTGGTAGGTCCGCGTCTGGGGGAAGAGATGGTCAGGAGAAAAAAACGAAGCAAGAGGACAATTCACGCTGTGTGTGAACCACTGTGAAGGAAAGACAGGGAGACAGAAGCGGCAAGGGGCAGGTTTGATGAGGTGGAAGAAGTCTACCTGGCATGCACTCTAACTGGCTGCACTCACATCAGGCAGAGAGGGGAAGTCAGAGGCACCAACTGAAGGGAGCTGACCTCAGATACACTTCAGCAGGAGAAAAATAATCAACCGCTGTGACGCACCAGCTCAGCACTTCTCATTAAAACAAGGACCCAACAAAACTGGGGTCTTAGGAGCACACGAGCCAAATAGTTGAGCCAAATCAAAGACACGGCTCGTTGGGTTGAAGGTAAAGCATGACAAGTGCGTTGTGTAATACAATGACTTACAACATAAAATCTAGAATGGCACTCACTAGAGCTCATACATCTGCCGAGGCCCAATAGTCCCCTCAAATTCAATCAAGCTGCACCAAATTACAAACACTTTTAGATATCTCTGTCTCCTAAAAATACCTGATCCTTTTTTTATCAAGATCCATGTATTATTCTCTGGGAAATCTGTGAAAATTTCTTTTGTCCGATATTTAGAGTTCTTTCTTAACCCATGTCCCGTACTTCCACCAAGCTTTGTGGAAAACTGTTCAGTAGATTTGTGCAATCCAGCTGACAAACAAAAACACCATCCAACCAACGGACCAAGAAACGGACAGGGATGAAAACATAACCATAGTTTGGTCCAAATGTTGAGAGCTTTTAAGATAAAAGCTAAGGTTTCATCCAAAGTATCCACTCAAAACTTGCTTGATATTTCCTCCTTGTGCGAAAGAAAATTTATTTTTCCATCTCAGCTTGCCACAGGTATTCTGGTCATTACTCCCACCCACACTTACTGTGACTCATTTGCATCAATTTGTGAGGTGGATGAACCCCATTCTGTTCAAGCTGTCCATCAAGTGGCAGTCTTTCACGGGTGGCACTAAAAACAGCCCCTGGGCACCGGAAACCGGCAGGTGCATAACTACAGTAATTATCCTCTAGTCATATAGAGGTTCTAATTTAGTGCGAACAGACTCCTGGAAATGCGGAGAAAATGCTTACTGCCCAGAAGAGCAATCAGTACAGTGCATCCACACATGGAGGCTGCATAACCATGTGTCCAAGAAGGCACAGATGCAAATACATCCACACAAAGACATAGGAACAAAGACAGACATGGAACAGAATCACTAAACACTGGTGGAACATGCATCCAAATTTCTGATGATTCCTTGGACAAGACACAGAATTTTGCCCCGATGAATTCTCTAAGTGACCTTGAGCTCTTACCTCCCTTACCATCAATAAAACATTCAGTTTTCAGTAATAGTAAAACAAAAATTAGACACATTCTCAATTGGAGAAGGACGTCTGAATCACACAATTACAAAATTTGGTGGAACAATGGATGATACAGCCCGCTACAAGGAAAATCTGATGTGTGACTTTTCAAAGAACCTGAGAAAAGTAACACAACTTCCAAAAGGACAAATGATTTATCAAATCGGACATCACACAAAGAACCATCACTTTGAAGGCAACAGGCTTTTCATGGAGAGGACTTTTTCTCCTTCCCACTGTTTCTAAAATGAAGAACAATTTCGCTTTCTGCACCCCTTTCAAAACCAACCTCTCGTCAAAACAGCCTGCACAGACACACAATGCATCAAGCTGTTTGGAAAGAGGGCTACTTCCAGCCTTCGGTCCTCCCTCTGGCACCCTGCCCCGGCCCCCAAGAACCAGGAGCCACATTGAGAGAGGCCCTGCGGGGGAAATGTCCACAATGAGGTCCAGGAGTAAATAATTTATACAAGTCCCTGTTGGCACAGTGTATTCAGGCTGTAGATGCTCTGCCACTACTGTTGCTGTAAGGAGCCAGCATATGCCCTCCCCCTCTAGCTGTTTCCATTCGTGCCATCTCTTGCTTAAAACCCCCTTCCTTTCCTCTCTCCCTCCAAAACACTCAAATCTGCAGGGCTCCTCACTGCGTAGAGGACATGCAGCAGATTCCAGCCCCAATGACATCTTTAATAATTCTGACCAGAACCAATTGGGTTTATTGGGGGACATTCCTGGACGACTGAAGGGGAGGGCTGTGTAGCATCAGAAGTAGTCGACGTGGTGTATAAAATAAAACTGAAGCTGTGCTCCGTCTTTCTACTTATGGAGACATACACAAAGACCTGGCTTTATCCATCCCAGAGACAAAGCTTTGTCCGATACACTACGAATGATGCACAGGAGTTGTGCAATAACACAAAATATGGTCTCAGTCTACAACTGTGGAGGTGTATCGACTAAAACAAGACAGTACAGAAACAAGAAGTGTACAGCCAGTGTCCTGCAGGCAACTTAACCCATACATTATGAGTCTTTCTTGTTTTTACATTGTCTAATAATTATATACAGGCAGCATGGTCTTTGGACCACTTAAAATGGCTTTATACATCTCAAACTGGAAACTCTTTCTTCAATTACACTCATGAAGCATTCATACATGCCTTTAAGGTAAGTCTCCTAGGACGTACCCACTGTTACAACACAGCAATGTGTTGTCATGCCATCGTTCTTTGGAATCACAACAGAACAATTTATTTAGAATGTTATCACAGTGAGGAGGTTACAAAAAACAAAAGAACAAAAAGAAAACAGTTGTTTAGCACCATGCTGTCAGCTCACACACTGTTTCACATATAGAGTAAAATTTAACTAGGTGACATAATGCGGTGCATAAACAGCCTTAATTGGGTCTCCAAGTCCCTGTGCAAACATTTAAGGATGCTTGTTAAGCATCATGGAGTGATAATTGTGATTTATCCTCTGTCTGTAGTCATCATTTAGCCTTTTGCCATTATTAGCTTCGCTGTGACACAGGGGGCCTGCTTTCCCGACATCCCCAGACCATCTGCCAGGCTGGACTATGCCAGCCACCAACCAACCAGCCACCTACCACCCTCACATAACGCCCCATTTGGTATGGCATCTGTGTACTCCAACGATCTGCCAACAAAGGATTAACGAATGTTTAAACAAGTCCTTGGATATTTAACAATATTCAAATGACCATTTAATCCCATGGTTGATGTTTGAGCTAGCACCAAGCTGACAGTGATCTGGGGACAGTCCATTTCAAGATACCACGGTGCTGATGAAACATATGAGAGTCATCAACACTCCAAACAGAACCAGCCTCCGTATCTGATTGGTTTCTTTGATCTGGTGAAAGAAGATTATCAGTTCGCGATTGCTCAGTGAACCAGGCAACAGACACCTATAGCACCTCTAAGCTTAATTAGCTCAGTCTCAATTTCTAATGGTAGAACAGACGATGTGTGTGAACAAAACGCCTGTCGTCTGTAAACACGAAAGACGATCTAACGTAACTATCAGGGTAACCTTTGACTTGTAATTTTTTGCTAACAGTGCTTAGAAAGTTTGGGATTTTGTTGTGTTTGAGCCAGAAAAAGAGGGAAAGAGTAAAATTCTAAGCTTCCACTGCCACTTTTTCTTGGTCGTCCTTTACGAAAAGAAACAGAAGATAAAAATTGTGTTAGTTAATCCTCTTATTCAGTCTGGAAACTTGACAACATAATGTAATAGGAACACGGAGAAACCTATGTGGTAATTTGTGTCAGCTCAGTAACCGCACACACATTTTACTGGCACATTAATCTAATCAAAAGGGACATAGTAACTGTTTACTGTCACAACAGATACTTGCGAGAAGCAGGCCAAACATAATCTTGCCTTTTCTTTCTCCAACAATGTCAGTCTACCATGCTGAGCCAAACCATTTCAACCAAATCAATCCAGACATCCATCCTCTTCTACACTGTTTTGCACCCTGAAGTAGAGCGTATATAAAAAACGGCATCATGTTTGCTGAACTTAATTACTAGTGTTTCACATTCTATGAGTGCACATGAAGAAATACCATCAATATACAGACAACAAATGGGAACACAGAACACATGGCAGTATTTACTGACCTTGCCCATTAGATTGTACTCAAGAGATGCTTCATATAATCTAATGCTTCCTACGGCACAATGTGTAGGTGTTTGAGCTGAGTAGCTTGTGTTTAGACAAATCTCTCCATAATTGCATTACATTACATCAGTAGCATACAATTATTCCATCTGTTTAATTCAGAAGGCCTTTGCCGGAGTTTATTCTGAATTAATCGTGGTTTCCTTGATGCTAATGGCTTGGCCGAATTTACCACCGAATGTTAACAAAGGCCAATGTTTGAAAGGCAATGAAATCCAGTTAAAAGCTGGTATAGTTAAGTTTGTAATCCGCAATGTACACGGCACATCCACAGAACTTTCATTTCCTTTTAAGAAAATAGGAATTTGCAATTGACTACAATACCCGTAAGTGTGTTGTCGGCATCTCTAGTAAGTGTTCATCTTGTGGAGTCTGTCAGCTACCAAACAATGTGGTGTCCAGAATGAAAGCTGGTTTTAGGGCCAAAGAGAAATGGCGATAACAAACGCAAAACAACTTCCAAAGAAAGAAATCTCAAGAAAAAAAAGCACCCATTTTCTTAGTTAATCCCCAACATCATTCATTGGAGAAAAACAAGTGAGGGAGAAGAGATAAAAATGAATATGCCACCTCCATTTGCTATGTCTTTTGGACAATAAATAGTTTGGGAGAGCTTGTTGGTTTCTAGAGCTGCAGCATTAAGAATCAGACATTTTCTTTACTAACCCTCCCGAGATTTACTATCGAAAACCAATTAAGTCTTTGGCGTGCCTGCGTGCTCAGAGGGGATTTTTGCTGGGAGTGAGAAAGGTCACCTGTCTCTTTACTTCTTTGCCTTTGGAAGGGTCCCTAAAATACACACACACACACACACACACACACACACACACACACACACACTCACTCACTCACTCACTCACTCACTCACCCACCCACTCACAAATCTATTGCACGGATTTACAGAAGCTCCAGCCGCAGAAACAATCACACAAGCTAACCCATGTGCAGCACGTCCACCAGTCTCACCTATGTGATTAATAGTGTTAGGAGCTGACTAGTGTGACCGAGGTGGCAATTAACCGAATTACCAAGAGCTACTCTCATAAGTCCTCCACACCGTGTTTTATGTTATGAACAGATGGATGATAACAGGAAGGTGGGAAACTTGGAGGAGATATCGATCACCCCAATTAAAGCTGAACAAATTAGAGATGAAAGAGGAGACACTCACTGTCGCCTGCAGCCATGTCTGGAAGTTTATTTAACTCAGCAATTGCAGAGCCTGTTTCCAAAATGAAATATCTGGAGTTTGAAATGATCAATGATCGTTAGCATTGGTTCATTAGCGCTGCTTCATTAGCATCCATGATCATTAGGATAGTAAGGCAAATTAGAGTTTTCAATTAAAGTTATGAGTCATTTGAGACACTTGCTTCCAAAATCATGAACTTTTTAAAGGCAGATCCATTTCTCCAAAAATCTTTTAATACGAAAATGGTTCTGAAGCTGTGCCAGTGGAGCTTCAAATCGCCCACTCCATCAAATGGCTTACTGCAGGTTGAGGAATATTTGAGGAACAAGCCTTTAAGTGTCACATTCGTTGAAACAGAATCAAGTGCTCAGTCGTGCAGAGAAAATGTATCTCTTGTTCCTCAATCACTTTGAGAAAAAGGCTGAACAGATTTCGACAAATGCAGCTCCAATTAATGCAGATTAACAAACTCCCTTGACAGCCAGACTGATGCTCTTTAGCCAAAATACAGAGATAGAGAAGAGAAGAGAAGAGAAGAGAAGAGAAGAGAAGAGAAGAGAAGAGAAGAGAGTTAATCAGTGGTTGATGTGATGGTTCCTATGCTCACCTGTCAAATGGCAAGAAGTTACCATGTGTCAGAGCACCTTTAGCTCTATGTTCATCTTCTTCTCCGTGTGGTTTCCATGGTAACAGACCCCTCAGACCAGTTATAACACTTTCATACTCACCTGCAAGGTGGGCAGTATACTGTATATTGGTGAGCAAGTTTGTTTGCATGTGTACAGAGAGAGTGAAAGCCACTGAGGCTCTCCACATAATATAATTCCATTGTTTGCCAAGCATGTTTTTTACTGGAAAAAATATGTCCTCTGATATGCAGGGATTTAGAGATATGCTAGAACTACTTAATTCATACAATGTAATTTTACACCAAAAAAACCAACAACAAACCAGTCCTTCACAGGCAGTCCTCAATAGTCTACTCAATGAAGTCAAACATCAGCATGCTATGATGGTATTGATTGGGATTCATGCTTGATAGAAGGGAAAGAGCAACTGGTTCATCGACAGAGACTCACTGATTGTACTGCATGGAAGAAGAGCTAAATTTAGATTGGGATAAGTTGATAGTTGGACTGCTAAAAATCACCTTTCAATGGCTTATTCAGCAACTCTCTATTACAATTAATGGCTGCTATATTTAGCACAGTTATCGCCAATCGAGTGGCAACCCACCATGACGTCACCCATTGGTTTGTTAACTGTAAACCTTAACTTTGGCATTTTGACCAGCGCCATCTCTTTTTTGTATAACCAGAAATACCCATATTTGGAGGAGTCGGGGGATGAGCCTGACTGAGAGCTTGAAGAAGCTGCAGTCGCACCTACAAGTTCGACCTGCGCCCATGTGATGGTGGTAGCTGTCACTCACACAATATCTAAGCCCCAATGCATACTGTGCTTTATCATCTATTTAATTACAAATGGGAGCATTATTTACAAAATTAACATCGTGCTGTAATAGAGAACACTTAAAACTAGTGATTGTTTACTGATGTTATAAATCAAGTGAGAAGTAGGGTCAATCTCTATAGATTTAGATAGAAACTTCTTTTTGAAACCAGTGGAGTCATTGGCTTTCTGGACTCTACGACCTTTCTCCTTCCCAACCAAAGCTACACAGAGGTCCTTTCTGATTTGAAAATATTCCACATATCAGTGTTGAGGAGGAAAACAACCACCCTAATTAAATGACAAAGTGGTGTAACAATAACTCTTAGGTACCAATTACTGTAGGTTGACTCTACAGTAAACACCTGTCCACCTGCACCAACAAACGGTACAATGGTTGGTGGTAAAAAACAATAAATGAAAAATGATTATAAAAAGAATCCTCTTTTGAAACATCCATTTAAAATCAGGTCAAAGATGTGTGGGTACACATCTACTTATCTGTACATTTAAGCGTGGAATGACCTTTCTCTGCCTGTAGCAACGAAAATGGGTGTCTGTGTTAGCACCAATTTCTCTTCACAAACTAAACACAAAGTGACTTTCTGCTGGCAGCAGCCCTCTTCTCACGGCTGTGAGCTCTCGCCTTGACCCATTCTTATTTGATCAGCTCCAGCTCCAGTGGGACGACCTTTGCTGGGTTAACAAAATGTCACATCTGATTTCACTGGGGGCATCAAGTGACTTGGAGACAAGTGCCAAGTGCCTCTGGAATAGACTGAAACCGGCACAGTGACTAAAGAAAAGGGGGTCATCCCGCGGCAACAGTCCAGCAATTCATTTGTTTCCACATGGATATGTTTCAGTATTTTTGTATTTCAGGAAGGAGGCAGCAAAATTGTGATATTCTTTCCCATGGTACAACTCAAGCATCCATCAATACAAGCTGTATATGTACGGTATATTGTCACATTCACTTTTTTAATGGCTTTCGGTCACTTTACTAGTTAATCTACCAATATTTCTGCCATTGTGTTTGTTGGTCTGTTTAATGCTGCTTTTGTCTTCCTCTCCTGTTCTTGTATATCTGAAATGCTCCATAATTTAATGAGACTTTGTAATTACATGTAACCAATGATCTTCTCTTTCAATTTATTTGACACGATGCACAGTGCACTGAGTTGACTTAACGTAATACAATAACGTGGGACAACTGAGAAACAAATGCAATATTGTGAATGTCATATATTATTGGATGTTACAGCTTGTTTATGAAGCTTTTGGCTGATCCATAAAGAAGGAAATCAAATTCATATCCCTTGTTCTGTCTTTTGTTCTCATCACTTCAAAGCTAAAGTATCCACACATTCAGGAAGAACTTCTCCTTTCCTGGGTACATTCTTTGAGACATTACATCTGGGGTCCTGCTAAAGATAGGGGCTTTACCTGCACAGGTGCACCATTGTGCTCCTTTTGGCCTTTTCACCGAGATAGTGATCTCTGGACCCATTCTGGTAATTCTCCCTCTGTGCTGACACAGCCCGCTCTGTTCATCACTACCCAGTTTCCATTTCATCTGTTTGTTCATTCATTCATTCTCTTTCCCCATCCATCTTGGCCCCAGCAGCTCGGTCTTGTGTTAGCAGGGAACAGGCGCAGCTTCTGAGGGAGTCCAGAGAGAGAGAGTAGGCATCACCTTCGATTTCTCCATGAGCAGTAATGAGATGGCCTGCTTTGCACCAGGGGAATTCATCTGTGTGCAGGGAGAGCCTAAGTAATTGACTGAAGAATCAAACCCAAACCCATCAGGCATCATCAAGCTAACCTTCTCCTTTCTCCTTTTTTTGGTCTCGGCAACCTTTCTCACTCTCTACCCTCCGCTGCTCGCCTGGAGGTTACATCAATGGGTGACACTGATCAATTGCTCGTCTGTGATAACAAACGGTGCTGAAGTTTCTTTTATGAAAATCAATGAGTCCATATAACCGTTTACTTTAATCACCTCTTACTGCATGCTGCCATTTGCCCTGCAGCCAATCCTGCTGATGAAAACGATAGTCAGTAGCTACAGTATCCAATCTCTTCTTCACATATTGGCACTGACTGAATGGACTATTTGATTGAGAGTGCCAGACTGAAGACGAGGGAGAGTCCAGCAGGGAGGGGAGATGATACAATCCTAGATGTTGTGATGGCATGTTTATTTCAGTGGCCACCATAACATAAAAAGTGATGCGCATTATTGTGTTTGAGTGTTGTGTGCATGTGTGCGTAAATCATGTCTAAAATGGGAGCGTGCGGGAGTTCTCTCTTCAGACCTGTCAAGTGACAAAGTTTCATGCCTCTGTGCACTAAAATGTCTCTAAGCAGAGCTCGCTGGGGAAGACAAAAGGAGACATATTTTACAACTTGCACTCATTCACAATGACTATGAATAAAGATCTCCCTGTTTTCATTTAGTTAGTTGCACTGTAGAGGTTTATTCTACTCTACCACATGATTTTTTGTCTGAATATGTGAATATTTACTGGTTATCTTATGCTTCTGTAATAGCAAACTGGATATCTTTTTTAGATAGGCTTTCATTCAGTTATGGGCTAAAACTAATTACTACAATCAGTATTGATTAATCTTCTCAATTAGGTGATTAATCATTAGAAAACATTAACCCGTTAACTCTTGATGCTGAGTGCTTAGTTAATTTTCTGAGACCAAATGCAAAAAGAAAAAGATGCTGAGGATATTTGGTATTTCAATGAGTTTGAATTTTGTCTATTTATTAGCTAGGGTTGGTCATCCTGGAAAAGCTAGCAAGAACAGGCTACACTTTCAAAAAAATGCTACTGATCGTAAAAGGTACGCCCTCAAAACACATAAACGCACACTGTCTGACATCTGCTACAGAATGACTTTTCCTGGCTTCTGGCTATCATCTCTGCTTCAGCGGCGTATATGTCTCGCCGGCTGAAGGTCATACGCACCACGTCTCTCTATAGTTGCGGATCATTGACATAATCCATTTCCTAACCCTTACCGTAACCTTAACCTAAACCTGATTCTAAACCTAACCCTAAAACCAAGTCTTAACCCTCAAACAGACCATTGAATTTGTGAAGACCATCAAAAATGTCCTCACACTGTCAAAAAGTCCTCACAAGGATGGTATTGAAGCAAAAAGCGGCGCATGCACGCACGCACACACACACACACACAGTCTCTAACATGCGACAAGAATCTACAGGCTATCAGTATGAGCAAGATGTGCTGCCCATATGCATCTGTCTAAATATCAGAGGTTAGCTCTAATCCCTGAATGTCGGCCTGTAAGCAAGGATCAACTATTATTTCTCTTTGACTGCAGGGGATCGAATTCAGCAGGTGAGACCACGGTTTGAATTACAATTCGTCTCCCTGGGACGTGGGCGAGACGATGGTTGTAGGGGTTTGCACATATATTACAGGGCTGTGTCTCCAACACAAGCTCGCGCAGACACTATTACATCACTGTGAAAGAGTATAAACACACACTGTGAAAATCAATCTTTAACTCAGCTGAAACAAGGCTCAACTCAACTTGCTATAAATATTGCGTGTCAAAATGTCATCACCAGCTGAGGCGGTTAGATGCATCTCATTACATATCAGAGCTATTGTTAGGTTATATTTGGTGATTAATATCAAACTTAAATTTGAACTTTTGTTGCTTTTAAAGAATCTCTCCCGCTGTAAAGCAAAACCCTAAATGACAGACACCGTAGGCCGTTGAGAAAAGTTTCACACATCAGCAGAGGTCATATATCTTGACCGTCTGTCAATCATTCTTCAACAAGTGCAGACACGTGTATCGACTGTATACAATGTGCAGCGCAGCGCACAGAATACCAAGCATATTGAACTCATGTTACCTCCTATTTCTATGCTTTCTCAGCTTTCCATCTTGTAGTGCGAGCTGAGTCCAGGGTCAGACGATCTTACATCGATACATTTGAAGAGCTGTCTCGCAGCTGGAGCCCTTACTGTGACCCAGTCCTTCCTCAAATGCTGATAGCACAGATGATGCATAAACTGTTTTTAAAAGATCTGTTACTATTCAATTTCTTTTCATATTTTAATCGTTTTACCCGAGCTTGTGCCTTGTGCCTTGCTTTCCAAACACTGTAATATATTTTAACGATGTGGCATCAAAAACTTTTCAAAGGCACTTGTTCACAAAGCCAGAAATAAACGCCAGGACATTGATAGTGCATGCTCTGTTTCATGTTTACTATCTATGTAATCACAGCAGTAAACACGCTGATAACATGGCTGATTTCAATGTGCATAGAAAAAGGGTATTACACAGGGCAGATCTAAACCCTTCAGTGGCTTTCTGTGAACTCGGAGGAGCTGTTAAGCACTTACTGCTGTGGGAGATAGAGCTTTAGCTGACTTTGTTGGCCAGACAGAACGGTGGTGATAATGGTCTGCTGGCCTCTCCCAGATCCTGTTACACTGCTGGGGACACACAGGCTGCTCTGTATTTAGCAGCAGTGCGCTCCGCTGCGAAACCCAGGCTGTAACAGCCGGTTGCTGCTTCCTCTCACCTCACAATAAACGTCTGCAGGAACGTATAGCTCTGGAGGAAATGAACAATGTAGTATTGATTCTACTCTCTACATTCCCACAAATCTATCACATGTTAATTCACTATCTAAACAACACGGCTGAGGGTTTTGAGTCTTAAGGAGGCCGCAATTGAGCCATTCTGCTACACTCGTGCACAGGACCCATAAAAAGTACCAATGCTCGAGCTCTAATAAACTGTCCATCTATTAAAATGACTCATGCCCTTCATTTGGTGTTTTAACTACATACTGTAGCTGCACAGTTGTGGTTACTATGCAGTTGTGAGTGATAATCATATGTGTCTCCGCTGATAACAGTGTTCTGAATCTGTCCAGACAGTCTACCTTTGTAAACCATCCTCTGGGACGACACTCCAGAAATCAGTTTTCTCCCGTCTCGACAGATTGAGATGAAACCTTTTGTGAAAGCTTCTACGAGCGCACAAACAGGTGAATGTGAGAAATTCAGCGATACTACAACTGTGAGTGACCATGTGAAATCTGTACAGCCACTTCACTCGGTCAAGCATCAAGGGATGGATAAACTATGTATTCCTCGTGTCTTGTTTAACAAACACAACAACATAATCAGCGGCACATGTTAGAGCCGGACTGGATTAAGTTACCGCAGTCTGCCCTCCTACAGTGTAACCAGCAGCTGTGCTTGATGTCTTATTTCTAATATTAAAAAAATGAAATGATTAGAGAATGAAGTCTGCTGTACACAACACTGGATCATTTTTCAGTTCAAGATGTGTATTACAGCCTGAACAAGACAGGCAGTGTGCAGACGCAGGGCATTTCACAGACATATATCCGTTTGGCAGTCTGAGAGACGCAGACAATTTGTCCGTCAGACACCTCCTGTAAGCAACATGATGAGATGCTGATTACATTTTCCTCTTACCCGCTCTGCTAAGAACAATTTCTGACGGAGAAGCAGACAGACAGATAGATAGCCTTAAATTATGCCCTTCGCAGTGTGTGGAGAGGCAGAGTGATGCTCTGGAGGGTATCTGAACAGTGCTGTACATGTTAGTCGCTCTGCAAAAAGTGCCGAGATGTTGTTGGTTTTAGCTGTTTGGTTGGTGGAGAGCAGAGGGAACATGCTGTGCAGGAACAAGCTAATCGGCTGATTTAAGAGACAATATTAAAGGTTGGTTTGGAACAGTGGGGCCGGCTACAGGAGCCAGGGGCTTTAACACATGTAAAACAGTACACTTATTTAAGTGTATTTAAAAGAACATCAACTGTTGATTAAAGTTTAAGGTCTGCCTTCTGGGTGCCTTTTTCTACAGTTCCATTCCCAGGGAGTGTACAAAGTACACTTGCTGCCACTACCGTATTAAATGAACAATACATTTTGCAGTTAAATTATGTTTTTTTTGCATCAAATGAAATGATTCTAGATTAGGAACTGTTTGGCATCATATTCGATCCAGGTATTGAGGTGAAGCATATCAGCATAAATCAGTGGAATATTTATTAGGTTTTGATTGTTAAGTATTTAAAATCAGGAAGGTGTCATTGTATTTTGTCTGGAAACTCGCATTTCAATAAGTGATATTGGCTTTTTCGAACAATTAATGATGAATAACTAAATACTAAATATTCTAAATGAAAAATAGAGAAAAGAAAAAAACAAATCCGTGTTCATCCCCCTGAAAACAGACACCGGTGCCAAATAGACACAGATAAACACTTCCTGGTTACCAGAGTGCATCACACATTAGGTAGCAACATGTTTTGTAGATTCTACATCCCTTTTTCTCTGCTTTGAATATGGAAAACTGTCCAGCTATTCGTGGACATATGAAGAGGATGATTATTAGCGCTGCACTTTGCACAACAGACCTGAGGGTGTGGGATCTGTTGCTGGAGCCACCGGTCAAAACGAAGGTGGCCAGTCTAATCAGCCTGAACGATGATGGGGTGGACACATGCTAATTAGCAACATTTGCCTGAGCAGTCTAGAACAAAGGGCTCTGCTCATGTTGTGCTTTGTCATCCTCAGCAGCGTATGTGTGTTAAAGTCTCCGTGGGGGATTTGCATCTATGCGGTGTGCATAAATTTTGTGCTCAACGTGCACATAGTCATGACCATTGCTCTCTAGTAAAAGTATTTGTGTTTTGTGTGTATCTGTGTGTCCTTACAGGGAAAATGTATGAATCATAACTGGGTAGCTGGAGCCTGTGGGCAGGGTGGCGTGAGTTCATCACAGGTCAGACGAACCGCCCCCACACGCTGCACTGAGCTAGATTCGGAGCACAGCAGCGTGCTCCAACTCTCAATGACGCTCAAAACACAAATTCTAATACCACTCAAAGACAATATGAAGTAACTCGAGCTGCAGAGGCCAGTCAAACGAGCCTTTTCATCTGGAGCGCATCTCAATCCGAGGAGGACGACATTACTTGGCCGAGACGCAGGACTCTTGAGTGGCACAGCGAAAGCACTTCTGAAGCTTTTTAACAAGATGTCATTGCGGGTCCACCATCTCATCTCATCTTGGCAAGTGTGTTGGTTTTCCTTAACTTGCTTGAATGAATTAAAGCTGCTGAGAGCCCTCGGGTAAGAGCAGAGGGAGCAGTACAAGCTTTAAACAGTCAAGGGCTTATAAATATAAATAAAAGTGGTTCCACATGCAGAGTCGAAGTTTGAACTTTGGTAGAAAAAATGAATTTGTCTTTGGATCTGCTGCTTCCTCCTTATGTTACCCTGTCATGTACTTAGATGCAACCCTGAACAGAGTAAACTGATCCAACCTAATATTGATCATTTTCATTGATTTTCACCACTTTTAATCAGGCTGCTTTAAATGCTACTTTACCATGATATACACATTATTATAAAACAGTTGTTTTTTTGAAATTTTATTGTTTAAATTAGTATTATGTTTTTCAACAGTTTCAACGGGGCGGCTATGGCTCAGGAGATAGAGCAGGTTGTCCACCAGCCAGAAGAGTC
This sequence comes from Hippoglossus hippoglossus, assembly GCF_009819705.1. Classification (NCBI taxonomy): domain Eukaryota; kingdom Metazoa; phylum Chordata; class Actinopteri; order Pleuronectiformes; family Pleuronectidae; genus Hippoglossus; species Hippoglossus hippoglossus. The sequence goes on from NC_047174.1 coordinate 13,705,415, forward strand.
GGCGGTTCGATCCCAGTTGGGCAAGATACTGAACCTAAAATTGCCACCGTGTGTTGCGCAGTGTGTGATCGATGTATGAATGGTTGAATGGCAGATGAAGAATTCTGCAAAAATGTTTCAGCCTTTCTGCATTTCTATAAAGCTAAAGTTAACAAGTGCAGTGATCTGTGCAAAACCTTCACCATTCAGACAAGTTCCTTTAGGCATGTGAAGGAGAAATGCTTGAGGAGGAAGCCTCCAAAAGTGCTGTCCACTTCAAGCTACAAACGCCTGCTATAATCTGAGCTTCCCACCTGACATCTTACTTTGACCTCACGTTTTATCTCTGTCCTTTCATTCCTCTCATCCTTTTCTCACCTCGTGCAGTCTTGCAAAAGAAACACCTCTCCTTGCCTTTTCCTTCTCATCTCTCTCTGCTTTCTTTCCTCTCCTCTCCACATTGTCTGCAACCCCCACGCCTTCCCTCCTTCCCCGCTTCTCCTCATCTCATCAACTCCTCAGACACTGTGTCTCACTGGTGCTCCCATTACAATGCCCAGGGTGCATCACCGTTCCATCTCCCAGTAATGGATTTCCAATGCTTCGACCATCTTACCTGTCACGTGGCCATGTCTCCTCCCTGGGTAGCATCACTCTGCAAAGCTGTTTAGAAATGCATGAATCCTCTCAGTGTTATTGTGCTCATTCCATCATTACTCACTCCCCAGATAGAGCAGCAGTGCGCGAGCCCCACCTGCTTCTCCTGCGGCACCTAGTCAAACTGACTGCTGCTGTAGCAACATCACAAGATTGACTGGGTCCACACGCTATATAAAAAATGATTATGTGGGGCTGTATTATACGAATGCAGATTATTATAATAATAATCATGGGAAATTAAATGTGAGAAAAGAATTTGTTTTTGTAATTGTACCAGAACGTGCAAAATTCCTTGACAGTTAGTGTTCCAGATAGAAAAAAAAAAGCGTTTACAAATTCTTTGTTCATTGCTCACAATCACCAACATTTTAATTAGCTGTGAAATCGCAATTTGGAAACCCTGCACTGGTGTATTTTCTTGGGAAATAATCCATGTACTGTTACTGTGTGGGTTTGTATTCATTCTTGAGAGTCACTGGAGCTTTACTTTTGTCTTCACATCGGTATGTAAAAACCATACATGCTGAACAGTTACACACACATACTGCACACAAACCATGTCAATCAATTGGTTAAATGTCAGTCATTACAACCACCTGAACCAATTTCATTTCTCTCCACCGCAGAGTTCTTGGCTCGATGGCGGCAGACTGTGTCTGATTCATGGTCGGGCTCCCACCCACTCATGCCTTTCATTTTTGTGCAAAAATAAACACCTGCAAAACATATCATCACCCAAAGTGGCCCCAGTGCCCCCCTCGTTTCTTTCATTATGCTGTTCATTGGATTTGCAGAGCTTCAAGAGACAAACAAGAGGAGTCTATTGTTTGTGAATCCATACATCTAAATAAGTACGATTTCATATTCATACACAAGTACAGAGGCTGGGCAACCAACTCAGATAAGTAAATTGTGAGCTTACCTTTGGCGATTTGGTACACTTTCCATTTCGGGCATCTTTTATGTACGATATGTCCAGTAGGTCTGTATCCTGTAAAAAAGAAGATGCACATTTCGGTTAGTGTCAATAAAAGCTGTGTCCTAATTCAGGGGCTGCCACTTTCTGATGATGCGGTCTATGCGGCCCATGAAGGTGGCCGTCTTCGTGGGCTGCGAGGGTCTAACTGACAGTTTGCGGAGGATTTCATTGATTCCGCCATTACTGATGTCACTTGGCAACAGAGCTGCAGTTAGACACGACAAGGAAGTTTTAAAGCCCTTTTGTTTTTTAACATGTTAATTGTTTAGTTAAGTTGAGGCCCTCCTGTTAAAAAACGGCTAATCACAGAAGCACAATAAATCCTGAGATACGTTCGCCCAAGATGGATCCACCCGTTGGAGCCTTCGTTTCTTGTTTATCATTTGGAGGAGCCTGCCTAGTCACGCCGCTGTGACACAGTCGGTCTTCAAATGCAGCCTCCTAAGGATGCAGCCACTGAATTGACACACAGCTTGTGTTAATTCAAGGCTTCAAAGACAGTTTAGAATAGAAAGACATTCATTGCCCATGGGAGTGGCTCTCTCCCTATCCAAACAAGCACCACCAAACCACCTGTGTCTGAAGGCATTGTTTGTTGTGCATGTGTAAAAGACTACAAGTGTATAGGGACAACATTAGCCTCAATAGCGCACACCACGTGGGAGTCATTCAGTTTAGATTGATGCAATGCTAATGACAATGTGCGCTGCAAAAGTGTTATTGTAATAAAATTCCCATGTTGCCTCATGATCTGGCAAAATGAGCACTTTGCTCCCAACAGCACAAATACTGAAAAATTGTTTTTGAACACTTCCTCATAAAATCAGGTACTGTATTGAAAGAACGTGGTGCTAATTGTGCTTCATGACAGATGACAGACTCATCTGTGACACGCCACTGGAACCACTTTTGGCAATGAATAAAAAAAACTGTACACAATGTTCTGCTGCTGCAGGGTGCTCCGCTTTAACACCTCGCCCCAGCTTGGCCAAGCTCAGCTGTTTGCATGGTTGTCAAATAGCAATGAGACCTCACAAGGCCGTTTGATGAAGTCAAATGAAATGAGAACAACATGAATATCTTCATTATGATTGAACCAAAAAGTTAAGTAAGGCATTTTACACAAATGGAAACCTTGGCTCCATTGTTGATTCATTATTGACACAGCAGTGTGGGAAGCAATGTCAGTACTTCTTATTCCATCTCACAGCCCCAACGTTTCACAACACAACATAGTGATGCAAAGTGGGACAGAATCCAAATCAATTACATTGAAGTATTGACATTAATGTGCAGAGAGCCTCACCACTTTCATTTCTTCTTTCTGAATTACAGAAATCTTTTTATTTTTGTCTTTTAATCAAAGTCCAATCGTGATTTTGTCAAACTTCCTTTCAGCGATCGGCAGTATACCTCTCCCTGTAACTTGCATGCCAATGTGACCATGCAAATTATACAGCAGCATTATTATGTCTCACTGAGTCCAACATACATTCAAATGTATGTCATTGTATAGTTATTACAGACATGTATAGGCCTGCATTGTCAATGTGAAATGTTTGATGAAGTCCTGTACCCCTATGTCCACTTTCAGGGGGACCCCTCCTCATAATGGTGCGTCTCCCACTTCACCTGTCCCCTTTCTATTGCACTCCAGTGGTACGTCTCCTTGTGGTTATTCAAGCTTTTGTATGTTAGTGTATTTGTCCACTTTTATGTGGACACCCTCTACACATACAGAATAAATCCATGCTGTCCAAATCCATCGACCGACTGTCATCCTTTTTTTTGCAAGCTAGTCAGTAATGCCGTTAGCAGTAAATATATACAAAATGCAATTGCACAGGAGGCCCGTGCTGTCTTCCTTCAGTCACCACATCCCTTTATCAGTCTGGAATATCTCTCTCTCCATCGCTCTGATGGAGCCAGGACATGATGTGGAAAATTAACCAGAGTGAACTGTGTGTCCACTCAGCATTATCTGGAGAGACAAGGAGCGCAGGGGCTTGACTCAATCTCCAAATGCCGCTATCTGACAATCTCAAGGCCATGAGGCTGTTGGAAAATTGCAGCAGAAAATGTTCACCTTATCTACAAATCCATGCCCACATACACCCTGACTTTAGTGGACACTAAAGTTTATTTTCTATTTTAATTTCAGAAAAAAGTTTTCGGGGTTGTTCTATGTTTGCTTTTGTCTTCTTTGAATTCGACTAACTGTGAAAGTAGAAAACTTATTTAGAGGTGCGAGGACGATAATTGCATTTTTAAATCAAGAAAATCGGAATAAAAAGGAAATTGAGATCAGCACTTATTGCAGTCATAAATGTAAATATTAGTAATACATATTGGCAGAAAGGGGCCATAAAACTGTTGCCATATTGCTACAGTAGACGCAGAGACACTGTGTTCATGCAGAGGCAGAAATTAAAGCAATCTATTCCATGGCTGTAGTGCACAAGGTTGCTGTTTGCAAAGAGAGAGCCTCTGAGTCAAAGGTCAACGCCTACATCGGGTCTGCAAATGCCTGCTTTTGAAGTAACTTTAGAGAGACGGAACACCACATGGGGGCCTGGAGGAGCAGCAGGGCTTCAGGAAGCTGCTCGCTGATGTGGTCCCTTTTTTCTGTGCCCTCTGGCCCCGCACAGTTAACACAGCTCGAAGCTCGTTCAACGTCATCGGTTAAGTGTTAACCTACAGAGCCTCTTTAAAGGTAATGCAAACAGCCTGCGTGGTTGACAGGCTGCTTGCACAGTGTGTGGCTAAGGCGAGACACATGTAGCCATTACTGTAACCTCCGAATGACTGAGTCAGCATATGCGACGCTGAGCATTGGCTAACTCATTGTGCCGATGTAAAGAAAAATTGATGGTAATGACATTTCATTAATCTTGACTTGGATTTATGATCGCCAACGCTGCAGAGATACTTGATTAAAGGACTTTCTCTCAGTCAAGCAGTCCCATCATTATTACTCCTGATTTATTTATCTAATTTATTTCCTATGACATATAACGTTCTTTATCTGTTCATGTCTGTCATCTTTTATTATTGATCACAGTCCCTCCTGTTCTGTCTTTCCCTCTTTTATTTCCCCCTCTCTGTGTGCATCAGAACCGCAAGTGGGGATTGTCCACTTTGCTAAAGCCTATTAGGATCTACTGCACGTCCAGGAAGCAAGCAGGGCCGGCGGGAGAGCACTACAGAAATTAATGAACGTGCTTAACCCACGCCTGCCCCGGGCCCTGTTTTCTCTGCCTGTTTGTCCGTGGAGTCGCTTTTCGCACAACATCTGCAATGTGCTGCCTTGCTTTTAAAATTAAACCCATTCATTTTCCAAGCATCAAGTAAGGAGGGCAGTGTTGATCTGGAAATTCAGGAAATTCTTCCTTGATCTGAGAATCATTTGTTGTCAAATGTGCCTCTGCTTCATGTATTTTTTTTTTTAAATCTGACATATGCCATTTTGTCAGCTCAATAGGAAAAAATAACCTGTTATAAGGTGGTTTGTGAGTACAATGGGGTAAAATAAATTCAGCTTTTGGTTTTACAACAAAGGTACAAGCAAAAGAGGGATGTGCTGGTGAAAGGAACGGGAGATCGAAGGTTAAGGAAACGTTGAATGAAAGGAATCATCGAAGAAAGGAATAAGTGGCGGTGGGGGAGACTGGCAGCCACAGGTTAGCTTGTTCAACTACCAACCCCTGCGTTCAAAGTGGGTGTGTACTCCACGGGGGCTGAGAAATGTAGACAAGGAACACAGAAAGTAAAGGCAAGCAACAATAGATGCGTTTGAGAGAGGACTGCCTCATCTATTGTACCAGAGCCAGAGTGGGGGAAACATGCGGGTTGTTGACAGATACAATTTTCAGGAATGCTCCATTTTGACAATAATAAAAATGTAGAGAGGTATAATTTTGTAAATTTGTATAATAAAAAAGGGAGAGATGATTTGTTTCTACCTGCATGTCCGTGTCTTGAATCAGGCCGTGGCCAGTTAGAGGCGGTTTGCTTACCAGACAACTGACTAGCTGCCGCTTCGTGTCACAAGGTCTCACACACACTATACTGGTATAACATGTCAGAGTGGCCTACTAAACCCTGCACGCCCTCCCCCCCGCACCAAAATAAGCTGTTGTAAATACAGAACTGTTTTGGAAGCCAGGATTGACTCTATCTATGCATGCAGCAACACAAGTTAAAAATAAAACAGAGGGGAAATGGGTTTTATGTTGTGCAGGGCTAAATAAAACCACTACATAACCAATCACACTGCTGCGTTCTCTATGCACAGGAGCATTCAAAAGCCCACTGCCTCAGGGTCAGACGATTCTGGGCATGGATGTGTCCCCCTAATCATAAACAGAGCTATTACTTATGTGGACAAAACACGCTCCAGCTGCACAGGTGCTGTGCCTGCGCCTGTAAGTGGCCCTCCAGTAACACCCGGCTGCCAGGAAACACGCACTGTTACGGGGGGAAAATGCTTCGTGGAGAGCTGTGCTTGAACTCGGCTGAGGGTCACATCCACTCTGCTGCTCCACTCATGGGTTCCTATGGAGCGACTCTAGCAGCCCCTCAGTGATAAAGTCACAAACCTACCCACCTAAAGTGGCTGGACTAAAGAGAGAGCGAGTGAAAAAGGCAGCAGACAAAAGAGAAAGTGAAGCAGAATGGTCGTATGTAGCAGGAAAGTACACGTTGCATGAGCATTTGTGCAGATAAATGTGTGTGCGACCTCTAAAGACCTTGCACTGAGGGTTTAGGCTCTGGTTTCTCTACCAGTTGCCTCAGATGACTTGGTATCTAACAGTACATGTTATATTTTCAATTATTTCCATGGATTTAACACTATTACACAGTGTGAAGCGCAGAGTGTCAGTAAAAGTGGGAGAGAAATGAGCTGTGGCGTGCAACAAAAGCCCTGATCCCAATTGGAGAGTCGGGCATTGCCACAAGGCTGCCTGAGGGTCTATTTAAACCGAGCTACTAATTCACTGGTTTTCATCCATCCCCTCGTCCCATGTATCCACTTCTCTCCCCGTTCCTCTGTTCCTCTGCAACATCAAAAAACCAAAATTAAATCTTTAAATTATTCAGTGCTGTCATGAGCAACCAATAAAGGAGAATTTCTCCCCACAATGTGAATAATATTAACTCAAAGAGGATATACTCCCGCATAGTTATATTTTCTTACTCTCATGTGAACTAAGGGAAAAAGAAAAATGTATCTAAATAAAACTACAGAGTGTACCGCTGTTCTGAAATGCCAACCTTGAAGAAAATCTTGGAGATTCAATTATCAGGCTGCTTGCTGATCCCAATGAGTGATATCATTAGCAGTACTGCAGACAGTGCAAAAACATGTTAAAAGATGTGGAGGCATGGCAATCTCTCCAAGTAACTTTCTAGGAACTTCTCAAATTAACTTTATTCACAATCTCTATTTTTCGCATCCCCCCCCCCAGGCCATTTTCATTTTCCCCTCAGTTAAGAAACTTTGAGGGGGACTGGGAAATACAAGATCAAGGTCAAAAGTGTTGCTGTGGATTTGCTGTGCCAAGGTACTGTCTCTTGAAATGACATGATACATTTATCAATTTCCCCCGTTGCAAATTTGTTTTCAGAAAGTGCATGGGTGAAGGCGATAAATCAAACTTCTTCTCCTTTTGCATTTTGGCAGAATAGATGGTTGTTGACTGCAAATTCACATGGCGTCTCCAGGTTTTTGTGAATTGAAACTGACAAATTGTACTCTGCTGTCAAAATGCATACCTGCTATGTACCTGTTACTCAAATCTTTACTGCTATCCAAAATTAGCATCCTCGCAAGGGCGCAGTCCTCTACCTCAGCCATTTCTAGAACCTGCCATCATGTTGGAGCAAAACAGATTATTTCCCCCAGTGTCGGTTCAATGGCAAATTCTGCTGAAATGTCCCCAGCTTTTCTCAAGCTCTGACAGACTCATCTTCTCTCTTGGTCCAGTGACTGCCACCAGGCATCTTAAAGCAGTGATGCATAATACTCCAGCTGAATCTGCTCAAAATGTCACCGAGACATTTAACATTTAAAGGAATGCGAATGCAAGTGGAGATGTGTCACAAGAGAGCTTGTATGATAATGTGGTTGACACACTGTTGTAGAGTTTAATGTACTGTATAAAGGTAGATGTTTTAGGTGCTTTTGCAATTTCTGTTTTTATGTCCCTTGCAACATTCGCCCCTGGTCCCCGCGCTTGTCTTTCCAGGTCTGACTTAAACTGTAAAAATGTGGGACATGATCATCCCAGAAGTATATTTTTTCCACTTCATCTTACAAAAAGCTTTCCTTTGAAACAAGAAGTTCTTTCCCTGTTTGTTCATTTGGCCTCCATCCACCCATCCATTTATTATCAATACCACTTATCCTTGGCTTTAAGGGTACCAGGGGGCCTGGAGCCAATCCCAGCTGACATTGGAACACCATGGACAGGTCACCAGCATATCACAGGACCAACAACCATTCACACTTCCAGACAATTTTCAATTGACCTTTGCATGTTTATTTAGTTTGTGGTGATATGTGGTCATTCTCACTTTATCAGATGAGGGACAGTATAGAGATGATAAGAAATCAAGGGAAGACAAAGATGGGGGAGGACGTGCAACAAAGGTCTCCAGCCTGACAAATGAGGGATGTTGTCACTACACGGTCAGCATCTTAAATCTCCTAAGGTGTCAGCATGGCCCCAGTCGAGCTCTGCTTTATTTTGCTTTAAAAAATGCCTCTGTAGCTACTTCAAAATGTAATTCTTCTCCAGGTAAATTATTGCGTAGAGAGCAACAGATGATTTGTGCATATTTAATACCATCTTGCCACAAATTGGGATCAAGTCAGTCTTGCATACCCAGTAATTAATTAATTTTGCTTGGTTTATCAGCAGGACCACTCAAAAATTACTCAACTGATTTACATGAAATCTTGTGGAAGGGGCATGATGATAGACTGCATATAAAGATACACGTCCACTTCCTCCTACTGACAGACATGAAGCCAAAATACCATGGACACTATTGTTTTGTGCATTTGGGGCCATCTTTGTGACCTATACTGCAGCCAGCCACCAGGAGGTAATCAAAATGCTTTGGCTGCACTTTTGGGGAGCAGTCATGTCGTCCATTTTTATTTACGGTCTTACAGGCATTATCCAAGGAAGAACCCATTACATTTTTGTGTGGGTAAATAAATGGATCCAGGATTTATTTTACTCTCTTTAACCTGGCAAGATAGTAGGTACTTTCCAAGAACCCTTCTGGTTTCCTTTGCACTGGCTTTGGTCTTATTCCCTCCCTCATCATTTGTGTGCATCCAGTCACTCTGCATTGTAAACAAACACTTCATTGGTCCTTTAGTCACTTGTTCACTGGGACAAACCTTCCCGTGTTGCAACCTTCAAATCAAGTCCCATTACTGTAAAACCTCACTGCTTGTTAGTGAGCAGAGTCTGTCCCCTTTGACAGCAATTACTACACAGACCGCTCAGCCAGCCACAATTTAGTGCAGGCTTTTTAAAATAGAGGTAGGGAGAACACAGCAGTTAATGTAGTGAGGATAACATCGAAGCAAGTTGTGGAGAGATTCTTTTTCAGAATGTAAGATTTAATTTTAATGATTCAGGGATTGTCTACAAATTTATCTTGTTAGATTTACGGCTACACTGATTCCTATATGCTTTCTTTGTGTTGTAACAGGCCTGTAGAAATGCATGCATAAGAAAACATGAGTTGAGTAACAAATATGTGGCTTCACCTGACGTAGGTAATCTGTTTTCATAATGGGACAGATGGGGGAGAGGACACAGGGAGTAGAGGTCACTAGGAATGAAGGGAAACAAGGAGAAAAGGCAGCAGGGAAGAAGTGAAGGGACGAAGGAAAGGATATGTAGAGAAAAACACAGAGGCCGAGGATTGGAGAAGCATGGTTGGAGCTGATAGTGGCTATCAGCAGAGGACACGCTTCGCAAAACAGCCAACACAGAGATAAAGGCCGCAGGAATCTTTGTTCTATAGTACGGTATAGTGACTATAGAGGTTACTGTTACTCCACATTGAGTCGAAATTCATTTGGTTTAGACTTGGGTGCTGCATCAGGTAGGCCCCGCCTTGGCAGCATTGATTACCGCATTACTCCACTGGTCAAAAACAGATTCTGCTGCTCTGATGGTTTCTTATCACTCACACAAAAAAACTGCCGAATTAACATTTATGTTCTTGGATAAAGGGGGCGCCACTTCGTCTGCAAAAAGGAAGTTAAAAAAAAACTCTGTGTTGTGTGATAATCTGCGGGAAGTACTTCAATGCGCTCGTGTTTAAATACGTGCCTCATGAAAGGTGAATCAACAAACACAAAGTAAACGCCAGTACTGTCCAGGTCCTCATAACTTCTGATTAGTGTCGGTGTTTATTGTTAAAATTTAATGTGAGCGCATGTCAGCGGGAGAGTGGAGGGAGGACACTCAGACAGGAAACTGACACAGTAAAAGACGACTGGACCTTTAATGTGCGTCTGTCCTGATTCTGAAGCAGCAGTGGTGATAATTATGCAGCGCCAGGACATTGCTAAAAAATGAACGTAGCAAAAAACATGAATCTGTCTCTGCATCGATGCAGAATCGTCTAGTCCGGATCGCGATGATCAAAAAACGATTAATATCTCCACATCTAGTACGGTAGTGCACACATTCACACTCACACACACACAAACGCTTATAATGATAACTTTATAGGCATATACACACACATCTGTGCACATAAACGCACAAACTCCAAACTGTCGTCACTATCATCAATCTGCAGTGTCTGCTGTGCTCAGTCAGTGTAAACACTCAGGGACTGAGAGCGATGATGTGACTGGTTCGTCAGCTCACACTGGTCACCATTTTCCTTGGAGCGTGCTGGACCAATTTAAATCACAGACACACACACACACACACAGACACAGACACACATTCAAACGCAGTGACTGATGGAGTGTAGTGAGGGATACTGGAGGGAGTGCACTCCTCTCTGATAGATAACAGAACTGAGTGGGATGACAGAGAAAGCAAAGCTGCTTCCCTCATCTGCCTATCATCCTCCGTTCTCTCTCTCTCTCTCTCTGTGTCTTTGTTATGCCTCTGGCAGGATTTTTACCCTCCCCCTCCTCCCTCCTCCCTCCGTCCCTCCCTCACTCCGTCCGCTCTTATCCATCTCTGCCTCCGCTGCCTCGGACAGCCACCCCTCTTTCCTGCTCGTCTCACCTCTGCCTCCTCTATTTTTCCTCATCCTCCTTTCCTCCATCCTTTGCTCCCCATCTGCCTGAATCTCAAAAGCAGCTCTCTGGTTGATGGATGATGGTTCACGTCTTGTCTTGCCTGATCCCCTGCCGACACGCAGGCACGCGAACACACCACCCCCCATCCCTTCCACTGCCCTCTTCAGTCCTTGCACCTCCAGTCCATTTAACTCTGCTCCTCTATGTGTGTGCCTTCCTTCAGGCAAACTGTGAATGGCTCTTATCTGCTGCAGTGGAACATCTGAGATCAAGTCTGAGTGAAAAACCTGCACACATGCAGGAATGCATAATCACACACAAACTACAACAGCATTCAGTAGGGTGCGTACCTCCGCCAAGGCCCAACACTCCCTTTAAATGCAATCAAGTTGCACCAAATTTCACACCCTCACAGAAATCAGTCCTCAAATGTATCTGATTTATTTCATCAAGATCTATGACTTATTCCCTGGGAAATTGTAAAAAAATATCTCGCAATGTTAAAGATGATGATAAAAAAAATTCGGGATCAGCCTCTTTGTCCAGATCCCCCGAAAATGTACTGAGTTCTTGCTTGGCCCATGTTCAAACCTTCCAAAAAGATTCATGGACATCCATTCAGTGGTTTTTCTGTAGTTCTGCTGACAAAGGAACAAACCAACCAATTTTCTTATAATGTTGATTTTCTTTTTCTTGTAAAATATTGATTTCAGTTGAAAATATTCTTTGGTTGACTACAGCCTGACAATTTCAAAAGAATGTAATTCCTGGTGCTCCAGCAATGGATAAAAGGCACATCTGACCACATCACATCTCAGTGTTCTGGGCTGAAAGTGATCAGTGTGCCTGTGTGGGCTTGTGCCTGAGCTCTCTGCTGAAGTCCTTTGAGAATCACTGCCAGCGGCACATACAGCGCTGCTCTGGCTCTCATCTTTCACATCACCTCATTTAGACACCTCCTAAGAGCAAGTCATGGGCCCTTTGAAGTCAAGACAAAGTGGTTAAGAGAAATGCACTTTTCACTTTCTATGTGGAGGCAAAGCTCTTTGTGTCCGCCTCTCTGTGTCTGTGTCTCCTCTTCTGCAAGATCCTTCCTCAAACACTCTCTGGTTATCCTTCCTTAGCCCTCACCACTTTAGTTTTCCTCTTAAATTTCGACTGGATGAGAACAAGTACAAGTAAACACTTAATTCACCAGTAGGAGGGCGAGATTACATAGACGACAGATAAATGGCAAAACTAGAAACGCAATCACAGGCATAAACAGAGAAAATATCTTTAATTTAAGCAGCTTTTAGCCAAAATATGTCCAAGATTCTCTGTAGATCTTGTTACATGTTAGAAATATAATTGTTGCAATTTGAATAAACATTTTTAAAGATACTCTCAGTTTGTCCAAATGTTTTAGAGGGCTGGATATCTTTTCTTCTGCATTTTATTAGTGCGGCTATCCACTGCTCCAACGATAAGAACGGGGATCAAAGACAGATGTTCTTGTTTGTCATTTTTAATTGACTGCCAAGAGATACTGACGGCTGCTATTCGGAAAAACTTTTTGTTAAGACTGTAGAACTGTGAATGACTGAACCCTCCAAGCTGAAGTATTTAGGGTATAGACCGTATAAGGCTGAGTGGTAACTAGGTCCTCCTGGACATAAGAACCAAACAATTCACTGTGCTGCTTGTACCACACACTTCTTGTTACATATGGTCTTTCCATTCTTGAGGCATAACTTCCTCAAGAGCACAGACTATCACGTCTGTCACAGGAGATGATCGCCAACTGGTAAATCCAAAACAAAACCACATAAATCAGCCAGCCAATTAGTGTACAGCATCAGACAGGTCGATTTATCTGCCAGGCCCCACTCACAACCCACAGTTACTACAGAGCCATTTGCCTTTTTATTCTCTTTCCTGTCAAAGAAACCACCGGCAATTAAGTGTGTTTGTCAACAGGTCCTGAAAGCGTTTGACACAAATTATAGGCCACAGACGTAAAGACGAGAGCGAAGAGCAAACAACGAGGCCGGAAAGTGGAGGCACGCCCCCGTCTAAAAGGTTTAACTTGCACCCCGACTTCACCTTATCTGCTAATGTACTGACGAAATGTAATATTCTCCCTGTCCGTCTCATCCTCTCTTCTAATAACCAAGATGTCTGTGCTCTCTCTCTCTCTCTCTCTCTCTCTCTCTCTCTCTCTCTCTCTCTCTCTCTCTCTCTCTCTCTCTCTCTCTCTCTCGAGGAAGACTTTGGAGAGAAGCTGGTGTTTTAAGTGTGGCAGACTGCTGTGACTCATGTCTTGCCCCAGAGCACCTCCGAGCTGCTTAAATTTGATACCTTCTTATCACTCCACCAAATTGAATTGACTTTAGAGGGGGGAAGGAAAGTCGACTGACCCACATTTGTGACACACTTAGTTGCTCGAGCGGAAATGGAACATCGAGGAAGAGGGGAGTCGGAGAGGAAAATTTGGGTGATGGACAACAGAGTGACGGCTTGGCAGAAAACTTTCTGAATTTACTTCAACTCTATATTTACCAATGAAGAAACATTGAGGTCATGTCTGCCTCTGCCAAGGCCCAACAGTCCCCTAGGATTCAATCAAGCTGCACCAAATTTCACACACTCGTGGGTATCAGCTCTCTAAATGTGCCGTATTTAAAAAAATCATGATACATAAATTACTCTTTGGGAAACTGTAGAAAATTTTGAAAACTCCCTATCACAATGTCAAAGAAATTGAAAATAAACTCCTGGGTCTGCCCCCTGATCTGGATCCCCACCAAAATGTTATCCTAATCCTAATCGAATCCCAAATTACATGGAAATCCATTTTGTTGTTTTTGTTTATTCTTGCTAACTAACTAAGAGACAGGTGAAAACATAACCTCCTTTGTGCCGGTAACAACACTGTGATAGTGGATAAAAAAGCCTGAGTAAAGACTTTGCTGAGGCTAAACAAGTCTGTCAGAGACTGTTCTTTTTGAAATGTAACATCTTCTGTTGAGGAAAATGTTCTTTCCTGCTCTTTTATATTTGGTTTTGACAAGATTTCTTTGATTTATTCCAACTTTTATTCACTTTGTTCATGTTTCTGTGTAGAGATGTTAACAATCTACAATAAAGGCCAAAATCACTCCCCTCAGAGCGTTGTTAAAACGCTCCGTGACACGAACATTTGGAAATGGAAAGACAGAAGCAAGATAATTGCGCCGAGAGTACAAAGGAATGTGGCTTAAAATGAGAAGCAGCAGGGCGGCATGAAAACCCCAAACCCCTCGCTGGTGGGAATTACAGGCCTCTTAAATATCAGAAGCAAATCTAATGTAATTATTTAGATTAGTCTGCATCAAAGCAATCGATGATACAAAGTGAAATCTGTCTGAGAGAGCTGTCGGAACCTGAGACAAGTCTAATTCAGGGTTTTGTGGGAGTGAACACAATATACAGACCTCTGTTACACTCATGTAGCTGCAAATGATTAACAAAGGGGGAAAAAAACGTCCTCTTTGTTCACTGTGATTATCTACTTACTATCTACATCTGTCTTTTTTTGAAGTCGTTAACTTGAACAGTCGGTCATTTTCGTTCAGCAGCAGGACATAATGGGAAATGTTCGAAAAGGCAAAAAGCCTATAATTGCCAGATCAGCAAATGGGACTTGGAAGCCCTGATTCCTCCAGCAAAATGAATTAAATAAAATTTATTGAGGTCTCTCGGTGAGGATGGAAAAACCCGAAGCATTAGTTGAGATGAATAGAGAGACAGAGCGGAGAGAGACAAATGGCAGCTCTTTATATATTAACAGGGCAAAAAAATTGATGTAGTGCGCACATGCTCAGTGTTATAATAAGTATGGCACACACTTATAAAAGGAGTGAAAAAATTATGAGCTTGAAGAAGCTGTTCACGTTGATCTTTAATCTAACCCTGAGACATTAAAGTTTTATGTGAGCTTCTCTTTCTCAGATAAGTATTAAGAAAGTGGAAAAATCTCTACTGTATTCTACATAGCTACACCACAGACTGTAAATAACGATGGAAAAAAAGCATACTTGTTTCATCTTGGTCTGTTTGCCAGTTGACTGTGAAGTAATTATTAATTTTTGAAACAAGACAGGTCGCAGGGAAGCTCAGTGTTTCGCACTTTGACATTTTATATCTGGACAGTAGGAAGACCAGTGCTGTTAGTCAAGTGAACTGGTGATTACGTACTGTAAGTCTTATTCAGATATGAGCTAATGAAAATGTCCAGATGCTTATGTGTGGAGTTTACCTTTCACATATGAGGAACGCAGCAGGCAATTGTCTGGGTCAGAGGCGTTCACAACAGCAGGAAAATGTCCGGAGCATTCAGAGTAGAGCATGCAGGACATGACGTATATATTCCACTGCGGAAAACACAGTGTTTATTTGTTCGACGCCAGCAACCTTATCACCTAATGTTGTCAAATCTCTTCTTCTTTCCACGTTGACATCTTAATCTGCAACTTCTACGAGTAACTTCTATTTCATCCTGAGATATTTGTATTCTTTTTTGTGAGTTTTACATCCGTTGTGTCATCAGACTCTCCAGAGAATCTCCTGCTGTTTTCTCACATGGACTCACTCTCCAGACATTCTACTCGGGGGCTGGCAGGAAAACTGATTCGGAAAGCAGCAGTACATTACTCTTAGACGTGATTGAGAAATTTAAACATGTTTGTCTCCTATATCCAACTTGTGATTAAAAATCTCCTCTTCCCTTTGTTCTGGTTTCCTTCTGGTCCCTTAATTTAAAAACCAAAAAGCTGCAGTATCTTATTTGATTAAGAAACTAATCATACTGAGGATTGTTTTTTTGCAGCATTAGCACAATAACAAAGTGATGAGCAACAAGATGCTCTCTGATATAGAGCATGTCTCCACTGGGACTTCAAAGTCTGTTTGCTGGATCTCGTCTTTTTCTGCCACCTGGCTTGGTACAGCAATGGCAGTCACATCCCATCAGCAGGGGGGTTTTAAGTACTTTGCAGCATCAAAAAAACAAGCCGCATGGATTGGATTGTCATGGCAACTGGGCTGGGTTATAGCGTTTGAAGTGGAAGGGATGGGATGGGAGAAGACGAAGTGAGGGAGTCAGTCTCTGTGTGAGCCAGGTGACTCATGCAACTCCTCACAAATTTCAAATGTCATACAAGCATCAGTGCTTAAATGTCTGAGCTAGAAAGCCTCTGCTGTAATTGATTAAGAATAATATCAAAGGAGAGATTGAATTCATTCTTCCTGAGCCGTGACAGAAGCCCTCAATCAGAGAAACTGATATCAGAGCTGCTGCCGTGACAGACTGTAACCTATGTGTGCTGACCCACAGTGCAAATGTCAGGTGATGCAATTGCAACAAATACCAACCACAGCTAATTTACACATTTTATTGACTGGTGACCAAATTCCCCAGTGACATGGGTGTTAATTAGGGATAAGAGATAATATTGACCAACAAATGATGGTCATGTGACAAACTCATACATATTCTAGGTGTAAATTTGTTTACGTTTGAATGGGTAATACAGGCACCGACAGACCTGTGCAAAAACAAGCAGAAAAGCAAACTGACTCTGAGTGATTCCACTGTGTTGTGATAAATAGCTCAACCAAGCTCTGTCTCAGGCATGCAAATATACAATTGACAGCTACAACAGCAGGCAGGGCTCCGCTGTACATTTAAATCTACTCAAATCATGACTGTGTCAGAACAGCAAATCCAACCTGCTGCTGCTGCTGCCTGGGGGCGTATAAGCTACAGATCCTTACTTCTGATGTATCACGGTAAAAGGTTCAAATGTTCAAGGTTCACCTTTAGTTGAGGTTCTTTACAGCGTTGTGATAAAAATGACTTGCAGTTGCCTACGGGAGATTTTGTCACTTCAGCTGTTTTCAGCAACGAAAAGTGTACCAAAAAAAAGTGTCCGCACATTTTCCAGAGTTTGCCTTTTACATATTAATATTCAAAAAAATAGGATGATGTCCAACTGTCAGGTGTGGGGGTGGCGTATAGGCAGAGCATGCAAGAGGCAGGACATGATGCATAAATTCCGCTGCGAAAAGCATGTGTTTTGTTCAACAACAGAGTCTGACCTTATCACCAAAAGCGCTCGAATTTTCTTGTCTTTCCAAGTTGACATCTTTGACGGCGTCTTCTATGTGTATGGCTCCTCCCTTTCATCCTTAGATATTAGTTTTTTTTCCAGTTTTACAATCCATCGCGAGTTAGAAACATCAACACGGCCACTCACTTGCTGAGAATTTTCCATATACGTTTTCGTGCTGCACTCTCTCATGGGCTCACTGGGACATTTTCCTAGGGGCTTGGCAGGAAAAGTTTCTGAATCTGTCCAGAGAAACGGACTCAGGCATTTGCGTTCTCACATATAGCCCCTCCGGACAATTCTGTGACACGCCTGAAAGTCGCTTTAGTGTGAAGAAAATATGATTATATGAGTTTTATTGCTTGCACGCAGCAAGGCAGCAATAAACAAAATCTGGTTGGCACCGGCCAAGATGAGCTATTTATCGGCTTATAACAACACTTGTTAAAACTAGGGTGCAGCAACTGTCATTTCATCAAGAAAAGAATTACTGGTGTGAAATAGGGGCAGCTACCCTTATTATTGCACGAAAACCAATATACGAGTGCAGGCAGGTTGTAATGAAGAAGTAATCAGCATGTCCAGAGACAGTAATGACAGACAGACAGAAGTAGAGACAGCGACAGAGACAGAATTGAGAGTGAGACTGAAGCAGACCTCTCAGCTCACTGCAGCCTACTGAGTGGAGATAAAGTCAATTTACCGCCATCACTGTTAACCACATATCTCCGTGCGCCACATCAAAATTTCATTAAGCCCTTTCTTCATCTATCAATGTTTCACGCTTGAAATAAGTTTTTGGGACAATGCTCAAGTGAGACGAACACCTAAAGAGAAACGCAAGTGTAATTATTTAAGTCATCCTCGTCCAAGGTAAGTCTCTCTTTCGCACCTCCGTCATACTGAGCACTCAATGTCAAAGTGTGAATGGAGTCAGATGAGAGGAATCAACACAATGAGCGAGTGGAGCAGTAATAGGGCAGAATAAATGTTATAAATACCTGGACCCATAAGAAAACGAGAAGCTTAATTATCCTGTTCGCTCGGCTGTCTGACAGAGCACCTTTGGTTTGGACAAGACGAGCTGTCTGTTGGCAGTAACTCATACTGTGTTACAGAATTTTCATGAAAAATATTTTGTTGTACATTCTATTATAAAATCTGGGACAATTTATAAAAAAAACTGTTCTAATGATAGTTCACAATGTAAATTCACTGGACTACTTTATGGAGTATTCTAACTGGGTTTCTCAAAGAATGAATTCAATCTATGGTGGTAAGAGGGGTGCATGTACACGCCCACGTAGATCACTCTCACATGCAACAGATTCTGAGGGACAGGTACACAGACTAAAGACTGAAAGATAAGTGTCCACATGAGAGAGAGAAATCTCTGTGTGCGTGGATGGTAAATGGGTTTATTTTCACCCAAAAACATCATCTTTTCCCAAACCTAATCAAGCAGTTTTGCTGCAAAAACAACCAAACTGTGATTGAAAGCTGAAGTCAGCAAGTCTTTCTGCCAGTAAGCCTTTCTGGCAGAAAGCCCTCAAGGCAAACTTCTCCCAACAACACGTCAGCAACATGAGACATGTGATTTATACCAAGAGATGACGAGTTTGAACCCATAATGACTTCTGGTAGAGTATAAGACAAATATACAGTGGAGGAGACGGCAGTAGCTTCTGACTGGTAGGAACATGACACGTTTACTATCAGAACTAATAACGGTGACAAGAGGATACTGAAATTACACTGGTGTTGTCCTTTAAACATCCGTCTGAGCAAAGTCAACAGTTTGTTCAGGCGATGATTGCTACACTGAAGGAGTAAGTATATGGGTGAAGTAATATGAGAAATGTCTTAAAATACAATGAATTGCAAAACAATATGGATTTAAATCAGTGCTCTTTCACGGTCTCACAAATGAATTATTGTTTTGCTAAGATTTTAGACCCCTTTACTTTTTTCACATAATAAAATCATTTTATACTCAATTTACTCATAATGGAAAAAAACACATTTTTGAAATTTTTGCAAAAAAAGGAAAAACTGAAAGATCACATTGACAGTAAGTATTCAGAGCCTCTGTTTTGACAGTAGAACTTAAGCTCTGGTACCTCCCACTCCTGTTGATCGTTTTTTCTCTTTCATTCTTTCTGATATGCATCACACCAAAACCTGAACCATAGGATCAAATGAATTGGCTGCACAGCTCAAAGACAGGATTGTGTCAAAGCACAGATGTGGGGAAGACTACAAAAATATTCTGGTGCATTGCAGATTCCCAAGAGCCACAATGGCCTCCATAATTCTTCAATGAAAGAACTTTGGAACAACCAGAGCCCTGCCAAACAAAAGTAGAAAGGTCTTGGTACGAGAGGTGACCAAGAATCTGGTGGTCACTCTGACTGAGCCCCACAAATCCGTTGAGGAGATGAGTGAAACTTCCAAATGGACCGTCACTACAGCACACTTCCCATCTTATGAAGGAGAAGTCTAACGGAAGCCTTTCCTCAGTGAAAGACACATTAAAATCACCCAAAGAACTCTCAGGCCATGAGAAACAAGATTCCTTTGTCTAATGAAACTACGACTGGATTGTTTGGCCTAAGTTCTAGGCATCTTGTCTGGTAGAAACCAGGCACTATTCATCACTTGACCATTTCCCTATGGTGAAGCATGATGTTGCTTGTTGATGCAGCATCAGAGGTAGCGACAGGAGAGACTTCTCAGGGTTGAGGCAAAGCTTAATCGAGAGCATCGATGTCTTTACTGAATGGTCCAGGGTGCTCAGGGCCTCTACTGGGCTAAAGGTTCCCCTTTAAACAGGACAATGGCCACATTATCGCTCACAGCCAGGAAAATACAGGAGTAGCTTCAGGAAAACATAAAGTATGTCCTTGAGTAGCCCAACAAGAGCCGTGGCTTGAACTTCTCTGGGGAGACCTTAAAGTGGTTGTCCACCGATGAGCCCCATCCAACCTGACAGAGCTTCAGAGGATCGGCAGAGAAGAATGAAAGACAATCCCCAAATCCAGGTGTGAAAAGGTTGTTGTGTCATATCCAAGAAGATCTGAGGCTTAAATCGCTGCCAAGGGTGCTACAACCAAGTACTTACTTTGTCAATATGGAGTATAGAGTGGGTATTGATGAAAAAATAGAACATATGAAAAAAGAAAGGGGTCTGAATATTTTGAATGTACTATGTTCATCGTATTTTAGTTATTATTTCATGGTCTTCCTGTTATTTTATCTTACCCCTGTTCATCCCCATAGTTACAGACTGTGGGCTTGTATTAACTGTTACCCTTCAGTCGCTGCTGCACCATCAACATCATTTACAAGCCATTTGATTGGTTGAGCTTATCACTTGAATTCAGAATGCGTAAGCTCCTCTTCTGAGCTGGCCGGTCAGAGCCAGTCACATCCATTACCTTGGCAGGCTCAGCTTTAGATTCATGCCGAACAACGTTGGCAGCGACAGAGCCTCTAAGCAGCCAAGAGGCTCTAAATGGACACAAAAACCCTCTTTCCGGATCCGCAGCTCCAACGTTTGTGAGCGTACTCCAGTTGTTCAGGGGAGGAAATAAACAGAACCAAATCCCTCCTCCTTCACCTCCTCCACTGTGTTGCATTATGTGTTTTCCGTGAAGGCTTGAGCGTGGTTTTGTTTACGCACAGACCAGCACAGAGCAGTGGAAAAGAAGTCCTAATCAGAATTCAAGGAGAAATCCAGGACTAACTCAAGCGCAAACAAAGCCTTCTGAAGTCACCCAGGAAATACTAATCCAAAAGAAGCTTGGCAACGCTTTTCTTCTTTTAACACCTCTCTTTTTCTGCCTCTGACACTCTAACAAAGAGCTATTAACTTTAAAACCTCAAGTCCCCACATATAGATATAGGCCGGTGTTATATTTAAGTTCTGCTCGGCTAAACAGCAGTTCAACAGTTTACATTTTCTTGTTTTAGGTTTGGTGCTCTGAGCCAAGCTTTTGTTAATGCCACCTAATAAAAACTGCAAGACTGAAAAAAGCTATCCTTGTTGTACACACGTTTGCCGTTCCCAAATAACATCACATAGAGTGTCTGGTTTAACTGTCATAATATTTAAATGCTTCACTGACAATATTTTCTCCTGCTCCAGAATACCAATAAATAACATCTATAAGTATTCTGTACAGAGACAGTTAAGACTGATATCAATAACGCTGCCCTGACCTTTTACTGAAGTGCTGGCTATTCAGTGTTCACTGTAAAGACTGAACCTCACCTGTGAGGCTGATATCCACTGCAGATAATAGTACTGTCTGAGCACCTTACTGAGCTATTTCACTGTGGGAATTTTTCACTCATGGGGAAAAAAGATTGGCGAAAACTTTGAGAGAGATTTAGAAGAAAGGCACTAACAGAGAAGGTAGATTTCGCTATTTTTAAGAAGCAGTTTTTGAGGTTAAAAGTGCTGATAGTGCTATGGTTGACTTACACTTGTGCCGGAAGAGACATCAGACATCTGAGGCAGAGCTCAGTGACACTTTGTGACCTGAGATCTACATATAAAGTGAATGTGTCACAAAAGCTGCAAAATTAAAGTCAAAATGCAACAGAGCATTTCAAATACCAGTTAATGTGTCAAAAGTACAGAGCTGGTCTCTTGCTCATTAACGCCATCAACTGTCACTGTCAGAATAAAACCACGGCTCCATGAGGATAAATGAAAACTGTAATTTCTTATTTCATAGTTTTTCATGTCATCTTCTATATATTTTTGCCTATCCAGACATTCTTTGTTCAATACGTTGCTGCCTTGTAGACTAGGACTGACTCAAAGGCTTTGAAGCTTTGAATGTTGCCATTGTAATCAACGTCCAAATCCATATTTGAGGACGACATTTTCTTAAATTATTCAAAAAAAACATAAAAGCCCTTGAAATAAGAAGTAGTAAGGCAACATCATTCATCAACATTAATTATAATTAGTTATTCTTAGACAAGGCTATTTAATCTTCGTGATAATTTGGTGTGTCACAGCTTTCATCTGACATAAGCAGCACTAAAACTGGGTCAGTGACAGGGAACAATGTGAAAATTTTAACAATGGCAGCAAGATGTCAAAGTGGTATAAGGTTGAGTGGATTTTTGAAAATAACACTCAAAGTTTTATCAAATGGCTACTGTCAATACCCTCATGTTTGGTGACTTTGAAAGCTTGTTTTTATTAAAATGGTACGGACATATTACATCTTCAGGTCCCATCTCCTTAAAGTCAATGAAAATGCAATGACGATCTGCATTATGTTAGCAGTGATTCATTCAAGTAAAACCATACCCCAGCTCGAAATTGTTCATTTTCTTTGCAGTGATCATCATTGTATAGTTTTTTTGGTTTTGTTTCTCTTTTCTTCCTAATTCTCTCCGTTTCTCCATCTGTCTCCCTCCATTTTCTCGCGGCACAGATGAAATAAGGCCCATCAAGCTATGACTTGGCAAAGGTCACAATTCACTTTTAGTAGATTGGCTGCAGATTTATGCTTTGTCTCTCCCTCCTATATAGTGCTGACGGAGGTGGAGGAGCGCTCAGCCGGTAATCACAGAAAACTGCTGTGTTGGAGAAAACAGATGTGGGAACTCCACAACGACAGAGCATAGAAAGGGTGTGTGCTTTTGCTCGTGCACGTGAATCAAGTGTGTATTAGGTTTACGTTTAACACCAAAACAGCCTTACTCATGTTCTGCATTAGGTCCGTTCCAGGCTCATTCAGAAATGTCCCACACCCAGCAGCTGAGTCTGGTTTGGGCCTGGGGTGAGCTGTCTTTCACCTCTGAACATCATTCAAGGCCATATGCTTACTGCTCACAGCTAAAACGTAAATCCCCCGAGGGATCGCATTTAACCTTTTGTTATAACCACAGCCTCGGGAGGAACACGCACACATGGGCAAACAAATGAACACACACACACACACACACACACACACACACACACACACACACACACACACACACACACACACACACACACACACACACACACACACACGCGAGGACACAATGATATCAGTTTGAAAGTAGCAACAATCTCCAGAATAAAAGCGGAGGCTGAATGACAATGTGACATTTCCAAGGTGTGTGCTGTCTCATGGCAACCAAGGCAACTAAACCAAAAGGCTGTTAATTTGACTGAGTCAGTCCACCTCTCAGCATTTCATGGCTCCTCCCATTGAAAGCAGACTCCACCAACAGGAGGAGAAATTATTTTTAACCTATGACAGAAGCACCTGTTCCTGGTTGGGCATTATAGGAATGTTAGTGTGTGTGTAGGTGCTTACACGTGTGACTGTGTGTGGGCGTATGGGTGTGATGAGTTGGGTGCTGGTGCAAATGTTGATGCATGTTTGTTACTTGAAACATTACATATACAGTACATGTATGTAAACGCATGTACTTTTTAAACCAAAATATAAACATAAATGCAATTTTTTGTTGCATTGTTAATCCTGTAAAATAAAAAATTTCATATCAGTGAATATCTGCAAACACAGATACCTATAGATATGGATCATATCGGCCAATTGATATATATATGTAAGTAAGGCTCTTCTAAATACCTCAGGCTAATCTCTGGTTAACAATGAACTGTAACTGAGATACGTAAAGTTGTCAACAATAGTGGAGGGCAGACATAGCCATTATGGATCACGTCATGTAAACCAGTCAGGCTGGTTACTGCTGCCTCATTTCATCAGTTCATTGTAAACAGGAGTGAATATTTTAAATTAGAGGCTTTGCAAATCAACCAATGTGTCACTGACGGAATGTTATGAAAGCTATTTGAATGCCCATTTCAGATTCTCTGATCCTAAACTGTTCCAAAACTGGACAAACGAGCGTTATTTCAAAACCATGAAGAAGGAACCTAGAAATGTATTCAAGTTCCTGGTTCTTAAATGCAGCGTATTTTGCTTGAATAAGGGAAAGCACGCCACCAGGATTCTTTCTCAACCTAAAAGGGGTTGTTATGCAACAGCTGTGGGAAATGTGCCTTCTTTTGAATTGAACTAATGTTTCACTCATAATGATTAGACCAGTACTGACTTGTTCTCCAATATATGACGCTGTTGAAAATGTATTCCTAATGTCGGATGAGTTGAAACATGCATTGAAACACACTCTTACCATTTCATTGCAGTGTAATGCTCATTTACATTATTATCAACAGCATCATTGCCGATCATACAATACTTTGACAAATTGAAGACTCTCTCTTTAGATTCATAAACCTTTTCCGTTTCCCTTGGACTTTCCTTTTCCTTTTTATCTTTCTTATTAATTATTAATATTATTATTGTGTGTGTATGTTTTCTCTTTTAATTTTTTTTATTATCCCTTTTTTTTTTAAACAATACCATCCTGTAATTTGTTAACTTATTTTGCTTAGACTCCTTGAGTTATTAATATGGCAATGTACTTTCTGCATCGAGGCAGTGTGATCTGTTTTGGGAAAAATGACATGTACATTGTATTATTGCATTCCTTGTGCTTTTGAGAAAAAAAATCATTGCCGTCAGTGTCATCATCAGTGCCATCATTGTTGTTTTTGTCAAATATGTTGCTCCTCCATCTGTGGAAGTGCTTGTACATTGTGTGTGTGTGTGTGTGTGTGTGTGTGTGTGTGTGTGTGTGTGTGTGTGTGTGTGTGTGTGTGTGTGTGTGTGTGTGTGTGTTGGGGGGGGGGGGGGGTCTTTCAAGGTGAAGGAGAGAGAATGCAGAAACATGAAAAGCCAGCCAAATGGACTCTGAACCAAACAAATGCAAACACGGGAGAGTTATGATTGTGGGAGTTTACATAGCAGTGCCCTGTTTAAAAATACAGCAGTGCGCAGACATGGAGGTGGAGCTCACAGTAGAATCCACAGTGTTTGCACCTGTTTCTATCCACAGAGGGGAACGAGAGATTGTGTAATCCCTATTCACTGTTTCAACAACTTCTTCAACTTCTCATCTCCACCAAGTGTAGCATTGTTCGAGCTGCTCTTTTGGCAAGCGTCCACCATTCGAAGGAAGGAAGTGAAAAATCCAATGAAGCTTATCTCTTGATCAAGAATGTCTTCGCTCATCTCCCAAGCTGCTGCCATTGTTAAGTCATCTCGATTACTCTGACAGGCAATCAGGAATCAATAAAAGTATCATGTCAGAGTTCTGACAGGTCCTCAACAGAATACTACCTTTCTGAAGCAGAGGCCGTATTGTCAGCAAAACTTACTGCAACTTCAACAAAAACCTCAGGATGAAACTACAGGACTCTTAAAGACTTGAGTCATCAATTTACAGGCGAGCCAGAAAGTAAAAGCAAAGAACAGGAGGCCTAAACAGATCTGACATCACATTTTCTGCTTCCATCAAAACTAAACTTTGTCTTTCTGAATTTCAAACATGGCTGAAATCCACAGCTGGATCAGACTCTGACAGAGGAACGCGTCACAAGATGGAAAAGACAAACCTTTGGATAAACAGCGTAGCCCTTATATCACCTTTCCCATCTCTGTCTAAGACCTGTTTCCATATTTAAATTTTAATTTTCAAGTATCACATTCAGAAAAAGTTGATGGAAACAAAAAATAATTGTATTCAGTTGCATCATAAAGTTTTTATGCTTGCTTGAGGCTGTTTTAACTCTTTTTTTCTCACACACATGCTCACATAGTCTCTACTATAAAGAAGACAAGCCCCAAAACAAGTCCAATAGCTAAAGTCCCTAAAAGTGTAAATACATAAAGTTTGGGTTGGTAATCCTGGAAAAGCTAGCAAGAGCAGGCTACAGTTTGAAAAAATGCACCCGATACATCCCACCCCCTCCCAGCGGCCTTCTGGTCAGAGCTACACCCCCAAAACTCATGAACGCACACTTTCTGACAACTGCTAGACGAAGACTTTTCCATGACTCACTCGCTATCGTCTCTACTTCGGTTGTGTATGTCTCCTCAGCTGAAGACTCTGGTCAAGCGCAGTGACAGAACACGCAGGGTGCGTGCAAGCAGGCCAGCTGGTTGGTGACAGACAGGTGCGCCAGCGAAACATGTCATTCAGTCTGAATGAAATTAATTGACCTGCGATGGCCACACTTTTTTTTGTTTATTTGACAGTCATCAGGACATGAAGAGGATTTCAACAAATAAGATAAAAGGAACAACCAAACCTAGCTTTAGTCAATGGGAACTAGACACAGAGGAAACGTTAGGCTAATTTTACTGCTGGCTACCCAACACTGACAGACAGTTTATCTTAAACATCGCTAATTGTTTATTGATTCTACAGGGTGATATTTCTGCTAAAAAATCTGTTACTATGTCACCGACTGTGTCAAGGAATCATTGATTTCATGTTTTCGTAGAGTTTGATTTAAAGTTAACAAATGACTGCTGATGTGCACGGCCAACAACACCTTTCCCTCCTTGCTTGTGAAATGTAATTGAATGTGTTGTCAAGAAACAAGAAGTAGATTTGATACATTTTTATAAAATAATTGTATAAAACCCATGTAATGTCAGTCCAAGTCAATCAGCAAATGTGTGAGGTAAGTCATTAGTGTTAAAGTCAAGGTTGAGCTGCAGGTCTGTTTAGATTTTGTCAACTCTAAAGAAATCAGATTAATGACTTTGGCATTTTATACAGCATGAGTCAATAAATGATTGATACTGGATAAAGAATATATAATAATGAATAAAAAGTGCATCAAGGAAAAAAAACGAGCTCATGCAAGGTCTCCAGGAAATACTAAAACTGAAAACACAGTGAACTGTACAAACTGTATCCATCAGTGACAATGTCTGTTTGAAAGTTAGCGCAGCGGGCACACTGGCTACAGTTCTGCTGTGCTCCTGAAGAATCTGAGGAATGCTTTTACTCTGCAGGCCATCAGGCCCAGTCTCTAACAAACACACACATAACAACTGGACAGAGCATCGTAGCTTGTTTAAATTGGTCTGCTGAACAGATGTGCAGCACCGCCATGAATAAATGTGCACAAAGACACAGGGCAAGACATCTTCATAAACACACACACGTTTCTGTTGATTGTGGCACTGAGGAATATAGCGGGTGCCTTCCTCTATGCCCTAATAGAGTTTTGTCCGGGGCTGTGCTCGGTATCAATTTGACTTATTATTTGTGCAGCAGCACTGCTCTCGATGCTGAGAGACAGAACAGACACCCACACATGTAAACACACACACAGACAAAACCCTCATCCTTCAAAATCCTCACTATGTGACTGAGGCACAGGAAATAATGACGAATTGATGCCAAAGGGCCTCTTTCAATTCTCTCTGTGGAGAATCACACTGGATGCTGGATGCCTCTGACCACAGACATACACTTTTCCATATATACACCGACAGCAAGCAAAAGGGTTCATTGAATTCTGTCTCTGTCTTTCTCGCTTTTTAAAAACCAAGTGTTTCCTCATTGATTGCTTCACAGAACTGTATATATGCCCAGAAGTCACCCCCTCTTTTTTCCACATACAGTGTATAAATTTATAGTGGGGTGCCAACATAATAAGCTCTTTTCTTTCTCACCAAACAGGAGAAGTTGTACACTCATAAATGATGAGTGTGTGTGTGTGCAGAGGTGTGTGTGTGTAAAGTAAAGTCTCAGTCAGCACTCCTGTCTATGCTCTCGCATGGCTCCAGTGAAATACCCTCATCTAGGCAAACATAAAATCAATGGTAGCTATTAATTAGTCTACCTCTGACTGCCGGTGCTGATACAGTTATACACACAAATAGAACAGAAGCACATAACAGCCATCAAAGCTGTTTGGAGTTGGATTGGTTTTTGAAGAATAGAGGCGCACTGGATGGGCAGAGATGTACTCAAGGTTTAAACACATCCAAAAAAAGGAGCAAACAATGACGACCAAACTGAAATCTGCAAATCAGGTCAAACTGAAGGGAAGTGCTTGATTTACCCAGCCTGATCGTATCAAGTGACTTAAATTTCACAACCTTGTTCCTTGTTATTATGAGACCCATAACTGGAGCGAAGAAAAAAAAACAATGCACTATGGAATATTCTCACGGGTGTCAAGTTAAGTGCTGGTGCAGGTGCAGCAGTTCAGGTGTCTGTCTCCTTTTTCAGCACTGCTCTTTCAGTAGCTCAATTCAGAACGGATAGGAAGGAAGATGAGTCAGAGTTGTGAAGCACAGATTTAAAAACAATGTAACTGTAAGGCAAAGTGAAACTCAAATATGTCAACGTAAAACTGCAAAGACACGAGACAATCCATCTGTCAAGCATCAATGAAAATATCTTTGATCTTTTACGAGTCTGTGTGTTCTCATCATGTCAGTACATCTACAAAGGCAAAGTGTGTAAACAAACTCCATTTGGGCTCAATTAATGCCAGGTTGCAGTGGATTCAATTTTAAGTCATGCATAGATTACATTATTCCAAAGAAAACATTTTAATAATGTATCCTAATATCTCTGATATATGTGACAGATGTAAATCTTCAGAAGGCACTCTAGGCCACACCTTTGGGCTTTGTCCAAAGATTGTCCCCTTCTGGCAGGGTATTTTTAAATGCTATTCTAAAATGTATGATTTACAGATTGAACCTGATGCACTGGTTGCCCTGTTTGGCTGCTCTGTGGCTTCTCTTGCACTGCCACATACTGTACAGCAGACACTTGTGTTTGGTATGTTAGTTGCAAAACAAATAATACTCAGCGAATGGAAAGCTACCAGTGCTCCTTGTTTGTCCAGATGGTTAATGGAATTAGTTTCAGGGATGCATCTTGAGAGGCTTCGGAGCAACACGCAAGGTTTTCATGAAAAACTTGAGATCACCTGGGGCCCAATTTATAGGCGCCATAACTTTCCCGAATGACACCCCAAATTTTGCATGATACCCATTCTGGCTATTCCTCGCCATATGCTTTATTTTTTTACTGATTGATTGATTAGTATAGGCTGTAACGCTGTCGCGTATCTCTGTACAGTCTGGCTTTCTCTTTTTTTGTCCTTTGTGATTATTGTCTTTTTATGTTTGTATTGTATGTTTTGTTTTGAAAAAAAAAGAATTGTGTAAACGCTTCCCAGGTTACTTTATAATCCTTTTCTAACAATCCTAATTGTGATAATTATAATGTGCGCCTAATGTGGCCAGAACAGAACTACATGGTGTTGCCATGGATATCAGTAAAAGATCAGATGACAGTAGTAGAGGATAAAGTTGGATAGTTTCAAACAACGCTCTGTGAAACATGACAACACAATTCAAACACTGTAGAACTGACACCTGCTCAGGTTAGGTCGTTTCACATTGACTATAATTCATTCAAAGCAGAAAGTACTTTGTATCTTTCGTGCTTTACCCCAGTGAATCATCGGGGTTAACAAGTCGGATGGCACTAAAGCTCCTTGCACTTAAATTTATTCTGGGATTTACTTCCTTCATGACTCACTTAAAGTCCTCAGACCAACAAAACCACTGCGGAAGAATAAAAAATTCAAGTGTCCTCGATGATTTCAGTAAGAAGACTTTTTGATGCATCAAGTGCGCAGACTTCAAAGGACTTAGGGATAAAAATATAAAAACAGTCCTGTCTTTAATTCATTTAACCACAGTGCAATGCAAACCATGTGACGACGCACTGTGTTCACTAATCTTATACATGCAAGCACACAGTTCAGGTGGAATACCTTGTTGTGTTTACCTCATTGCATTTTGCTGAATTGTTTTTTAACATTTCAGAACTGACGTGCTTAAGAGTGTTAACCTCCTTGTGGTGTGTTTTTCTGATCAATACGTTTCCTGAATTGTATCCTTTATGTCTATCCATAGTACAGCAGCCTGTTGTGTTATTAAGTTGTAGCAGCTGTTGATCGAATTTCTTGCTCAGAATTTAATAGTCAGGAGGGCAAAGACAGTTTCGAGTGACCTTTGTGTTCGAGACCAAAACATGTCAGTTGGTCTTGTTGGTTTCATGTCTCACCTTGTTCTGGTCTGTCCAATACAGGAAGTAACCTTTGGGGTCAACTGTCAGAGTCACCGGGGTCACAGCGGTAGAATCCTGCAGGAAAACAAGAAAAAAGACATCTGGAGTCAATGTGTGTGCTTGCGTCTGTGTTTTTACATGAGCACATGATGTTGTGATCAAGTAATTAATTTCTTAGGATAATTTCTTATTCTCGTTTTTCTAATACTGCATGCATACCAGAGTGTGCAATGACATTGGAAGTGCTGTTTATGTTGTAAGCATGCACACAATCCTTTCCTTCTATGGTACTTTCCCCCACCATGACCTGGCATCACCACAAATGACCAAGCAGCCTGGTGTGTGAGTGTGTGCGTATGCGTGTGTACGTGTGTGTGTGTGAGCGCTTGTTACTGCAAACATGAACTGCCGCTTGTTTCACAGCTGATGTTTCAATCTTTCCCGTCTTGAAACAGACAAATGCTTCCCCACAGCTCCCACATGCAGACAGCTCAAAGCCGCGCACATACAGGCGCGCACGCACAGCTTGACCCTGAGGCATTACATGGCAATGCCAGATATTATTGGACGCTTCTATAAAAAGAAAGAGCCTTTGCTTTTTTTTTTCTCTCTGTGTCCACAGTGGCTGTGGTGCAGCTGAACAGAAGCATATTGTGCTCCTCAATCAGCCATGGCTCTGGGATCAAAGTGATGTAAACTGCATTTGCTGTACAGAGCAAGAAAATCTTCAAAGTGACCTCACAAGGCTTCTAATGATGTCCCTATCACAGCATTTGGAGACGGCGCTAATGGTCTGCATCTGCAACATGCCTGTCAGATTTGGGTGCGACCCAATGCGACTTGCAGTGTAGGGCATCATGAAAGGGTTGAGCTGCGAGCTGGTAGACAGCAGAGGAGTCTGTGCCGGGGTGCAGAGAACCATTAGTGCTCTGAAATCATTTCACACTGTCTAAATAAGACAAGTGCGGTTTATAGAGCCTGACACACCTGCTGCACACTGAACTCCACCTCATTATGAACCCATGGAGAAAAAAGAAGAAATAAATTTTAAAAAAGGGAAACAAGAGGAAAGTAAACGACTCATTTGCCGGCCGTCGCTGCATCGGAGGCATTTGCTATAGTGACCCTTGCTATGGCAACCCACCATTCCCATGAAATCTATTAGAGACTCGAGAGGAATCGTTTTGGTTCTGTTCACATGACGGCACAATCTTTACAGGCTTGGTTGAATGACAAAAGACGCAGCTCAAACCATCGAACGCGTGCAGCGCACACACACACACACACACACACACACAGTACTTAGAGCCCGAGGGCAGGAAGAAAAAAAGCCGAATGTTCGCAGTTCTTAGATACAGCATGTCATAAGAGTTGACGCTTCATACTGCGGATCTCTCCTTGAGTTACACTCCATGGCCCAATGTTTTCAGTTTAGATTTTAACAGATAAATATCTCTCTGAATATTGTGGGTACTCCTATAAATTTCTAATGGGCTGTTTGTTTATGCTGGTTGCAGCTTTCTTTCTGAGACTGTAAAAAGCCGACTGCAGTAATTGAGGAAGGAAAGACCGACTGCAGGACTCAGTCCACAGAACCCTGAAGCTGTTTCTGCACAAAGAGCCGTTCACCTGTTTATTCAAAGTTCTCATAAAGGTGATTTTGTATGCAGAACACTGAACTGGAGAGTCAGTTGTTGTTGACATTGTTGTGAACGTGCTGTTGTAGGGATCAACAACCTATAATACGCAGATGACTCCCTGGTCACCTGTTTATTCAAAGATTGTTAATATTAAAACGTATCACATGTCCAAAATCGCACCAAATTCTACAGTGTAGTTTAATTACCTTACTCATACACGTGCAAAGTTTGAAGCAGATAAGAGGAACGTTTCTCAAGATATGCATTCCACAAAGACACAGAAAGACAGACACAGATTTATGGAATTGATAGATAAATTTGTTGGATGACTTGATGTCACAAAGTTTATATTCCCAATAAACCAAGTCAAGGATTCACTAAGTGGGCGAGCTGCACTGATTGATGGATTATCTGTTATGTCAGAGGGACGGGAAGGAGGCTTGAGAGCACCGGGAATCTGCCTAATGATGCGAGAGCAGTTACTTTCACCAGCTTTCTTTCTTAATGAGCTATCTCTCTAAGACCACCACTACAACCACATTAAGCCATTATGGACTCAAAGATCTCCTCATGGGTCTGCATTTACAAAGAAACCACACAACGATGTGGATTAGACTTCAGAGTGATGAGATTACAAGGAGTCGTAATGCTCACGCTTTTTATTGTCATTTGACTACTTTGAGGCTTTGTCATTAATGGGAAGACATTAGGCGGTGATGGCGTCCTCTTTAGTTGAAGTTAGAAACAGACTCCCTGAGGGGAACAAATCCGGGGTAGAAGATGCTCACATTTTCAGCGAAGAGTGTGTACCATTAGCCATCACCTGAGGGAGACATGTTAGAGAGGAGATTTGAGCTGAGCATATTTCTTGCTCTCAATGCTAACGACGCATCTCTTAACTTTAAGGGATTTAATGCTCCCCTGTGGCGCTTGATAATATCCTATTCACCGCACATCACACCAGAGGGGCCTGATACGAGATTTAAAAAATCTGCTCAAGCGTACTCAGCATCGTCTTTCACATATTTCTGACCTCGTCCGTCTCCGTGAGGGATCTTCAACACGAAAGCTCTAAGGATTTCAGATGTCTGCCCGTCCCTCACTCTCATAACAGAGTGCAACCGTCGTGCTGAATGTGTCGTTTCTTCAGGCTGACAAATAATAACACAACTCAGGCGATAGTTTAAACCACAGCCTGTTATTTTATGCGTTACAGCGGCAGCCGGTCTGCAAGTGGCAGCAGCAGAAGTACAAAGTATGTATGTGCATGTCTGTGTGAGGAAGGTCGGGGACGTCTGCAGCTCCGACACTTTCAGAAAACATTTCAAGAGGTTTTCTGATTGCTCTTCTATTCTATTTCAACAGTGAACCGCCGAGCGCTGCGTGCTGAAGTGCTGGCAGCGCTCTTCACCATTTAGACACTCAGCTCCTGAAAACTCGTGGCTGCTGTTCATGTAGTGTGTTATGCCAACCTCGCTCAGTAGAGACAACTTTTTGACTCTACTGAATGTTCAGCAGTGTGACAATATGTGCAGTCTTCCCTGTTTGTGCGAATCCGCCATCGTTGCAGGAAATACGGTCACAATCTGCCCTTCTCTTCGTGAGTTATGGAGTTGAAAAATGGCCAGAAAAGTGTTTTTTGCAGAATATAATGAGATGATACACAATTAAGTTGCACTTTCATCTCAGATATAAATAGTCATTTTTGTATCCCATCAGAAATGAGTGTTATAATTTGCACATGAATTCCCGAGTTATGGCCAAAAATGGAATCAGTTCATTCTTGAGTTCAAGTGAACACTTTGTGCCAAATTTGAAAAACGATCTTTAACGTATTTGTGAAATATCCTTTTCCTCAGAATGAGACTGACAGATGGACAAGCAACTCGAATAGAAAATGCCTGCGGCCACCGTGTCTGCCAGAAAAACGAAAAGCACCCTCTGGAGTAAAGAAAAAAAACTCAACATCGTACTGACTTCCTATAAGTGTCTGTTGCATGTACAGATTTTGGTTGAGAGAGGTCAGAGTGGGCCACAACACTTTTAAAACAATAGGTGGAAAATGCAGTCCTCTCTTTTAATGACAACGTATTGCATTGTCTATCTCTGTGACTCTTTCCATGAAATGATACAGAGGAGAGAGGAAGGAAGGAGTGTGTGGGAAATGAAACAGAGAAAGTATCTGTGCATGCGTCTGTGTTTGAGAGTGTGTTTTTGCAGGAAAGGCCTGGTGGGCAGTTGGTTCTGGAGATATGGCCCTTGTGTCCAAACTGCAGTACACAAACACGGCTGTTAGGGGAAACAGACACACACACACACACACTGAGCCCACCCCTTCTCACAACACGCCAACCACAGAGCTGAAAAGGTGAGCGCTCGTTAGTAATTACAAGTTAAGGAAACACTTAAGCTCTCTTCTTTAAGCTGAAGATTGATGATTGACAGAGTGGTTAGGTTTGCAAGTGTGAATTATTTCCTTCCTGCCATCTGTACTGGCCACACTCACACTTCTATAACACTGCTCCTAATGCCATCTGCGCTGCGCTTGAATAACCTGAGCTCAGTGAATATTAATATTTCTCGTATGTGTGTGTTTCTTGGGATGATCTCATAACATTATACTTCAAAATGTCACTTACATAAACAGCACAGATTCCAATGATCCAAACAGGACTTCCTGTGGTGATCAACATGTATGATTTGATCTTTATGAAACCACGCTTCTCCTTTCACATGCGACGGTGAAGCAAACAGACACAGGTGGACACGCCTCTACGCTGTTTTCTCATCGCAAATGAAAGCGTGCTCATATTCAAATGCTCCCACCGTAAACATGCACTACACAACAGAGGAATGCCAGCAGTTATTCAAATGAGATGGGCTGTGTGGAGATGTAGAAAGATAAACTGCAGAAGGTCACGGTCAGAACATAAAGATCTGTTATTGTAACAGAATATGAGATAAAGGCAATCATTAAACAAAATGCATTTAAACTGAATTTGTAGGGCAAGAGCTATATGTCCATTCTCCATACTAGGTGGTGTTTGCAGGTGCAGTGCAGCCATGGCTGTCTGTTAAAGGGGCTACTACTATTATGTTTTCACTGGCTACTCAGCAGCAGTGTGCAATCAATTTTAATCAAGGTCATTTCACTACAGCTAGACTGCCAGTATAGAATATTAAGAGAAGGGAAGAACAAAAAGGAAACAGTGGTTATTCGGGTCTTGCCTGGTAGTTACACTGGGAGCAGCGTGTTCAGCCCTCATACACTAATTAATTGCACTTAATTGATAAAAAAGGTTCCCAGTGAAAGGGGGAGGGGCGTTCAAATGTTTAATACACATTCTCCCACTGGCACACGCGCGCGCGCACCAAGCTCTCACCCACGCGCAAACATGTACACATAAGGCCACTGTGGATCGGTGATCCGCGCACATGTCAGCAGAGACGCTACAGC
This sequence comes from Hippoglossus hippoglossus, assembly GCF_009819705.1. Lineage (NCBI taxonomy): Eukaryota > Metazoa > Chordata > Actinopteri > Pleuronectiformes > Pleuronectidae > Hippoglossus > Hippoglossus hippoglossus. The sequence goes on from NC_047174.1 coordinate 13,740,555, forward strand.
TGTTGCATGTTAAACCAGCAGCCAGTCCCCGTCAGTCAACTACTGTTGCATGAGTAGCCTATGGATTTCTCTAATGCATGCCGGCGGTTGGTGCATGCATGCAAACAAATCGTGCACAAACGATCGAGAGAGAAAATAGAGAGAATTCCCCCACTCTTGCCATTTACTTACATCATCCCATTTCATAAATTTGGTGCCCGTTCTGAGGCTCTCGGGCACGGACACTGGCTTGAGCTGCAGCGCATGAACTCCAGGCTGTGCCCCTGCCATTGACTCATCTGCTCCTCTCGACGCACGGCAGCGGTGGAAATGAGTCACTTCTCTCTTCTTCTTCTTCTTCTTCTTCTTCCCTGTCTTCTACTCTTTACTTGTCTTCCTCTCCCTGTTGTGATCTGCTCAGAAGCAGGCGGACGGAAGCCCACAACTGCTGCTGCCAGGATATGTCATGCCCGCACTGACGGCGGCGGCGGTGGCTGTGGCGCGTCTCGGCTTTGGAGAGCGGCGGCGGAGGAGGCGGACGCAGGCTCAGCAGCAGACCGGGGGCCACTGACTGACTGACTGAGAGACATGCAGCTAAAGCGAAGAAGGGGGGAGGAGGGGGGGGGGGGGGGTCTGAATGAGTAGCACGTCTGGTTGAAAATGGTACAAGTCAATGCGGGTAAAGGATCGATGCCAGAAGTGATCTAGCGCCTCCGTGCGTCCCAGGCAACACGGTGGTCACTAACGGCCCCAAGTCTCCGCGCAGAGGAGACGCCAGGGGATGTGGGAAAACTTGGGAGCGATGTCACACTCAGAGCAGGTGCATGCAACAGTTTTGTTTGTTCAGTGCTCTTGTGTAATATGAATAAATGCAAAAGATAATGGAAAAAAAACATTTCATACATTGATTATACGTTGTATTATGCCGGGTATGGATCACCCTCCCATCTCATCATTACCTCTGCCAAGGAGGTTATGATACTTGGTGGAAGAATGTGATGTGGGCCAATCCATTAAATTCTATAAAAGTTTGGTGCAGATCCACTTAAAGGGGCAGATTCAGGGATTTCCTATCACTTCCTTTAAGATTGCGAGATGCATTGTTCAACATTTTGGTTGCATTAAATATTTGTGTGCACTTTGATGCAGACTTGTTTGGGGGTTTTGTATCGATGAGTGTGTGCAATTTGGTGCAGAGCCAAATACAAACGATACATAAATCAATAAAAAAGATCTAGTGGGTTTAAAGGTATAGTTTCATAAAGGTGTAGGTTTTTTCATCCTCTTTATGCAAACAAATGGGACTATAAACCTGTAACTACCACCAATGTGTAGCTGAGAAACGTAATGTGCAGCCCCCATCAGCCTTTTTCTTTTGATGACAGTTCTTACTCAACCCAGAAGCGCTGACAGTCAAGGGGCTGGGGCCTGGTGATAACTTCCTGTCTAGAGGGGAGGCTCTGAGCATCGACTTAGGTGGATACAGGGTAGAGGTGTTGCTTTCACTATATTATCAGCAGCAGCCTAGTATCTATGTGGACGTTCAGCCATCAGCTGGAACCGACACTGATTTCTGTTTCAGTGCGCCTACAAGGCTGTGGGCCTTTTTACTTCTTCATGACTAAACTTCTTCAAAGTTCCATGAGTCAAGAGTACGTCACTGCCTTAAGGACTTTTCTTAGTTTAACTTCCTTATTAAATAAAACATAGAAGCCCTTGGGGCTTTGCACCACCCACACTGTTTATTTTCTGCCATATCCAAAAAGGGACTACAGACGATCCGAGCCCTCCTAGCGTTTTTTTTTTGCTCTGTGTGTCTCTGTGGTCAGTCACTGGCCGGTGCTGACAGTCCGACATGTCAGACTAGTCAAACCTGTCAAATTCTGACTGGCACATCTCATGTCAGTCGTAATAGGGAGTCTGTTTGAGTTTGCCTCCTGTCATTAATGATTGATTAACAGTGACAGTTTGGGGACCAGGCCCCAAATAGTATCTCAGATACCAGAGCTTGGGGAAGTGAGAGAAGGATTCAAGAGAGAGAGAGAAAAGCAGAGAGTAGAGAAAAGAAAACAAATGTACTGGATTGAAGAAAATCCTATTTAAAGACAATATTTTTATGATGGGTAACAATTCCAAAGTAGAACCACGTAGTTCAGCAAGAACAACAAACGTACAGGACGCTGTTACACCACTGCAGGGACACAATTTATGAGTCATTGTTATCCTCCATGCCAAAGACTTTGATATCCGTCATCTGTCTTCCTATATCAGCCCCGAGGTTCCAGCTAACTCTAAAATCAGCCACAGCACTCTCACAGGCAAAGGCCTACAGTGAGGACAAAGAATTGGATTGTCAGTATATAAAAGCACTTAAGACCACAAATCCCCATTAACTTCATTCCGAGAGAGACTGAGCTTTTAAAACCAAGTCCTCCAAGTTGTCAATAGTGTTTCTCTTTTTCCTTTTTTGGAAACTGATAATGGGGATGTTGCTTTAGGAAGCAAAGTGGAAGGAGATCCAAAACTAAACATACATTATAATTTATGTTTTACAATATTCGTAAACACTGGAAAGCAGCATAGTAAGTAGTGAGTAGAGGGATCAATCTCATCTTGCAGAAAGGTTGGTTGTCCCTTGGAAGCAGTCGTATGGATTAATTTAATTTAAGCAAGTGCAGCATCCTCTTAAACGGACCTTATCCAGTGCAGGGCTAGATTTACCAGTGAGACGACTCAGGGCAACAATGAGCCTCCAGGTCCACAAAACACTTTTGGAGTTTCAGGGGTAAACAGCGTTGCATTCAAATCCAATACAATTTAAGTAAAACAAGTGTCCGTAATGCATGATTCACAACATGTTTTTAGTCCGCTGTTTTCCTCAGCCAGGAGACACGTTTACGTTCACGTGCACAAACCGCACACAAGCTCTTGCCAAAAAGGTGCGCCAGATGAGTTTAGCAAGAACTCACGATAAGTACCAGTAGCATTGCTAGTTCCAGTGGCAAAGTGTTTTGTGGAGTCAAACACTTCACCCACCCCTCCATCGGTATACTGGTGAGTAGATAATGAGTGCATTTTCATTTTTGGGTGAACTATCCCCTTAATTGTGAGTTGTCAGACAAACAATTGTAATTAACCAAACACCAAAAACTTGTATTGCCACACGGATGAGCTGAGGCATGCAAAACCCAGAAGAGTTTGGGGCCGCCGGGCAGTTGCCCATTTGCATTTGGTAGTTTGGCCCTGTGAACAGAGATCAACACTTTCCCAGCTTCCTCAAAACTGTTTTGTTCGTTGAAAATATATTTATTGGTCTAATAAAGACTACGGGTTAAGGGTTTCAGGGATGTGATGGACATTTTTTGGCCTGTCCAGTTGGTGCTATATTGTTGATGAGATGGCTTTAGTGTTTTCTGCTGGAGCAACAGCACCAAAAACCTCAACATCAATCATGCACACACACGGGCAGTTATATATTGGAAAGCACCGGGGAGCAGATGTTAGAAAATAAGACTCAGGGGCACTTAGACAGGGGGATAGGGAGAGGAGTGCCCATCTGTCGCTCGTCTTGGACTGGAAAGGATCCATTGTCTGGTGATGGACCAGGTATTATGTTTTGCCAGTCTTTGAACCTCGAACCAGTGACCTTCCAGTCCGATGTCCCTCTTCTGTAACCACTAGTCCTCCGCCGCTCCTAGCATATACACATGTGCTCTTAGCATATATACATACACAAATGACACAAGTCAGACAATAGAAGATCCCTGAGTTGATGTATCCTATACATTATTACCCAAGCCAACATTGTGAGACACATGTTTGCATATCATGTTCAAGGTTTATTATCCTTTTTTGTGTCGGGCAAGAGCACCGGTTGGCTGACTACTTGCTAATGCAGGAAGTTTTTTGTATTCAAGACCCCAGGCTCTGTAGCACTCAATATGTGATTGAGGTCAATGGTGCTGTCATCTGAACACTGAACATCTATTATGCTGCACTGACCTATATGTCACTGTCTGACCCGCAGAAGAACCTGCCATACTGAACCCCCCATCAGGATCTTACACTGGCTTTGTTTGCGTTTCGGTGCAGCAGTGTTTCTACATGCACATGATGAGGAAGAGGTTTTCTGAAATGACTGCCATGCTGGAGCTTTCATTATCGAGATTAACACCAGATCTCTCCCAAGCAACACACTCAGCATCCCATTAACTAAGCTGGATAAAGTCCAACACTTCAGACCTGCATGCTGTTCTACCCTCTCATCTTCAGACATCAACTGTTGCTCGTATCATTTAGCTTTAGACGTTAAGACTAGCTGGAATTGTAAATGGTATTATCATGTAATACCGAACTTCAAACAAACTAGCACTTCATCATTAACATCAGTAGCTTAAAATGGGGCTAATTGGCTGTTTGCAAAAAAAATATTTATGTTTCTGCCACATTTCTAAATGAAATATATCTGATATGGTTCATGAGTTTTGAATTGTTGTTTTGAAATCAGATGTCTGGTCCTTCAGATGTGACGGGGCTAAGGTGTTCAGGACTGCAGTACAGGACGACCTCTGGGAATGGCAAAGGGGTTGTTCAAAGCTGATGCCCACATTGTCCTCTCTATGAACCCCAACAGAATCCTGCAGTATAAAGAACATTAGCAGCCTCCTCTGGATCTTTCATGCCAGTGCACGTATAGCACATTTAACAGATGGCTGAATACACCATTGCATACGATGTGCATCGGATGTGAACAGGTTTCTGCGAGGTTTTAAAAAATAAACCTAAATTATAAAATAGAATGACTGGTAATGTATTTTATAACTCAATTTTCATGATGACATTTTAATTGTATGTCAAATTTGTAGCAGGACAAACTGCCATCACAGACAAATCCTGTGCAAGAGACACTTGAATGAAAAGGGAGTGGGCAATATGAATAAATTACTCATTAGTTAAATATGTATAAGTTATCGATAAGTAATGATAAACCATAAAATAGCCCATTTTATGAAATACATTTACTGATAATTAATTGGATACATTAAATTACCAGACAGGAAAATTTGGTGGTTTTAGCTTTACTCCATTACAGTAAAAGAAATACCAGTCAAATCAAGAAACTTTATCAGTTTGATCTGAAATCATACAAAGACTCCCACTCTCAAAAACAATCAAAGGTTGTTATTAGTTTTTATAAAGACACGTCAGGATCCTGCATGTAATCTGTTTAATAATTTGTTTAACATTTATTGGAGCAAAGTGCTAAAGCATTACTTTACTATATATTGTAAAACGAGTCGCCTTGAGCCAATCACCTGTAAACTGTCAAACTTTAAAATGCTTTCTCTCCCTCCTGTCATTCAGCTGTCAGTTCAGTACTGCAATCACTGACCAACCTCCACCCCTGCACCATCTCAACTCTGGATACCGGGTCATCTCTCTGAAACCATCCAACCAGGAACACTTCATCAGACACCTCATCTTTATGCTGCTTTTACTTTATAGGACTGCTTCCATGGCATTATACTTCCTGCTGGAGTCTAAGCACCAAAGTCTATTCTTCTGTTAATAATAAATCTAATTTGATTCTAATTTACTCTGTATTTGTTTCGATATAGGTCTATCTTGATTGAAATACATGAAAAGGAAAAAAAAGCTTCTAGTGCACATTGACATCCTGAACTGGCGGTGTGTGTCACGCTACAAATTAGGGTGTAGGCATACAGTCATGTGTGTGTTTGTGTGTTAAGTACCAACTGCAGAGGCGGGGGTTAAATATGAAGCTAAGTGGTTTTGACTATATTTCTCTCATCCACCTGTGCAAGGGAAAACACTCAACAGTAATTCATGGGCATCCCTGCTAATTATGTGAGTATAGTGTATTTACTTCTGTATTATGAGACCATCAGCCTTGGGATTCTAAATGGGTACAGTTCAAAGGGATTCTCTACCACTCGTACTTATAAAATGGTGAGTAAGTACTGGCAAGCTTAACTACTACTTAGTGAATACGAGCTCTTCAAAGGCACCAGGGATGTGGTTTCTTGCCTATAAAAAGACCAAAGACGAACCGGGACTTCGAAGGCTTCTAATGGGAAAGTGCAGGAAGTTCACCAACAGAGTGCGCTGTGGCCTAACTTTATGTCACCGGTGGCTCTCCTCTGCTTACGATTAAAAATAATCCTTCTCTCAAGGTTCAGGAACTTCATTGTCCATTCAGTCCAAATTCCTGGTAACTAACATAACACAGAACATGTGCAGTGAAAAATGATATGTTAAAAACTTAACAGCTTGCAGAGGGGGCCCAGGGCATGTGGTTCAGGTCAAATTATGAGTATAAAGCAAAATGCACAAGCTCTTTTTGCACTCCAACCGGACTCTACTGACACAAAAATGTGTTTCTTTCACATTATTCACACCTGGAGAGTTGCAGCGGCCTTGTGGGCGAGACAGCGGAGGTTTTAATACGTCTCATTCCATGCTCTGTTTCTGTAACCAAACTCCTCTACTACTTCTATTGTCTTATCTGAGATTGAGGAGGGAAAAAAACTGGCAGGTGTTCTTCCCCTCGGGCTACAGACTTCAGAAATGAGGAAAATAGAGGGTGGGAGATGGAATGAAAGGGAACGCGCAGACATGAATGTATGCATACACATGCACACAACAATACACACACACACACACACTCATATACACGCACACATGCATAAGCATATACTTTGACACACATGTCTGAGTGTGTTGTAAGATCACACAGGCAGTGCTTTTACATGTAGTGTAAACATGTCTGAGGGTGTGTATTAGATACTCATTACAGAGGACTGGGTAAGCTCTGGGAGAGACTGGGAAAGAAAACAAACAAACCCTACGGGGTGGCTGAGACGGGTGGTGAGAGGCCGAGGGAGGCCTCTCCCAGTGTAATTCAAGTTCAATAACTGACCCCTAACCTCACTCTAACTCAGGTTACACAGTTCTGGTGAGACAGATTAGAGGCACAGTTACCTCACAGCTGTGGATACTATATACCTCGACAGAAGCTTTACACCCACACACACACGCACATTCACATGGTACCAAAAACAAAAAAAGGTCAGTTGGTAATGTCAACAATCAACTAAGTATTCTTGAATATCAAATGGCAACACGTATGACAGGCTCCCAATCTGCGCACCTTTTGGCATGATGTAAAGAAACTGGGACCACACAGAGCCCATTCACAGCCAGGAAGCAGAAGACATCTTTCACCTGCAGAACCGCAGCTGGGCCAGTTTCACTCTGTCAGAAAGAACTCATTAACTACACGTCAGAATGATCACAGAAGAAAAACACTGCTACTTCAAAACACTGACCAATACTAGTAAGTGTTTACACTTACGCAGATATGGCGTGACTGCCAGCGTTTCAATGGACTAATTATTCTGAAAGGATCCTGCAGTAAATTCGACCAAAGTAATGAAAAGGAGAAAGGAGCTGCATTTTGTCTGTTTTTGTGTCTTTAAGTATTGGTTGCAGTTGTCATGTTGTTATTTTATCTAAATTATTGCGCTTACAAGCAAAAAAAACTAAATACACAGTCATTACAGTTGGCATGAAAACTATATTTCAGGTTTGCAACAAACAAAACAGCTTTTCTGTGTTTGAATTAATATTTACTTAAATATATCCATCCACCACATGAATCCAGATTTTGCAACTTCCAGATGAGGCCAGTGGAAGGGTTGCAGATGCCACGGTTGTGGCCACAGCCTAAAAATGGTTCACATCTCATGCTGTGTTAGCATAACCACGGTCACATGTTTGAGGCACAGACGGAGCGAGTGAGGGAGAAAGAGCGACTGAAATTCTCCTTTTTTACAGTGCAGCTCTGAACAATAACAACACATCACAAACAAAAAAGAAATACCCCGGATAAAATTGATTGCCATTCATTTGACCACTTCCCTCCCAGCGGGGCATTGCTTTGGGTTAAGAGACATGCTCACCCCAGACATCTGTGCTTCTGGGCTACTTAGGTTCCTATTGTGTGGCGCAACAGTAGATGGGGCTGCAGGTCTGTAACACTTCAGCAGAACAGAGTCCAACTATTTAACCCAATCTTCTTGTTTCAAGCCCTTTTTCTTTTCTTTTCACTAGTCCCCGTGGACTCAATATTTATGGTTTGGTAAAACCAACATGGAACGGGAAGTTGACCAACATATCAAGTGTCAAGGTCTTGTCAGAAAGGCCCTAAATTTGCATCATTACAGTGCATCCTCTGGGGAGTTGGTGGGACTAATTCAAACCATCTCCACACTGCTGGAAGAGAGAAGTGGGAAGAAATAAAAGGGAGAGAAACATGTTTTATGTCTCCTCAGCTATTTAATATTTTCACAGTCATAGTTTGCCTATATGGCATTCCCCTAATCGTGATTATGTTACACAATGTCCAATTGTCATTTCAAAACTGACATCTTGAGACGAAGCAACAGACATCATTGTGTCTAAATGAAAACCAGGATTTATCAGACCATTGCGCCTCTCACTGTGACTTTACCATTTAGCGTGTTTGTTATGAGTAGATCTGCCAATCAGCAATGCACAAAGGGTCTATTGTCCATGGCCCGCTATGGCACAGTTCCAGAGAGGGTGTAAAACTCCTGTCTGCTCTGATAGCAATCTGTAGCTAAAGCCCTTCTCCCAATCCCTACACGCAGCAACAACCCAGTGTTGACAAAGCCTAGGCCACACTAAGATGCTGATCTAAGGTCAGTTTTGTGCCCCACAAATGGTTTTAAATGAAGGATTAGGAGGAGGTAAGCTGGCTATAGGTCTGTGCCTAGGGCCAGGTGTGGAGTTAGGGATCAGGCTTTGTGCTGTGGTAGAGCTTTTTCCCTTAAAGTGTGCCTAAATCCTTTTAAGAAAGAAAATGTTGATGTTTACATCCGAGCTGTGACCCCCTCTTGGCCTCTCCGCTCGAGCATTCCTGCCATAGCTGTGACATCTAGCTAAGCTTTAGGACACCAGAGGGATAGTGAAAACATCGCTTAATCACAGCCACAGGGCACCTGCATGATAACAAGAAAACCCCTTAACCCCTCTGTGTTTGTGTGTGTTCCTTAATGCGTGTGTGTGTGTGTGTGTGTGTGTGTGTGTGTGTGTGTGTGTGTGTGTGTGTGTGTGTGTGTGTGTGTGTGTGTGTGTGTGTGTGTGTGTGTCGTCATTGACACAGGGATTCAGGGTCCACGAAGACATAAATTCTGAATGAGTCCCCCACTTGGTCTTCTAAGAATAAGCGCTGGGCCAGGTGAGAAATCCTGTTGATATAATCAGCTGTAATTCCACACAAATCGGGCATGTTGACTGTACACCTTGAGGGGGATTCCTGAAACGTTTATCTAATGGCATTGTCAAAAACCATTGTGCCCCAAAGGTCATGCGAAAGCCAGGATCATCAACAGGGCATACAGCTGTGGCAGGTTAATCTGATGGGGTTCCAAATCTGATGAACCTTGCCTCTACCTTTGAAAAAAGTAGTCATACGACACTGGATATAGGTCAAATACAAGGAGACCAACTTCAAACATAATGTTGCTTCAACAGTACTTGTGTTTCAGAAGATGTAATTGATATGTGTCAATCCCATAGAAAATCCCCAGTTTGGATAGTGTTTTCATTTATGCACTCAGCGTTGTAAAGCAGTGTAATACATTGTGTGTTGTTGGTGGATGGCTGTGGGTGCTGGGCAGGGCTCTGGCTGCGGACTGCTGAGCTTGAGGAGATAGGTCAACACAGGTCAACTGTGTCCAGCTAAACAAACAAGCACTATCAAAGAGGAAATTTCCTGTCCAATCTCAAGTTTTCTCTTCAGTGTACATTCACCAGATGATCCCAAGGGATGAGAAAAACAGGTGTGTGTGAGTGACCGTTGGTACACAGGCACTCTGTTGATTGGTCACCTTAATGCATATGCAATGGTTATCATGAGATCATCATAGTAAAGAGTAGAAGAAATAAAAAAATGTCTTCAAACCTTTAAATCCCAGTTTTACTGTTCTATGAGAACTTTGAGAAATGCTTGTGTTATAAAAGTGTGGCTTGTTACATTATCTAACTGTATTCTGAGATATAAGCGTTACATTTTCATTTCGCACCAGGTTAGACCCAACAAAGGGACTGCATGTAGCTGTATCACACAGCAATCAACCACCAGTGAGGGTTTGGCTCGAAAGCCTTGCAACGTTTCAAATTGCTTCCCAACCATAATTCCTCCATCCTCTCTGACTCAATTACCTGTCACCTCACCAGACAAAGGACACTCTATGGAGGGCGATTTTTTATGCAGTCGTACACATACGTAGACACATGCATTCACACTACATGCACACTTGTGCACACAAACGCAGACGCACACACTTACACACAACGAGGGACAATACAATAGTTCTTATGGTTGCTAGGTGCTGTTGTAATTTATGGCAGGCTAGGGTTACAGGCTTAGCCCTACATCAGTGACTTTCAACCAGGAGATGAGTTTGCAGACAGGGCTTTAGTGCTTCTCTTCTAACTAGTGGAGATATTCAGCATAATACACACATTGCACAATGTTTCGAATATATACAAGACAGTGAATTTTTCCAAGTAAGTTAGTGAGTGGTGTTTTTCTATCGAGGCTAGCACAAATTTTTGGGGATGAACTCAAATTCTGAATAGAATTTAATATACATTTTAAGGAAAAAGCTGCCAAACATACGTAAACACTCACTGACTATTAAAATAATCACAAGGACTCGCCACCTTATAGGTTACAGCCGGAAGGTTACTTAAGGAAAGCTGACACCACTTCATGGGAAGCAATAGCACTGACCCTTTAAAAAAATGGGCAAAGGTGCATAGTGTAGCCCGGGAGGCCTCAGCTACCGTCGTAGGACGGCTCAGGAAGAACCGATACTCCTGGTGGAGTGGCCCCCGATGTTAAGAGGCAAGGGCAGTCCTCTTGACCTGTATGCCTCCTCAATCACCTCAACAATCCACTGGAAAGCCTCTGTTTAGACAGGGCATGTCCTTTTCTATGGCCCCCAAAGGTATATGCTGATGTCAACATACTGAACAGCCTGAGAAAAAGGCGATACTTCAACCTCCTGTTCTTCTTGCAATGAAGTTAGATGGGTCAACATCTGGCAGGAGTCCAAGGTTAAGCCAATGAACATGACAACATTTGGCATCATTGACAGCTCTGCCTATTGTGCTGGCACAGATCATCTAAATATGGGAGGACCTACATTGGCTTGCATTAGTACCTTGTGAGACTTTGAGCGATCATTATTAGATTCCACTGAAAAACGGATCTGCATTGTATATTGTACCACTCGAAGGTCTGTAGTGCAGTTAGCATTTAGATGCTGACCCTGGGCCCTCAGGACTAGATCCCCGGAGTACTTGTTGTGGGATCCTCTTCCAGCCCAAGCACGCCAGTGTCATTTGGACCAGTGGTTTAACAAAGGCTAGGGAAGCGTCTGAGGAAAACTCAGGACACGCTTACAGTCCGCTGTCAACAGGTGTTGGAAGCATGGATGGAAGCCTAGCTTCAACTAATTCTGAGGCCTGTGAGTGGACCATAGCTGCCAATCCCTTTCTTGGCCCTTTTCCTCAGTTGAATACCATCATATGAGGAGTGACTTGGCCCACTCCCCCGCTTCAAAGCTACACCAGATGGAGGCAGCTACTGTCAAACTACTGTCCGTCCACCTCAGCCAGTTAGGGTAGTTTTTGCTTTGTGCAGCATGAAACTGCAATTAATGCATTGATTACCAGACAGCCTCTCCCTCAGGTGAACAACACCTAGGCATGAGGGGCATGCAGGAACGACAAACATGTGACCCTGACATGGTGGCCATGAATTATAAGAAATCAGAATGAGCTCCTTCTGAAACACATGTCAAAAGCTCCCCCAATAATAAAACACAAGTCAAGCAGTATTGTTTATGTGATAACTGAACTCACAAATTAGGGATTGAAAAACTTGCTTCTTCTATACAGCAACACAGCAACAAGGCACCTCTACAGCAATCGCATAATAGTTAGTATAGTTAATACGTTTTAACTACAAGCAATAAGACACCAACTTGAACAACAAAAGGAAGGAGCAAAAATCCACTGCAAATTATAAGTCATCTACCACTGAAGTGGAAACAAATACTAAAAGCCGGCATACTTCTCAGACACAAGCTTGCTGCTCACTGTGAGCACAGACTTCACACAACGATAATATCTGAAAAGGAAAACCAAAAACAGGTTGTTCCGAAAAGAGTGACTTATTTTTAAGCTAACAAAGGGAAACACACTTAGAGTATCAGCAAAAATCAGTGGCTAAGAGAGGGAGTTAGAAGTGTAGCCATGATTGTATAATTGCAGGCCTTGGAGGAGGATCGTAGCTCCAGCCATGAGGTTGCAGGGCTTCTAGCAAAAAATAAGCAGACTATCTTCCTTCTTTGAGTCAAGATTTAAGATTTAAGGGGCGTCTTTAATGATGACTTTGTTGTTATTAAATACATGACCTGGAGTGAATGCCTTAGACTGATATCCTTTACTGTTAAGAATTGTCTCTGGCAGTCACAAAGAATGAAACTGAAAGAACTGATTTGACCTAAAGTGTAAAATCCCTTTTTTCTCAAACTAAAATCCAACATATCCTCCACAGTGTTGGTGTGTATGTGTTTGTGTGTGTTGTGTTTCTGTCTCCGTTGTGTACAGTACTTACTGAATATACAAGATCATGTGCGTTTTGTCAATGTGTGTTCATGCTGTAATAATGTGTGTGTGTGCGTGTATGGTGTATGTGTGTATTACAGAGTAGACCTCCCCCGCCATACTGCAGAGATTTTTCATCACATGAAAGCCAACAGGGGGTGGTATGCATGCAGGGCGAGTCGCTTCCATCTGCCCTGTCCACTTAAATTAGTGGGGCCTCGCATCCAACAGCATCTGGTTCCAATATGGAGCCAGGCGGAAGGGTGGGTGCCTCACTGTGCGGCGGAAAATACAGCCTACTGTACCTTTAAATAGCCCTCAGGAGGCTAGGGACGGATGCTGGCCCTATCGCCCTATCCCAAGATTCTTTGTATCTGGCCTAACACTTCTTCCCTTTGAAAGAGGACAAATGTACAATTAGGCAGGAATGCCTGCAAAGCTGTTTTCCAAGCGTGTGTTCGCAGAGCTGGCTGGAGCAAATGGAGGATTGACTGGTGAGAGGTTACGCGCCGTCAACCTCCCTCACTGTTCGGCGGTGAGCTGCACCGTCTGACCCTGCCCAGGCTGGGTTTCTCCGGTTCTACTGGTCCGTGTTGGGGTTAGCCTCTTGTTGTTCTGGTTCTGCTGCAGTTTGCCGAGCCAGGTCTCTGTCAGCAATCCTCTGTGGCACAAGTGTGTAAAGGTCCCTCCTCCTCTTCGTCTTTCCCTGGACGAGAGGCACTTCAGAGCTTACCCATAATTCAAAGGTTTCCATCTCAACCATAATTCACACTGCGCGCTACCCTAACTAAAGGGGCTGTCTCTAACTACGGTGATTGCATGTTTGTCAAGCGAATTGTCAGTGCAGCAGACTTAAGAGGAGGAAGAGAGTAGGGACGGAAACATGATGATGACACGCTTACACACAGGAACGTGCACAGGAGTATGATCCTGTAGTCCTGCAAGATCTGTAGGTTGAACATAAAACATCCTACAGATCTTACAGGACTAAAGGATGAACATAAAAGAACAATAAAGACACCCCTATCCATCTCATACTTTATATAAACACATCGCAAGGAGATGGCAAACAGGAGGTAAACGGACACCCGCCGGTGGGCTGAGCAGAGAAGAAGTAGAAGACACAATAGATGGCGGTAATGCACCTTGATGTTGGTTGCCACCCACCAATAAACCGAACAAAGAAGAAGAAGAAGCGGTGAATTGTTGCTCCATGGGTGGTAGTTTATCACATAATTTATAGAATGCTGAGGAAGATCAGTCATATCCCACCTCCAGCTTTGAAGGATTTATTCCTCCTGACTAGACTGCTATTTTTATATGTAATGTGCCATAATATGAGGATGCAAGAGAACCAGAACAACAAGAGGCTAACCCTTGGTACTGAATGTAAATTGGAAGTAGAATATTGTTTTGTTTCCGAAAGTCTTGCAAAACAGTTTGACCCAATTTAATTAATCAACAAAAGAACGATAGTCTGTTATCCAGACGTTGTATCTATGCTTCAACTACTTTGTCTGAAGGTTTACTGACAGTTTGAATCTCTCTTTGCATGCATCGCACCTTTTAAAATGTTTATGATGTAAAAAAAGTTGACTTGAAGTTGGTGTCCAGAAATCACAGGGGAATATTTTAGAAAAATAAAGCTACTATACAGAAACCTACAAATTGTTAAAGAGGCCCTATGAAGGCCCTCCCCTGAATTTCCTGAGCACAGGGAGTCTGTGTTTCCATTAGCTGTGAGGGAGGAGAACATGCTGCGAGAAACACTGTGCCATCAGATAAGACTGATGACAAGGCAGAGAGAATCGATGACAAACTTTTGACAGCTTTGGCTCATGTCTTCAGACCTAGCCCGCGTGCTGAAATATAGATCTCAGTGTGTCTGACACACACAGACCAGACTCACACACAGACACACACACAGGTCTGAGAACACGTTGTAATGTGTGAGTGAATAGGATAGGCAAACCACAGAAGAGCAAGGATAGCGACTTGAAATATTTGGATATTTATATTTTTTATGGTGTTTGACTATGTGAAATATTACCTCTGTGTATCCCAGTGTTCTCATGCAGTGTTCACACTCACTGCTGTTACAAAATCCCTGACCTTTGACCTCATGCGTTGGAGTGCACACATGCGCAGAGCAACAATCAAAGGGCATATCCAAAACTGCAGGAGGTTAAACTTTGTCTTGCTTCTTCTCAGTCTGAATATTGAGATGTTGTCACCAAGACATATTACTTGTGTCAAACAGTCCACCACCCAAAGACAACTGCCATACCAAAACAAGCGCTAACCACTAGGTAATTTTATTAAGTTGTGACTTCCTTTCTTTTCCTTCCTTACATCAGCAGTTCAGAGGTCAAGAGGATCTGTCAGCGTTGACAGAGAGGATTATGGGTGTAGGCATTCCATTGGCAGTCATTACTGCTCTCAGTCAGCACCCGGTACTCTCTCTCCCCCTCTTTTTCTCATCCTCTGTCTGTCTGTCTGTTTCTTCCCTCTCTTGTCCTCTGACAGACTAAGAAGTAATTTGTGTCACATTAGGGATAAACAAGGTATAATTCTGATCCATTATATCCAGGCCAAAGCTTCTATTGTTGTTTATCCATCTTTTTAAATCAACAGATGATTTGTTTGATGTTTTTTATCTATATTTCCCAACCTTTTGGGATGCATCACAGCATATCTATCTTACACATTACGAGTCTCCATCTGCTAGCAGCTATCCCTAGAACTGTTACTCTACATTCCTGCTACATTACAATCACCTATCCAAATACAATACGAAAAGAGAGGGAAAAATGAGTGTGAGCAGTAATGTGAGGTTTGGACCCCTGCACTAGAACCCCAGCCCAGTAGGATTCCTCACATTCCAGCCTGTGCTGGAGCTGGAGCTCGTAATAGATCTGAGCAGGCCTGCTGGGCTCAGCGCATTGTGGCCTGTCCTCCCTTCCTCAGTTTTCTGCTTTGGAACGAGACAGAGTTTTTCCTTGTAGGACACCTTCCTGCGAACAGCCTCAGGTACTGACTTTCCCTCCCTCTGTCATCAAAAGAGCACACATGAATACATTTATTTCCCTTCCCTTCTGCCATCCCTCCGGTCTCCCCACATGCAACTGTAACAGGATAGCAGGAGTTTACATCACGGCAGAGTGAGGGGCTGGATCTTTTTGACAGTAATGCAAGGGACATTTGTTTACATAACCTTATGGGTCACGGTGCAGTTTAGCAGGGAATGAATGACTTCATTTTTAGGGTTTAAATTAAAGGGTTCCTCCTCGCTTGAACTTAAAACAGATTTGTGCATGCCTTGGAATGAACAAAGTACTCACTCATTCAGTACACAGACCTTTCTACGCTGGGCATAACAATACGACAAAAAAGCCGAAGAATAACAGTGATTGCTACTAAAGTACAGTTCCTGAGGTTGCACATATAAAGTTATAGCATTCCTTAATACTACTAAATCTTAGATCTAGCTAATACATCATACATGTTGTAAAAAAAAAAATTCTTTCATTCGCCTTGACATGGTGTCATGTTACTTCAACAGTTATTGGGCTACGCCATATTTGAGGGAAATTTGCTACCTTATGTGCCTTTTAAAAAAAACCCACTGGGTTTTGAATGGGACCTTTTAAAAAAGGGGGTAGTGTTTCATTTAGAGTTGGTGGTCATTTGGCAATGTGATTTTTAACCACCAGGGAGCCTTGGAACCATTTACACTCACAACATGGCATCAAGGCTGCTGTGGTGGCTATCAAGTGCTTTGGGAGATGCCTGGACACCATGAGAACACAAATTAGAGCCCATCTATCCGTACTTCCCCCACACCAAACTGTTCAGAGCTATAGGAGCACGCTCGCTCCCTCTCACTGCAGCCTTTCATGCCGCTCACCCGTCAAAGAAGAATTGATTAAAGGCCCTTTTAAATGACTTCCTTTTCAGAGCTATTATTTTCCAATAACCAAAGGCGAGCAGATTGAGATCAGTGGTCTAATCTGTTGTTTCCCTCTCCTTCTTATTGGTGTTTTTGTTACAGCCCTGCAAAAGAGCAAACCCCATTTTTCCTGTCAGTCATCGGTGTTGTAATACTGAGGATCATGGCTGTAACTTAAGACTGCTCAAGCCCTCACGCGCGGGCCTTTTTTCAGAGAACAGAGTGAAACAAGTCACTCTCCAAACCCTCTGACAAATAACCCATGCCACAAAGAGCCTGCAACTCTGCCACCCAAGGAAAAATGCTTTGAAGCTGCAATAGAAAGGAGGACTTCTTCGCTTCGGCGGTGCAGCAGTGGGTGCGACAAGGAGAGGCATCAGCAATCTCTGGAACAATAGAAATCCTCTTTATTCAACCAACAGAAACATGGCTCCTGACCTGGAGGTTGTAGTGATGGATTTTTTCCCAGGAGTCAAACAGCAGCTATTACGTTGTCACCAGTAGTATAAAAAGGCAAAGCAAGAATATGTTTGGAATGGCAATATGTCATGCTACGCTGGTGCCAAATTGAGTTGAAAGTCGAGCTTAGCTATAAAAACACAAAGCAGATGGGAAGAAGAAATGAAAAGATAAGAAGGGATAAGGACTTTTCATTCTGTGTCAGCAGAAACACCTACAGTGTCCGTCATCCTCAGGGCTCTAATCGGAACACACCATCTCCCTTCAAACTTCAAACATTCCTGTAAACACCTGCTTGTATCTCACCTCTGCATCTGTGTGGGTAAATACCGCCCATTCTTGTTCGCCTGTGTACAGACAAGACCACCTCTGGACATTTATTTCTTCTGTAGCCATGCATCACATCTCCTCTCAGATGAAGAGCTGGCGAAGATGAAAGCCGACTCTCAGAGGGGGGAAACCCATTGTAAAGAGGAAACCTTCAGTGATAAATGTGTGGTTTTGCCGACAAAAGTTACATTCATCCAGGTGGGTCCCAGACGCCCTATCCAAACAGAGGTCTCGGGTCGAGCGGCATCAAGATTGTGTAAACACAATTTTTGCGGTATGCTCATATCTTGCACTTGAATGATTAATCTGATCAAGCCAACTTTTCATCTGTCGACAGCGACGCCAATGCTCTCGGAGCTCTTTTGACTTGTCATCTGGACAAGTAATAACAAGAAGTGTTGTGTCTCACAGCAGGCTCACCATCACCTTTCAACAACTGAGACGCCAGTATCTCAGACAGTTGTAATATACTGCACAGCATGATATTAATAGTTAATCTACTACAGGATCATCATCGTTATATCCTGTTAAGTTTGCCAATTGAGCGTGTAAAGCTCCGGCATATAAGGAACTGAAGAGGTTTACATTTTAACGAGGATTCCCCTCTCCACTGCTTTAACATAATAATTACGTAGTCTAAGGTGCTGTGAGTCAACTCAACGCAGACAGTTTCAAACATTTCACACACAGATCCAACAGCTGCCTCTAATACTCTGCATTTTTAACATACACTCCTTCATTATGGCGTGGATTGGAGGCTTAGCACTCACTTTTCACGTATTCCAGTACAGGCTCTGTGCCTGCTCCCTCTCACCTTCGCCTGTTCCATGCAAACTCCGCCTGACATGCTCTGCTTGCTCCACAAGTCGCCAATCGACCAAATATAAACGTAAAAGCCCTCGCTCCCTGCACAGCCGAGGCGCGAGATGTTACTTTTCTCCACAAAATGCTGCTTTCAGCATCAATTCCAAGCGTCAAAACGCCGGCAAGCTTTCAACCAGGAACCACAGATGACTTTTCTATTGGTGAAACAAAGCTGGCTTTTGTGCCTTGGTTCTGGGAGGCCGCTCACTCTTGTCATGTACATGTGAAATTAATTAGGAGGAAATACAAAAACACTTGGGTGGAAATTGCTTTTCACCAGATGTTCTACATATGAGGATCGATTTAGTATTCTTAGCATAGCAAAATGACCATATAACTTCTTTGCTTGCCTCTTTGATGAAAGCCAATCTGTCACTCAAGGCACATAAAAAGAACTCAGGGTTATATGCTACTGTTTGTTCCACTTTATGGAGTCTTAGGTAATGTGATTACTTAACCAGGTTAGGAAAATAGAATGTTTCATTCTGGGGTAATATTCGGCGTACTGACAAGAGGCCCAGTGTTCTTCAGTGATCCGTGTGTTAAATGAACGAGTGGTCTTTTTCCTTGTCCCTTGCCCTTAACACAGGGAGGCCACATAATAAGAGATAAATCACTGTCGGATGTGAGATAACCATCATAACAGAGGTGTTTAGGTATGTCAGCAGCTGACATCTCATATGTCATGCATATGTTTTTAGTGTGCTTTGGAAAGGAACCAGCTCTCACACATGTCTGTTTGCGGTGCTACGGTGAAACTCCACCATACGGATATAAAAAGCACAGCGTGCAATGACAAGGCACGAGCCAAGATGAATCGGGAGATCAGAAACTCTTAATTTCTTGCCTTCCGTTTACATTGCGCCAGCTCCACTGCACAATGTCAAAGATGTGTAAGGAACAAGGGAACTACTTTCATAAAGGAGAAACAGTGCATACTAAACTCCAATTCCCAAACCTTTGTTAATCAATTTTTTCAAGCTGTCGAATTTACATAATTCAATGTTTCGGTGATTCTGAAATTAAATCCTTGACTAAATAAACTATAGGAGATTTTAAAAACAAGGAATTTTCTTGTTGAACTACATTGAATTTACATTTTTGAACCATCCAGCAGCCAAACTTTGCTCAAACACTACTGCATAAGTTCCCACAAATGTGTTGCACTTTGCTTTCTTTCTCTGTCAGTTCCTTCCAAACCAGCTCCAAGATGTTTAAGTCGGGAGACTGTGCTGCTCTTCCATCATCTGAAGCCACTGTCTAGTTCTTTTCTCCTCATATTATCTTGCTGTAGGATAATCCTCTGACCAACCAGTCTGTCTTTCTTTGCTACCTTTTTTTCTTCACCATTCTGATCTCAATAATGCATAAGAGGGTGTAGTAGCACAGTTTATTCTAACTCCACCTTTGTACAGACAATTTGTAAGCAACATAAAAAGTTGGGGCACTTTTAGGAACTATTTGTATTAACTTTCAAGGCTTGACTTCCTTATATTGCTTCAAAAAGCTGCAGGTTAACACATTTCTTATAATTTGAAAAGGTGTGCTTAAATTGTGTGCAGTTTAAGCACACAATTTAAGGACTTGAACCGCTCCTGAGATTTCAATACAAACTCTACAAAATGTGGCTGTCCTAAAACATTTGACCTTATAAGCGTATGAGTCTGAATAAGCAAGTTTTTCAGCACAATTCGCCAGCCACTGAAGGAGACCCGACCTGGCCATCTGAGGCAAAGGGACTCCACAGCAAAATGCAGCAGCGCTCCCCATAGCTTCTGTTGCTCTGTATATATTTAAGAGAATCCAAGCCATCTGGAGTATGTTTATTGTATTACAAATGACACATAATGGTAATCTGGCATGTGATGAGAGAGCGTGAATTACAGACGGGGGCACGAAACGGGTATTAACCTTCATTGGATTTCCTTTAAGGAGGACGTTTAATTTAAGGCCACATTTTATCTACCTGATTATTCATTACAATAAGCTCACCCATAACCATATGAAACAGGATAAACAGAGGAAACCGCCAATTAAATCACATTCCAGGGAAGATTGGGGGCTTACTGTATACAGAACAGTTAGTTTAGTGACATAAATATTTACACAAACTGCCACGAATTAAGACAAATGTTACCAGGAAATAGGCTACATTGTGAGGGGCCGGGAGCAAGGGTTTTTCTAAATTTACTGGCCTCTTTTGAGTCCCTATTTTTTTTTTAAACTGTTTCCCAGTTGTTTTTTTCAGAGTGAATGAAACAAGACAACTGTTGCAGATCTGTGCGAGCGCACACAATAAATCACCCTGCTTAGCGTATCCTCGTAACATGATGTGCTTTTCTTTCAGATGTTGAAAGCTTAATATGATGTGAACATTCGTTTTCCATTGACATTTACAGCAAATACCAACATGAGTAGTGTATCTCAAGCAGACGGAGAGAGAGAGAGAGAGAGAGAGAGAGAGAGAGAGAGAGAGAGAGAGAGAGAGAGAGATAGAGAGAAGAGAAAGAGAGAGAGGGAGAGATGGGCGGAGATATGAATAGTTGCATCAGACTGGCCCTAGTAGAAGTTAAAGATACATACTGCATGTCCAGGGAGTGGATGTCAGTTAAATGTTTATACAGCTGCTCTGAAGATTATTATTATCATGAAACCACACTGCTATAATGTCATTCTGTGGATGCCAGAGTACAATCAGGTCCTCCCTATAGCCTACTAGCGTCGTCTCTCCCCCTGTAAGACAGGACTGCAGTTCTGCTTGCTGAAGGCTGTATGGCTGGGCTTGGACTTAGCGCGACACCATAATAATGCGATGTGACAACGAAATGGGTTTGATTCAGTACTTTTTTGACACCACAGTTAGGAAGCGTAGTGTATGATATTGCTGTGTTATTAATGTAACTTACCCGCTGTTACCTGTTCGATTGCACTATTGCATTGTATGATGTGTTGTGTGTGTATTTTATGTCACTGAGGTGGACAATAAAGTCAATCTAATCTAATGTTGCTAAAACCCCCCCCCCCCCCCCCCAATAACTCGCATTGAATACATTTGTTGGCCACTTGGAGGCAGTAGAAACAAACCAACATTGATATACAGTATAATCACCTTTTAAAGGAATATGATGAACTAGATAGCATGAATTAGCTTCTTTCAGAGCAACATTAGCATTCATTTGTAATCAAGTTTCTGGCTACCTGATCAATGAAAATCGAAAATTCACTCTTTTAGCTCTGTTTTGGTCTCAGCCAGCTCCTCAGACAAAATATCCTACTATTTAGCATTGAAATGCACGACTATAATCACAAGCCACTTGCTGACATAAAGCTGTGGTCCATAAAATCATCACAAAACATAAAAGATCATGACGATGCTATTATTGCCATCTAAATATAGTCTAGAATTACAGCACTGTGGTTGTATGCCTCCGCCAACTGGTACAGTTTCTGTAAGTTTGTACCAAATTTGAAGACATTCCCTCAAGCTGGGCTTAAGATATCATGTTCAAGAAAAACATAAACATACTTTGTGAGGCCACCGTGGCCTTGACCTTTGACCTTTGGCTACCAAAATCAAGTGAGTTAATCATTGAATCCAAGTGAATGTTTTGTGCCAATGTGAAAGCATTCCATGATGGTGTTCCAGAGATATCACCTTCACAAGTATATAGCTGAATATTTGCTTTGTGCGGTCACCTTGACGTTTGACCTTTGGCCACCAAAATCTAATCTGTGCATCAATGAGTAGAAGTGAATATATGAACCAAATTTTAGGAAATTCTGTCAAGGCATTCTTGAGAAATAGCTTTCAGGGGAATGGGACGGACAGACGGACAATCCGAAAACAAGGCCTCCGGGCCACTGGCTTTCGCCGGCGCGAATATAATTATTTTAAGCGTTTTGCGAATTTTGACTCTCTATCGGCAAATTAACTACACATACCATTCAGTGTAGGGAGCTGGAGAAAGAGTCTATATCTGTGCTTTAAAACCCAGCATCTCAACATTTCTTAAGTACGTCATGTCTTCTGCTATGAAGTAGGCCAATGATTTAGTTATGGCTTCACCCTGACCTGCTCGCCATGATTGTTTTTCCTTTCTTATCCACTGACTCAAACAGTGTTAACTGACCTGAATCCCTGGCTGAATCGCTCTCGCTTCTTAAGACACTGCCTCACATAAAAAGGAGAGAAAACACTATCAACTCCAATGCCATGATAAATTGACTTTAGCGACACAACTTAGACCTTAATGTAGCATTTCCTGTTTCTAGTGTTTGATGTCTTGTGTGTATATTTACCCTATGACATTGTGATATACTGGCCTTGCACTGTTTGATATGAGATGCTCAGCTTTATCTAACCTTCTTACTATCTCACAAGCGATAAAACCTATTCAGTCAGCGTCATGGAACGGTTTAATCTTGTCTTGTGTTGTTGAAATGGTTTTTGGTGAAAGTGAAGAACACTTGAAGCTACTGTATGTGTAGTTTTTTATGGTTTCACACTACAGATGAAATAAACAGTATATAAAGAGTGTTGCTCTTTGAGTTTGCCTGTGAGGGTCACAACACTTCTATCACGGTATTCCTATTTGTCTTTTTGGTTTCCTGAACATTTAAAGAACCTGCAATTACAACAACTGAAACAAGCTGAATTCCACACTGCAGTTAAACTTAGCTACATATTAACATGTATAAAACTCAGAATCATTAGTAGTAAGGGAATAAAAGCTATCAGCTACTCCGGACAAATATTGCATATAAATAACTATTAATTGAAACCATCTTCCCTGGAGATGTGTCAACTCCCGGGTTCTTTCTCATGTATAGATACTTGCTAAGTGTTTTCCTTCCTTCCCCGGCCTGTAAACAGCTGCTTGTGCTTAAGCAGTAAGATGTAAATCTTGACGCTGGCTGTTTACGTAGCCCAACCTTCTAATCAGGCAGACGTATAATTGAGTGACGCGTGGTGTCTTTATGAGTGGAGCTGCATTCAAAGGGCAGATCCCTGTATTTATGTCTCTCTTTCTCTCTAAAATGGAAGTAGCTGCCTCTCATCCCGGTTAGTTCGCCAAATGGAGCATGTGTTTATACGATTTCTATTGTAAGTTGTTTAAGTGTGAGGTCCGCACAGAGCTAAACGTTTCCTACTGGTAAACTGATTTTTATAGCTGAGCGGAGCATCAGGCATCAAACGGTTTTCGCTTCATTCCGTTTGCGTAAGAAAAAGTTATAATGACATGGTATTGGCTTTAAAACAAAAGCATCTTGTAAATAAAGTCATTGTGCACATTCTTCTGATATGAGACAAGTGATAGACTTAAAAACTTAAATATAGACATCTCCTTTTTTGGTTTTAACCAAAATCTAACAAAAGTAATTTCACAATTTGATAATAACCCCCTTTCCTAATGATGATGGTAATTATAAACTGCGTATCTGGATCAAGGAGCAACCCTCACTGTCTGATCAAAGCTTCCGTGTCCCCTATTTACACAGGAAATTAAAACAAAAACAAATAAACACTGTGCCAATTATGTGCAGCTTCTAGTCAGAGACCAACCTCAACATATTTCTTCAATATTTGAAACACGCGAGCAAGGTTTGGACCCTCTCTTGTGATCTCTGAGATCCCATATAATCTGGAGGTGGACTTGTTGCTCAAATTAGTGGGTAGAGAAGTGTGCCACATGTTCAGTATCCATAAATATTGACTCTGGCTTTCTAGCTGGCCGTCTCTGACCTTGGTGGGTTTCCATTTTGGGACCAACCGACCAAGCAGTCGTGCTTCTGCTGTCAAACACATGTGGATTGATGAAGATTTTATTGGTTTCCAAATTAAAAAGACAACGTTGCCCGAGCATGGAATTAGAGGTGAGTCACTACAACAAATCGTTCCCTGGTTTTCGAGCACCATCTCTGAAGATTATCTCCTCATAGGCATGTTACTGTATGTTAGGACTACAGCTGGCTCAAGACGGAGGAATGCGAGCTCTGTGTCTAGCCAAGTTGCTGTTAACAGCAGGTGAAAGGCTAATAGTTGGATCTGCAGTGTCATCTCAGGGCTTTGTCTGCCCCCTGACTCCTGGAATGTACATGATGACAAGAGAAGGCCGCACCGTCCACATCCAGCACAACATGTGTGCACGCATACACACACACAGGGTCCATAAACATACTGCAGCATGCAAAAATATTGAGCATGAACAGGACCCTGGTGAGCAGGGGACAATAAACAGTGTCTTCTTTCCTCCTCCTCAGGATGTACGTATTAAAACGAAACACATACTATCCTAATCTCCCTCCAATAACCTCAAACATTCCCCATTGAATAGATTCATTATGCTTTTCTCCTAAGTGTTATGTATTGCACATTGTTCTCCCTTAAGGGAGTTTCCATACAAGAAAAAGATACATCAATTAGCTGAAGCAAAAGTACACAATAGTGGTCATGATAGTGCATATTATTCTTTTGGTTAGTGAAGATGGGGGATGAATGGAAGACACTGTACCAGCGAAGAAATCTGACTTTCAGATGATTAGTACAGGTGAGTGTGTGAGCCGCGTGTTTCATAAGACAAAACCTCCTCTCACTAACCAAAATTTTAGGCCTATATTGTCTTCCACTCGTCAAAGAGGGGCAATAAATTATGATGACATGGGTCAGAGCATAACATAAAGAAAAAAGAGAGAGTCGAACAGTAACTACAGATGGGACAGAGTCGAGTGATTCATGACAGAGGGTTCAGTGGTCTGAGAAATTTCAGTTTTGTTGTTCCTGAGCGCAGACCTCGAGGCCTCAGGGGGTCGGATTTAAAGACTAGTCTTATTAGTCCTTGCCGCTTGGACAAAATGATTCCCAAGAATTCCAGTTTAAGCTGATAACTACAGGCTGAGGCTAAATAATTATTGTGAGGATGTACACATGCTCTAATGAATTGTTTTTAAACCCACCTGTGGCTCCCGGGAAGACTTTGAACAAATTGCTAAGGGACCACAAAATATTTAGCTCAAGTCAGCTGAGGATTATCATAATAAAACTGGTAACCTTCATTGAGTTTTCCTGCAGTTGCATTGTGGTTATTTTCATCTAATAGAGCGTAACAGTGACTGCCCACGGCTCTGGTCCCGGAAGTAAATTTCCCACTCATTTTCTCCATTGATGTTTTCAGAAAATCCTTGTAAAATGTGTTCAGCCCGGAACCAGGCCGACAGGCTATGAAATTAATTGTGACCATGAAACATTTGATTCTGAGCAAAATAAAAAAAAACAAGACTGTGTAGATAATTATTTTAAGAGTGAAGAAACTACGCATCCCATAAACCATTGCGAATGATCCCTTTCCAAAGACTTCCACTGCTTCTTGAATGTCGTTTTCACCTCTTTGGACTCTTTTCCTCATCTCTAAAATACCACAACTTGTTAGAAAGGGAAATTATTGCGCTGTGGTGAATGTAAAGTAATGCTGAACCATCCAATATTAACCAACATGATTTTCGCAGTAGTGGTAAACACTTCCATGGTCACAGCGAGCCTCACCAATCGGAGACGTCACTATTACACTTCACATTGTAGGGCAGTGTAGCACTTCTCCATGACATGTTTTTCTTAAAACGCAGTGAATATCACACTAAGTTGATGCTTCTACAGAAGCATATAATATAATTTAACAATCTCGTAGTTTGTGGTAAGTCTACCATGGATGGTTACAATATTATGGCTGATCTCTTATCTTTGAGATGCATTAGCCAAACTAATCTAAACTAAGTGTTTACATTTTTCCACAGCAAAGGTGCCTTGGTTTATTTCCTTTTTTGTATCAAAACTTAGAAAAGACTTTTGGGATTTTTTATCACAGACGTGCTCCTTTTTTGCCTTAAAAAATGACAACCTGCTTCTTTCCTGCAGAAAGTAAAGCAAGTACAATGTTATTTATGAGTATAGAGTCATTATCTCTTCTTCAAGCTTCAGTCCATAAATACTATACTAAAACTAGTTCTTGTTAGGGAAATATTCTGGAATGGACGTTAAATGTGAGTGTGGGAAACTGCACCTTGAATGTTCTTGTTTTGACAAAACTGCATTTTCACTTGAATAATGTTTCCTCTTCCTCTTCCAAGCTATGAGTCATTGCTCTATAAAGCATCTAAAAATATTGCCGGAAGAAAAAGTTGGTAAACTTGTGTCCCGATGTGGCCGAATGGTGCACAGTGTTACAGTATTATCAAATGTCTTGACCTTGAGTTTTACACTGCGACATTTGGAGACTATTTGCTGCTATCAGGAACAAACAAATGCATGCTAGAAGGAAATAACGACACTGGTGATGACGACGGTCGCACTGGGGTTAATGCAGTCTGGCTAAGTCACATTTAACCCCTCATAGCCCTCCTCAGTAGGTCGTTCATTTCTGATTCAGATAGCATATCTTGACCTTGCCCTGTTGGGCTGCCAGGGTTTCGCTCTGTGATGTTGTTCTTTCAATCAGAATATAATTGGATCAGCGGCGGCGATTAGATAAGTGCGATGTATCTGGCTCAAAACAATGATATATATGGTATCAAAGCTGCATGATCTTCTCAAAACCACTCCAACCGTCACTGATCAAGTCCCTCAACGGCCTCGGCTAGACACATTCCACAGTGTTGGCCTGACACAAGCAGTGCCAACACACACACCTTCACATGCCCACTAGTTAAAATCACACACTTTATATACAGGAAAAAAAGAGGGAGAAAGCACTACATAAAGCCGTCTCTTTCTAATCCTCTCACTCAGGTAATTAAAGATACTCACTGCAAACGGACTGAGGCCTCATCCCCCCCAATCTACAGCTTCTAACTGAAGCCAAGCAGCGTTTACCTCCTGGGTTTGAGTTTAGAGCACTAGGTTCACCAAGTGGTGTTTTGACAACAGCCGAGACTCAACATTCACTGCCGACAGATTAACACAACAAGAGAGCAAATCCAAGCAGCATGAATGAATTAACAAGTTCTCCCACACCCTGAGTTTATGAATGACCAGAAGGTATTAATGACCGAATGAAGAGTGGAATAGATTTATTGGGGAAATTGGAATAAAGTTTATGACACTAAGAGTTACTTGTAATTGATTTTATTGATTAACTAAAAAAAAAAAAAGACAGAAGAGATTCACAAAAACTGTATACAATGAAAAGTTTTTGGATCCGTGTAGAGGAGAGACCGAGGAACTTGCACACTGCCAGTCAGGTAATGGGACACACCTACGGGCCACTCTGTATTTTAATTGCTAAGTGGATGATCTGGGATTATCCCTCATAAAATGTAACTGTCCTGAATAGAAACAAAGATATCTTGTGATCTCTGCGGGATTTAATCTATTGCCATCTCTGCAAAGAAAACAGGCCCGGTGCTTTGCCTATAAACACAGCCGCCTGCCCCACCATCATCACCTAATGGAAGTCACTAGAGGGAATCAGAGGGGGCCTTTCTTATGGAGATGACCCGACCATTAATGCTTTTGACTACACCCCGCAGGCTAAAAACAACCGAGCAAAGTTTCTCTCACCCCTCTGAGAGCCACTGAGAGCTTGCGCTGAACAAATGCGGCAGGGACTCTCCTAAGCATGCATGAATCTTTCTGCATAAATGAAAATCGTTTTACACATGTTAAAATATGATATGCACCATATGTATCTGGCCAAGGTGGATCTTTAGGCATGATTTAGTGAGCACAGAGTTTAAGAGTATGGAGTTTCAAGAGGGAAAAAAAGTATTGTCTTCCTGGGAAATTGATGGGGTTTGTGTTGAGACAACCTCACTTTGCTCACACGCAGTATTGCAGTATTGCAGATATAAGACACCGACACGTGTTGCCAAAATCTGCCACCGATATTTTGATAAAGTGCCGTGAATTTGGAATGCAATGAAAAGATTAATCCAGCCAGGAGGAAGCGTGAATAAATCAACTGTGATGTCAGACACACACGAACAAGCACCCACACACAGTGCATTTCAGCAGGAGGATGTGATAGTTCCTTCGCGGGGTCCAATCTAAAACCACAAAAGCAAGAAATAGCAATGACGTTATCTATTAGCCTCATTCCAAAATCGACATTTGTTTGATCCGGATATTAACACCACATGATGGATTATCTGTTCATTGGAGAAAAAAGCATGTGTTTTTTGCTGTGTGTGGTCAAATTTGGAGGATCTTTATGTTATTTTAAGTTATTTAAAAGTATGAAGCAACTGCTATACCTATAAATGGAAAAATCACCCCAAAACAAACAACTAAAAGCAACAGTATGGGTTTGCATGTTGACTTAACAACTATTTTTATGGTGTGAATTTCCAGGAAATGTACAGACACCAGAGAAGCAGAGTAGTTGGTATTGAGGATACATTTTCTTATTTTAAATATATGTGCTTAAAGAGTTACTGGGATAGGGGGTGGTGGGCTGGGCATGAGATTGTAAAAGTGACTTTTTCAATAGTTTTCACTCTTATGACCCAGTCAATTGCAAAGAAACTTCATTTGAGGGTGTCCATGAGAGAATCTTACCAAAAATGGGGTTCCCTGGCTCTAATGTGTGCTTATTTGGCATGCGTTAAAGTCTGGAGCTTCTGGGCTAGTGGTCCGCAGGAGGTGCTTTATAGTGGACGAATGATTGACAGCCCCTCGGTGACATCACTGTACGACAAAAAGAGTCGCTGGGGGAAGAGAAGGCACCAATCAATTGAACCAGTGCAGTGTGGCGCACTGAGCAGAGGCGACGCGGCTCCTCGCACTAGCAGCAACAGGGTCCAACGGAGCGACACTTGGAGTGGAGGGCGCGTATCTCTCTCCAAAAACTTTTTTTACGCCAGCGACTTGTTCTCTGTTTGAAGATGTTCAGCCAAGATGCTTTATACTTAGATCGCTCCTGTCTTCGCGAGCCCGCTTCCTCATAGAGCTCACATAACTTTTCTTCTCCTTCGTTCCGTACCGACGGAGACCTATAACCCGAACTTGCATCTGGTGAGAAGTATGTGCGAGAGGCGATCGGCGACGGGCACGGACTCTCTTCGGTCCCCCAAGAAGAAGCAGCGTGGATTAAACACGAATTAATGTGGAATTTAGCGGAGCCCAAAGGTGGAACGACGACCAGACACAGCGCTTCCTCGTCAGGTAAAATACGGCTGATGTTTTATTGAAACTATTAAAAGTATCCCCCAGAAGCTAAATCTTAATATCAGCAGATATAAAATAACTTTCTTTGTGGGGGGGGAAACTGTATTTTAAAGATGCAAACCGTCACTTCTTCTCCTATGTGGCTTCTGGGTGTGTGCGTAAAAGTTAAAGCGTTCCCAATTAAACCTCGGGGAATACGCTAAGAAAGTTTTAAAAAGTTGTGTCTTTGGAGATTGTGATACTCAGATGATATACTTGGTTTATTGATGTCCCCTGTCCCGGGCTACATCTGGCCCTGGTACGCACGTCAGATCTAACACCTGCGAGCCTCTTGAAGTAACTCTATCCCTTATGATTATACATGACCGTCAAAGCCTCTGCAAATAGAGGCTTGCAGCACCGTCTGTGCGCCTTCTCCTGCCGCTGTGTGCCCCTGCTCCTTCTCCTCACCACATTCTTTCATGCTTCTTCTTGTGATCTTCACAGCTATGCAGACCTGAATTCCCCTTCCTTTCATTTCATTTCTCCAAACATGATTTCTTTTCCTTTCTAACCGGATACCCTTTAAAAAAAAAAAGAAGAAAATCTGAAATCCTCTTTGATTTGTCATTCCACCTCTGCTTTTTTTTTTTTTATTTGTTCTTCTCTTCCACTGCCTCCTCACCTTGATATTTTCATGTTTCTGCTCATGTTAAGATCAATCCTCTGCTTCACTTAGACGCGCTGTATTGCCGACGGGCTTGCTGTCCACAGCCCCCCCACCCCCCCCCCCCTCTCCCTCCCTCTCTTTTTGTTCTACTTCAAAGTGAAGAGGTGTCTTCCCTTTTTAACCTGCTCTCCTTCAATCATTCCTACTGTATGGAGGGATCACACACAGTTTGGGGAATGCCGCAGTGAAGCCTCCGCCGTGTCTACCTCATGTCAATACCTCAGCGCCAGTGTATTGACAGAAACCAACTTTCTCCACAGGGACTGACTGATCATGGTCGCCGTGGTCCGCTCTTTCATGGTACTGCTGATCGCTCAGGTGTTGCTGGAAGGTGCTACGGGACTTATCCCCGAGGTCGGCCGGAGGAAATACAGCGAGTCCGGGAAGCAGAGCCCCGAGCGGTCGGAGAGCTTCCTCAACGAGTTCGAGCTGCGGCTTCTCAACATGTTTGGACTGAGGCGCAGGCCGACGCCGAGCAAGCAAGCGGTGGTGCCGCAGTACATGGTGGACCTTTACCGCATGCACTCAGCAAACGGAGACCACAGCACTAAACGGCCCAAGAGCATGGGGAAGCACGCAGATAGAGCCGCCAGCAAGGCCAACACGATTAGAAGCTTTCACCATGAAGGTATGTATTAGTGACATACCTTTACCTGTCAGCCGGAGAGCTCATAGCTCTCTCAGACAACCCAAACCTATATTTAAGCATGACTCAGTGCCTCAACACTGAACTCAGTCTTCACTGTTTTATGTATGGTTAGTCATTTACAGGTGACACGCGTCCAAGTTATTTGTGACTCTTAAATAAGTTTTGGGGGGCAGCTGAAAAAGTCACTGATAGGATTTACAAACAAGCATCTCATGCGTAATCAGCCGAAATTAACGTTATATGAAGTGATGCAACCTTTAAGCAAACATTGCCCCTGCGGAGCTGTCACTGGCTTCAGAAACATCAAGGCGCGGTGGTTTCCCTGGGGTAATTTGTTTCTTAATAATTGATGGTGTTTGCGTGGGCTCTGAAAACAGTTTTTCCAGACACGCACCGCAGGAGCAGGATAAAGGGCGGTGTGCCTTCGCACAGGTGATAGTCATCACCCCGTAACTTCAATAACACACGACGTGACATTATACTAACACGCATTATGACAAAGTTATCCTGTCAGACTGAATTCTGAGTCATTTTTTAACAGGGCTGAAATTAGTGCGTGGTGAAGGAGGAGGAGGAGGAGGGCTTGCGCTCCTTATTCTTTCCAAATCACCCCTCTCTCCGCGCTGTGCGCCATTACGCACGTTCCAATAACACCATAATAGCTCACTTAGTTTATATGCTGGGTACCCGCTGATTGTTGAATTCAGTGTTTCAGTTTAATTGCATCTTACGTCCATGGCAACACATGCTGCTCAGATGAATAAGGATCACACACAACGTTTATAGGGCCTGGGTTAAGTGCATTATAGTTCACCAGTCATACACTACGTGTTTATACAAGGTCATTTATTTGGGACAGTGCACGTTAATAAACAGTGCTGTAAATGCACCACAGTTAGCCAACAGGCTATTTCTCATGTGCAAGTGGGTTATTCTAAACTGTCTTAAATAATCCAACAGGTGACATTTAAATACGACTAATGCTTTATTTATATACTATTAAGTTCAAGGAAACAGAGCGCTTCGTCTATTCATAGTGTTATAATTTTATGTATGATTAAAAAGATCAAAGCATCTGCTGTTAAACATAAACTGACTGTATCAACCATTCAATCTCCTGCAGCCTATGTGCTGGTTTTTACAATATACAAGTTACTGCGTCCATAGGGGCTCTACACAAAGTTCTTATACAGAGTCTTAAGTGTTTGAGTGGGGAAGTTTCCATCAGGGGTGAGTCAGAGGGGTGGCTGAGTGGTTGCTTGGGTGCTCTCCAGAGGCCGAGTGCAATGACACCCAGTGGCTACATTGACACACTACAAACAAGCCTGGCCCGGGCAGCCAGCCCGAGTGAGTGCTCCCCTGCCCACTACTGGAAACGTCTGCCCATGGCCAGCACACACCTTGACACCACTAGCCATTACAAATGTGTTCAAACTGCGTAAACATGCGCCCCCCCCCCCCCCCCCCCCCCCCCGGCTCTTTCATCCTACGCTAACAGAGCTGAAGGATTGTTAGTCTTTGTCAAGCGCTGTTAAATTATTGGCTTCAGTCCAAGCATGTATCTACAGATGTAAGTTCAGCACATCAAAGCTCTAATCATTCATCACATCTCACTGCTGATATTAATTTCACTCAGATAATTAGTTTCACTGCTATCAGTTTTCAAAAATGAGCATTTTTCCGTGCCAAATTGAACATTTCTACTATTACACAGGAAGTGGCTGCCAGAAACAGGTCTGTGATGAATGACCCAACATTAGCCTTTATCTTTTGTTTTGGCATGGAGTGCAAAAAGAAATTAGGAATGTTGATACACTCATATCTGTGGTTCACACGTTTTTGTCAAGCCTAAACTTGTTCACGCAGCCGTTCATCTAAAGGGAGACAGACAGGGAGAAGAGTGAGAGCGCTCCTGCAGAAAGAGACAGAGAAACAAGCGACAGAGGAGACAGAATGAAAAGAGGATTTGGGGCTAAGAGAACAGAGGAAGAAGGAGATTTGGGAAGCTGGGGAAAGGAAGAAAGAGGGGGATTGGGGACAGACCAGAGGGAACGAGAGACGGGGGGCTTTCCCACACCAAATGAGGAGTGATATGCCTAATTGAGGTCTTTGTACCTCTGGAGAGAGGTTTAGGATGAGATGGTGGAATTTCCTAACTGCCTCCTTTGAAAAGGCTCAGAGTTCAAAGTTTGTGTTTATGTTAGCTCACCAAAAAAAGATTAAAAAGTGCGTCTACACATCATCTATGATCTTCATAAAGTGAGAGTTCAAAGTGGCACTGCATTAAAGAAAATTGCAGCTTTTACAAAGATTTCTATCATTCACAGTACAGTCAGGACAGATGTCTTAGATGCACTTTCAGGGATGATAGCATTTCCTGACTTTGAACTGTAAAGAGTTCAAACTGTTGATATCAAACATTGTGCAGCCACATTTTCCTTTGGGGTCTATACATTTTTCTCTAGATCACAATAAATATTACCAGCTTTTAACAATACCATATTTACAAGTGGTATTAGAGCTGGCTCTTCCTGTATATTAGCCTTAACCTAATCAATACTAAACAGGTTTCTATATACTTTTTTGTCTATAAAGATTTTTGATTTCCATGTGCACTTATGGAAATTGTATGCAGCAGTCAGTTCACATCAGGCATGTTTGATCTTATAAATAGATGGAAGCATCCTGCTTTCATCTTCTGACATGTAAGCAGGTAAATTTATGAGCATGACACTAATGCTGTTATTACATCGCCATGATAATTTGTCTGCTATTACTCAGTCAAACATGCAAAGTGTTGTGCCTGCATGACAATGCCCCACACCCACTCACTACAAACACGTGGCAGCTTGGCTGACTGCACAAAAAGAAGGCTGCAAGTTGTAAGTGTGTGAGTGGGAGAGGGAGCAAAAGAAACCATGGGAGAAACCATCCTTTCATGGTTTCATACATCATTCCATGCTCACAGGGGAACCATAAAACTGACAAGGCTTTAATCCTAGAAGTTGCTTCCCATTATTGTACCATGCATAACTGCTTTGTTTCATCTTTGGCATGCATTTCACACCCCTATCGTCTTACAATATGTTCGCCTCTTTTCTGTCTTTTGTAGAGTCTATGGAGGCCCTGGCCAGCCTGAAAGGCAAAACAACCCAGCAGTTCTACTTCAACCTCACTTCTATCCCTGATGAGGAGCTAATCACTTCTGCGGAGCTACGCATCTACAGGGATCAGGTCATGGGAGCAGCAGCCCCAAACATCAGCTCCAGAAACAGCACTACTAGCGATAGTGGTCCTGCTGGTGGCTTCCATCGAATCAACATTTATGAGATATTCAGAGTTCCTGCCACTCATGGCAGGGAACCTCTAGCACGTCTGCTGGACACTCGGCTAGTGCAGGACTCTTTAAGCCGCTGGGAGAGCTTTGATGTCAGTCCCGCTGTATCTCAGTGGACCTCCGGCAAAGGCCACAACCATGGCTTCATGGTGGAGGTACTTCACCCAGAGCAAGGGGCGATGGATGGGGAGCATGCTAAGAAGCGTAGTAAGCATGTCAGGGTGAGCCGGTCCCTGCACCAGGACCAGGACTCTTGGCCACAGGCTCGGCCCTTGCTGGTGACGTATGGCCACGACGGCCGCGGGGACTCAGTGCTCCACACACGAGAAAAACGTCAAGCAGCCCTCCGCAAACAACGCAGAAAGCAACAGCACAAGGCAAGCTGCAAGAGGCATGCCCTGTATGTGGACTTCAGTGATGTTGGCTGGAATGAGTGGATAGTGGCACCCCCTGGTTACCACGCCTTTTATTGCCAAGGGGAATGTCCATTCCCCCTTGCAGACCACCTCAATTCTACCAATCATGCCATTGTGCAGACGCTGGTCAACTCAGTCAACTCAAACATCCCCAGAGCGTGTTGTGTGCCCACTGACCTCAGCCCCATCTCCCTGCTCTACCTGGATGAATATGAGAAGGTCATCCTGAAAAACTACCAGGACATGGTTGTGGAGGGGTGTGGCTGCCGGTGAGCAACGGACAGTGGGATGGAGAGAAAGCGGGAGTGGGAAAGAAAGACTGAAAGGTTATTATGGACACCCGGTTTCCCAATGAAGACGTTTATTTATATGAAAGATAGACAAAAAAGAGCTATTGTGGAAGAAGAAAAAAAACTATATATGAATATATTTATGTCTACGTAAAGTTGGGAAAAATAAATATTTTAATCAGAGGAATATTCCTTTACTGGTTTTGAAAATGTATTTCTGATGTACATTTCGAAATGGGTGCAATACCACATGAAGTATAATGCTCAGATTTTTATTTTGTATTTATTTCTATTATAACCACTTTATTTGTAAATAAATGTGTATTTATCATGAAAAAAAACATGGTCATTCCGATTTTCCAACATCAGCTACAGGGAACCTCACTCGCTGTTGATGTATCTGTGACAGGGGCCAACATGAGCGTCTGACATGAACAGGAGAGAGTTTCGAATTCTGACAGAAATTAGCTGCAAAAATATAACACATGGCAAGAGGCTCACACTGCACTGATTGCAAACCAAGCATTGAACTCTTTTGGTAAATGTAACTGGAAACCAACAACAACAGAAGCGAAACGAGGAAAGTGACGGGGGCAGGTCAGGGTGCCACTGGTGTAATGAACTGTAGTAGGGCGTAGGGTCACGGGACGGGAGTGACAAGTTACAAGCTCACAAATGTGATAGACTCCCAGGGGAGGATTAGAAAAACACCAGAGCATGTTTTCATGCAGCACATCTCACTGCAAAGATCCATGGGAAGGAACTTCCAAAAGCTAGCTTGTTTTTTCAGTTCCGAACCAATATTACAGATTTTTCTTTTTTTAAAGAAAAACTACAGCATTTCTGAAAGAGGTCTTACAGGGCACAAGGTTTACTTATCATGAGATTTGAGAATGAAAGATTGCGAACTATGGCAGCCAGACAACAGACCTTCAGCAAGAACAGAGCCTACTGACACTTTAATTATTTAAGACAAACAAACACACACCTGCACCTGTCCACACGCTGCACATGCTCAAACAGATTCTGCTCCACTTTGGCTGCCTTCCTTTGTCATTTCTGAATCATAAGGCGTTGATGTGTTTTGGGCTGAAAGATAAAACAAAAACAAGGTATATTTCACTCTGAAGCAGCAGATAATGAATTGCAACAGAAACAATACCAAAGATTGACACAAAAAAAAAGCTAAAGAGTCACATTTTAGTCACTAAGACAGTTGGAATAGCTGGCTGGCTAAAACAATACATATGACATGTTGTGATAAGACAGTTTGAAGTGTTAACACCTGAGTCAATAGCATTATTCTGCAGTGTTTGCAGTGGAAACAATATAATAGGTTAGACCCAAACTGCCCTAGAAAACGACATCAAAATTCATAATGCAGCCACAATAGCAGATCAGATAATGAGAGGGAGAAGAGAAACATAGACCAAGAGTTCTGTCTGACTGCGTTTTCTGCTGTGTTTGCATTAGAAAGGACTTGGAGGGATCACAAGGCAGCTCAAAATGCTCTAAATAGAATGTTTTTTATGTGAGCGCACATTGGGACCGTGGAATGTTGGTTTTCAATCTCAGACACATGCATACGCTTGCATGGAAAACCAACATGGTTGTTTTTTCAATCATCTATTCAAGGGTTTCCTGGTGGGCTTTTTCTCTTCAAAAACAAATGTGCATTGAACAAAGATACGCTTGTTACTTATATAGGAAATGTAAATCAAAACATTTCGGAGGAGCCATGAGACTTTATTCACGGGCAGTAAAAACACTGAAATTTTTTTCGCGGGCCTCAGATCGCGTCTGTTTACTCATTCTTATCCTCCAAGGGTGTGCAGCACCAGTTTACTCCAGATGATGCAACGATCCAATTATTTCATTCTCTCCCAACATGCACACAAAAGATCCACATACACACACATGCACCTCCTCCTTTCCTACCACAGCTCAGTTTCAATCTTCTGCATGTGTTATTTTATTCTACCTTGCATCTCCACCCCCCTTGGTCCCATCTGGTGTCCATTTCTCCTCTGCGGATCCCACCATACCACAGCCCCGCATATGGGCTGCACATACCTCTGTCAGTAGCAGCACCGTTTTAATGGACTTCGGGGGGAAGTCACTTCACTGGCAGACTTAATTAACATTTGATAAAAAAATCTTTAGACCCTCCCCCGCCCCCCCCCACACACAAAAAAATAAGAAATTGCCAAGAGTTTCTGGAGTGGCGTGGGGGATATTTTTCGCATAAAAAAAGTGTGAGATTTAGTGGTTTTCCTTTATAGTTCCAGTCCATAAACCTTTCATTGGGTTGGGTGGAAATACTGCTCACTGGGAGGGTGACACATGGGAAGCATGGCTGAAACGCCCCTCCCGCACCCCATCCAAGCTGAACTGGGTTC
The DNA here is from genome assembly GCF_009819705.1 of Hippoglossus hippoglossus. Classification (NCBI taxonomy): domain Eukaryota; kingdom Metazoa; phylum Chordata; class Actinopteri; order Pleuronectiformes; family Pleuronectidae; genus Hippoglossus; species Hippoglossus hippoglossus. Next base: position 13,777,817 of record NC_047174.1, read on the forward strand.
CATTTGTACTGTGAGTTGGCCAGTGTTCTTCCGAAAATCTGGGGTTTCTTGTTTTAGAGCCACATTACTATCAGGCAGCTCCTCAGGGACCACTCCTTAACTTCTCACTAAGAACAGGGGTCAGGGGTCAAAGTAATAAGGACCTATTATCTCCACCATTACTGACTGACTTCCAGGCTCATCACGTCATCACAGGCTAGTGGCTTCAAGTGTGGTCAACCACTGGTTGGGAAAGAGAACATATTTGTTTTGCAGGATCCATTCTGTTTATCCTACGTGCACAAAATGGATTGTAAAAATTATTTAAAGACATGAAAGAAGTCACGATGAGCTAAAAAAAAAAGAAAAAACAAGTCTGTGTGTGACTGTGTACTCCACGATTTAGTTATAAAAGCGAAATTGAGAGATATGTGTTCTTGGCAAAGTCCTCTTCACCTGCTACACAGACCTCTGCAGAGTCACTCTCCGAAAACAGATTCCCCCCTTCCTTCTCCGTGAACATCTGGTAAATCAGTTAAAGGTGTCCTTCGCCTCTTTGTTTACGCACAAACACACAACAGAGGCAGCCGCACGGCTGATGAGCATAACACTGGAAGCTGGGCTCGACTAGCGTGGCAGGGCGCATTCGTTTTGTTTGGTGCGCAGAAAACCACACCAAAACTATCTGCAGCTCCAAACAACCCAAATCATAAGGGTTGTAAAATCATATTTCCAGATTTCTGGCTGGCCCAGAATTGGAAAGTATGTGGCATTCCATGTATCTTTGATGAAACAGAGGACTTGGTCGCTATGGGAGATCTCAGTAGCTCGGTGCCAAAGTGGGACACGAAAATGTAGAGGAGTGAGGAGAGACAGGGGGCCACTTTAGAGTCTTTTCTAACTTCGGATCTTTTCTCCTTCATGTGCGGCACACGCTAATTTTAGAGGTGGTGCACATGGTGTTTTTTCTGTATTCCGAGAACAGCCAGCGAGATGACGTCCAGCATAGCTATGACTGTGGCATCTGTGCTGCAGCTCTGAACACATCAAACAGTCGGGCGTCCACAGATTCAGGAGCAGAGCAAATATGGAAATAACTTTTCCAGAATGACTGCGAATTCGATAGTACTTTTACATATATACAGTCTTAGCCTTTCATTTGTCCACATGCACATGTCTGCAAGACAGTGCAAACACAAATTAAGCATACTGTGAGCACAGAAGTTTGGACCTTTTTAATGTTGGTTCATTCAGACAACAAAATGGTTGTAGTAAATGACAGCAACATTACTAAATACAATTAGTACCTTGCTTTTTAAATATGCACTGCTACTACCATTAGTGTAACAACTAATCATCCCTGCAATCACAGTGGAGTTGGCCTGGAGTGACATGCTGAAATCATTAAGTCTGGCTCGGGCTCAATGGAAGAGACCATAATATGGCCTTATATTCACAGCAGAATAGTCTTACTGTTCAGCTATGGAAGAGTTAAAAAGCTGTCTTATAATACTCTCGAGAACAAGGCAATGAAACCTTAGAAGATGGACAAGAACTTAGGCCAAACACTTTTTATTGATGAGCGATGGGGGGCAGCAGCAGGGGGAACAACCTCATGACATGAGAGCTTTTCACAGTGACACAGTGGATACAGTGCGCAGCTCTCGCCCTATCCTGTTCTCTATCGCTGTTTTGATTGCAGTAAATAATATGAAATACAGTGAGAGAAAATAATGGGGGATTTTGGTACATTTTCCTTTCCTCTTATTTTCGCTGTTAATCTGTAATGAAAAAAGTAATGGAGTTTCAGGATGTGTACATTGCACTTTGTGGACTAACACATTTCCACAGAGGGTACAGGAAGGAGTTCCATGTGGACCACATATGGGCTTTTCTAAAACTGGCTTGAGGATGGATTTGCCTCTAGACACTGATCTAAGGTCAGTGTCATGTTTACTCCTCTGATGGTTACAGTTAGGTTTTGGGTGGGGGGAGGGTGAACCGAACTGATCCTGGAACCTTGCCGAAGGGCGTCTTTCCTACACCCTGAGCTTGAAAGGGGCTGTGTGGTTATGGGAGCGGCCTCCATCTTTGTAGCAGGAAGTGAAGAGATCAATCACAGGGAGCTACATGACATCTCCCAGCATGCCTGTTAAATAAATGTCAATCTCTGCCACAGTAAATCTCACGCATTACCACGCATATGACTTCAAATCAGCAGTCTTCTCTCGGAGCTGGCAGTGATAAAGAATCCCTCATCTATTTTGTCTGATGACAGATCGTAGATAAAAGCTCATAATACACAGTTAATAATGTCAAATAGCTACAATATTTCACACACACACTCCATTTCTCTTATGCATACACACATACCAGTCTACATTAATAAATATTTTTCGTTTTATAAGGCAAGTATAAAATGTTTATGTTTACAGGATCTTTTAATCATCAGTAACCAGTAGGTGGCAACAACCTATCTCTAAAACTGTCTGGATGACACTAGGAAGTCCCTTGAAGTGCTCCAGGTGTGGAACCCAGTCCACCAGGCATCAGTAGATCTTCAAATATAAAAAGAGACCTGTTATTGAGTTGGGGGCCTCACTCGGTGGTCTATGAGAACAAGCTGGTGCAGAATCTTGTGTACTTACAGCAGATTACCAGGGGGCTGCTTCCAGATGCAGTGCACCAGGGGAAAACAGACTGTCCTTCCCTGGGTGGTACAGGACAAATCCACTCCCCACACTTTCTCATTAGCGTAATAAGCTTGTATAAACCACTGGGTTGCCATTGTCAAGGACACACGCACCATCTATCCATCCATCCGTCCATCCAGTACATCTGTCATACATCTCTGTGCTGATGTAGTGCAGGTTGGAAAATGTTGAAATGCGATGCTTGCAAACACTTTTGGTCCAAATTGTATGTTGACAGTATGTGCTTTGTTTTATTAAAATTGCTGTTTCGAATCGTGCATTGTGTATAGTACTTTTCTAAAAATATATCAAAATTTAAAGGTGTACAGTACAATACAGTGCACATCTCTGTACACCAAAAAGGAACATTAATGCTGGAAAAAATGGGAGAGACCGGAAAAGCAAAATATTATGTTTGTTTTGTAACGCTATATGTATAATGGGCACAAGGGGAAAAATAATTTTCCCATTTGCAGCACTTATATTCAAGCAGGCTTTCATCAACCTGATTGCAGAGGGAGATGAGAGAAGCCTGTTTATGTAAAAGAGCAGGTCCACAACCTGAGGGCCCCAGCCGCTCTGCTACGGGGGTGTAACTCACACTCCTTCACCCCGCTCTCCCACAGCCTGTCAGTGGCATGGCAAAGTCTGCCTCAACCATGCTTCCTGTGGACTCACTTCCTGTCCCAGCCCTGCACCTGCACTCCCCTGGGTGATGTCATGGCAGGTTTTCCTTTTGGTGTCGCACTGCTGAGCACACTCCCCATCTGGCATAATGCGCGTATGCATGCGCGTGTGTTTGTGTGTGTACTCTATTAGCATTATATAGCACAGACATCAGTCAATGGAGGTGCAGTGAATGTGGCCCTTCATAGATTTAGTGATGACCTCTTCAGTGACATAAAGACTTTGACGCAAAGTAGACACATCAAAACAGACAGGTGAGGACGAGGATAGTGCTAGATGGAACATTGACTCATTCCCAAAGTGGAATAATTGTGATTCTTTTTCTCCTTTGTCTTCTTTCTTCTGTGACATATAATATGTCCTTTTGTTGCCTCCTTGTGTTTATGCATTCAATTACTTGAATCCCACTGAAAATCCTTCCTGAGCTTCACGTAATGAAAACTTGACCTTTGTGAGAAAGGAGTAGTTCTGTTTTCCAGTGAGGAGAAACAACCTCTAGATGTCCTCAATATCTGTAGGAATAATTACAGTAGGCCTTTCTACCATTGGTGGACCGCAGTGAAAATGATAGATGGGGGGAACACACTACTTGACAGACCCATGAGTAAATGGAAATATTGTATGAGAATGAGTGCATACTTTTTTCCCTTATCCTGGGCCGTAAGAAGTAATGTTTTTTTAACCAAACCAACCATTTTTTTGCTCTTTTCCCCTCAGATTGAAGACAAGTATGTACGTGAACAGGCAGGAAATGCCTCACAGGTCCAGTCAGCAGAGGAGAAACCCGTTAGAGGTCAAGGGTCGCAAGAAGAAGGCAGCAGCCTTATTTCAATTGTCATTTCCTTTTCTGGTACATTCACAGACCTCTTGCTAGTTTCACTCCTTTATAGAGTGTGTTGTAGATCATTAGTTTTTGCTAGCTCCCTGTTGACAACATTGGTTGCTGTAATGGTTGTCTGTGAGAAACTTAGCGCTGTGTCCTCTGGTTTGGTGTCTGTGACACATCCATCTAGCTCTGATCCTGATAGATGGTACAGACCAAAAAGAGGCAAGAGTGCAAGAGCAAAGAAAGACTCAGACCCAATCTGGTTTTCCTTGACATCCACATAACTCCCTCATGACTGGACTCATATCAAGTATATTCATTGCCGGTTTAGGACAAAGCAGTCTTGGTGAAAGTTTAGTTGTCATGCACTGTGGTTATCTAGTATCCACAGTCATGACAGTGGAAATTGATAAAGTATACTTAGAAATGTATTTTCCTCATTAGAATGGGCAGCATTTACAGAGCCACAGTTTACCAACATTCAGGGGTTGACTGAATCTCTGTACTGTCACTGTGCAAACAGCGGGCGTTCTGTTGACTGGGACATAAAATAGTGCTGTTGGGTTTTGGGTTTCCAGAGTGGGATCAGGGCTGCAGTATATTGAGTCCATGTGGGGAGTGCGTTTTTAATCTGAGCCTTACCCACAGTCCTTCCTGTTTCTAATTTGGTGCTGCAGTGGTTTTGTCCCGAGGCCAAAAGCCTCTCTTCCACAGAGTGTCTATTTCCTCTGAAGTGAATAGTAGCAGGTGTGCTGGCCTGAGATCCCTTGAGAAGTCTGCTTATGAATGGCCCACATCTCAGTCTTTCTCACCTGTCTTTGTTTTCTTTCTTCTTCCTTTCATTCTTATTTTCCATTCTGTCTCCCATTCTTTCTCTCTTCTTCACATACTTTCTTTCTTTCCTTGTTGTTATGTCTTCACCACTGTGCGGTCACTCCTTTGTCTCGCTCATCTCTCCTGTTTTTCTTTTATTCATACCCTTTGCTCTCTTTTCTTCCTTCAAGATCAAGGTGTAGTACTTTGATAAGTCATAAAGCAGAAGCTTATGCTGATGAAACAATAAAATACCACACCAAAACAAGGGCAACGCAATCACTTATCAACACAGCCAGACATCGGACATAACAAATCACATACAACAGTGAAACTGTCAAAACATCCAAATTAGGTTTAGAACTCGGTTTATTGAAATTGCCTTTGTTGCGCCAGACAAAATACCACAAATCCTTTCGCAGTAAGAACCATTACTAAACTGAGTAAATTTAACTTAGACAATTACAAATGTATACTCAAAGCAGACATCCCCTAAATAATGAATACAGACATATGCAGAAAGAGGAGCAGGACAATGTGTCTGTGTGAGTGAAAGACTTAATCTTCCACATGCTATCATGAGGCCAGTCTGATAGCTGAGAACTCATCCAATCTGTGAGCAGAGGAGACATGCTGTCACGCTGTTTCAAGGAGGCACTGCGATTGGAATTAACCTATAGTGACCTTCACTCCTCCTCCCCCCTTGCCCAAAACACACTCCCTAATGAGTTGGGCTTGAAAGGGTGCAGCCTTTGTTGTAAGGCAAATAAATCCTATCAGAGCAAAGTCATATTCTCACTCATCTCTGAGAAAAACGAGGCAAAAGAAATCATGTTGGTTGCCAATGATTTGTAATTTAACACAGGGTGAAATGCAGCTGCAAGGCCATTAAGAAAATGAGAGTCTAACAAAAGGGTTGCTTAACTGAAACACATGAACTCTTAATGATGTTTGTGTTCGTTCAACTTTGCTTCCACATCATTTGCCAAAGTACACTTTGGTGTAAAGATAATGTGCTTGCAAATTCTGTTCCCAGATTCTGGGAGTCTGGTCAGACCATTGTCCATTCTGGCTATATTTTCTTTAATGACAATCATAATCTAAATCAATATTAACTGTACTTTAAGAGGGATTTTAACTTTCAAAATTATAGAAATTATTTAAATTCTTGTCATTGTCAGCCACAGTCAACGTGCCTATTCAATGTACTAATTTCTCCATCAAATAAATAGCATTTGACCCTTTAGTAACAATGGAGGTTCTCCAGCCTCTGTTCAGGTGCCCTTCTCCCTCTGCTCTTCTGATTCAGTGCCAAAGTCAACCATTGGCATTTACATTTCCAGCCATGGTGTTTCCGGCATCTGCACACGCTTGTGTTTACACAGGATGTTCAAACTTGATGCAGATTAAACAAATCCAATTTGGAGGCTGAGTTCAATCACCTCCTTTATTTCAACATTAAGTAGATGAAGCTGGGGGCCAGATCACCACTAACATTTCCAAAAGCATTGGTGGGGGGAATGATCTGCAGACCAATAAGTCCAGAAAGTATTTTGAGAGTATTATATGCGGATAGATGTCATCCGCTAGTTCCCACAGGCTTGCATGTGGTTGGTTTTGCTCAGTGTGGTGTAGTTTTTTTTTTTTTAAATCCAGCTCTCTCTGGCAAGTATTGTGGGCCTTCTAAGGGCCCATGGGTAGTTTGGCATTGGTGCTGTTCCCACACTTATGGTGTAAACGGAGGCCTGGCTTTGTGCTCACATGCCCAGACCAGGCACACGTAGCACAATTTTTTGTTATGAACACTGAATTATGGCAGAACTTTTTACTTCTTGTATCAGATAATCACTGATTACTTAAACTCAGGAAACACAGTATAGGTCAGACGCCAATCGGTGCCAAGTTCACTTTCTCATATGGGAGAGTCGACAGCTTCCAAGTTTGGCTGATGGCAGTCTACAGGCTTCCTATCCCAGACCGCTTGTTGAGAAGACTTCAACTCCACGGGATCAGGATTGAGAAGAGAAATGCTACAAAACTCTGACCTTTTCACAAGTAGAAAGGGACCTTTTTGGATTCAGAACAGCAGTCATTTGTTCAACAGGAACTTTTAATTGCTGCTCACTCCAAGTAAGTTTGACTGGTGTTTGTGTCCACACCTGGGTCCTCTTTCACATTTGTGAGGGGTTCTGACGTTCCGTGGCACCTGTTTGGCTATTGTCCAACTGCCCATCTGCTCGTAGCCAATGCTGCCATCCCACTTCTACAGACCAACTCCTTTCAGGATGGCTAGCCGTCCACCTAATTGTATCACATTCTACAGGCTTTATCCTGGCATTCCCTTGCCAGCTAAAGGTTGCCGAAATCTCATCCGCCACATCAGAGGGGCCCTATTAACCCCTGACCCCTGGTTGGTGTGTGTGGACAAGGTCGCTCCTCACACCCAACGTCGGGCCCATTAACACGTCGCCCAACAGCAGAAAAACTATTTTGACGGGCTGTAATTGGCGCTAAGTGATGGTGGACAAAGGCCCCCTCTGTGCTGCCCGCTGGACTGAGCGGTACTGACCACTCTTGGAGCTTCACGCTTGACATTTCCTTTCTGAGTCCAATGTGAGAAGAGAGGAAATGGGGAAGCCCCTTCCTGCACCACCACCTCCTTCTATTTCTCCATCCCTTCAGCCCCTTATGCTATTTGCCATGTTGCTTCTTTGAAAACGTGAGATAATGAGGTTCTAGGGTGAGAGCTGGCCAGAGCAGAATTGCACAGTCCAGATCTGTGGAGGATGATTAATCCAATGGCAGGCCATTCCTTTCAGAGCCAGCCTAATTAGTTTATGTTAGCTGGACAAGGTCAGGGGGCGTGTTTGACTGAGGCCTTTTCTTAAAATGCCACAATGGTGTGATGATCTGTGACTGCAGGTGCAGCAATCAGCTGCTTTAATGTTGGTTTCATTGGGTATTGGCTCGATGGTTTAGTTGCAAATTGGCAAAGACAATGATGTCTTCTGCTAATATTTCATTTTCAAACAAATCTACTGCCATCTGGATTTGCACGTTCTATATTCATGAACTCAAAAGTTAAACTGGTCTACAAATAACCAGGGAAAACCCCTCAGTATTGTATGTGGGATATATGATGGCAAGCCAGGACTTCAAATAACTAAAAACTATGAAGAATAATTTAACTGGTAGTCTTGGCTCACATTATTGTATTGCTAACCCAGAGTGCACCCAGTGAATTACAAACCACGTAGAGTGAGTCATTACGCTAGTATATGAAAGTCCCTCCTCCTTCATTCGTATCACCATTTACCTTGACTGAATTCATACTTATGGCAGATGTGGATCCCTTTAATGATTGACTGTAATCCCAAATTCCCCCTTGCTGTGTACAGCTTGTGTCCTTAGCAACACTCAATGAAATCCAGCCAGGCTTCTCTCACACAAAGATGTATACTTAAGACAGGTCTAACTCCCTTCCCCATAGGCCATGCCATGCTCTCATCCCCATATTTAACAGCCTGACGTCAGACAGGAGCATAGCAGGCAGCAGAAGAGACTTTAATACTAAATCTCTCCCCCTGTCATTACCAGCCTGTGTGACCGCCTATCAGAGGCCCTTGAGTGATGTGGGAAACCCTGGGCCCTGTCCTCCCAACCCCTGTAGGCCAGGCCGCCTGTTCTGTCCAAACCAAACTGAAAACTACAGGACAGGCACAGTTAGGGTTGACATCAATGAGGCACTGGGCTCTTTATGCCCACTCTGTGGTCAGGAGGGGAGAAGCCTGGATATTAATCTCTCTCTCGTCTTTACTCGAATGCTTTTTTCCCTCTTTCCTCTTCTCACCACGCAGGCCGTATTTCTGGGCTCTCCATCCCATTAAGGCTAAATCAAACGAAGGCAAAGACTGTTCCTTTTGATAGCTGTTGTAACTGCAGTTGCAGAAGCATCCTCTACCTAACATGGACGTTAGGTAGAATGAAAATAATGATCTGGCTGGTCCAGAGGGATGGATTGTACCAGCAGCTCAAGTTGAGGTCTGGGTTATTTTTGAAGACAATCTCTCAATTAATAATTGTCTGGATTGTGTTGATTTAATCTGAATGAGTCAACCAAACCTCCATTGGCAGTCAAGACCACTGAATCCCACCATATTTTTATTAAATCCACACACAATTCAAGTGCTGGCCTCTTATTTGCATACCTTGAAAATATGAAGATACAAAAATTGTTATTCCAACTAACAACCCAAACTATGCTTGCAAAGGATATATGCCGCCTTTTTCCCAACACCTGTGAGGAAAATAAATAACCCAAACATGCCAGCTCAATCAGTGCACCAGCCCATGTGATGTGGGTCATTATGAGAGGACACCTGCAGCACCCAGCGTCCCCAGTTGACTTTGTAAAAGCCTCATAACTGGGTGGGGGACAGAGGGGAGAGCTACAGGGCCAGAACCAGGTTTGGCCCCAAAGGCCTTAACTATCACTCCAGTCCAAGGGTTGCCTTTGGCCTTGCTAACTGTTCCATGAAATGGGCCCCAGGAACAGTGCAACAGGCCGCTCACTGTTAGCCAACAGTGCTCCCTTTGTGTGAAAATTGTCAAAGCTGGCTCTTTTCTGCACTGGTCCTGTCCTTCTTTTGAGCCTCAGCTGTGAGCAAACAAAGCTGGCTTAAAGTTTTGCATGATGGTTAACTAGCTAGCTGGCTAGCCACATTCGTGTTTGTGTGAATGGAGCAATGGAGTTTGTGTTTCCTGTGTTCTGCAGGTGCGGCTTCAATTGCTAATGAGAGAAGGCCCAGTCAATGCCGCACTGATGAGGCCATCATAAAAAACGATAACTGTATTTTTCATGGTTTGTGCGTAATGGAGCTCAAGAATGCATAATGTGATCCAAATTCTACATTAAATGCATTGGCAGTCCAGTTATTGAAATGTTCATTGTTTAAAAAAATAACTACAAACTGTTTAAATTTATTTTAATTGTTAAATTGAATCGAAAACCATTCTCAAACTTTTGTGATAAATAACAGCGAAGCATTGAAATAAATGGGATGACAAGCACTGTATAATATTCCTATAAGGACTTAATGGTAAACGTTTGGGATTTTATCTTTTCAGATTTAGTGGTTTTGCAGTGACAATATCTGGGGTATTCTACTTAATTTCTGACTATATATAAGTACATATCCATACATATAAACATTTGTATTAATTCCAAATGTGTCAACACAATACTGTCAGAGAGATTAATATGGAAAATATTGAGATATTAATATTATATTCTACTATATGTCTGGACTTAATCCAAATGTATAAGTACAGTGTTTTTAATTTGCATATTATAATATATATCATTTTTTTCCTCTTCTCTATCTTCAACTGCTCATCTGTGAGTTTATTAGATTTTTTTAATATGGTATCAATATAATTTTATAGTCACTATTTAATTTGTATAGTTTGGTATGGCTTCTACTGTAGTTTATTTTTCAACTCAGTCTTTCCAGAGAATGACAAGATTGTTGTTTGGCTGTCACTATATATACCTTATTCAAACTTGAGGACTGTCAACAAAGGTGTTCAATAGTATATTACATTGCATATAATACAGTAGCAAAAAGCTATATAACACTACAAAAATGAGCTGTAGCTACAATGTCGTATTATATTATTTATATTATATTTTTTCTTATATATTGAGAAAATGTATGTTGTGATTAGGCATTATACAAACAATGTTTTATTGAATTAAAAAAAGTGTTGGCTTACAAAGTCACACAGCCACAGCAAAGTTGCCAACAAGTGATTCCAATACCAAGCACAATGATGGATTCTATTAGCCAATTCAGTCTGAGTTATCATACACCTGGGCTTAATTTATTCCTCTACTATACTTGTACAAAAGCATAAATGATCCTCTATTCATTTCATTTTAGGCACAGACATCATTGCTGTTTATCTCAAATGAAATGTATTGTGTTGTTACAGCATAAAATGTTTTCCTGAAACAGAAGAAACATCTATTAACTGCTATTCGTTACAGGGCTTTATCTGTGGTTGAAATGGACCATCAAGTCACCACAGAGCTGGGTTCACATGAATGAACTCCAGAGAAACTGTGTTCAATTTTAAAAGCCACGTGTAATACCAAGAAGCTATACAACATGACAAAAATTTGCTATAGCTACAACTGCCATGGTAAAGATAAATGCTTCACTATAGATAAACTTTACTAAAGCACCTTTTTCTCTATTTCCCCCTTTTGGATGGAAAGGAAAACCAGTAGCACTTGGTTTAACCACGTTTCGTTTTTCATAATTGTTCCCAAGGTTGCTGTTTTTTATTTCTGGGCTTTCCGTGCCAATATAATTCAATTTCTGCGGCCAAGCTAAATATTTGCAGCATGGCTTATGCTTCTAAACTGAGCTGTAGTTTGGGCAAAAAATGAGGTTTGCCTTGCAAGCAGTGCTGTGTAGACAAGGCAACTAACACATTCACTGCTCATCAACAACAACTCTAGTTCTAGTCACACCATCATTGTCATTAATTGCTCTGTTGTGCAATCTTCCTTGGCATTAAAGTCTTATTGCACTTCAATCCACCCCTTGTGTCTTTGGGCTACGTGCTACACGGTTTGATGGTAAACTGGCTGTTTACAACTTCTTAGGAACACATGACACAAACTGAAGGGAGTAAGAGTCATTTACAGTCAGTTAAATTCCCTGCTGAGAGGCCCTGCTAAATGCTTCTTCCACAGACCTTGCTGGGAAATATTTGCAATGGTTTCCATCCAGATTTGGGTCACTTGGTTCCACATTCACTGCACAGGTGAGCTGGAGCAGGTTTGTTTGGCATTGGTCATTGGCTGTCCTTTCCTTTCAACAGGGCTGGGAAAGCAGCACCACAAACAGCTTGCGACGACAAGAGATGTTTTTGTCCGTAGCTCACCGAGGCGAAAGGACACAGCTAAGCCGCCTGCTGCCAAAGCAGACCCGGTCTCCCAGGACAGTCCCTGGGGGCTACGAGACCTGCTGCAGTCCAGTCCAACAGAGGCAGAAGGAGAGTGAGAACTCTCAGGAGAAAAGGTAACTCTGTCAGCCAGCCGTGCTGCTGCAGCATGCCGATGAAAACAACCTCTTTCACATGAAGTGTGTTTTGGCTTCCAAGGCTGTAATCATGGATGATTAGTCTAAGAACTCAATTCTGGAAGGGGACTATTCCTTATTCCTGTCACAGTGTCATAAATTATATTTACCTACCACCTTTCCCAACTGTCCTGAGACATAAAGGGAGACTTGACTGATCAGTGGAAATCAGGCAGGTGTGTAATATTAATTTAAATATTACAAAGTTAAATACACCTCATTACAGAATGTGTCTGGTCCAGGTACAAACACATGATCTCATGAGAGGTTTAATTTTAGTTTAAGATGTCGGGAAGAAAGATTTATTGAAAAGCCTCTAAGCTAGTTCAGCTGTTACTTTTTTTACTTCATAGTTTAATGAATACAATAACAAAAGTAAACTTTTGTAAAGGGTTTCGGCAAAGTTAAATGTAAGACTTTTTAAGAAAGAAATTTAAAGCCTATGTGAGGTAAGACAGAATCCCAGGAGTCCCAGAATGACTTACAATTCCCTATAATTGAAAATAAGGTAGAGTGGCCAAGTAGAGAATAACCCTCGACACTCTACGTTATATTGCTAACTACAGGCAGGGACAGTAGGAATCCATATCTTTACTACCACCAAGTGGAGTATACTGTTATAAAATAAGACCAGGGTGTTTGTAGGCCATCAGTTATCAGTTTCACCTTGGTCTTGTTTGTAGTTTTATTATAGCGTGCGGATATGTGAAGTGAGGATATATTATGAAATTCATTCATGGAAGTTTTTTTGGCTTGTAGTTGGTTAATGACTCAAGCAGCATGACATGTTACGAGGACTGATGTCAACCGTGGCCAGATCATCACCCCACAACAGGTGCAGCCTTCTCTCTTCCCGTTCCTCATTCTCATCCTACTACAGTTTGTTTTCCCTCTAACATGTGGAAAACATCTGCATAGGTGGTCCCTCTGACCCCCCCCTCCCAATTTCCACCCTCCTCATTTACTCCCACCCCTCAATTCTCTGTCTGTCTCTCTCTCTCTCTCTGTCCCCTTGAGTCTTTCTCTTTTTCGTTAGTGAAGGGAAGCACTGATTGTAAATATGGAGAGGTGTCAGTGCCAGAAGAAACGAACCGCGTATTTCTGGATCCAAGCTGCGAGGTTTACCGAAGCATATTTTTATCATGAAAAGCCAACATGGAATGGGACGGCCGTGCGCAGCTGCTGGTCTAATTTGCTCTAAGCATGTACAAATAGGACGGCCCACACAGACCATAAAAGTGGAGTGGAGGTTTTGCTCAACGCGGCACTTTTGTCTGACCAGAGGCACAAGGATGCCTTCCAAAGAACAAACAGATCACAAAAGAAAAGAGAAGATAAAACACACAGGCACACTCACATGATAGTTTAAAATACAGTGGAATAACTCAGAGGAGGACAGACTCTGCTGCCTCAGTGTTATTCCACAAGTGAAGTGCTTCAAGCACTGTTTACTAGTATCAACTCTATTTCATATTTAAGTGCTAAAGTTATGTAATATGACCTCATTGTTACTCATGTACTACACATTTCAAACTTCCTATCCTCGTTATTATTATTTTTTTATTTGAATCAATGTCTATCATATACTGTATGAATGTATGTATCTGTATCTGTATCTATATATACTGTATATATATATATATATATATATATATGTATATATATATATATATATATATATACATACATACATACATACATACATACATACATACACACTTTTGTATTGTATGTTGCACTATTGTATGTTTTGTATGTGTGTCGTGTATGTACTTTTGTTGTATTTGGGAGAAGCCAAATACAACAAATCCATCAATCCATTTTTTTTTTTTTCATAACATTGTTTCCCATCTTCAGAGCAGCACCAGTGTCTCTGTACATGTTTGATCTCCATACATTTTATTGCACCATGGGAAGTTTTATTTGCTCTTCAGCAATTTGCTCTGGAAACCCCCAGCAGATGCTGTGAGCACTTTACGTTTGAACACGTACACGTTACATGCCTGTGCATGAATACACAGGTACACTCACATTTACATGTGTCTGAATGGGGTTCCCCTTTAGATACCGGATAAATAACGAACTTCAAACAGTAAACTAGGTGCTAATGAACTGGATCCTGACAGGGTTTGCTTTCCGAGAGCAGAGACCCACCCCACAATGGATCCATTCACAGGATCTCAGCCATGGAAAGTGTTGGTAAAGTAATCCCGCTAGAGTTTATGCAACCTTTTCTAACTCTCAGTACGTCTTTCTCCCCTAAGGCCTTTAAGGCCCGGCCAAAAACAACACTGACCTGCATCAGCTGATACAGGCAGAGGCTACCCACATTTGCATGTTTCAAAATGGCACCCATTCACAAACAGTTGGCAAATTGATGTGGGGAGGAAAGGAACACAACGCCCTGCTTCCTCTTACACTGTACCTGTGAAATCAGTCACTGCAACTTCAAAGCCAGTGTCAAGGGTCGTTGCTTCCATGTCGCTCTGCGGCACAGGACGTGGTGGGTTGGAATCTGAACGCCTCCTTGCACATGTGGCCAAATCGCCCGACATCCTCTGCATGCAAGAAAAGGTGTTATTTTATCTTTGAGAGAGTATGGGCAGTGTTCCCACTCTGTGTGCACTGACAAATCGAATAAAAGTCAAAGCATTGCATATGGCTCTATTCAACACATTTGATAGTCACACAGGAACAAAAATGTCAGCTGCTCAAAAACTTTCAAGCGCACCTGCTGAAACTGACAAAGAAGGATAGAGAGAGTTGGACGTGAGCGGGGGCACTTCATCATAAATTCTGCCAACAAAAAGAACAGTGAACTCCCCGGGCTTAATATCTAAAGAAAGCCCACTTATCTGTCTTTCTTTCTTTTTTGTTCCTTTCAATTTTGGACAAGCAGAGTATTCCTGAGGTGAACGATTTCCAACTATCCGTATGTGCTGTGTTGCTCTATATCTTTTATGCATCTGGGCAGCGAAGGGATGAAATACTGCCGGTGACAGGTAAAGCGATACTCTGCGATGGAAGTTGTTTTACAGTAGCCACTTTTCAGAAAGAAGTGCAATATTCAAACATGTGATATCCTGTTCCAAACCACAGCTCAGAGCCGCCTCTCCTCTCCATGTGAGGGTCACACTGTGCTGACAACCTGTATTTATGGCTATCTGACCTGACACCATGAAAAGTTTTATTTCTATCAGATGTTTCCACGCAAGGAGAGGTGAACAAAAAAAAAAAAGGGATATCAGTCTTGGCAGTGTTGTACGGAAAGTTCAAATGTAATTGAAAATGCATGGACGTTTTTGCAAGTTTTACTTCTTTTGCACTTATTAAAAACCTTACTTCTTTTTTTATATTTTGAATTTTTTATAGCATTGGCTGCGGCTTGGTAACATTTTTTTTTAAAGCTTTCAATGGAAACATCAACAAGCAACGACGTAAGATGCCACTGAAGCTCCTATGGCTCCACCCATATAAATAAACAATTAATTTTAGAAATAAAAGAGCCTTTGTACTGAGCTTCCACTGCAGTGCAACGGTTACACAGTCTATCTGAGGAGGGTAAATAGAGATACTTTTATCAACAAAGACTCTATATTTAGTCAACCACACAGCTCTAAGACATAGATCCTGTCTTGACCATCACACCTGGGCCTGCTTGATTCTCATCATGACAGAATTTTATATTATACTGACATTTGTAAAACAAATAACCTGCCAGGTGCAGGCTGTCCTTTCTTGACTTTTCTGGTTTGGTATTTCATGACAGCTACGGAGGTCAGTGAATCACGTTGAAAAAGAAAGTAAGAAACGGGACGAAGACATGATTTTAACAGCCACGAAGAGACAGAAAAAGAATCTGCGCTGTAACACTCCGTAGGCCAAGGGGCAGTGTAGCGTTTATTCCCCAGAGCCCTGTGCTGTCAAGAGACTCTCTGCCAGTGCCGTTTCTCATGCCTCCTGACCCCCTCAGCCCCGGTCCCACAGGATAACAGCCGTGGTTGTGTTGGGATATAGGGGCTGAGGTGAAGGGGATGCGGAACACCAAGGTGAGCGGCGGTTAGTAACCTTATGAAAACAACACCTTTGAACAGTGTTTACCTCTGAACCGTGTATGAGGTCTTCATTGACACGTCAAAGACGGCGGTGAGGTAAGTTAGGGTTCTTGTTGCATTCATTACTCCCCTCTCATCTATCCTACCTCCTCACACACATCCTAAGATGAACAACCCCCCCTTGCTCCATCTCACCCCAAAAGCATGGGGCTCAGCAGCATGAATGGGGCATTGTGATGCGTCTCCGTCACGGCAGTGAATGTTTTCACTTCCATTTGATCCGTCGGCGAGGCTGCTAATTGGGTAAGCGTGTTCCCAGGTCACCAGGAGGTTTCTCTTTCCATAAATACAGAAAGCCGGCAAAGGCTTCTACAGATGTTGTTTCCCACCCGCTTCCAAGTAGGTTCAGACCAGCTTCAGGCAGTAGATGTAATTTATTGTGTCTAAAACCACAGTCCAAAATTTTCCCTTCTCTCTCTCCTCATCACTCTAAAAGCTGCATTTTATCATTCTCCCTGGCACTGCAGTAGAGCTGATATTTGTCCTGTGCTTTAGCTTGGACGGTGTGTACTATGTTGCCATTAGAACCACAGGTGTCATGATGACATGGACGTTACTTTGTCTGTACTCCATCCAGGCCTGACAGCTCCAGATGATGTTATTTTCCATGTGTCTGTCCACCAGTGACACAGTTTATGAGGCTCAGGGTTTATTTGTTTGTTTTTGTCATGGAACTTGCATTGCCTCTCCTACACAAGGACTCAAGACAACCTTGTTTGCCAGCACTAAACTCTCAGCTGGAACAGGGAGTTTAGACAGACTCACGGCAGTGTTGGCTGCACTTGATCGGCGAGGTGTGGTAAAAAAATTGGTTACATGTTTGAAGAAACTGTCCTTTAACTGGAGAGTCTAGGGTGAAGTCCTTGTGTTGGCAAAGACCCATCACGCTGAAATGTCCGTGAATACTCACCAGTTCTAGGGCGGTCCTCCTGCAGCTGACTGTGACAGATTTTCTCCCTGGATAGGACAAATAGTTCATCACTTAGTAAATAATAAAGTCCATCAAAAAAGGAGACAACACTTCTGATGTCTTCTAAGATGGCATGTGGTGCTTTTACTGGACTAAGAAATTAGAGGTAGAAAAAAAGTATGACAGCCAGGTCAGCTACTGTTAGTACATGAACAGAGTTACTCAAAAATATTCCATTTGTGTAAATATGCTGATGAAATTGCTATTTCATACCATGATATGAGTTGTACAATATAATGATACATTTTAATATACAAATACAAAATACAAATAACAAAAAGCAACTGGGAGTATCCTAGAATACATTGCTGTCTTCCAGTGGTAAATTATTATATCATGAGATGAAGGGGATGATAAATATTCTTATTGTTAGTACAGATTGGAATGTGTCTCTCCAAACTGGTTCATAAACTTTCTTCACTCCCCTGCTCCTACAACTCTGACATGGTCCGATGGCGCCACTATGTGGCAGCAGCTGAGCTCTGTTCGTATGTTGTGAAAGGTTGTATTGGATGACAGATAGTCTCAGTCTACTAACAACCACAAGACCTCCTCTCATAACCCATTATTCCCTTACCTTTCTTAATTTCAAATTGCTTATTGTCTCTCTAAAAATAAATACATTCGTGCAGAAGGATCCGTGCAATACTTTTAAAGACTGTGTGAATATTACTGCGGTGCTAGATTAAACTATTCTGGTTACAGCAGGACTAATTACTCTGTGATTTTTGCCCTTCAAAAGACCATGAAAATGATGAATCGCTTAAAACAGTCAAAACAGAATAACAGATTTTTTGACTGTTTGACTAAAAAGTGACAGCCTCAACATCATGTGGATTTATTGCATTACAAATATTTGGTTTTCGTCTGTTTGCTTATAGTACTTACAATAGTAAATTGAGCATTTCCTAATTCACACCTGGTTGACACGTGCATTGGAGAATTAATCATGTACAAAGCAAATATTTATGTAATAACCTCCACCAAGGAATTGATTTCTTTCTTTTGCCAGTTAGAGGTTGTCATTTGTCAAAAATACAAACATTCGTATTATATAAACTAACATAACTTGTGACGGCTTTGCTTAAGCTGCCCAATTGCCCCCTACAGACATAATCTCTTTTTTTCCATTTGATACATGATGTCCCTATGTAGTCGAAGTATGCCTTTTCTTTAAGTACAACCAGGGCAAAAATATATTATATGATCTTACCAATAGAAACCAGGGGGTGGCAGGCTTCACACATGGGCTCACCTCATGACCAAGTCACTGAGAGTCCACATCATGCACAAACTGCTGAAGAAACACACCTACATATAAAAAGCTACAAAATTGGCTGTAACTCAGTGTGATTGGCTGGTTATCAGTAGAACACCATTTGTCCAAATGCCAGCCATCCGTTTTACTGATGTGTATTGTAGTTTCATAAGCTCATAATGGGCAAAAGCCACATTCTGGTGATTCATCTTGAATTACTCATTGGGTGGGATGTGGGAATTAAGGAGGTGTGGGCTGATTCATCGGAGGTAAATATTCATCATGTTGTGGGTCTGTCTACTGAATCCACTTGAACTGAAGAAACACCCCTGATAGGATTTTCTCATTTTCATCATAGAGAAAGAATGACAACAAACTGAAGCATTGCAAACTGTACATGTCACCAAAACACGTCTAAATGAACATTAGCATAACCAAGACCTACCTTAACGTATTTAAGATAAGATTAAACTTTATTGATCCACACACCTGGGAAATTCATTTGTTACAGCAGCAGGCAGGTCAAAATGAGGTTGACAAGAGAACAAAAATATTTAAAAAAGGCAATAAAATTCAAATAAAAAAATTACATAAAAAATGCAGAGTACTTCCTACGCAGACTTAGACTGTTCGGTATGAGCACCGACGTCTTTATTCTGCTGTGCTTGAAAGCATAATTAGATATGGAATGGCTTCATGGTTCGGCACTCTCACGATCCAGCAAAATAAAAAATTGAGAGCATAGTAAAAACAGCTATGAAGGTGATGGGAATAAAGGACTATCCTTCCCTTCAGATCATCTACGAAGGTTCTGTGGTCAGACTGGCTCACAGGATCCTTAATGACCCGTCACACATTCTGTTCCTCGAATTTGACCGGTTTCCATCAGGCAGACGTTACAGAGCCTATAAGTGTAAAGCCAACCGCCTCAAGCTCTCGTTCATCCCAACGTCCATCATACTACTCAATAAGGAGACGAGTTGATTCGGTCATGTATCTTAATAACCCTTGCACTGGTCTAGCACATTTCACACTTTGGTTTTTAAGATTTAATGCCAGTTTCTGTTTTTCATCTTGCTTTCTCCTTTTAGTGTTTTATCATTTTAAAGTGTTTTAGGGAAGGTGCAATATTCAACTCACTTTTATTCTGCATTATTATTCTGGGTCTAGCGCGATATGTCCTTGTGTACTGTGTTTTGTTGTTGTTGTTTGTTGTGAAATGTACTATTCTGCAGCTGCTGTAGCACTTTGGCCCAAGACAAAATTCCCTGTGGAACAATAAAGTATATTTGATTTGATTTGATGTACATTATATACACCAAGAAAAAAACTGCTGTATCCTCCTCTTCTATTGTGTCATTGTTGATAAAGACAGAACAAACTGGTCTCAGGTTAATTATCTACTTAAAAATACTATCAGGTTAAAAGACACTGTAAATAATTGAACACAAGAGGTAAAGGTAAACCCAAAGGTTAGAATTTATTATTTGTTTATCATCTGCCAAGGGACAACAGATGGAAATTAGCATTCTTGCTAACTCCAAAACAAATGTTTGTTACACTAAGTACACAGGAAAAACACATATTTTCAAACTATATAAATGTTCTCCAAAGTACAGTGTATGCGCGCACTGTATTGATATGTTACTACATTAATATGTAACGGACAATTAGAATAATAAGGACTGATGAAGAGTGAGCTAACTGTTATTCTAGCTAATTCTGGTGTTTACTCTGGCCATAGTTTTCTGGTGAGGCGGCTAGCTACGTGCAACGTCTGCGTGACGTCATATAGCTAGCTAGCCCTTTATATTTATCTCGCAACGACTACGTAGCCTGAACGCGTCTTGGTGACATGAATGAAACTTGTGTTATGGTGTGTGACCACTGAACACACTCACCTCCACCTCCACCACTTCCTGTTCCCACCTCCCTCCTCCTCCACAGACAGACGCTGCCCTCCAGCTTTACCTGTGTGAACCAACGGGTTGCGTCTGGTGTGTCCCTCCAGGAGGAAGCCTCATTCCTGCGTCACCTCACTCCACAACACACTTCCAAGAAAAACTTTAAATCCAGGTAAGAACTGTTTCACACTTTTATTTAGTCAGAGTTTAGGAGCTTTTATCCATGTGGGTTTGAATAAAGGTGGAGCCTCATGTGCCTGATGGAAAACAATTGTATGATCCATACTTGGGAACGTGTGATGTGTCTCTAATAGACGCGCAGGTCAATGTTTCATTTATATAGTGTTATTATACATAGTATTTGTCTTTGGTGGCTGAACAGCAAAACCTGATACTTGATAGTTGTTGTCACAGGGTTCAGTTTCTCTATTTCAGACCATTTGGATCAGTTTGAAAGATTTTAACAATACCAAAAAATGCACAATGGTTTTAAACACTGTTTTGTGTTTGGTGTGTGTGTGTTGCAAAGAAGCGTTGTTGTCTTTTTACAGCACTGGAATCCTCCACTTGTCACAGTGTAAGTCCGATCTTTCCGCGTGGAAATGAGACATTCAAATGCTTGTATGTATAAATCAGAGATAACACATAAAGATTTAGAATAAAGAACACTTAACACGCCTCCTTTCAAACATTTTGCATTTGATCTTCTGTTTTGTTTTTTACTTTTTCATGAGCCCCAAATTGCCCTCGGTGCACCTTCCATCACCTTTAATCGATATAGTTTGATATTTTAAGAGTGAGCTCATCCCACTTCCAACACACCTCAACAAGAATTCCCTCAGCAGACGTGCAAGCCCGTACCCTGCTCCCTACAGCTGCAAAGGGAGGGCGCAGCACAAAGAAAAGTAGAGTGTGTTCTCAAAACCGAGCCCTCCAGCAACATAGTTTTACACAGTGTACACATACAACAGGCTACCCAATAAATCATACAGGTATATCTGTTAATAGCCCCAGTCTAAAACGATTGTGTGCTTATGACTTTGCATCTCTTTGTTCGCCCGATTTACAGCGTTCAGGTGTGAAATGGAGAGAGATTGGTGCAGCGTGTGGAGATTGTTGTTTTGCATGGTCTCTCCTGCACCAGATTCATGTCCCTGCTCGTCACACATTCCACGGCTCTACCCTCCCTGCTCCTCCTCCACCCGTCTCCGCTTCCTAACCTGGCTGATTTCATCCATTTCTCTCTTTCGCCTCTTTAAACTCCAACAAACCTCCATGATATATGTGTCTTTTAAGTGCAGAGCTGCGTTGTGTCTGTTCTGTGTCCTCCGGAGTCTCATCTCCTTTTCCTGCTGGCACCATCCAGTACATCTGTGTGTTCACTGATATCTTATTCATAAATGTATGGGTTGAGACGAGTACTTCGGGGGCTGCAGTGTGAACCTGCAGAGATACTGCAGGTTGAAAATCAGTTTCACTTAGAGCAGAAGAACTGAGAGGCCTGTTTGTTAACTGCAAGCCAAGTTAATTTGGAAGTTCCCACAGGATGTTGAGAAACACTTAATCCGCTTACTCATGTTTTCACCGCAGATGTTTCCTAACCTTCCGAGGAAAAGCGGCCAAATGACGTCCCCGCTGTGTTTCTAAAAGGGATCCTCCCAACACTCCTTGTGATGCGATATCTAAACCCCCATGCACGGTCTCCCCTCTTGTCTTTTCACAACAGGGCGATGATCACGGCAGAGTATGGAGAGACCTCATGGGAGCTGTCCGTGCAGGTGGATCAAAAAGACGGAGACGAGTCCATGAAATTTAAGCTGAGGGTCAAGGGAGACTTGCACATCGGAGGCCTCATGCTGAAGTTAGTGGAGAAAATCAGTGAGTGTCTTTGAAAGGTTAAAAAAAAAAACTCTTAATGCATTCTGCCTTCTGGGTCTTACTGTGTTTACATTGGGTAGAATCTGCTTTAAATACCACTGAGAAAGACACCAAATGTGTACGCATGTGTAACAACAGAGGTCAGAGACATTAGAAATCAAGCTTCCAGTTGTGGCTTTGGTCCCCAGACTGCTGCCACAACAGGTCTGTTAGTCATGCCACACCCTTATTTGCCCTGCATTTCTCTACACTGCAGTGGCATTGTTTAGTCACAGTGCACCGGATTGTCTAGCCTCAGGGGCTAAAGTTCAGCCGGGATCTGATATCTTGTCACAATGCTCTGTAACCGTGGAGCGGCTAACCTTAGCAAGGTGGTTTAAAGAGCATGAGACATAATAGATGACTAAGTAGCTTGTCATCGGCAGACGGATTTCAGCCCAGCGCAATAACATGATGTCAGGTCGACTCATAATGCCGCACTTTTATCATGGTCAGCCACCTAGGCAACAGTGGGAACAGGAAGTGATTGTTTTGCTAGCTGTAGTAGTGAGATTTCAAAGTCTCAAAGTCCATTTAAAATTGACCAATAAATGTGAACAATGCCTTTAGATTCCAACAACCCGTTCAACTGGATATATGACAGAAGTATGGTACCAATAATGCCAGTATTATAATAGTATGATTGACTTTGTCTGCAGAGGCTCCACAGGACTGGTCAGACCATGCCTTGTGGTGGGAGCAGAGGAAATGCTGGCTGCTTAAGACCCACTGGACCCTGGACAAGTATGGAGTTCAGGTAATATCTCATTTTTGTATTTTACTCTCCACAAAGCAATTAAAATATCCCCTATAAATGTATTTCTACAAATCCATTTGAATGCCAATGGCACAGTTGTATATCCCTATATCTATTCAAAGCCATACATTAAATTCTCTGTATCAAAGCTCCTTAAGGCAGGGAGAACCATCAGTGGTTTTATATAGTCAGCCACCTGTGGAAGCTTCTGAAATCAAATCATAGCTTCATACTCCATCCATCCATTATCTATACAGATAGACGACCCTCAAAGGATATACAGCTTATCCTTTGAGGGTTGTGGGAGGGGAACCGGAGCCAATCCCAGCAGACTTTGGGCGGTGTGCCCTGGACAGGTTGCCAGTGTATTGCAGGGCCAACATACATAGAGACAAACACTCTCATCTATGGACATTTTAGAGTCTCCAATTAAACTAACTGTCTTTGAACTGTTGGCGGAAGCTGGAAAACCCAGGGAACACCCACACACACAAAGGGAGAACATGCAAACTCCACATAGAAAGACACTGGCCGAACCAGGATTTGAACCCAGCTGTAACAAGCTCAATTTGACTAACCACGTCAACACAGCCCATAGCCGTTTGTCGGGTCAAAAATTCTACCTCATGTTGGATAGGTCAAGGAACTATAGAACTCCTGGTGATAAAGTGATAACATAATGTTATTGTGCAGAAAAAAATCTGAAAACAGTTTGCAAATGAATGCAATGCAAAATTCCCCCCTCGAAAATGGGCACACTGCCGAATGTAGGTGTCCATTACATACACTGCATGTGCAAACATCATTTTATACCACATACCGTGTAAATGTAATCTGCTCCACAGATATTTAAGGAATTACCTCTTGGTGTTAGAATCCATGAATGGGGACGTTTACATTAGCCCAGCCAAGGCTACAAAAACTTCAAATCTGCTCATTAAAGAAGGAGGAGAATAAGTATTAATTTTGCTTGGGCGACTCATATGATTTCAAATATTTTGCTCCCCAGTCTGATGCTTTCCTGCGCTACACACCCCAACACAAACCCCTGCTGCTGCTGCTTCCCAACATGAAGACCATCATAATGACTGTCAGCTTCTCCAGTGTGGTCTTCAAGGCGGTGGGAGAGATCTGTCGAGTGCTCGGTGAGTTTCTCCGTCTTTTCTGAGTACATTACCCCTCTCTTCTTTCTGCTTGTGTGATTATTAGGACTCACTTGTCTTCCCTCAACCTTCTGCGTTTTGCTCCATTCCAGGCCTCAGGAGGGCAGAGGAGCTGTCCCTGCTGAAGCTTCCAGATGATCCCTCCAAGAAGAAGAAGAAGAAAGACAAGAACTCAGCAGAGCAGGACATCTGGGACATCGATTTACCCAGTGGGGGAGCAGGAGGCCAAGGTACCGTGAAAGACATGAATGTGTCTCACAAAAGGCCGGCAGCATCTCTGAAGAAATTATACACTAATACTCCTGTATTGAAAAGAGAAAGATGCACTCATCAGAAAACCTTTGAACCTTTGAGGGTCGTGGGACCCATCCATAACAATTTGACCGAATGTGGTCTGGTGTGATCGGATCTATATCCGAGCTAAGTGCGTTCACACCTGATTGTTTTTGTAATCCACTTGAGATTGGATTACAAAAACCACATGTTAATACCAGGTGTGTAAGGGGCCTTTGGCCTTGACAGAGGCGCTCTACTTTAAAGTTTAGATGGATTTGATGAATTTAGAACAAGGGGAGTGGTTCCTAACCTGGGTTATGGGCCCCCTGAGAGGAATGCAGCGCGCTGGCAGGTTAAGGTTAAACTAAAACTGAATAGATCATTTTAAAGGAAAAAACAAATAATATCGGTAGCTGCTGCACTGCATTAATTGATGAAGCCATCAATAATGTAAGAATATATAGTAATAAGAATAATATAATAAAACAAAAGTGGTCTCTATTGCTAGTGTCACTGTCAAGATTCAGTTTAAAGCAATACTATGTAACTTTTACCAAGCAACAGCTCCCTCTGCAGCCACATGTGGTGATTCATTATGTTGGGTGATAAAGTGGTTTTCATGTGGAGAAAAAACAAAGCCTATGACTGTGTTGAGAGGAGCTCTGACTGAACTGAACGGTGAATGTTACCCATGATCCCCGGCGTCTGGTCTACTGTACTGTTCTATGGAACTTATTGGTTGAACTTTCTTTAACTTGAAGGGATTTTGACAGTGAAACTGACTAAATGTAGTCGGCCAGAGATTGCCTGCAATAAGATATAAATTCTGGTTATTGAGGGTGCAGCATATTTAATTTTGTGTTGCTTTGGCTGCAGGAGAAGAAGTGAAAGTAATAATATCCATTTCCAGTACACTGCCTGCTACTGAGATCTACAGTTTTCATCAGTGAGATCTGAAAGAATTGTTTAGTGTTCTTCCTCAGTCCTACGCTGAATATGCAGCTCAGACTTCACTACTGTAAAAATCTATCTAATGAAGAACTTTAATCTCTGCTGCCTCTAAGGTCAGACCAGGTTTTACCTTTCAAGTTCCATCATCCTTTATTTAGTGATTCTTGTCCTCCCTGTCAAAGTTTTATTACCTCCGCTCTGTCGGTTTTCTTTGTTTGTTGGTTCCTTGGTCAGCAGAATTGCGCAAAAACTACTAAACATATTTCCGCAAGTCATTGTTGATGGGTGGAACATGGGCCAAGAAGGAAATCTGTTATGTTTTGGGATGGATCCAGGGAAATTATTGTGAGATAGGTTGCTTTTTATATTTTCACTGATTTTCCCTGGGAATAATGCATTGAACTTAATGTTGGCATTAGCAGACTGCCCTACAGTGACAAATAGGGCTACAAACCTGTAACTACCGCCAATATTCAACTGAAATAATGTTGATTCAATTGGGAATACCGTTTATATGTCTCTTCAACAGTTTTAGAATCTATGTGTAAATGTACTTGGTAGTTGGTGCAGAATTTCAGAGTTCTGTTGGGCCTTGGGAGAGCTATTCGCTCCACTGAGTGTTATTCTAGTTTCTTTGTCTTTGAAAGTTAAAGTTGAAAATTATCTTTTGGTTTCATAAGTTCTTTTGACCTAACACTCATTTTAAATGCTAATTCT
The DNA here is from genome assembly GCF_009819705.1 of Hippoglossus hippoglossus. NCBI lineage: Eukaryota > Metazoa > Chordata > Actinopteri > Pleuronectiformes > Pleuronectidae > Hippoglossus > Hippoglossus hippoglossus. The sequence goes on from NC_047174.1 coordinate 13,803,994, forward strand.
TAGCAATTTATGCTGAATCATATACTTTTTAATGCATGCATGCATTTATCAATCCTCTATTTTCCCCAAAGGCTTCATGTACATGACAGCTACCTACGACTCAGAGAACAGGCTGCCTGCGTCTGCCACCAGCCAGTGTTTTGGAGAAATCCCTCTTGCTGACGCTCAGCCAAACTTGCCGCCCGCTGAGTTGGCCAAGATGTACAAGTCGCTCTCGCTAGTGGACAAAGCAGTCAACAACGCAGGGTAGAAACACTGTTGATTCAAAAGTGGTGCTGTTACACAATTTGGATGATATTTTTCTATCCTCAGCCCATATGATTCGTTATTGTTGTGATTGACAGGTGGTTGGACTCGTCTCGATCCCTCATGGAGCAAGATATTCAAGATGACGACAAGCTTTTACTTCGGTTTAAGTACAATGTTTTCTTTGACCTCAATCCCAAAGTAAGTGACCCAGAATTTATCAGAATTTATTTGGGGGGGGAAAAATGAAATAACAAGGACAGACTTTACTTGAAATTTGTGTCTGTGTGTGTGTCTGTGTTTGTGTGTTTTAGTACGACGCTGTTAGGATAACTCAGCTGTATGAACAGGCCCGCTGGTCCATCCTGCTGGAGGAGATAGACTGCACTGAGGAGGAAATGCTCATGTTCGCTTCACTACAGGTAAACACCTCCTCGTCATAGTTGTGAAAATCATTTGAAGGGGATGTATATTGTTTCATACTCAAAGGCAGGTTAGATATGCGAAGGTAGTTATTGTACAGCAGCTTGTCCCCTTTATTATGATTTCCTTGCATTGTCGTGTCAGGGCTGGTCACTGTTTTAGCCAATAAGAATTTTAAATAGTCAACTTGCTCATCACTGGAGCCACAATTTTCCATTGTCAATTTATTGTGTACAAAAGTTTATGATAACTGTAAAGTTTTAGCTGTGGCTCTCACTGTGTCTAAATGTCAGCCGGTCTCAGCTGTTATTTTGCAACCGTTGGGACAGTGATTCAGAAATCACAGTGATTCAGAGGGAGATCAGCGTTGCGCTCACCTACACACTGATGCAGCGGCTGGCTCACAGGGCTGTGCTCCAACCTCCCTCTGACTCACGGCAGCTTTGCATAACCTCTAAAGTCGTGTCGGAGATCTTCATAATGGCTTATACTTTGAAAAGTAAATGTTTGATCAATGTTCTAACAAGTAAAACCTCTCTTTTCTCCTCAGTATCATATTTGTAAACTGACCATGTCGAGTGAACCACTGGACCGCTCCAACGAACCAGAGATAGATGAAGTGGAGGCGGCGCTGTCCAACCTGGAGACGACGCTTGAAGGCGGACACCCGGACAGAATTCTGGTAAACATTTTTTTTTTAGAGCTGCGGTGAATATTAACAGTAATTTCCAGGTTTTCTGGTCTGTTACAGTCGGACACCTGTTTTTAAGCTGAAGTTGATAGCTAGGCCTCTGATGATTGCATGTCTTAACACGGTGATGTAACGAGAAGACACAGGATGATTGACTGTTGTTTGACCCGCCCCCAGGAAGACATTACAGACATTCCAGAACTGGCAGATTCCCTCCGGCTATTTAGGTAAAACCACCTTTGTACACATTTTACTGTCTCACATGAACATGGCCATCTTTTTTTTCTGTTCCGCTTACAGCCTTGTCTTTTTTGTGTCTTAAATCAGGCCTAAAAGACTGACCCTGCGGCCTTACAAAGAATACTGGTTTGTGTTCAAGGACATCACCATTTCCTACTACAAGAACAAGGAGACTGCCAATGGAGAACCCTTAGAGCAGTTTCACCTCCGAGGTTAGTGAGAAGAAACGATCTGGAAACCCTGTTTTAATATCTTTTGTGTTGTTGCGGATCAATAACCCTCAGTTAAAGCAATCTCATTACGTTTGATTATGTGAGTAATTCTTCTCATAGGGTAGAAAACAAAGTTATTCTCATTTCCTCATAATGAATATAAAGTTGTATGAATTCACAGTTTGGATTAGATTGTGGTTAGAGAATTAAATGAATTATATCCCGGTATTGAAATGACAAAGCACAAAATCTAAGATTATGTGGTAATCACCATAGTAACTGCAGTTTTATTATCTATAAGCAGATCTACTCTATCCCACTGCTCTGTATCGGCAGCTTAAGTGAATACAACATATATTCACATATCTTCCTCCTCATTTGACAGGTTGTGAGGTTGTTCCCGATGTCAACGTCACAGACAAGAAGTTTGGCATCAAGCTCCTGCTCCCAGTCGCTGATGGGATGAACGAGGTCTACATCCGATGTGACAATGTAAGGTCCAGCTCCATATCCGTTCGCTCCACAATTTATGAGATTGCATTCTTTGGTAACTGGAATTAGCAGATCATTTTGTCACTGTTGTACTGTTTTACGCTCTTCAGGAAACACAGTACGCCAAGTGGAAAGCCGCGTGCATCCTCGCCTCCAAGGGCAAGACGATGGCCTACAGCTCCTACAAGTCAGAAGTGAGAAACATCCAGTCCTTTTTGCAAATGAAGAGCCTGGCGCCCCCTCCCGGTCAGGCGGCCCCCGACCTCGACACGATGGAGATGAACGCCGAGTGTTTTGTTTCCCCGCGCTACGCCAAAAAGCACAAGACCAAACAGGTTGGTTTGAGGCTCAAACCAAAGAGCTCGACTTTGCCAACAGCCATCAGTGTTGCATCACTGTTATAGTTAGGAAAAATGTTTGCTAAATCTGCCCGTCGTGATTTTGTTTTAAGCTTACAGCTCGTATCCTGGAGGCCCATCAGAACATAGCACGGCTGTCGCTAATGGAGGCCAAGATGCGCTTCATTCAGGCATGGCAGTCACTTCCAGAGTTTGGTATCAACTACTACATTGTCAGGTACGGTGCAGTATATACATGTCTGTGTATACTAATATACATTTAACTTCACTTGAATGATAACTTGAGGGATTATCCTTTTCTACGTGATTCAGATTCAGAGGCAGTAAGAAGGATGAGCTTCTGGGGATCTCGTACAACCGTCTGATTCGTATTGACATGTCCTCTGGCCTTCCTGTCACCACGTGGAGGTTCGCCAACATGAAGCAGTGGAATGTCAACTGGGAGATTAGACAGGTGGGCGATCCTTTCACCTGACTCAGCTGTTTCTGGGTTATTGCATACAGACAGAATTATCTCAGAGACACGAATACCTAATCTACTGCATGTAATTCCAGGTGACCATAGAGTTTGACCAGAATGTGACAATAGCCTTCTGCTGTTTGAGCTGCGACTGCAAGGTGGTGCACGAGTTCATCGGCGGATACATCTTCCTGTCCACACGAGGCAAAGACCAGAACGAGTCACTGGATGAAGAACTGTTCCATAAACTTACTGGAGGACAGGAATGAGATTAGATATGAGACTGTGCTTCTTCGAGTGCAGCTGTTGTTTATTTACGTAGCTGTTACAATGTGAGGGTTCCGTGTTGCAGTGTCAAATCACAGCCAAAGAAAATGTCTTACTGCGTCACAGTCAGAGATGATACATCGTCACTCACAGAACAACAGCATCATTTTTTGTCATCATATATCCTCCCTCAAACAGTGATAACAATGTACCCTGCACTAGAACAATAATGGTGTTGATGTAAATATGTAGTGAAGATTTGTCTTTCTCTCAAAACTTGGATGAACTTAAGATTTGTAAGAATTAAGCTTTTTTTTTTTTTTTTTAAAGGTGAAGTTATGTCCTCATTTCAACAGACACAATGTTTGTAAAAAAAAATATTAAAGGGTGTTTTTATAATTCACTGCTTGTTTTGCATCTGTTCAACCGCTGAAACTCAAACTGAATTTTCTTTTTACATTTAAGGTAAAACTAAAATTTCATTGTGGACATATAATCAGATGTTAATGTGACAAAGAAATGTCGTACTTTTTCTTGAATATCCTAATATCCTTCTTGTTTTCTGGTGCCACACAGCATGAAAACCAAAAAGCTCTGAGGATGTGTCAGATTCTTGAGTGATTTTATGAACAATTTGACTTTAAATCTGCTTTTAGAAACAATGAAAGCTTTAGAGAAATCTTTGAGACATTCTTTGCGTAGAGAAGTCTGATACTTGATTGGCTGCTATTTTCTATGTGGTGGCTGAACCTATGTATTTTTAATGTACTGGTATGCCATATGTTTCACATTGGTAACAACCTAAATTATTATAGTCATAAATTAGTCTGCACTGAACTTCAGCCAGGAGGTTTGAGTCATTCCAACCCACACTGACCATTTTGACTTAACGCAGCAAATCAATGCTACTTTTAGCATGACTGGCAGAGGCTTTTATCCAAAGCGACTTACGAATCATTGACAACACTAAGTTTCACATTGCTATACTTATGCTGTATTTAATTCAACTTCAGTCAAACTTAAAACATTTTTTCCTGACATCACTATGATTTAACCTCTGACTGTCATTAGGTAATTTGAAAATTACTCACAACTCTCTAGCTGTCTCCCAGGCTAGATCATTTATTGCATTTTGATCGAATCGTGTTGTTGTGTTGTGTAGGATGCTGTCTTTTGCTCTTGTCAGCCACCTCACTGCTGCACTGCTCTACACTACACTGTGGGCTGGTTGAGTTGGCACACCATTGAGAAGCGGTTATAAAACAGCAGATTGTGGCCCCATGGTGGGATGACGTGACACATCTGCTGGATTGCATTTCAACACAGTTTATTAACAGCGTTTGGGTGCAGAATAACTGTTAACTGAGCTGGAAAGCAATCCAGCAGTATCAGTGTGTGTAGTCTGTAAACATCCAGCTTGAATTCAATACAGTGTTTGAGAATTTATCACGCAATATTGAACTCTTTTTTTGTATTGTAGTATTTTTAAGAATGCACATCACCCGTTTGCCATCTGTTCACACATTTATGGAACATGTTGTGAAAAATGCAAAACATGTTGAAATATGTTTGGTTCAGTTAATTCTTTCTATAAAAATAAATATGTACAATAGTATATTATTAAACATAACAATGTAATAAAAAAGCATATTTTAACATATTATAACTACTTGCTATACTGCACATAACTTTCCCTCATAAATATGTGAATAAATGTAAAACGGGTGAAGCGCAATAGACTTAGAGTCTAGAATATTAGCTTTTTCATAATGTGATAATTCATAAAAGTCTATCATAATCATCTCTCTCTCTCTCTCTCTCTCTCTCTCTCTCTCTCTCTCTATTTATATTTATATTTATATTTATGTGTGTGTGTGTGTGTGTGAAACATATTACAACTACTTTTTAAAAACATATTACAACTACTTGGTATATTCCATCACTGTAATGCCCTAATCCTAACAGGAAAATACAAGTTGTGGAACCAATCATGCACGAAATTCGTGAAAACAGATACAATTTATGAAAAAAACCCTGGGTGAATATACCCTAGATTTAATATATAAACTAAACTATGAAACTAAGCTATATTCATATATTTCCATCAATTTATCTTAAAATAAAATGAATCTATGTTCAGTCCAGTCCTTGCTTATCGATGATTCAAATTTCTACACCTCTACCTGGCCTCATCGCACTTCGCTCCTATTGGCCGCCGAGCTCAGCGACGCGTCTCCAGCGAATCACAGACGGTGACACTGAAGCGCGGGCGCTGTCTCCACTCTGCAGTCGATTGGCCGTCCTGAGAAGCAGAAAGGTACGCTAACACGTGGGAATAGTAACTCGTCGTGTTTTGCTCTCACTTCAGGGTCGTTTCGTGCCTTCTCCCCACGGTGCCTTGTCCACGGAGACTCAGCGCGGTTAGCTGAAGGCTTCAGTTCGCTGGCAGCTCCGCAGTGAGCCGCTTTATCTGACCGATCATGGCGGACAACGGGGACGACGATGCTCAGTACAGAATCAAAGAGGGAGACTACGTAGTGTTGAAGCGAGGCGACATCTTCAAAGCTATGCAAATACAACCCAGGAAGTAAGTTATAAACTCTGGAATGTAAATATTTTAAATACAAAAGGAACCTCAGATTGTTATCATTTATTAAGATTTCTTGACAGGCAGGGTCCGGGTCCTAGCGAAACCAAAACTGGCATCTCACAAAGTGACGGATGCATGTGACCGTGTTTGAGCTTCACAACACTGCAGCCCTACACAGTGAACTGGTTCATCCCTGGTTTGATTCCCTCACAGGAAGGTGATTTTTGAGAAGCAGTGGTTCTTCTTGGATAAAGCAGTGGGTCATTTATACAGCACCAAGTTTGAGATCCTGTCCGGAGGGAACCTGCAGCCCAAGAAGCCGAAGGACCCGGAGAGTCCTGGTGGTGTGTAACACAGCAGGAGCATTCAGTACACCTGTCTGCTGCCTCCAGTGGCATTTTTCATTTATCTTATTTCCACACTGCATGTGCTGCGAGAGCCCTTGACAACAAGTTGTTCTTTCTTTTCACTCACAAGTTCTTCTCATGTGTCCTTTACAGATGCAAAGGAGGCAGGCACAGACAACAGACACATCCTGGATGATGGGAGATCACAGAAACTGACCAGGGACGACATAGAGACGCTCAAAGAGCAAGGTCTGAAGGGCCAGGTACATCAGCAGCCTTGAATTTACACACGTACAAAGAGAAAATCATAGCACGGACACTTATCAGGTCTGTTTTAATAAAGCTTTTTCACTCCTAGAATTCTGGACCAAGGTCTGAATGAGGGTTCATGTCTTTGTGACATTGTTTACATTTGATCCAGTTAGTTTTGATGTGACATTGCAATTCAGGCAGCACACTATAGACTTTTATATGACATGCATACGTCCTGTCCTCATCACCTAAGTTGGCTGCGTCTACCTAAACTTGATGTTTGTAGACTGGCGTGCGTCTGACTAGTGTGTGTTATCTGCTTAAACAAAGAAAATTAATGAATTGAACGTAAATGAACATTTCATTAATTTTGACGGTATGGATTGTTTCTCACCTCCTCCTCTTGGTTTGCCATAATACAATATCAGTATGGTATTCCTACCTGCATCACAAACGTCAGGTGCAGCTTAGTTCAAATGCATCAAATACGAGTCCTCGCTCAAACATGATATCGTTGGAGGTGAAGAATGCAAGCAATCGTGTGAGCCTCTTCCGCTTCTTTCACGCTTCCCTTTTCTTTCCAGCATTTGGTCCAAAAGTCAGAACTATTCACTATGCACCTGTCACACCTGTTATTATAGTTCAGGCTAAAGTAAAAAAAAAAAAAACTTCCACACACATGTTCTTTGGGCAACGTAGTTGAATTTGAGTTGATCCACATACTCAGTGGTAGTTCTGTTAATACACGCTCTATCGTCAAATAATCTGCAGCTGAGAATAGTCTCCAACAAATGCACTTTTAAATCCTGTTTTGAGAAATGTGTGCTAAAACCTTCAGTTAAAGATGTGTCTGTGGCAGAAATGCCACAGGCAGAGAAGGGAAATCGAAAAGTATTAAGATGCGATCGAGCACATTGCTGGTTTCTGTCTCGTCTTTGGACACTTATCTTTAAAACTATCAGATAAAATTAAGTGTGTTTGTGTGTTTGTGTGTGTGTTCCACAGGAAATCGTTCAGCAGCTTATAGAGAACAGCTCCACATTCAGAGATAAGACTGAGTTTGCTCAGGATAAGTACATCAAGAAGAAAAAGAAGAAGTGAGTCACTTCCAATTACACAAACTCAAACTGTTACGGACTAGGAATAATGCAGAGTGCTGTAATTAGTGTTATCAGCTGTTCCCGTCTCGTGTTCTTCCAGGTACGAAAATACCGTAACGGTTCTAAAACCGTCCTGTCGCATCCTGGCTATGATGTACCACGGCCGGGAGCCGGGGAAGATCTGGTGAGTCAGCACGTGGATCAACAGAATGTGTGAAAATGGCCTTTTAATGAGCAGGAAGATGTGGAAGTAAGATGTGTATGTTTCTGTGTAACGCAGCCACCTGCGGTATGACTCACTCGCCCAGATGTTGACTCTAGCAAACATCCACGCTGGCAGCAAGGTTTTGGTGTTTGAGACTTGTGCCGGCCTCGTGCTGGGCTCCGTCATGGAAAGAATGGGAGGTAATTAAGTCCTGTTAACTCTCCTGCTGTTTTACTTAAAGATACTTATACTTTCTATTGTATTTTGTTCTGAACTTTCTAAACAAAGCCCTTTCTTTGCCCTCTGCGTAATTACCCTCCATTTCCTCCTCATTTAGGCTACGGTTCAGTGATCCAAATGTACCCAGGAGGTGGGCCCGTTCGAGCGGGTGTGGAGAGCTTTGGCTTCCCTGCACATTTCCACGATACGCTGCATGACTTTCCCATCTGCCATGTCAATGCTCTGCTGGCAGGGACTCTGGACACTGCAGCCAAAGACCCATGTGCTGGTAGGACCTCCCTGTTTTTTTAAATCATCTCTCAAAGATGTTTATAGGTTTGTTTTCACATGAAACAGAGTCACTACGAGCAAGTACTGAAATGCCCCCAAAATACCAACCGTTTCCTGGCATTTATGCTGCCAGTGCGTGCGAAAACAGGACAAAGTAACTTCATATAGAAAGATGCCTGTAGTTTCTTACCAATTTGAAAAGTCTCTTCTCAAAAAGTGCCACCATTGTTGGGCGTGTTGGCCTCGCTTCGTCCATATCTTTAAGCTTTTAGAAGACGTTTATAAATATGGTCGAAATACAAGCAGGAGTGTGGACAGAAGGCTCGGTCTGTTCTAGAGAATCTAATGTTGAGCAATGTCTAAATGAGCCATATCAACTGATTAAAAAGTCTTATGTGTTCCTCTGATAACTATTTTACTATTATCTTTGCCATTTATAAACCAAAACATAGACTAGATTAATCTGCTGTTTTAGAGAATAATATGCAGAAAAGGTTGTGATTCATTTTATTCTGACACTGAACTGACGTGTATAATTCCAGATGAGAAGCAGTCCAACACGGCTGAGGAGCAAAACCCGCCCGAGGCAGGACCGCGGGGCAGTCCGGAGGAACAGAGCATGGAGACCAATGCTGGTGATGACACCGCCGCGGACCAGGAGAAAAAAGAGAGGGAGAAACTCAAAGAGGCTAAAGTATGTCCAATATTTACTAACCCCACTTTCATACAAATACTTTACTCATTTACTTTTATGCTTATAATGAGAAGGATGTAGTCATTGGGCACATCTGTAAAACTCAAACTGAGTAAAACCATAATTTGCTCTTAGCGAAGACAGTTGACGTACGTGTGTATTTGCATATAGAGCGTGGAAATGAGATACCACCTATGAACACATGTACTTAACGCTGTCCAGGACAGATGTTGATATCAGGTTTGAACAGGTCCTTGTGTCTATAAAATCATTTGTTGAAAGAAAGACGATCCATTGATGTTTCCTACCTGATATAAAGTTGCCTTTTTATTTGGTATAATCAGGGTATCACCAAGAAATAGAAATGGCAAAATTTAATGTGGCAAAAAAGAGAGTTGGGGCACTGATTTGTTTTGTTTTCTTTCTTTTTTTAGGCTCAGGGAAAAAGGGTGAAGCTGGAGGAGAAGCGAAAGAAGCTGGCAGCCGCCGCCTCCCTGCTGGAAGGCAGAAACGCAGACGGGTTGGTGTCAAATTGTTTATTATTTAGTTCTCCTCCCCTCCGCTGTTCCGCTCTTTTCAGCATCAGCATCTCTCTCTTCCGACTGTCTGGACTGCACCGTGTAGTCAACAACGGTAATTAAAACTGATCCGCAGAGATGAAGATTTGATGAATGATAATTAAAGTAAAGTTAATCATCTCCATAAAAGTCATGATAAATAATTTGCCTTCCTCTGAGCTCACGCACACATTACTGCACGGTGCCCGTACAAGGTGGACAGAGTGGTTGCCTTGCAGTTTCCTGTCATGTTAAATGAAAAGGATTTGCTTCACAGCTTCTGTGTAATTGATGGATGTGGTGTTGTGAGGGTCAGATGAACAAGTATTGATCTGGTTAGGCTGTTAACTTGCCCCCCCTCTACATCATACCAGCCACATCATACACACCACAATAGATTTTCCACATGTTCCTAAATCAGAGTCTTTTTTACCTGACTGTCATCTCATTATAGGAAGTGAAATGAATGTCTGCAGTAGGAAGGCACTAAATCCTGAAGCTTTCCAGTGAGAAGTCACATGGAGAGAGATCCCCTACCTCCACATTTCCAATAACGTGTATTTCACATCAGACATGTTTGCGTGATCATCCGTTTCTTTTGAATTACAGGTTGATAATCGCCAGCCGGTTTCACCCGTGTCCCGTCCTCATGGTCCTGCTCAAATTCCTCTCCCCCTCCAGGCCTTTCGTCGTCTACTCCCAGTACAAAGAGGTACGGTCGTCATGACTACTCGCGTCTGCTCGAACCAACGCTATCGATGTCCTTCACAGAGTTTAGTTTAATTCAGCTGAAGGATCTCTCATTATCTGCCTCTGCACACGGGTTTTATTGCTAAAGAGTTCCAGCGGGAAATGTCCTTATTTCATTACTGCGGCCGACATCGCTGTCCCTGCCAAGGAGTTACAATGCCTATCACGTCCCTGCACTTATTACCTGTATTGTGCTTATGTTGCTAAAACTGTGTGTGTGTGTGTGTGTGTGTGTGTGTGTGTGTGTGTGTGTGTGTGTGTGTGTGTGTGTGTGTGTGTGTGTGTGTGTGTGTGTGTGTGTGTGTGTGTGTGTGTGTGTGTGTGTGTGTGTGTCGAGAGTCATTGCATCTGCGGTCGTCTTCCTTAATGCCTCTTTTTCATTCCCCCCCTCAATCTCTGCAGCCTCTCATCGAGTGCTACACAAAGCTCAAGGAACAAGGTGGTACGGTCAGCCTCAGACTCGCAGACACCTGGCTCAGACATTATCAGGTAAATTAGTTTTTACGCCTCCACGCCAGCAACAAGCTGTGGCCTGAGTCCTTATGTTTTCAGGTTGACCATCTGTCCAAGGTTATATCCCATTCTTCCTTATCTCAGTAACACTTTGAGGGGAGTTTCATTACATCTGTACGACAGACTCAAACTGAAGAAAAATAAGAAAACAAATATCTCAAGATGATAAAGCGGAGCCCTACATTTCGAAGACTCGGATGAAGATGTTAAAAAAGCTTTGGGTGATAAGTGCCGACAGTGGTGTCGATGTGCTTTAAAACAGCAGCCGCAGAATTAATACGTTTACATCCTTCCCTCCGTGTGCTGCGCCGCCTCTCACCAGAACGGGCGGAGATCTCCTGCTGCGCTGTTCATGTGTGAAAAGGCAAACTCCGGAGAAAGTCCAGACTTCTTCGTGCAGACATTCTCTAGAGTTCATGCCTGAAAACGACGTATGCAACAGCGCCCTCCGAAGCCACAAATGGTGATTAATTCTGTCAAACTCTGCTGCTAAAAGCAAGTGTCGCTTTAAGTTTATCATGTCTTTCCCGAAGAATCATGATTGCAGTCCTTCAAGTGTGGATTTACTGGAGTCACCCCTCAGGCCACATCTCAGTCAGTGATATCAGGGCAGGTAATCTACATTTGGCAGAATCAATTCTTTGCGATAAGATACTTGTCACTGCCTCGAACCCCATTATCACAGACCCTCCACAGCATTAACTCCCACTGCCCCTTTTTTTGTACTTTTGTGTTTGCATACTCAAGAGTTTTTTCCCCTTCAGGACCAATGTGTTATTTCCTGCAGCTCTTCCTGTAGAATTAATGCATCCTGACTTTCTGTGCCGTGCCTCTAGGTGTTGCCCAACAGGACCCATCCTCTGCTGCTGATGAGCGGTGGCGGGGGCTACCTCCTCTCAGGGACAACGGTCGCCACGGACCGCGCCAAACCCGCAGGCTCCCAGCGAGCTGATGAACCAGCACCAAAGAGACTGAAAGTGACAGACACTGAGGGATAAACAAACACAGAAGCATCAGATCTTCTAAGGGCACATTTCTAACGGCCTACAGGGATTTTTCCTCCGGGCGCTGACCTTCCTTTGTGCTGAACTGATTTGACACATCTGTGATAAGGGAGACAGAGTGTCTGCTTTGCACACATCAAGCCTCTTCTCCCGCCTTGCATGTTCAGATCAGTGCAGAGGAAGGCGTCATACTAAGGAGTCGATTGTAAGCCAGTTTAGGCTCTCGGAGCTCAGTGTATGTTTTATGGAAGAAACGGCGGAAATAATCATTTGCGTGCTGAGAGAAACTGACAGGTTTGTGTCTCACGCCTCAAGACCTGGTGTAAAAACAATAAGTCTCTCCAGCCTCTAGGTTATAACCTTTTTTTTTTTTAACTTTGTTATCCCTGCAGAAAGTGCCATTTGTTTTATGATCCTGTTGCTTATGAAGCTTCACAGTGCGCTACATCTGTATCTTTACAGAATAAAAAAAGTACTAAAACATTGTCTGAAAGCTTTTTGTTTTTGTTTTTCATCAAAAAAATAATCATAATAAAGAGAGATCTTTGTTTGGTCCCAGAATAACTCCCTTTTATTGAGCACAGACTGAGCAAACTCTTCAGAACACAATTATTCCAATAATCTGTTCCAGATATATATTATGTATTATTTTCACATTTTCTCTTTACATGTATAAACATCAAAACCATTCCCATGCGGATTAAATTGAGAACATCAAAATATCACAAATACAATGATAAACAAGTTGGTATTTTTTGGCAAGGCTCCAGGTTTTGTTTATGTTGGTACACAGTAAGCACACTGAATTGGCAGACATGCGGTAGGACGGCAGCTGCAATCCTCAGATGGCGTCTTCATATGCTGTCCGTCCTGGCTTAAGCACTGTTCTCATGCAGCTTGGTGGCGATTTTCTGGAACTCCACGTCCATGGCTGCTAGGTTTCCCAGATCTTTATCCTGAAAAACACGCAGTATTTATACATGAGTGATTAAATACCATCCATTTTGCTGTCATACCTAAAAGAGTGTGTTTTTGATCATGTGTGGGACATAAATCTGGGGTGAATGAATTGACCCCTTTTCTCTAGGCCTGCTTCACATTTGCCTAATAAGCAGAATTTGTCATTTCAGTTGATAGAACCATTATCCCTTGAGCTGTAGCGCTCTTGAAATCATAAATAACCGCCCATGGGACGAGATGGGGAGGTATCCACGGCCTTTGCTCTCCTTTTAATGGGCACATTACAGTTTGATTGCCCTGGGAGGCTATAATCACGAGATTCCTAGTGTGGTTATTGCAGCAGTCGTGAATGCTGGTGAGTGCAAAAAGTAAAAGTGGGACAAACCAGCCCAGTGAGACTAGAGCACATGTGAGTAATGCAGGAGTAGATTGTGAGTATGACAAGAGTTGGAACGAGTCACTGCCCGGGCTTTTCTCTGGTGTCTCTGGGACATGCTCGTGAGGGACAGTTCTGGATGCCCATTTGCGCAGATGCATATTCACTGATGCTCTGTGGTCGTGAGGGCTAAATCCTGACATCTCCGTGTCAACTGGAGATTTCCATAATGAGCCCGTGGCTGCTTTCCCCCCCCAGTGAAGCTGATTGGTGGAGGGATGAGCTTAATGTCCGCACGAGGTCATTGGGATATATGGTGGAAACTGTTCATGGAAATGGCTTTAGACTGAAAATGATATGTTGTGTTTCTTTTATCCTTCTCTTTCGCCATTACTTTTAAAGTATGTATTGTTTTATCTGCTGTCTTTGGATGTTTACACTATTAATTTGCTTTGCTGTGATCTTTTAAATTGTATTTCCACTCTCCTCTTTGTGAAGCACTTTGTAACAGCTGTTTTATTATCATTATCATTATTGATCATCGATATTATGCAACATGCAGGTGTATCTTCAGGGTAGACTGTTTTATTATAAACTTTTATGATTTGCATTTATACTAAAATGATCAATTTCTGCCTGAACCCTTGCTGCTGCATAGTGCTGCCATCAGCACAGTTAGATCTACTGTAGATATAACTAAGTATTCTTCCTAGACTTCTGTACAGTGGCCTAGTTAGAGCTTTAGCAAAGTCAACATGACAGCGATTGCACCCCCACATCAGCCATAAAGGTCTTTTTCTTCGCAGTTAGTGAGTGCAGTGTTTACCTCCTGCGGAGTGAGGGCTCTCTGGTGCGTGCTTCTCTTTGCAACCTCCTGATTAGAATGGTCGGACAGCTGGTTTATCTTGTAGCTCAGCAACTTGGCCAGGTCGTCCATCTGAGCACATTCAATGCAAAAATGTGTGGTCCATATAAGGATGCAAAGAAACAAAGCAATTATATTGTTCCCGTTTCATACAAGCAGGCAGAGAGTGGAAGTCGTCTCATCACGCTCACCTTAGTTGCTGCGTGTTGATCTGAATCCCTTTTAAACCAGGCGGGATGGTAGAACCCTCTGTAAATCCAGGGATTACGCTTCTCTGCCAGATACCTGAAAAGCGGCTGCAGTTAGATGCTGAACTTTTCATGCCAGTATATGCAGGGATTTGTTCATTTTCACTATGCAAAAGTTGATTTTGATTTGGCTGCTATTACTGAACACTGCAACGTTTTGTGCACTGGGATGCAAAATACAGACATGCACAATTTAAGAGACAAGAGAGGAGTACCTCAGGGCTTCGTCCCTGTCCTTTGCAGCCTCCTCTGATCCCTCTGAAACACCCCTCTGTTCCTCCTCGTCCTCTGATGAGTCTCCACCGCGTTTGTGAAGTTTCTTTTTGTGGTGGTACCGGTGTGTCGGCTTCCATATGCGCTTTTCCACCTCTCCCTCTTCTTTTCCGTGTCTTTTGTCAAACCCCCAGTACTCCTGGCTGCGTTCTCCGTCCGCCTCGTCTCGTCTGTCCTCTGAGAGTTCTTCATCACGTTTGGTTCTCCTCTGGTGGTACCTGCCAGGCCTCCAGTTCCTCTTCTCTCTTCCAGAGTCAAAGTCCCAGTTCTCCTGGCTGCGCTCTTCATCTGGTTCTTCCCTGGCTTCTTCTGAGAGCTCTTCATCACGTTTGCTTCTCTTCTGTTGGTACCTGCCAGGCCTCCATTTCCTCTTCTCTCTTCCAGAGTCAAAGTCCCAGTTCTCCTGGCTGCGTTCTTCATCTGGTTCTTCCCTGGCTTCTTCTGAGAGCTCTTCATCACGTTTGCTTCTCTTCTGCTGGTACCTGCCAGGCCTCCATTTCCTCTTCTCTCTTCCAGAGTCAAAGTCCCAGTTCTCCTGGCTGCGTTCTTCATCTGGTTCTTCCCTGGGTCCTTCTGAGAGCTCTTCATCACGTTTGCTTCTCTTCTGCTGGTACCTGCCAGGCCTCCATTTCCTCTTCTCTCTTCCAGAGTCAAAGTCCCAGTTCTCCTGGCTGCGCTCTTCATCTGGTTCTTCCCTGGCTTCCTCTGAGAGCTCTTCATCACGTTTGGTTCTCCTCTGGTGGTACCTGCCAGGCCTCCAGTTCCTCTTTTCTCTTCCTGTGTCAAAGTCCCAGTTCTCCTGGCTGCGTTCTTCATCTGGTTCTTCCCTGGCTTCTTCTGAGAGCTCTTCATCACGTTTGCTTCTCTTCTGTTGGTACCTGCCAGGCCTCCATTTCCTCTTCTCTCTTCCAGCGTCAAAGTCCCAGTTCTCCTGGCTGCGCTCTTCATCTGGTTCTTCCCTGGCTTCCTCTGAGAGCTCTTCATCACGTTTGGTTCTCCTCTGGTGGTACCTGCCAGGCCTCCAGTTCCTCTTTTCTCTTCCTGTGTCAAAGTCCCAGTTCTCCTGGCTGCGTTCTTCATCTGGTTCTTCCCTGGCTTCTTCTGAGAGCTCTTCATCACGTTTGGTTCTCCTCTGGTGGTACCTGCCAGGCCTCCAGTTCCTCTTGTCTCTCTCATTGTCAAGACCCCAATACTCCTGGCTGCGTTGTTCGTCTCCCTCTTCTTCTGATGGCTCATCGCCACGTTTGTGAAGTTTTTTCTTGTGGTGGTAGCGGTGTGTGGGTTTCCATATGCGCTTATTTCTCTGGTCCTCCACCTCGTTCGCATGCCTTTTGTCTACATCCCAGGACTCTTGGCTACGTTCCTCCTCTGGCTCGTCCCTCTCGTCTCCTAAAGACTCCTCATCTCGTTTGGCTTTCTTTTGGTGGTATCTCCCAGGCCTCCATTTGCTCCTTTTCTCCCGCTCTTCTTCTGCGTTCTCATCTCTCTTTTCCTTCTCGTCACCCAGACTCCAGGACTCTTGGCTGCGCTCGTCCTCTGGGTTTTCCCTCTTCTCCTCCACGGATTTCAGGAGTGCCTCGATGTCTTTCACATCGGCTGTCTTTGTCTCTGTATCCTTGGGCTGAACTTGGACCACCTCCTCATGAGTTACTATCCCGTCCCCGCTCTTCTTGTCCAGCGGGACTTGTTTAACCCCTGTGACAGAGCAAAAGAAAGATCACGAGTGAAGTATAGATCCCTTTAAAATTTCCCTTAGAGACACGTTATGATGGATTTGTCATTTAATTTCAGTCTAGATCAAATTGATTGTGACGGCGAATCACTTCTGTCATATAAGAGAAAATGTTCTCTTGAAGGTAGAAGTGGCATGAAAACTGTGATCATAATAATCTCAATCACTCTTTTTTAATGTTACCAGCTGCTTGGCAAGATATTCAGCGTGACTGTATTTTTATCAGCTTGAATCTACCAGCTCCTCAGTGTGCAGCACATCAACAAACAGCATTCTCCTTAAATGACCTATTTTAAATCTATGTAGGCTACATATTACAGTATTTTAATGTTCTATTCTGAAGCAACATGGGACATAACAGCTACCCGTGCGCTACAGACCTGCTTGGAGAATGTCCCTGCATTCCTGATCCAGCTGAGAGTCCGGTGTGGAGAGAGCTTTGGACAGGACCTCAACCAGGCATCGTGTTACCTGCAAGAAATCAAACAAACTAAACATGCAGCTCCATGCTCGCATCCAGGATTCACTTTATAATCATTGAATTTTATCAGAAAAAAACATACCACTTCTTCTCTCTGACCTTCTTTCCCCACTGGAAGCGCTAGATTTTCTGCATAAGAGGAAAGAAAAAGTATTTAAATGTGACATAACAGAAAATGGGTTTGTCTGCATGCATTCAAATAGAGGAGCCGTCTCTGCCTCTGTCCGTGGTCCTGAACTGACTTCCACTAACTTCAACAGGGAAAAGCAACAGTAATCCACCAACCTGTCAACAGAGCCGCCACCGCAACAACAAGAAGAAGTCTCATGTTGGGGCGAGGATGAGATCAGGGTAAATCCCACATGTAACAACAGCAGCCGTGCCTGGGAGTCCCGTCTCTTCGCAGCAGCAGGAGAGAGCTGCGCTGCTCTGGAGCACCGGAGCAGAGGGGAGCGCCTCAAATAGGCAGGAGGAGTGGGCTGGGGGAGCGTGGGAGGAAGCCTCCAGGCTCACGGCTCCCTTTAGTGTCACGACTCATTAGACCTGCAAGAGAGGGAGAGAGTGTGAGTGGACTGGAATTGCGCACGGTGTCGACATTTCATGACAAGCTCGTTAGAAATCCCGTTAGTGTCACGTTTCGTTCAGGTGATGTGGTTTTAAACTGGTTTTCATCTTGTGTTGTGCGGTAAATGCCACAAGACGCTTGAGGACAAACCAGGAAGATTTGTTAATCCTGCACCATGACTTTGTGTTTATTTATCATTCATCAATTGTTGCCTTTTAATCACAACTTGAGGTTTGATTCTTACAGTTTTTCCCTGGATCCTGCTAGTCCTTGATTATCTTGATTTTCTTAACCATGTATTAATGAGCCTGTTAGTATAGTGCATGTCTATTTGGAATGGGCTTTTTTCTTGTTCTGTGTTGATGCTCTGAAGCTACTTAAGAATTATTAGTGAGTCCTCCTCAAACAGTTCGACAATATACTGTCACTTTGTATTGTTTGTGTGCTGGACAGCTTTTAAAAACATGGGTAGAGTGAAGTTACCAAACTTTTTGTTCATCCTACCTGGTTTATCTGCATTGAAGATCTCATGTTAAAATTTGTAAAAATGGGGTTTATATATAAGTTTGAATGATTTACTTAACTGCTGTTATATTTCCATACATTGCATGTCTATGGCTATTTCCGAGGTCTGTTAAGTAATCCACACAATCTTCAGACCCAAGTTCACAAACTTTCAAAATCAATGCTCTGTAATTCCGCTCGGTATAATGTATTCCATCAACAAAATTAACATTTTCCTTTTACTTTGAAGACATACTTGTAAAGAGGAAGTGATTCTATGAATGTTGTTGCCATAACGAAGATCACATTTGTGGAATTAGTAGGTAGATACTGAAACGCTTCTGTGTCTTTGGTTTGACTGTCCGCATTTATGTTAGACCAATACAGATCCATGTTATATTAAAAAAAAACTCTATTCCCCGCTGTGAACACAGATTAGAGATCCAGGCATCTTTCGTCTGACGTCTGTTTTTCTGTTTTTAATATTTTAATGTCATAACCTGATTCAGCTCAGTTATCCCTCTGTTGAAATGCATCATTTCAAGTTATGTGGAAAGCCCTCTATAGTGCTGCTGCTGTTGCATTAAATCAGATCCCAGACATATTCACATTATTACTCTGTAATTAATTCACTCAAAATAAGATGCGTATTTTCTCCTTTGTGTTTCAGAACAGGCATAACAATGTCTCCCGTTGAAGTTATGTAATACAGCCTTTTTGCCTTACTTGTATGCTGTCTTAAATTAATAAATATATGATAATGTGCAATTTATTAAACAGAGTAAATGTCACAACATGTGCAGCTGAGGGGTTTGACCAACCCTGAGTCCGAATTAAGCCCAACTGACTCCTCGGTAATTCCAATATCTCATTATATTCCTCATGAGATCTATTGAGCTTCAGCATCAGCAGAGGGAAACTAGTTAATGAGACGTGGATCAATAGCGGTTGTGGTTAACAGTTAACAAGGGACATGGACGTATTAGAGGACTGCACTTTTTCTGCATATTTCCAGTTGCAGACCCAGTGATGCTCTGACCAGAGTGACTGAATGTCTTTTTTTAAAAAGCATTGCTGCAGAGAAAAAATTATAATTTGTGTTTGTATATGTGAAAGGACAGTGATCTTATCCTCACTTTGCATTTCTTCTGTTTCTAATTCTGTGAAACTAGGCTACGTCTGAGCTGTATCTCAATCAGAGACGGCCGCTGTCTCCTTGGGATGAGCTGACATGTGCGGCGACAGAGCTCGAACGTAGTGGGCACGGCTCAGCGTGGCTCAGAACATTCAAACTGACAACTACTGGCATCTTCTTTTTTGTCACTTTGCATAATATTTTTGTTCTCTTGCTTTCTTGTGCCGCGTTTTGTGCAGTGGCACATGATTGCAAATTATGTAATCTGTATTTGTACATTAGTATATAGAAATATTTATATGTATATACATGTATATAAACAGGTAGGAATTCACCATAGAATACTACTATACTATACTACACTATATTATACTATAGTGTACAGTACGATAATGCACTGTAAATAACTATACTATGCTGTAGTGTACTGTACAATACTATACTATACTATACTATACTATACTATACTGTAGTGCACTGCACGTTACTGCACTATACATAACTATACTATACTATATAGTACTAGTATGATTTAAAATGTAATTTTACATGGGGTTTTTCTCAGCCTTGACCTTAATGCATATGGCAAAGCACATTCAGTCACGTCTCAGGCACCATGAGCCCAGAAACTGCAACAGCTGCGAGCGAAATGTGAATGTCCTGCTCTCTCATCTGTGCTCCTCATGCCTGCACGACTGGTCGCTGACATCCATCTTTGTTTCTGCAGACGGCCTCCACTGTGGTCGCTGAAACAATTACTGCTCAGAGCATAAAACAATAATGTCAGGCAGTGAAACTGAACATCCAGTGCAGCCAGTGAACCTGGTCTTTTGTGTGAAAGATAGAGGGATAACTTTCAATTTCACATGCACTGTGCACAGTGAGAAGTAGCAGCAGCAGCAGGATAACGGCACTCTGCAATTTCCTCTTTGTTCCCCAGGGAGCAAGTCATGTCTGTGACCGAGGATCAGCGCTGCACTGTGAGCCTTCCAGCCACTGGATATCAAAGGCAGTGAACCACTAAATTATACAAGTATCTCGCTCGGGACAATGTGTGTGTTCCCCGTGAATGTTTGTGCACTCGCATGTGACACCGTGTATGTGTTTGTTTGTGTGGCCGTCACTGTTATTGCTCCAGGCCTGATTAATATTTTAGTGAGCCATGAAGACATAGGCGCTTACAGTCAGAAGGCGAAGGAGGGGGGGGGATTTCAGAGGGAAAGCTCAATGTGTTGGGATAGGCTCCGAGAGCACGACTCGCAGATCAGTCCCTGTCTGCGACTACGCCACTCCTTTCATCACGACAATTTACATGCATGAGCAAAAGGCGAGCGGCAAAGTGCCACGCTGCATGAAAGCCTCAGCCAGGCCTTGATGTTTGGTGGGGACAAGCTTTGTGTTGGGCTTTGATTATAGTCCAGGAACAATGGGGAGTATTTCTGTGGTCGCCTTTGGTCAAATAAACTCACTTTTAACAATAGGAGTCTGTTAATGTAGGATTATGGATTCTTTTGTTAAGTAGGAGCTTTTATTTATAGCACAGTCTCATGTCTAAAGGTCTAAAGCAAAGGATTCTCACCAATTAGTAAACATCTATCAATTTCCAGGATTAGAAAACAATGTAATTAAGAAAATAATAATCATACATTTTTAATTAACAAAAGTATTAATGCCGACTTAAATGACGTGAAAACTTGCTGAAAAACAGTAAACAAAACAAAATTAGAAAACTTGCAAGAAAATGTGTTGTACTACCAGCCCTCAAGAAGCATCTGTTAGTGATAGAGACAGTAATACAACACAATCAATATTATGTGTTAAGAACTACTTATAAAATGAAAAGCAACCATTGGATGGATTGACCTAAAACATGGTACAGATATTCATGGTACCCAGAAGATTTTGGTGGCCTCCTGATGACTTCCCTGTGTCATCAGAAGGTAACATTTGTCAATTATCCAGTCAAGTATCTCAATGTGTGCAGGACATTGACTGAATCGATCAGTCTTGGTCCCCAGAGGATGGACCTATAGACATTGGCAATCCCTTAATTTTTTCTCTGGTGCCACTGTGAGGTCGTCATTTGTAGCTTTGCGTGAAATGTTTCAACATCTGGACTTTCATTACATTTGTACCTACCTTCATGGTCTCCATGGATAAATCCTAATGACTTTGATGACCCCCCCCCCCCCCCCCCCCCCAATGTTTCATCTATCGCCTATTTGTCCAATACTGAGGTTTCTGACCACACGCCTGCAAAACTAATGACAGTCCCATCAGCCTCAGCTGAGCAAACATTAGCATGTTAGCTCTACGTTAAACGTGGTAGGCATTAGCATGTTAGCTCAGCCTTTGTGCACATATTAGCATTTGTCTCAAATTAGAGTTAGCACTCAGGTAAAGCTCCCACAGAGCTGCTATCAAGGATTCATTGACACAGGGGTCCTCTTCAAGACAGAACATTAAGATTATACTATACAGCAGCACTTACTAGGTCGTATTTAAGTGGTGCATAAACTAAATCAATAAACACTCTTAGAGACGTTTGTACTTACTTACAGTAAACCAGCAGGGTAACAGGTGAAGTGGTGCGGAAACTGAAGCCGGATAGGCTGCACACTGCAGGTATCATTACAAAGCTGCTTGGCTGATTATGCATTAACAGGATGATCGATACTTGTATCTTTTACACAATGTGTCTGTGTTCCCAGATTCATCAACTGTAGTGTTAGTACCTCTGCTATTGTAGCAGCAAGGGTGCTTCTCAATACAACGCTCAATAGGACCTCAAGGGCCTGTGCAAGAGTGAAATGGCCAATAAAGAGGATTCAGCTCTGAGTTATTGTGTAATACGGGATGTGAATTATCCTAATTACCAGACACACCGGTGAAGGCTTATTAAAATATGTTTCCTAATTATAATCCTTTAGTTCCCCTTCACTTCTCTCTGTTTTTGAATTCAAATACGAATGAACTCCACAATTAAACATCCTGAACTACAGTGACCTGTGAAAAAGTGTGTGTGTGTGTGTGTGTGTGTGTGTGTGTGTGTGTGTGTGTGTGTGTGTGTGTGTGTGTGTGTGTGTGTGTGTGTGTAAAAGTTGCAAGCTTGAGTTCCTCTGCCCTCTATAATTCAGACAGTGTTTTGGTAAAATTTCTTCATTCCAGTAATACAGAGTAAAAGTGAAGATCTTAATGAGATCTGTGGGGAAGAAAAGGATCATGACTAAGTGAAGATAAATCTGATTAAATTATAAAGTTGGGAAGAGGAGGACAGTGTTTATGAACACAAGTAAAAATTGGAACTATTGGATTTCACTCCTCGACTTGGAGGACTGGAGCTGGAGGTTTCACTCCGAAAGGACGAATTTTGTTTTATTTATTCATTTTATTTCATTTAAATTTTAAAGAGCTCTACTTTTGTGTTCTACACTTATGTATAAAATTCACAACGCAGTGCCGGTAACTCCATACTCCACTTCTCTTATATTTGCTTTATTTCCAGAATAAAAATCAATTCCAGACAATATCATTTCACTGGATGATTCTTTTTTCTATATGGTTGTGTCAGGGTGCGCAAAAATGGCAAACGTGAACCCAAAAGCACGACACTTGAGCAGTCTTAGGAATAGCAAGAGTTCTGGTTTAATGGATGATCAGGGGTCAAAAGCCAGGCAGACAGTCAGAGTCAGCAAACAAATCCGATAGGGAGCAGGCGAAAAGGGAATCCAGAGTCCAAAAAGGCAGGTCAGAGCGGAGATCAGGCAGAGCAGTGAAACAAGAGATAACACTGGAAAGCTAGGAAAAACACACTAGACAATCTGGCAAAGAACGGAGGAATTGGGCCGGTATATCTACTGGGTGACTGATGACTGATAGAAAGCAGGTGAGTCTTGGGGTGGGGCAGGTCAGGTAATGGGATCCGTGGGAAGAGGTGATGCAGAGCAGGGAGGAGTGGCTGAATTCTGAAAGGACATGAGAATTAGTATATGTAAAACAAGATAACAGAAAATGAGAACGCTATGAACCGACTGAAGTTGTGACAGGTTGACGGTTAACTGAAAAGTGCTAATGAAAGCCACATGGTTATGGATGATGATAGGTCAACAACAGCCCAAAGAGGAGGTTAATACAAAGTGTAGATCAGTAGCAGACAGGAGGGATTTATTAACCTCATTAAATCCGTGTCCATCATGGTTGTAAATTGATGTTTTGTTTTGATCATTCTTTTTATGGTCCTTTTAATTGTAGCTTGATTCATTTGTTTATATAATGAAGACATGCAACAATATAGGGGTCATTTGATCAGAGGATTCAACTGAATTGCTAAACTCTGATTTGTGCTTGAGGAAAGAAAAAGTAAGTGAAGCCTTTGGAATTATCTGCACTTATATATGTTATTCTTCTTTTGGTCAATCATGTCAATCGTCATCAATTATTAATTTATTATTCTCATCTATAATAATTACATCGCTGGAACATTTACTGTGTAGGTGAGAAAAACGTGCGTGAACTCAAAGGCTAATGACACTAATAAAAGCTAATTGGAGTCAGTGGTTAGTGAACCTATGAAACAAGATTGGAGGTGTGGGTTAGAGCTATCCTGACCTATATAAAACACTCTGATGTGATCCGTGGTCATTATTTGTCGATAAAGCTCTGTAACTTAAGCTTAGTCTAGAAGAAATAATGTTCCCACATCCATTAAAATAATAATAAATGAATAATTTGATTTTCATAGTGATGATGTTTGGACCCAAAGCTCTTCTCTTTCCTAAAACACTGCTGCTGTTGCTGCCGCACATCTGAGAAGATGCTCACAAAGCTTTTGTGTCGAACCTCTGCAGTAAATAAAACTTTTATCGGCATGCTGCTGCATATGATTTCCATCGTGATATGCGTTTTTTAATAATTCATAGATCTTCATGAAGAAAAAAGGCATGTGTAGGGGACTAATATTTCTGAGGTTGTGCATTTCAGTGCAGATCAAATAAATCTCCACAACTGGTGAATTTAAATGTGGTCTCATAAGGTCACGTTGGGCCGTAGTGAAGTTGCCCGTTTTCCACCAAAAGTAAACCTAGTGCTAGTGCTGAGCTGATGCCAGTTCAGAGCTGATTCAACTTGTGAACCTTGTAAGAAACCAAGTTTTGGTTGGTCTTGTTGGGCAAGATAATCCCGCCCCCAGCCTCTGACGTAGAAAGTTCTTTCTTCTAGACCAGCAAAGAATTGGTGCCACGCTGGAACCAGTTGTTAGGCTGAAGCATAAAGAACTGGTTCCAGATTAGGCTCTGACTCTGAACCAGCCTTGGTCCTTTAAATATCTTGGTGGAATAGGGCTATTAGTGCTCTCTAGTTTACTGTAAGAGATATTTAAAGGACCATTCACGTCCTTCCATCATTCCGTTGCTTCCTTTCTTAGCAGTTTCAGCAAGTAGTTTTTTGTTGCTGTCTGTACATATGACTTCAGTACTTTACATGAAAGAGCTCACTGGAGAGAAAACGTCTTCGGTTTCCTAATCTGTTTGAGGCAGGTAACAGGCCAAACAGGCAGGTGCACAAATCGGCAGGCAGACGATGATCTGAGGTGAAAAAACAGGAGCCAAGATTTGTCGATACCGCCGTGTAGTCAAACTGTACAACATGGCAAAGGAAGACCAGTGTTCTTATACATGCATCAGGTGATTGGTGGAAATCAGCTGCAGGTGTCCCAGGAACCTGCAGAGGTAAAAACACGCCCATGCTCAGACCTGCCAAAAAACACACACACACACACACACTCACACACATCAAGCATGCCAAACCAAAAAGTGTTCATTCATCCAACATTATTCATTCACACTAACCGACAGAGGAGGGAGGGGCGATCAAGGTGCAGCCCACGATACATTCCTATGGCTGGTTTCTGATTTCACATGCAGTGTCTGTTTCAGTCTGTCTTTTCAAGGCAACCCCTTAAATCCCTGCTTTCCACACTCGCTTCACGTCATCGATGTTTCCCCCACTGATGTCCGCCGAGGAGCAGCACCCAAGACCCTCACTGCTGGAGAGGTGCAGTTCGCAGGTTAATCATTTCAGTGTTCTTGGTCTGTTTGACCCTCTGCTTCCACACCGAGTGAATGTCAAACACCTGCAAGAACAACTTTATTTTATCTTGGGCTGCAAGTGATGTCTTTTTTATTGCAGGAAAGTGTTTTCTTTTATGAGTTTTGGTTGCAAAGGAAGATTTATGGATTTATTCCTGCTCCCTATAGGAGACCATACATAAAGTGTTGAGAATCTCTTAATCCTTCCTGCTGTGACCTTTAGCTCTTTGGTTAAACTGACACTGATGTTAAGCATTCTTCACACGGGGGGGGGGGGGGGGGGGGGGCTAACCTCGAGTGATATGGATTCAGGACTCAGACAAGAGCAGGACACAATTTGATTATTTGTTTGATTTCCGCCTCAGGCTCAAAGGTTCAAAGGTTATCAATAAGGCTATATCCATACCACTATGGATACACTGGATCAACTCCAATCTGTCACATCACACATGTTTTTCTTATTTAAGAAGGGAGGAAATGTTATCCATGCAAATAGATTGCTAAATATAATAGGCCTGTAGAGTCACTGCCTCATTTAAGTGGCACTTTCACAAAGGGCTCCTCACTGAGATACAAAGAGAGGAATACAAAAATGTGTGAAACGAATAAAGGAAAAGCAATAGCATTAAAATAAATAAGAACAACAAACATTAGCATAAAGGACTTTTACAAGGAGTGCGTCGCCCTTTGTAATGAAAATCTACAGAGGAGGTTTAAATCGATAGCGGCGAGCCTGCCTCTCTGCGAGGACACCCCCACCGGTGTCGAGATCAATGGCAGTTTGGGAACGGAGTCGTGTTTTTCCTCACCCTGACTCACTTTTGAATGGATTGGTGTTGGCACTTGTTTGCTTTGAAAAGGTCTGAACTTTTTTATTGGACATGAGCCGCTCAGACTTTAATCTGATTTTGCTCAGCTGGGGGAGTTGGGGGCAAGAATGCATGTTTGAAGTGAGTCGTGCAGATCCTCAACAGGCGGAGTCAATCTCTGCTGGTCTGTGTGGAGGAAGACATGGATGTCTCGCCACTCACTATCACTCATTGTTGGAAAGTGATGGCAGTGTATGCTGTTGCCTTAAAGAGCGTTCAAGTAGAGAAGAGTCTTTGTCTTCTTTCTTTCATTCCCTCTGGTGCTACTGAGAGACAGTGGCTCGTTGCCACGGGAGCAAATGCTTTATTTGCGGTGACATATGCTAACTGAATGTTCCTTGCTGCTTTTAACCCCTGCATCATTTTGGATTCAATTCAGTTTTATTTATAAAGCACCAAATCTATGGGTGCTGTAACCATAGATTCATCCATCCATTATGCCAATTATCCTTTTAGGGATAAGGCAGAGGAGCTGGAGCCAATCCCAGCTGACATTGGGCGAGAGGTACACGCTTGACAGGTCGCCAGCGTATCACAGTCCAATCCAAGAACATCAAAGTACCTACTTTTCCTAAAGAACCTGCTCAGACGTAACATCTTGGAGAGATTGCATGAAAAGATGCAGTACATGGGACAAGGGCCCTGACTCAGCCCTCGACTACTTCAATTTCATATGCACCCATGAATACATATTGATTGAAGCATTGACGGAGCAGATAGAGTTGCCAGCTCATAGAGTAAATGCCCTCATGTGGAAAATGGAAAAAGATTTTCCATCTATTGAGATACCGGCAGTTCAAGGGACAAGGGGGCAGAACAATTTTCATTTGTCAACACTACTCCTGGCATTCTATTGGTTGGGAAATTTGGACAGACTTGGAGGAAACCCATCCAAGCAACAACATATCTGATTGCAAGCAGAGCAAATCTAACCCCATCCGGGTATATTTAAGTGGGAGCGTAGGCTTTTGAGTGAAAGCATTACAAAATTGGAGTCCTGATCTAAAAGTGAAAAACCAGGCTCATAACATACATAATAAAAGGCACTTGACAGAGAAAGGTTGTGAACTTACAATATTATAGAGAAACCCGACAGTTCTTACAACGAGCTAGCACATGGTGACAGTGGAGAACTGGAAGAAACATCGAGCAGAGCTGGACTCAGGGAGGGCAGACATCTACCTTGACTGGTTGGGGTGAGAGGAGAGAAATGAGGGAGAGAGAATATGTATTTACACTACTGTAACATCGATATTAGTCGTACTACTATTAAATGAAGAGCAAACGTAAATCGGCTGCATCACAGCTGTCCTATCCCCTAAACAATGAAATGTCAGACAGCACAGGGTGATGGGTATTGATTCGGTGCAGTGCTGATGTTGATGTGGGACATTTTCCTGAGGGCACAGTTTGTTGCAGGACTTGTGGCAGGCCTTTTTCTCCCATGAAGAGTGAGCGTGAGCAAGAGCCATTGCCCAACAGACGCTTCCCCCCCCCTAAACACACACAAGATGACTGATTAACGAGCGAGGCTTCAGTTTTTTAATGAGCTGAAGATTAAAAAAAACTCCAGAATACCACATCATGCATAAACTCCCCCACAAATTGGCTGCGTTGCCTCTCTAAAACCAACCATGAAAAATCAACCTGTCCGCTAATGATTCATAAAATGACAAAGCTGCAATATTTTTGATAAATCATCGCAGGGAGTTAATGATGTGCCAGTGACAATAAAGTTTAGTGGTCTGCAAAGAGCATCCTTTAGAAAATAAATGAGTTCCCTAAACCGCCATGCACTTTGCAAATAAACCAGTATATGTTAGTATGAAGAGAAAAAACAAAGAATATATCAAAGTGCCTCCGTGCCCTGTTTCGATGTGTCGCTGTCTTGATTGTGGCAGAGTTGTTTTCATCCTGCGATACTGTTTCTACTTGTGTTAACATTTCAAACTAGTGAGGAGGAAAGAGAGGATGAAGGAGATTGTGATTGTGCTGCTGTCCAATCAGTGTTACGATTTGGTTTATTAACTGAGACTGATGAGTGGGTTTTTTTAAATAAATATTTCCCATGATACTCTGCTGCGCCTCCCTTGACACATTTAACAGCATCACACAGAGAGATCATATCAAATCGGTGGATTCTTCTTCTCCCTCTTAATCTCTTTATGTGACTATCTTCCCAATTTTTCCCCCTCAGCACAATTTGAGTAAATTAATGAAGGAAGCAGAACGAAAGTGAATATGCTGTAATCTTGATACCACGGCTACATTAGCTGTGTTAGCATTCTAACTACGATTCATAATACTATCAGCACACAGACTCAAAATAACAAATTATAATCAAATTTACCCAAAAAAGAATAAATTGCACATACAGTACATCAGTTTGATAAGAACTACCGACACCATGTTTGAAAAACTAAATTGACGTGTATTTTGACTTTTTATTTCGGCCCACGTCCCATCCACTAACATGGAGGAGACAGGGTTTATGGGCAATACTGTAAGGGTTTTGTATTCTGTATTCTTTATTAAGAGTGTTTTCTGTTTTGTCATTACCTTGTGTTTCTTGACTTCCTTGTGTTTATGTTTGTCTGAGTTGTTTCGGTGTCCCTGTGTTCTGTTTCCTGTTTTATTTTGTAGTCTCTGTTCATAGTGTGTTTTCTCTCTTCACTTCCTGTTTTATTTTGTTGTCTGGGTTCTTGTGTCTAGTGTCTAGTTTTACTTCCTGTCTGTGATTGTCTGCACCGGTCCTCGTGTGTTTCACCTGTGTCCAATTGCCCCTGCCTTCCCTGTGTGTGGATATAAGTCTCTGTGCTCCCCTTTGTCCTGGTTGGATCGTTGTCTATCGTCATTATGTCCCGTCCTGATCTCCTGTGTAAGCCTCCTGTGTTTTCTCCCGTGTGCTTTTGTTTCTTCAGTTTTGACCTTTTTGAGATTCCTGCGTTTATTCTTATTTTTCTGTTAAAGACTGTTTATTAAAAAGACTCTTTAGTTCAAACTCTGCATCTGGGTCCATCTGCCTCACCTATCCCTGACAAATACTGCAGCCAGCCACCTGGGTGCAATCAAGATGCAGGGGAGTTGTTGTGTCACACAACTTTATATACAGGTGCATCTCAATAAATTAGAATATCATGGAAAAGTTCGTTTATTTCGATAATTAAATTCAAAAAGTGAAACTCATATATTATACAGATTCATTACACACAGAGTGAAATATTTCAAGCGTTTACTTCTTTTAATTTTGGTGATTATGGCTTACAGCTAATGAAAACCCAAAATTCAGTATCTCAGAAAATTTGAATATTGTGAAAAAGTTCAATATTGTAGACTCACGATGTCCCACTCTATTCAGATAATTAACTCAAAACACCTGCAAAGGTTTCCTGAGCCTTTAAATGGTCTCTAAGGCTGGTTCAGTAGGCTACACAATCCTGGGGAAGACTGCTGACTTGACAGTTGTCCAGAAGACAGTCATTGACACCCTCCACAAGGAGGGTAAGCCACAAAAGGTCATTGCTAAATATGCTGGCTGTTCACGGAGTGCTGTATCTAAGCATATTCATAGAAAGTTGAGTGGAAGGAAAAAGTGTGGTAGAGAAAGGTGCACAAGCAACCGGGATAACCGCAGCCTTGAGAGGATTGTGAAGCAACGGCCATTCAAGAATTTGGGGGAGATTCACAAGGAGTGGACTGAGGCTGGAGTCAGTGCATCAAGAGCCACCACGCACAGACGTATCCAGGACATGGGCTACAACTGTCAAGCCACTCCTGAACCAGAGACAACGTCAGAAGCGTGTTACCTGGGCTACGGAGAAAAAGGACTGGACTGTTGCTCAGTGGTCCAAAGTCCTCTTTTCAGATGAAAGTAAATTTTGCATTTCATTTGGAAATCAAGGTCCCTGAGTCTGGAGGAAGAGTGGAGAGGCACATAATCCATGTTGCTTGAAGTCCAGTGTGAAGTTTCCACAGTCAGTGATGATTTGGGGAGCCATGTCATCTGCTGGTGTTGGTCCACTGTGTTTTATCAAGTCCAAAGTCAACGCAGCCGTCTACCAGGACATTTTTGAGCACTTCATGCTTCCTTCTGCTGATAAGGTTTATGGAGATGCTGATTTCATTTTCCAGCAGGACTTGGAACCTGCCCACACTGCCAAAAGTACCAATACCTGGTTTAATGACCATGGTATCACTGTGGTTGATTGGCCAGCCAACTCGCCTGACCTGAACCCCATAGAGAATCTATGGGGTATTGTCAAGAGGAAGATGAGAGACAGCAGACCCAACAATGCAGACGAGCTGAAGGCCGCTATCAAAGCAACCTGGGCTTCCATACCACCTCAGCAGTGCCACAGGCTGATCGCCTCCATGCCACGCCGCATTGATACTATAATTTGCATATCCCGAAGAAAAGGTTTGCTATTGCTGCAAAACAGAAAATACAAAACAAAAAAACACAGCAGTAACTACAGCGAACGGTATAAACCTTTTGTGACCTATGGTGAAACCCAGATGTGCCAAACGCCCAGTCTGGAATTTACCAAATGCAATAACGTTGGCTGTTATCTTGACCATACATTTACAACTCTCTCAGTAAAGAGGAGACACTTCAAGGACTGAAGATTACCTCTTTGTCCTGCTTTGCCCACTAGTCAGTCTGCCTGTTTTTTTGTCTTCAGTTATTAATCCACCTCTGGTTAGAAGAACAGTCTCAGGTTTTTATTTTATCCTCTTATCGAAATGGCTCCAGGGAAGGAAAGCGGTGGACTTGACAATCTGGCCCTTGATGTAGGTATCGTGACTTTTTCTGAGCGGGAAATCATTTACTTAACTTTACTTACTTTTGCTGTCATATTGTGGTAAATAGTTATGCTTCTGATTAAATGCTTCTCATAGGTTTTTAATAGATTTGTAATGGTTTATATTTCTCTGCTTTTCTTGCTTTAGTGGATTTGCAACCACTTTATACAAACACTTATTTTTACACAATAACAATAGATACGATTAACAGATTAACAACATGGAAATAAACATATATCTCCATGTACTTTCATCCACATATATATATGAGATAAGATAAACTTTATTGATCCCACGCCATTGCAGCAGCAGATAGTCAGAATGAGGCGAACACGTGAATGTAGAAAAAATGTATAAAATAAAAAATAAAACATTAAATAGAATAAAAATACACAGAATATTGATATAATACACACATTGTATCCAACCATTGCTTCATGTATGATACTACTTACATTACTTACTGTATTACTTATTTTATCAAATGTTTACTTAATGACAATTAAGAATTGTTTTGTTTTAACATCATAGCGATGGTTTGTGCAATCCTTTATTAAGGTCTGACCTAATTGGCGGCATATGTTTGATCCAGTTCTCTCAAACTACCTCAAGTTTTCCACTTCCATTCTGGAAAAGAAAGTTGCTTCTCTATCTTATACTATGTATTACCTCCAGCCAGTCCCCATCCCCATCTGGATGTTGAAGTTGAAGAGAAAAAGTGCTGCCCATAGATGCACTATATAAATGTGTGTGTGTGTGAATGGGTGAATGGCAATAGCCTGTACTGTAAAGCGCTTTGAGTGGTCATCAAGACTAAAGTGCTGTATAAATACAGACCACAGACCATAGTCCTCTATCTTAGCTACTGCTTTTCTTCAGCCTCTTTTTACTAAAAGCCTTTTTTCATCTCTTATGTTCACAGATGATGGACACTCTTCATGGTCAACATGTTTTTAACAATGCAATGTTAAACTTAAATGGACTGTATAGGTCATAAAAAGTTATCTTAGGATAACTAATAATTGTTCTATGGCTCTGGGCGAGCCCTTGATATTTATTTACTCTGTCTTTGGTTGTGCTTGTTTTTTAATGACACGACAGATTGGAGAACAAGTGAATGATCAACCCAGAGAAAAGGCGCTGAAGACACACGGAAGGAGCAGTGCAGAAGATGGCGACAGAAATAAACCAACGTATTGCGTGACTGATGTTCCCCCATGGTACCTCTGTATTTTCCTGGCCATACAGGTGGGTGTGACCCAACAAGTGTTAATCAGCACATTCAGATTTAGTTTACACAGGAGATATGTAATCCCTCTTTGCCTTGTATCTTTAATTCTATTAAAGAAGACAATACTGAATGGAGTGTAAACCACTATTCTTAATGTGTTGGGTATTAGTAGTGGTGTCCTCTCTACCATCTCTACCATCTCTGTCATTTTTGTCCTCTGCAGCATTACCTGACAGCATTTGGTGGGATTATCGCCATCCCTCTCATTCTCTCCGAGGGTCTGTGTCTGCAGCACGACAGCCTGACCCAGAGTCGCCTCATCAACACAATTTTCTTTGTCTCTGGCCTGTGCACCCTGTTGCAGGTCACATTCGGTGTCAGGTCAGAACGTCGTTCATGTAACCATTCACCATCCTGTGAGGATATATTGAAGATTATAGAGATGAACTTTAATTTTAACCTAAATTTGGACCATTTCTCACTTACTCACATTATGGAAACAACCTTAAAGTTGCACGAAACAATATTTTTCGATTAATAATGTTTGTTTACAGTAACAGACCCACAGCCCTGTCAGCCTGTTTTCCAGCAGCACCATTTTTGCCATTTCAAAACCTTCCCACTATCTATTGGCTACGACCATAGCGAATTGCCAGTGAAGATTTTCATGCAAGCAGCTGAAGCTGCAGATATTTTTTCTTAAGACTTGACAGAGACCAGAACAGATTTGAGATGAGAGTGAATAAATAGTCTTAAATTCATCTGCTAGACACCTGTCAATAGTGATCTTGCTAAAGTGTTTGCTAACATGTTCACCATTCTTAACGGTATTAAGTCGCTGCTATCTTTTAGCCCGAAATTCAAGAAGAATCTTAAAATTCTTAATTTTACAAGCTAATGTTTTTCTTCAATTGTTAGTAAAATAAGTGTAATTATATATAAATAAATTTGCTATTAGCATGTTAGCCTTGTCATTTTGAGCATGTTAGCATGCAGACGTTAGCATTTCAGCTCAAATTAATTCTAACAGCGATCATGAAGACCTCGTCTTGTTATGTAGAAAAAAGGCTCACCTCCATTACTGCGTTTGTTGTTGCACATGCAAATTTGGTTTATTACAAAATCAGTTTCAATAAAGGCAAAAATGTCCGTCAAATGGGAGCTAACAAGCTGCACATATTAAAACATGTACAACTTAGCTCATGTCCTTTAACTGCTTTGTTTTGGATTGTCTTTCTCTTGTTAACTAATTTGTCTGACACAATCATTATTGTTTATGTCGAACTCCGTAGGCTTCCCATCCTACAGGGAGGTACATTTGCCTTGGTGGCACCTGCTATGGCTATGTTGTCAATGCCAGAATGGGAATGTCCAGCATGGACTCAGAACGCCAGTCTGGTCAACACCTCCTCGCCCGTCTTCATAGAAGTGTGGCAGACGCGCATGAGAACAGTGAGCCCTAAACATTCGTCTTTGCAGATTTAGATAAGCCATCGAAAACTGCTGTGGAGCTCATGATGAATTCAGTCAACTTATGTGGTTCCTGCTCTGGGACGTGACCACAGATTGTAAATAAAGATGGACAACGTGTCTGCAATTCCTCCCACTAACCAGAAATGAAGCCAAAATCTCCCAGATGCGAGTGTTGCTGTGTAGCAGTCTGTGCAGAAGTTATCAGGGAAGGAGCCACGCGGACAACAAAAGCTTCGACTAATTAAAACCAAACTTACCAGAAAAATATACACTTGGACAAACAGAAACTATAAAAAAAAAAATGGATTTGATGTGTACTTTTTAGTTTGGTCCATGTCTATAAACTTCCATGTACAACCTATACTGCAGCCAGCCAGCAGGTGGCGATCAAAAATCTTTGGCTTCACTTTTGAGGAGTTGTAATGTCATCCACCTTTATATACAGTCTATGGATGTAACCAGTACCTCTGCCAAGGAGGTTATGTTTTCTGTTCTGTTTGTCTCTCTGCAGCTTTACGTACATAACACTTGATGGACGGATGGGGTATCGGGCAAGAAAGGCACAGATCCGGACAAACTCGACATTTTCACCAATTTTCTCCTTCAATAATTTGTGTATCTCGATGAAAGAAGGATATTTCGGGGGCTAATATCTATGATTGTGTGAAATTTCATGCAGCTTGATTGATTTTAAGACTGTTGGGCCTTGGCGGAGGTATGCACTCTATTCAGTGCTCTACTCTTCTAGTTTTTGTCGTTATATTTGTTTGTTGTCTCGACCTCAACTA
This sequence comes from Hippoglossus hippoglossus, assembly GCF_009819705.1. NCBI lineage: Eukaryota > Metazoa > Chordata > Actinopteri > Pleuronectiformes > Pleuronectidae > Hippoglossus > Hippoglossus hippoglossus. Next base: position 13,838,295 of record NC_047174.1, read on the forward strand.
AAGGAAGAGTGTTGATGCAAATGCTTATATTCTCCATTATTATGTTCCTGTCAGTTGCAAGGTTCCATCATGGTGGCCTCCCTCCTCCAGATCCTGGTCGGTTTCTCTGGCCTCATCGGTTTCCTCATGCGCTTCATTGGACCATTAACCATGGCCCCCATTGTCTCTCTCATAGGCCTGTCACTGTATGACCAAGCTGGAGCCAAGACCGGCAGCCACTGGGGCATCTCTGCCATGTACGTGAGCACCAGGGTCATGGTGAATGCCTCAGCTGGAAAGGAAATGTTTTACTGTGTGAACAGGCAGCATTGGGTTATAGAGTTAGAACTGACCTTCTTTCTAAAAATCTGAAATTATAAGACAAACTAAATTCAGCTTTAATCTGTCGCCAATCAATTCAGAATTTTTTTAATTTGCACATCATCATGCAAATGACAGTTTTTCTCATACATGCAGGACCACAGTGCTGATCATCCTGTTCTCCCAGTACCTCCGTCTCATACCGATCCCGGTTCCTGCGTACAGCAAAACTAAGAAACTGCACACTTCGAAATTCTTTATCTTCCAGACAATGCCTGTAGGTCCTTTGGAAACTCATCACTCTTTGTGATACATAACTCCTGCCTCTACCTTGAAATACTGACACTCACACTAATATTAGATATTGATTAGATTCTGCTGGGCATTGCGGTCTCATGGCTAGTCTGCTACATCCTCACCATCTATGATGTCCTACCATCTGACCCAGCTCAATATGGCCACCTGGCCCGCACTGATGTGAAGGGAAATGTGGTCAATGAAGCTCCCTGGTTCATGTTACCTTATCCTGGTAAGTTCACAAGAAAAGACAAGCCTGCTGTGAGATGTTTTTTATAGACTGGTCCAATAATCATCAGTTTCGCTCATCACTCAGGTCAATGGGGGATGCCAACTGTGAGCCTGGCAGGTGTGCTTGGCATCATGGCTGGAATAATATGCTCCATGGTGGAGTCCGTGGGCGACTACCATGCATGTGCCAGGCTGTCAGGGGCACCGCCTCCGCCCAAGCATGCAATCAACCGGGGCATTGGTGTTGAAGGGCTTGGCTGTTTGTTGGCAGGAGCTTTTGGCACAGGCAATGGCACCACCTCGTTCAGCGAGAACGTGGCAGCCCTCGGTATCACCAAGGTAATAAAAAACCATAGAACAATATTGACTGCTAACACTTTTCACTTCTACCAACTCGAGAGTTTACTCATTTCAAATGATCTTTTGTGTGACAACAGGTGGGTAGTCGCACTGTGATTCTCCTGAGTGGAGTTTTCATGATTTTGATAGGGATGCTGGGTAAAATTGGGGCGGCATTTGCAACTCTCCCCACCCCTGTGATTGGAGGGATGTTCCTGATCATGTTTGGAGTCATAGCTGCTGCTGGAATTTCTAATCTACAGGTAAACAACAGCATGGTTTTATTTTTTTCAGTGCTTCCTGAAAAAACTATTCTCATTTGCTTATAGCACTGTTTTGCTGACACATCTAATTTTTCAGTCCACAGACATGAATTCCTCCAGGAATATCTTTGTTTTTGGGTTTTCCTTGTTTTCTGCACTCGTCATTCCAAACTGGATCATGAAGAATCCGGATTGCATAAACACAGGTATTATCAACTGGAAATGTTCATTTGTTTTTTCGGCTTTCACTTAATATATTATTTTATTCAGTCAATTAGCACAGACACTGGTCTGAAGATGTAATGACTTGAATGGTACTTTTCTGTCTTGATTTTGCTGCGTGACTCAGGTTTGAAAGAGCTGGACCAGGTGTTATTCATATTGCTGACCACTCAGATGTTTGTAGGAGGGTTCCTCGGCTTCTTCCTCGATAACACAGTTCCTGGTAAGCAAGTTGTTCCTGAATGAAAGAGCATTAAATGCACTTGACAAATTTATAGCAGTTCAAGAGCTGTGAGCTGTGCACCTCTACTCTCTTAAGAGTAATTTCCAATGATTTCTAGATAAATCAAGTCTTCTTTCAAATGAAAAAAACATGTCTGATGTGTCATTTGAAGTATTTTTCTGGGAGAATTCATAAATACAAAACATCCTGTAGCATAAAGTTTCTTTGCGGTGGCAGAGCTGAGATTCTGTGGCTTCTTAATATGCCTGTCAGTCAGTTTAATATTTCCGAGGTGCTGCTGCCTCTTAAATCTGTCTTCTCATTGCTCCACAACATTGTTAGAGAACCACAAAATAAGAAACATGTTTTGCTTATTTTCTTGAATTTGATGCAATCATCAGCAACTGTTACCATGGAAACGTGGCTCTCAGTCGTAGCCTGGGGGTCGAAAGGCTAACTGGGCTGATACATATCTTCAGTATTTTGTCATTAAAGCATTATAACATTTTTTAAAAAACATAACCTTAAATACTGATTAAGGACTTGAATAACTGAATTGCTAACTGAGCTCTTTGTCGTCCATCTGCTTCTTGAGGGTGGTGTGTTTTGAGTTTAAAATATATTTGCGAAACCGGGCCCAGGGCATATCATTTATTACAGTTGTATTGATTTTTCTGCTGATATTAAATCATTATGTAAATCACAGCCTGTTACAATGTTATTATGGAGAATAAAGGTTGAACTCCTGTAACAGTCTTTTCAAAATACCATTTAGGGACTAAACGTGAACGTGGCCTTTTAGCCGGGGACAAAGTGCACCTTGAAGACACTGGCAACACCTTAGGAAGTGAAGAAGTGTACGACCTTCCCTTCGGTATTACCTCTTGCCTCGCATCCCGGTCTTGGGTTCATTACATCCCTTTCTGCCCATGGAAGGGCAACAATGTGTCACAGGGCCAAGGGACTCAGCACAGCACAGAGGGCACTGATGAATTTGCTCTATAAGGTCTGAGGTTGTTTAATAAAATACTAAAACAAAAGCTACTTTTTTTTAAGTCACATTCCTGTTTCTTTTAAATTCCTCTAAGCCTTAGAGTCTAAGGCTTAGACTGTAAATAAAGATGGACAACATGACTGATCCTCCTCCGTGTTAGTGGATGGGACATTTTATTTATTCTAATGATATAAAAACAAGGAGAAATGTCACAGTCAACTTTATTGTCAATTCTGCTGTATATACAGGACAGAAAGAGTACTGAAATGTCGTTTCTCTCTAACCCCCGGTGTAAATAAACTGTAGACACAACATATGTATAAATACGCAACATATAAAGTACTCAGCAGTCAAAAGGCACAGGGAAGATATGATGTGTGTAGTGCAAACTGGAAAAGTGTAAAAATGAATTCAGAAGTGCAAATATACTTCATGGAAAGTTGTGTAAAATAGCAGTTAAAGCAGCCGCAGACATAGTAAGATTGCAGTATTTACAGCGATTGACAGCTGAGCATGTGCATGTTAAACTGTTTTACAGAAAGAAATTGATTATTTTTGCTCTCATGTTCTTTGCACCTTATGATTCAAACAGATATGAATTCCTTTATATTCTTTATTATCATTATCATGATAGCATATAATGGCTTCATCCCACCGTTGCTGCTGCGCAAACTCTGGCACTAAATGCGCAAAATGGCAGCATCCAAATCTGGGATATGTGTTCTGGGAAGAACACAATGAAACGATCAGAGCGCCACCATGTTCTACCACCACTCAAAATTCTTACAGTAACTCACAGCAGACAGAAAACTAGAATAATGTGCTCTTCATTCCCCCTCATTCAAAAGGAAATGAAATTGAGCCAGTGGGTGAATGTATTATCGCCCGGCCCTATCTCCACACCGATCCAGACTTCTGCTTTAAAAAATCCACAGCAGCGGTAACCCTCTAGCTGTTATTGTGTTGCCTTTTGCAAAAAGCAAACAAGAGATAACGCATCTCCTCGGCCTCTCTCTTTGTTTCCCATGCCTGCATCTCTTCCTCTCTGTATTCATTTCCTCTGTCTGACCACCTCTGACAGGCAGGTGGGATACGATGCAACGCTTTTGATGTGTGGAGCCATCACTTTTTTCCCCCCGGGCCCATTTCGGCTGCTGGTCAATGGTTGGCTGCACACTGATATTATTTCAGGATGGTAAAGCACTGGGTCCTGAGCGTTAGTTATATTCTAATTTTTTCTCTGTGTCTATATTGCCACCTCACCGAGAACACATTACAAAATATTCCATTTTGTCAGGTGGCGTTCCCAAAAGTGATTTTGCACAGTAATTCACACAAGGGTTTTATATAACTGTGCCTGCAATCTGCGTTTCAATGGGAAATGATCCCGATAACTCAGCATTTCAATGCTTATCAAGGACAGTTTCAAATTTACCAGCATTTTTCTCCCCTGGCTCCTTGAGGAATTGCTTTTATTTCCCTTTTCGAACTCGACAGCATATCATCTGTCCTCCCGGCTTCCAGGCATTTCATGAGATCTATTGAAAGCTCTTGAAAAGCTTCTCAACTGCCAACTTTATCTTTCTGACATAAAAATGACTGCTAATGGAGTTTGCAAGAGAACGGGCCAAGGAGACAAACACGACAGAAAGAAAACAAGGGAGATGTATTCATGACCAGAAGACGGGACCATGATGCAGGCAAACGTTCTCTACACACTCGTGATTAATTCATTCAAACACAAACAATGTAAATAGGGACTATATTTAAACTGATATAATCCACTGTACCCATGTTCTGCATCCTGCATGTTAACTGTATGTGCCTTCAAATGTCTCCTCTGCCTCACGGGCTGGATTTCCAATATCAGTCGTCGTTTCTCTGTTCCTAGCAATTTATGTAATGATCACCAGAGTCAAATCGGCCGTAGATTTTGACCCTAAGCTGGACATTAAGAGCCCATTCTGAGAGTATTGATCTGCTCCCATTGAGTGTAAGGTTGTGGTAAGAGCAGGGAAGTGTGTAATGTCCTCGCAGCAACAGATCGTGACAATAACGATTATTACATCACAGTGCATAAGTCAGGTTAAGCCTCGGGCTGCTTTAGTGGGTCTGTTGATTTCCTGAGCTCAGCACAAGTTTCATGATTCTTCACTGTTCAGAAATACTGAATGAATCAGCAGCACTGAGCAGGAACTGCCACTCGGGATTAATTCCATCAATTCTTTCTACTTCAATTGTTACGTCCTTACGACTGTATATAAAGATGTCTGACATGACAGCTCCCCTAAAGTGAAGCCACGATCGTCATCTTGATCGCCCCCTAGTGGCTGGCTGCAGTATAGGTCATAAACCCCGCCTCCTCCATGTTAGTGGATAGGACTAAAATGTGAAAATAGTTTTTTCTCAAAGATGGTTTCTGTCATTTTAGTTTCTCTCATCACACTGATGCTTGGACAGGTTTTCTGTTAAGTTTGCTTTTAATTAACATCATGATTGAGAGCTGAAAATTAGTCGCGATTGGTCAAGCCAGACCTTATAGGATAGTGGGAGGACATGGAGACGTGTCGTCCACCTTTATATTCAATCAATGGCTGTGTCTCAGTATCCTGTGCTTCATTTTCCTTATTTTTCCTTATAGTAAATACTGTAATTTAATTCGTTATTGAAAAGCACCTGGAAATGGACCAACTTACCATCTTCATTTAATGGTTGGATTTGAATAATTGTTTGAATGTTGCTTCGTAACATCCCAGAAGCACGTATGGGCACTGCCCTCACACTGTTCTCACCTCCAACAAAATATGCTACTTATGTATTTGTATATAAGTAACTATGAGTAACTGTGATTTATTCTTGTTATAATTAAAGACATTTTCCTCCATAATTAATCTGCTACTGTTTAATGATGGAAGCAAGTATAGAGAAGCTACAAACATGTAGATGAATGAGCTCAGGAGGTTGCGACTGATAAATTTAGTCTGTAATGAGAGCACAGCTGGGTGCTGAGAAATAGCCTGAAATATTCATAATGCTGCAGTCTCATCACTCATCGTGGGTCTTTCCTTTACTCTGATATCAAGTCCTCATGTTCACTCAGCCTCTCCTCTCGCTCACCACTTTTCTGCACTGATCCTCTGTGACAGACACTAGAGAAATCAGGCGCTCATACATGCACTTTGCACAACCTTTCCCGCCCGTAGGAGGTTTCAAGCACTTTCCCAGGTCAGATAAAGACCATGCTTCATCACAGCAGCCTCCCATTGGTATTCATTAACAAAGCCAGACAAAATGAAGACAGCCCTCTTCAAGGAGCAGCTCATCCCAAAATAAAAACTCTCATCATTCTCATTGCCCTCATCAGCCCGTTTCACTGTCTACAAACTGTGAACACTACAATCCCTGGTTACAGGCCAGTTGCATGTCAGGAATGAGGGATTACACTGAAGGGAGCCACAGTGCTGATATTGTATTTTCTGCGGCAGTGATATGCTCACATTTTACTGCAATGTGTTTCCCGCCTTGCCTCTCAATGTGTAGTACTTTCATTTAAACGCTAGAGGGGGCTACATGTTAAACCTTATAGTTCTTTCTCAACTATGGTTGAATGTTATGTCACAAAGTCAAATTTTAACCAAAACAAATTGTTAGACCTCAGGGGTACACACAAGTTGCTGCGTCCACATAACAAAAGTTTATCTGGCCTATATTGCCACATTATCATCAAGCCCACATACTGTGTGCAATGATGCCGATTGGTCGGTCCGCTCCTGTTTTCTGGATCTGAGCCACAAGTAAGCCATAGCAATACCGAATGTGAACCAAAGGTGCCAAAGGTGGTCTGAATTAGTTTTGCGCCACATTTGCTATTTTACGAGTAAGGGTTCACATCCATTTTGAGTGGGCCAACAAGAAGGCCGGACGTGCTGCATCATTGCCTGAAGTGGCCCCCATCCGAATGCTACCAGGGCTGCTGCCTCGACCTCTCTGGATCATCAGGAGGGCTCCCCCACACACACACCCAACAAACACATACAACTGCTTTTCTTCTAGAACAGATAAACCACACTGCAAATGATATCTGACCACAATTTATTTCCTTGTAACCAGCAAAAACTGTAAAAAGAAAAAACTGACATACAATAAAAAAAAATACAAGCTCCAACATACTAGTCCAACCTGAAATAACGTAAAAATACAGTGTGTGCCTTCTATTCATTGTCGATAAACTTAACCACTATCTTACAGCAGCACATGCAACCCTCTCTGATTGGTGATTGTGTGGACACAGCATGCTGCTCATTTAAAGCAGTGCACATGCTCGACCAGTAGGTGTCGCCACCACCCAAGAAACTAAAAACACTTGCATAAGAAAGCGGTTCACTTTTTTTCCCCCACACACACCGTCCTCCTCCTCCTACTCCTCCTCCTCCCCCTCCTCTCCTTCCCCCGACATCATCACTTCTATCAGACATAAATCAGAGTGTATGGAGACCCAGCTGTCAGACATTGAAGAGCACATCCAGTGTCAGGTGCAGCAGGGGCTTTCGTCACAGGGATCATCTAGCACCATTCTCCTCTCACGACAACAGAGATGATCTTTGCTTTGGTACAAACTGTACTAAACTTAGAGACTCCAATAGTCACACAGCAGCTGCACTCCGGAATCCTGCAGCTTGTTTTCTTTCAGCTTCAGATCTCTGACTGGTCTTGTGCGGCAAATTTCGTTTGAGAATCTATGAAAGTTTTTATCAGGCTGAACTTTTGGGAGTAATGTGAACAAAGCTTGAGCTCGGCAATGTCTGACATTCACTTGAATGGGAAAGCTGAAGCTGGTGCCAGATGACATTGGGTGAGAGGTGGAATCCAGATCATGCTGTGCCGGGCCTCATGACAGGAAACGTTGTTCTATAACGCTGAAGTGTCTTTCAACTGACCTATCATACTTTTAAGCTGTTTTTATCTCCTGGCCTCACCCAAGGCAATTGGTGATACTCTGTATTTTGATCTGGACATAACTCAGGCTATTCTAACCTCCTGAATGGACTATGACCCTTCACCTCTTGCCAACCAAAGTAGAGTTAATGTGTGAGAATGTGTTGAGTCTACAGGGTCATCAGGTTGGCCCCCATGCTTCATGAGTTACTTCTTCTCTGCACTTTCTCGATTTCATTTTTGTTTTTCGTTGCAGATCTGAAGATCTATGTCTTGAAATTATGACAAGTGAGACACTGACAGTCTGTTTGGTTTCTATATTTCTATACCAGTGAAAGTATATGGATATACTCTTATATAAAGATACGATTTGTTAGATACACAGAGGGTGGACTTCAGGTGTTACTGCAGTGTGCAAATTTACAAGACATAGTTTAAAAAATTGCTAAATAATATAGAACACTAGATATAATATGGAAGAGGAGAGTAGTACAACAACACATGCGTACATACATACATACATACATACATACATACATACATACAAAACGTGGGGGGAAATGAAAAAAGAGAAGACAGTATCCAAAAGTGAAATTAACACATACAGAACTGTTACATATCTATAAATTGACTTGATAAAGATATTTATTTTTCTTCTCCACAGCTTTACCCAGATATCTGTCCAAGTTATATGTTTCAAACCAATACAGCCAACTCAATATTTGCACATCATCCATATTTACAAAATCCATATATTAACTATACTCGCAAAGCAGGACATAGACTGCAGAAGACTGAGAGGTTTAGAAAAATATTATTGTTAATCTCACATACTTCGTAACTTATTTAGACTTTAATATCAACTCAGTTTCTGGAACAGAAGGCCCACAGTCATCTCAGGTTTAACTGTCTGTAAGATTTCATTTAAGTCTATTTTCTGAATCAGACCTCGGTGTGTGTTCCTGACAACCAAGCACCGGGGACTGCTCGCTGACAAACAGCCGAGGGGGTCGTGTTCTCCCGTGCGAGTTTCTGTGAACCCACATGTCCACGCTTTCCAGGAAAAGAGTCGTCGCCAACTTTAGAGGGAAATATTTGGGTCAACGGTCATGGAGGCAGCGTTGATGACGTCAGTGAGACGCCCCCCCCTCCTCCGATCCCCGCCCCCGCCACATCCCCGAAGCACATCGTTCACGTGTGTCCCTCTCAGCGGGACAGTATGTCCACACGTGTTCATACTTTTTATTTTCTTTAACATACATGTGTGTCTACCGCTAATTTGACCTATGTGCCGTCGGCTTTGTTGACACCTCGTAAACTTCCCACACATCGATTACACGATTAAAGCACATTTGTCATTTCCCATTTTCCAATTATCTTACAAGCTCTGATCGCATTTGCTCTTAAATAATACAAATGGATCTAGATATGGAAATGGATTTTACTCTCTAGTTTATGCATCAAGATTCCACTGAATTGCATTGACATATTGGTAAAGAAAAAAATAGGTGTTGTTAAGGCGCTAAAAAAGATATAGTTTTAAATGCTGTCAACTGCGTCGCTTTTGCCTTTTATAGTAACATCCAGGCAGCATTGAGATTCAAAAATATCCCCTTCCCACTTTGTTTACCACTGTCAGGGGTCACACGTGCGCTCAGCTCGTGGTGTAGGAATTTCCGACGAACATGTAATGCAGCATGGTTTACAGGCCAACAGAGATCCGGAGCAGGGCGGAATGAAGCAGATCCGTCAAGATGGAGAAACAAAGTTCAGCACCACAAGGAAACAAGGAAACCGTGTTTTCAGAAATAAAAGCGTCTGATGTCCTACTCAAAAGGTTTAACACTTGAAATCCCTTTTCGAAATATTTGATCTGACAGAAAAATTACTCCTTATGTGCCAATCTGTGTGACAATACACATCTGTTGGATCTAGAATTTATAGCTGCAAAACTCTATTTGCTCAGTATTTGCTGTGTCAAATATTAGTTAATGGCCACTGTCACGTTAATACTGAATAATCAGGGAGGCAATTTTTTAATGTATAAACAAGCAAGCCATTTTACATTAATATTAATACTACTACTAGTACTACTAATAATAACAATAATAATAGTAATAATAAAAATAATTAACTGTTATAATGACAACAGCTATATAACAATAATTGTAATAGATTATTGGTTCATACACACCCTGTACTCTAAAATATGAAAAAACAAACAAATAATATAGATACAATTTATATTAATACTAGGGCTGCCAAGCAGCACTGTGTGGGGGAGCACTTGCGAACTCGGGACCTGATGTCGCAGCCAGGGAGGGCGGACGGGGACCGGGCGAAACGGCTCTGTGTTGCGTGCGTTTTGTGCACTGCGGGAAGGATAGACGCGTCACTTCCTGCGTCCGTCATGCGGTGCTGGTCCACGCCCACTAATCACGCATTATGGTCCGCGCCATCAAGTGCAGACCACACCAAAATTCGCACCTATGATCAGAGTCCTGACCTGAACAGAACTCTGATCAGCAAAGAATTCCATGTTGTCAATTTGCTTTAATGAACCAGTGTCAGTGGTCATATATTCCTTTGATGTGTTAGACTGTTGCAAAGGTGAAATATGTATACGATCTGTAGAGAAACAAGTGTTTTGGACCTGAACAGATATATTAGAATGTGTAGGCAGCACCTACTGCCAAATGAAGTAAGCCTCGTCTACAACTTTAATTCGATTTACATTAAATTCTCACCGTGTGGTCTGCACTTGATGGCGTGGCCCGTAATGCGTGATTGGTGAGCGTGGTTCGACGTTGCGTGACGGAAACAGGAAGTGAAGCCTGTTTCCGTCACGCAACGGTCCCCGGCCGCCCTCCCTCGCAGCAAGTGCAAGTTTAAATTTAGTTTTACTAGTTAATATTGAAGGGTCTAATTTCCCACCTAATGCCGCGTACTGCAGTGCAGCATCAGTTAGCGTTTTATTTTGAAAACCCAAACCGGAAGCCAGGTGTTATTCCCGGCGCAGTCAGCTGGAAGGATGCTCGTGTAGCAGCTCGTCTGCTGTTCGCTCTCATCTTGAATCCTTTGTCAATGGCGGCTGGTTGCCGTTCGCTTTGTCCGGAACTTTCTGGCTGAATTTTAACCGACACCTCCCGTCAACCATTGTTCTTCTGCTCGTTCCATCTTTATTTCCTCCCGAGCTCAGGCTAATATTGACTTGTTTTTACGAACAAGGCAGTAATGGCTAACGGAGGAGTGACGCTACTGCCGCTGCCCCTGCCTCTGCCGCCGCTGGCTCGGGTTTCCTGTGCCTGATCTGAGACGTCTCTCTGCGGGGTAGAAGATGATTTCATCCTGAACAGAGGAGGAAGAGGCGAAGGAAGAGGCGAAGGAGGAGGCTTCCAAGAGCTGACGAGACACCACTGCCATAAAGTCAGAAGGTATTTATCTTTAACTCCTGTTTATTCTACGTATGTTTTTTTCTCTGCCAGTAACTGCTGCTTTACCAGCTTGTTATTTAACGCTCGAGTAAACGACCAGCAGGACGAGTCAGCTGCTTTTCAGGTGATATTTGAACGTGATGACAACAGACACTTGGGCTTTTCTCTCCTACTCCTCATGGCCGACGTGTTGATCTATTGATAATGAAACGTATCTTTTATATAGCTCTGCTCCTGCCGCCAACCTTTGTGTGTGACTGTGTCAACCATGGAGACCACTCAGCTGACTCTAGTTGTCAGAGGAGAAACATCCCCAGGTATGTGTGTCAAACCTGAATGAAAACTATTAAACATAAAAAGGGCTGGCACTTATTTGTCAGAACAGGTTTGACCTCAGGAGTTCTCGTTAGATTTAATTATAGATCCAAGGTTTTGTTTTGCCAGTAGATCCTTCAGTTTGTCCTCACATGAATACAGTGCCTGCTCTAAACCTGATGTTTTGGAATGGGCTGTTCTCTTGTCCTGTGTTTATGCTCCAGAGCTGCTTCAGAATTATTCCTTGACATTAGTGAGTCCTCCTCAAACAGTTCTACGATATACTGTCACCTTTTATAGTTTCTGTGCAGAGCTTTTTTATAAACAGTCTATGGTGCAGTATGAAGTTAGAAAACCTTGTGTTCATCCTACGTGGTTTATTTGATTTTATAGTCAATGTTTTTCAATGAATTGAAACTAAAATTGCGTCATTACTGTTCAAATATGTGATTTATATTTAAGTTTGAGTTAACCGGTTTCATACATTACTTGTCGGCTATTTTAGAGGCACAAGTGGCACAAACTTCAGACCCAGGTTTACAACTTTTCAAAATTAAAGCTCTGTAATTCAGCTCGATATAAACATTGCAGCAACACAACAAATGGTCTGCTCTTTTCTTTGAAGACAAACAGGAAGTCATTCTAATAATGTTGCTTTGACTGTACCTGTGAATGTCTGTCGGTCGGGTATAAAAAATAATCAAATTATCACAATGATCTGCCGTGGTTTGACCCAGTTGTCGAACACTGCTGTAGTTTGTCAGAGGATGTAGAATAAGACGCCTCGACCCGCAGAGCACTGGTTGCCTGTTTATTCAAAGTTTATAAATATTGAACTTATTGTGTGTCCAAATTGCACAAAATGTCACTGCACCTTCTTGGGCCATAAAGAATACACATGCCAAGTGTGATGCATTCCACATACAGACAGACAGACAGACAGATGTTAGTGGAATTAGTAGCTAGCTAGATATTGAAATCATGTTTTAGTTGTGATGTGTGTTCTCAGTTAAATTACATTAATTAGAAAACAGGTCAAACCATTTTGTTGGCCCCATGTCAGCATTTCCAAACAAGTTAACACATGAGCACGTTGTCTATTGTTGTAATATCTAAATTTACATCAGCTAACATGTGAGTTTGAACATTTCTAGGTGAGTTGTTTGCTGTTGTCGGTAGCTGTGAAGCCCTGGGATGCTGGAGCTGTGAAAAAGCTGTCATCTTACATCCTGACAGCAATGATGGGTAAGTTCAACTATACGTTAAATACCTCACTTTTTAAAAACACATGTGTGGTTATGAGGTTACATGAAAATAGTGGTCTGTCCTTCTAATATGTGTGTACCTTGACAGAAATACATGGACTACAACGGTCACTGTACCTACAGGAGTTGTTACCAACTACCGGTATTTCAAGGGCTTCTTTTTGGAGTCTAAGGTGAGCAGAGTCTCCATTCTGTATAGTTGTTTACCTTTATAAATAACTGATTTATTTTCTAATATGTATCACAGAGAAATCCTTTCATCTTAATTGTGTTTTTCTTGTCAAAATGATGAATACTGTTTAATTCATGGCTAAGTAAATTCATAGTAAATGTCAGTGTTGTTGTGTTTTTTTTATTGCTCTGACTTTTAAACTGTGATTAAGAGAACATTACATTTGCCACAGTTCTTAAGAAAATACCACTTAAGATTTGCTTATCACTTTCACATCCCCCACATGTGTGTTAATGGCTTTACTTAGAGCTCCAGGCAATCTGCCTACTGTAATCTAAGCATGTGAGCCTCGTCCAAGCCTCTGCTAAGCTCATCTCTCATCTGAATATAGATGTATAAAGGTCCCCTGAAATGAAGGAGAAGAAAATGAGTCAGGTGTTTTCCTGGGAACATTGTTTATTGCAAAGTACATGTTGGGTGGAGCTCACATTGTGTAAGAATGAAAGCCTGCTCTAACTTGACTTCCTCTTTGCCGTGTGGTTTGTCAGACGGCTCCCTTTGATTACTGCAGTGCAATATAGATAACAATAATATCAATACACATTTTTTTTTTTGACCTGTGGATGTATGTAGGTACGATGGGTACAATTTCCTCAGCCTCAAATCTACAAAGAGTTCATTAAATGGCGGAGGTCAAAAAGAGTTGCGGAAATCGTTGCGATTGCTAATTATGGCTTTATTACAGGTGAATAGGTCAGCCCAATGCGTAACTACAGACCCTTTTATTCTTCACTAACAAATCGACTTTTCAGATTTTAAACCAATGGTGTCTGACTGCCCTAGCTGGGGATTGGTGACCATACCAGCTCTAATTCCTTTCTCACACTCTGGTCCGAAGCCAGCTTTGACGCCGGACTGAAAAGCAGTCCACTGTATATGATTTGAAAACCTTAACATTTTTGCCAAACATTGAAATTGCAGAGCGCAGATGGTCCCTGTCAAGTGATAGTCAATGTGTGGGAGACACATCACCATCCCCGCACGATGAGCCCCACAGGTATAAAATAACAATAAAAAGGTGCACAATCTGGTTGGGTTTGGGAAAGTGTGTCATGCTCACACCTGACATACATGTGAGCATATCGTTCACAGTGCAACATGCATGACAGACGATGTTTTAGTTTTAAAATGCATCACTGTTGTTTGGCGTCCACACTACTCCAGAGTTTTCGAGAGCCCAAAACGGGGACGGCTGCGTTTTAGTCTGGTCGGGCAAAGACAGAGATTTACAGTTCCACCTTGCTATCTGTCCAAAAAGAGAAAACCCTCATCTTACTTTTCCCAATTGTTGCTTTTTGTTAGTATTTTCTGGAAGCAACAACCACAACCAACTGCAGAGTGGACAATCTGCTTCCTGTTTACACCGACACGCACATGTCATGTGTGGTTACTGCTGAATATCTTTATATGCAGTAACAATAATTTCCTATATACTGTACAGTACACAAGATATGTTACAATATCTGCTCAGCACTGTGTGCCATGTAGGGATGATAGCAAATATTATAATTTAGGAAATTACTAGGGATTCTACTGGAACTGTAATATACTGGTAGTCTCTGGAACTATTTGGTTTTGTTGCCGTGTGTGTGTTTGTGTGTGTGCTTTGACAGAGATCAGAGACTACACTCATTGGAATAATCTATAGCCAATGAGGAAGCACTGCAGTGAAGTAGATGTCACAACCTGATGTAGTAGACCTCTGTACTTCAAACCCCATTATGTTGGCCTAACACAGACAAAGCTCATTCAGGATGAGCATGATAGGAAGAATAGTTGCAGCCGAGGCCACACCCTGCTCAATGTCCTTTTTGACCCCAGGTTGTCACCCCATCCTTGTTTGTTTGTTTGTTTGTTTGTTTGTTTGTTTGTTTTTTTTGTATATCCTACTAAAACACTCCAATTTGTTAAAAAATATGAGGTTTATTTTGGTATTCAACCCTGAAGTGTTTGGTTTGGTTTCTGCTAAATTAACCATAATGACATGTGTATACTTAAAGCTGTAGTTTAAGGGTTATAAGGTTTTTGGGAAACAAATGTATTTTATTACCTGCATTTGAGGCAAATCAAATTGAGAGCAAACCAGTGGAGGCTTTAATACGGCACCTTTTTTTTTTTAAAGATGAATGCAAAATGAGGAAAATGCTGTGGTTTGATTTGTTTTAAATTTTTAGGATGATTTTATCCTGTTTCTAATATGTTTATCCTTTATTGCAGCATCACACCAGAATATTGATGACGGTCAATTTGGAACTAACAGTAAGTTGGATAAAAAACATTAAGCCATCTCTTAACTACAAACAGGACGGATAAGACAATATATAAACGCTCCATTTGGTAAAAGTACGATTCCATAAATTTGCTTATTTGTGTATTTAATACTTCAGGATAACTAAAACCCCCTTAGATTTCATTGTTATCTCTTCCTCTTCTTTTATACAGTCATATCATATACAGTTTATACCGTTCATAACAGAACACAAAACTGTCTCCCCCTTGCTTTTGTTGCTGCCTCCATTTCTCTGGTCGTCATTCATAGGAGGCAAAGTGGATAAACATTTTTCATCCGAAAGCTAAGCCTGTGTCCTTTCTTTTCTGCAGATGGGGTAAATTGTGTCGACGCTGGGTGGCTTACGTGCCAGACAGAGATTCGCCTGCGTCTGCACCATTCTAAGACGCCTCCGGTGTCCATCACCAAGAAGAAATTCAAGAAGTCTCGCTTCAGGTAGGGATGACACGCAGGTCGATTTCGACACCAGCCAGTGAAAGTTCTCTTTGAAAGTGACATGAGGCAGATCAGCATTACAGTTCTAGTGTTACATTGCCTGCCTGTTACCTGAGTAACAGAAGCCCTGCATACATAACTATTGTAAGAGGAGCTGAGTAGAACATTATCATGATTTAATCTTGTTTTCATGCATTTTATTTACTCTTTGTTTTACCAATCTGTCCAGGATCAAGCTAGCATTGGAGGGCTTTGAGGAGGATGGGGAAGATGAAGATGAAGAGGAAGAGGAAGATACGTCCAGTGCTGCTTCTTGGAACAAGATGACCACCACTCTGGAGATCAGTATGATCAGTGCCAATGGCTACAGGTCGCGTCACTCGCAGCCTGAGTGTGGCTATGCCCTGGAGCCATCCCAGTGGACCGAGTACAGTATCCACACCATGGACCCAGACAACCTAGAGCTCACATTTGAGTTCTTTGAGGTAATAACTCCGTTATCTTTATTTACGTGTTTAAAAAAAAAAAAAGGAAGAACAAATCCGGAATCAAATTTAGATTTATATGGTTTCATTTGATTTATAATCATACAAATCTCATATTTGTTTACAGGAGGATATGGGTCAGCATGTTGTACAAGGGGATGATCATCCGGGACATATGGGCACAGCCTGCCTCCTCTCCTCCACTTTCTGGGAGACTGGCAAAGACAGGGGAGTAGTCACACTTCCCATCATGGGCAGAAATTCCAGACAGACCATCGGGAAAGTGAGAGGTAAGATTTTGTGCAAAGGACTCCCACGCTGATAACTGGAATAGCACTCAAATGAGCGCATACCTCTGCCAAGGGCCCTATCGCCGATGTTCCTGTTTACGCCCTTTCACAGGATCTTTGCCAAAATTTAGGCCTACGCCTTATGAAAACACATTTAAATGTGCTAGATCTGGATTTTTATTTGGATCCTCACCAAATTTTAAATATTCATAGATATTAGTCACCTAAACATCTTTTCCATCAGGATCTGGGAAATTGGTGAAAATGTCAAAAGAATTCGTCCTGTCTCACAATGTTGAAGAAATAGAAATCTGGATCCAGACCGAAGTTAAAAGGAGTCACACCACATCCTTCCATTAAATGTCATGGCAATCCATTCAGTAGTTTTTGTGTAATGATGCTAACTAACAGACAAACAAACAAAGATAAGAACGTAACCTCCTTGGCGGAAGTAACGATCTGACTTAGAGCTTTTTACAACTATTTTTCTGTTGTACAATTTCTCACCTCAATCATCACTCTCTCCTAGTGGATTACCTGGTGATTCAGCCCATCCAGGGGCTGCAGTGTGACATGAGCTCCTCGTTCACCAGGTACTGGAAGAAAAGAAGTGCTCTGAAGGTGGGTCACAGAGGAGCTGGCAGCACGCACGCGGCAAAGTGAGTCACAACAACTCGATAGGATGCTTTGTATATCAAATCATTGGTAATAGTAGAAATATTAGTTGCAAATATTATTAAATACCACAAGAAGCTGTGTTCTTGTCCTGCATCTGTTCCCTTTCAACAATGTTCTTTTTGAATTTGTGTTTTACAGGCACCACAAAGTGAGAGAGAACACCATAGCTTCATTCAAAAGTGCTTCTCAGCATGTAAGTAACTCAGATGATTAATCTCTGAGCAAATATTTACCGTCAACATTACACCAGCCTTAATTACATGTTATTGTTTCCATGCAGGGTGCAGCCTATGTAGAGTTTGATGTTCACCTCTCCAAGGACGCCGTTCCTATCGTGTACCATGATCTGACATGCTGCATATCCACCAAGAAGGTACATTTAAGGTTGATTGTATTTGATGATGGGCAACTGTAAGGGATTTAGTGTTGAAACCCTTGTTTATTTTCTGAAACGTTTAACTATCTGTTGGTATTTTCACTTTCCATTAACTAATAATCACTGGAGTGCCATATATTTAGGAGAGTGGTGAGCATAAACAAATATGTAATCATTGTTTCCCCTCGACAGAAAAATGACAAGACTTCACTGGAGCTCGTTGAGGTTCCAGTCAAAGACTTGACTTATGATCAGCTGCAGCTTCTGAAGGTTAAAAAACACAAAACTATGCAAATAACAAATACACGTTACCCCGTAGATTAAAGTAAAGTAAATAAGAGTTACAGCTGCGCTCTCTCTGCCGTGAGAATCAATATGTCTGTTTCTTAGTGCTTTACACATCTTACAAATGAATAGAAGGTCAAAATGATCAGTGAACAAACCTTTGTTTCAGAGTACTGTAATTATCAGGGCACAGTCACACAGAGAACCTGCTCAGCTAGATTTGTGTAACTTTCACCAGTTCCATTTATAAAACCGTGAAACAACACACTCTTCTGCCAAAGCCAACTTAGACAAGCCCTGTTGGCAACGTATATGATTCAACATGTATGGGAAATCGTGGAAATGTAATAATTTGTCTCACTCACCGATACGATCATGCGTGTTTTGTTTCCTAGCTGGCCCACGTTACAGCAATGAAAGGAGATGATCACAAAGGTATGCTCCTATTGGTTGTGTAGTGGCTTTATTTTTTCTCATTTGGCATCACAGCATTTTGCAAAGTGGCTTTGAGTGTGATGAGGTCAGCAGATAATCTATTCTGTTTGTTGTTTAGATCTGCTGGACGATGAAGAGGAAATTGACGATCACCAACCATTCCCTTCACTCTCACAGGTATATTACTTTATGGCGATGATCCTTATTAAATACCTTGTCTAGTCTTCATGAGCTGGTCCCCTTCACATATCGCTGGGTAAACTATAGCCAGGAACTCCCTGCCCTCAATAATAATATAGTTAATAATAACATATAACTCATGGCACTGCCGCTGTGAATTACCTGTTAAATAACCAGTTGTTTTCAATTATTTATTCCCCACCTCTCTTCCTCTTGTCCTGCTTCTCAATGTCTTTGGTCATGTCAAAATAAAATCAATGAATTGCATGTTTCACACCTGTTTTTTAAATTTTTCTTACAGATCTTTCAGGCTGTTCCTGAGCGTGTGGGTTTTAACATAGAGCTCAAATGGATCTGCCAGTTAAAGGTGATTTAACAGTGTAAAGCAAGAATTACTTTGAGTTGAATGAGTCATTGTGTGATTATCTGTTATTAATTAATCCTTTGTATTGACAGGACGGGTCATGGGACGGCAACCTCTCATCCTACTTCAACATGAACACCTTCCTCGATGTCATCCTGTCGTGTGTTCTGCAGAGAGGTGGCAATAGACGTGTTGTCTTCTCCTGCTTTGACCCAGACATCTGCACCATGTGAGCACAATTACATCTTATTTTGATTTAATAGTATGGTCATTTTGATCAGCATGCCGAGCTCGGTTTCCCTGTCAATCATTGAAACGTTTCAACGAATCAATTTCTGAATATCTTCCGAATTTAAAAAGACTCATTATCTGAAGAAGTACCCTTATTACTCGGAAGTTTAGTTTCAGTCAGTTAAATGACGACATTTGGAACTGCCACTTATTGCAAAATGTAAAAAATACTGAAAAGATTCTTGCTCTTTACAAACCAATCCTGAAGAAAAACTAAGTTAGCCAGAAAACAGACGCTGTCGTAGTTGCAAATAATTACTCTGCTGAATTCTTGTCATGTTTCCCTCAGGGTGCGACACAAGCAGAACAAGTACCCCATCCTCTTCCTCACTCAGGGAATTTCAGACAGGTATCCTGAACTGATGGACATCCGCTGCCAGACCACTCAGATCGCCATAAGCTTCGCCCAGAGCGAGAACATTCTGGTGAGCAGTTGTAGCAGCAAGTTAAAGATTTATCATGATGTAGCCACTGAGTTTTCCAGATTTTATATATTTTTCTACAAAAATCAATTAATGAAGGTAGTTTCATACAGTTTTAAAAAAAGCCACATATAGTATACCTCAGTTCAATTTGGTTTACATTTTGTAACCGCTGTTCTTTCAGTAATAGTGTTTAGACTAAAATGTGACAATCCAGTTGGACGGCATTATTGAGAACGTGGAACTCTCCTCAAATGTACAGCAAGATGTCAGCAGTTCAACTTTAAGTGAATCCATTCAGACACTATTGAAACACAAATGAAATTTCCTAAATCTAAAAAGGTCAGGATTTCTCATTTTATTTGACTTGTTTTGGCATCATGTGCCTCCTCAGGACTGTGTGTAATAGCCCACGGCCCTCACGTCAGTGACAACAGCAGTCCTCATAACAAACAAGTCAGCCAGCACAGTGCAGTGTCAACTGTTTCTAAGATGTTCTGTGGTGGTTTAAGCGAGGATCACAAATGGACTCCAAACAACTTGGACGGTATAATCTGTTATTAGAGTTGAGCTCGGGCTGTAATTTTCTGTCGGAACCCATCAGAGCCTGAGAGAAAACTAACTGAGCCCGACTCAGACCTGACAGGCCTTTGGCAGTCAGTGTAAAAAATGAAACGGATAGCCAAGGTGACCAACATGTTTTGTCTGGACCTTTCAGAACACAACGAGTCGGAGTTGGTATCTACACTCTGTTATCACGTGTTATGTTGAAGACACATTTGAAGTTGAATAAACTATTACATGTTATGAGGGCACACAGACATTACCAATGCTTAAGCCAACATGAGTATGAGTACATTAGAAGACAATTTATTTTGAGATGAAACGAGACCATTTTGTTTTCTCACTGGACTTCTTTGGCGGCTCCTTTAGGGAATCAGTGCCCACTCCGAGGAGCTGCTGAAGAACCTCACCCACATTCGTGACGCCCAGTCTAAAGGCCTGGTGCTTTTCAGCTGGGGAGATGACAACAACGACCACGAGACCAGAATTAAACTGAGGGAGCAGGGAATCGACGGGTTGATCTATGATAGGTAGGTAGGTTAAAGTGTGACATGCTTATCTGTGGCTGCTTTAGGTGTAGGCAATAAACACACACACACACACACATACACACAACCCAACGACCAGCTTTATACTGTATATCCAGTATAAATGTTCATTGTAAAAGTGCATAGTGTGGTACAAACTACCGCCGGGAAAACAAAGCTTATTTTGATCACTCTTAGAAAAATCGAATCAAACATTCAACACACTTTCCTGTCTTTCCTATTACGACAAACCTCATCATTGTGTTTCCGTCTATTACCCAGTGTCCTGCAAACTCTACAGTACACACTGTGCTGTTGTCTTGTGTTCAGCCTGAAACCACAACAGAGTCACTGAGCAGGACATTCTCTTCCATTATTTAATGAGTGTGTTCCCAGTGCGGCACCTCTTCATGCGACAGTATGATCACATGGCCTTTGTTATCACTACAGGATTCAAAGTTGTGTAACCAAGTATTGGCACCCATGTTAATCACTTGGCACTTGTGTGTTCGTGCATAAGATGGGTCTGTGTTGTTAGATAAAGCCTGAGTGTACCAGCAGGTCCTTTTCCCTGCGTGGTCAGTGGAGGCTGCTTGCTCAGCTGTTTCAGTTCTGTTTCACTTTTTCTTTTACTCCTTGCTTTGGACTCTGTTACCTCCGCCCAGTCCTTGATGATTCCAGACGCATCTTTCATTGAGCAGATTTGTCACCTCCAGGTTGTTGTTGTTATAACTGTAACCTCTTTTTGTTTTTTTACAGAATTTGTGAATGCTTGGTGCCATATTATGACTCAAGTTCTCCAGAGTCATGTAATGTCTGTCTGGTTCCTGCCTGTGTTCTGTCCATTTACTCACTTCCACTTTTCCAACCCTTGGCTGATTTTGGTTTCGGTTCCCCACTCAAATGCTGCCTGACGTCCCATATGTTGCTCATTAAAATGCAACAGGAGCTAAATACAGCTCCTTGACAATGATACAAGACGGTTGACTTCTCACACAGTGCTGCACAAATGTTCAAGGCACTAAAAGTAAAGTGAGCTCTTCAAAAATATAAATTATAAATTATTTTTCAGTTAATTGTAGACAGAGTGCAGTAAACAGAAATAACTTAGATGTAACCCCCCCCTCCCCCAACCCTAACACACGTGAACAGTGATAAGGCAAATGCTGTCTCATTTTATGAAAAACATTGACTTTAAAATTCTAGTTTTTCCTGATTCCAGCCTCTAAGACATAGGCTAATCAGATTTAGACAACTTAAACCAATATTTGGTGTGGATACATTTTGCCTTTGGCCTTTGACAATTCTCCCTGGTGCACTTGGAGAAAAGTGTCAGTCTCGGTGTCTACATTTACATGGAATATTCTGACTCTTGACCTTATTCAGAATAAGACATTTCTCCAATTATGACGTTTACATGAGCTGCTAATTGAATACTCCATTCATATTCCAGTTGACATGTTACAGATCCTAGTGATTATGGCTCATGTCAACATTACATCACTATGTCATATGTCATAGTCATTCCTCTAATGTCTCTCTGGTTCCTGCCTGTGATCTGTTCATTTACTCACTTTCACTTTACAGTGTCATGCCACTTGTGCACAGCACCATAGGTCCAATGGCCTAATATTACATTCATGTTTCAGTGATGATAGTTTTTGGGATTTTCCTGTACATGAAGTTGTTGTTGATTGGTCAACTGCCATGTTTATCATTTCTGAGGCCTCCTTATGTTATGCTTGGTATGTTACTTGGGGATATTCAATTTAGTTTCAGAAGCAAAGGAGGCAACAAGAGTGAATGGCTTGTTTCGTGCATGAGACTGTTTTCCTTCATTTATTCGCCTTTGTTAACTAAACAAAGTGCATATTTGCATTTGGCTCAAACAACCTTGATCCAGGAGACCTGCACTCAAGCCTTGTGTGTCGAACTATTCAACACACAGACACACAAGCCTATTTCATTTTTCACAAGCATATCTTCTAATACATCCTGTTCCATTTGTGGATGATCTGCTTGTGCTGCAGTTTGGTCCCTTTTATAAAGGTGGTGAATGCACTGGATGCTCTTTGCAACCTTTTATCTTTTATTTGGTGAAGCATTTTAGCAGCTTGTTTGTTGACACAATCTATGTTGTATTACATTTCCCACCTTGGATCACTTTGCTCACAGAGGTGACTGACCTTCCTCTCTTGAGACCACTCATTTTAGGAGATGATAACAATGGACATTTTTGGAATGTCACAGTGGGAAAAGCACAGGTGTAATTCTTGTAACCCCTATGTTATTTGATTATTTTAATTATTTGATATTATTCTATCTTTTTCTTAATTTTATTTTCCTTCTCATGATTAATGATTGCTTGACTTTTATACAGTTTGTATTTGCTTTCATTATTTATTCCTGTAAAAAACTGCTATATAAGCAAAGTTTATAATCTTATGATAATAATGCAAATTAATATTGGCTGAATTGTATTTAGCTGCCTCCGTTTCAAGGTCCTGGTGTTTTGCATTCTACAAATGTTATGGCAAGTCATTAAATATTAACTTTACAACCATTTAATCAAATTTCTTCGAACTTCCGCCTGTATATATCATATGGGTTTGGACAGACATAGATGTAAATTGCAACTTGACTTTTTGGAGGAGGCTCACAACTGTGTCTTGCCTCCAGTAATTCTAGTTCACCCTCTTAAGACATATATCTATGTTAATTTGACTTGTGTAGAAGTGTTGCCCTAAATGAAACCACCTGTGACTTGCCGTAAGCTATTAACAGGGTTTCTGCTGGGTTATTTATTCTAGGGAAGTGTAATTAATTCTGGGACTCTGATATTCCTTCATATCTGTCGTACATGACATAGGTCTTACATTTCATTCACTTTGGTCTTCAAAAATATCTCAAATGTAACTTGTTGAAACCTGTGTGAAGAATACAGAGGAGTGGCTCACTCTGCGACCAAACTTTCCAAAACACTTATCCAATATCATCACATGACTACTCAGTGGTGCTTGGCAATAATTCAGTATTATCAGTAGGATGGGTCCTTTCATGTTAGTATAATCATACCATCATATGCTCATGTATTATGTCATATTATTGAAATATAAAGTCTCTGATGTGAAGAATAATGATGGATCATCGTAAACTTGATCGTCTCATGATTCATTTTACATGTGCCATATTATGACAACCCATGTTTCAACCTTATCGCCAAGCCCCACTGCTCATCTACTCAAATTCCTACTTTATTTTAGCAAAAATGTTTTCTGATCAGGAAATCTCTGCCATGACTCTGGTATTTAAATGACGGACAATATTCAAAAAATAAACTGACTACTGACCACTAATCTAACTGATGGATGTCTCCTCCTTCTCCTCCAGTATCTGTGAGGAACAAGGAGAGCAGCCCAATATCTTCCAGGTAGAGGAGCAGCACTCCCTGCAGGAGGTCATCACAGAAGAGACCATGCAGAGCTCCTCCTGCTCCTGCTACTCCATCCCCTGCTCCGTGGCTCCCTGCATCGCCTCCAAGACCCATAACGGCAGCACCGAGTCCGATTCTGGCCACAGCTCATTATAATCACACCTAAACTACCTGTCAGTAGACCTCACTGCGCACACACACTCACTCAAGACAACCAAATACAAACGAATAACATAATTACTGTCATGTGTCTTCACATATTTGTTCTGTTTTCTGTTGAAATAGGTGGATGGTTTGCCAAAACTTAAAGGCAGTCATGCCTGTTTCTTAAATGACGGGTGTAGGTATTAGAACTGTCTGCACAAAGGTCAGCAGACACTAAAAGTTGATATTTATTCAGCCAATATATTTCACCTCTATAGTTTAAAGTGCTAAAAGGTGATGCTATGATTTTTATACAGGTGTAAAATTGTATATGTGGCAACCTCATAAGATTTATGATGATGCTGGTTTTCTGTTTCAGCTGTTATGTCTTATCTGTGCATGTAGCCATTGCCTTAAGGGTTGTTTTTAAATTGCAATGAGTACTAGCTTCGGATTGCTATTTCAGGTTTTGAGAAATCATTTGAGAGTGTGTGGCACATCCGTCGCTGGGTTAGATTGGCATACTACACAGTGCACGGAGATGTGCGTGAGGATGACAGTGCAGGTTGCCATAAATGAAAGAATATCTCCTGGTGGATAGAACACAGCACTTAGAAACATGTCGACATGATTGATTTCCTTTTGAATGGACAGTTACCCCTCCTTTCCACAACTTCAAATTCATGCTTATTGACCTTATTCAGGTTGATGATTACACGCTGCATGCATACTGGATGTATTATGTCCTTTATTCATTTTATCTACTTGATTTGAGGCAAAGCTGACGAATGTTCTTATGCAACAGTGCACATGTACCACAGCCTTAATGGTGAAAAGTCTGTGTCTGTTTCTTGTATATTATTTCAAAATCACCAACACTTAACTGATGATCTATTGTAATAGACTTGCGTGAACAAATACTCCAACTCCAAATACCATACTTCCTATAAATCTCCTGTCACAACGCAAAGCTATTTGTTGCTTGGCCGATCTTTTTTGGGAAGAAAATACACTTGAAATAATCATGAAATGAGTATTTAAGGACAAGTGTGTAGGGTATTGGTAGAAATGGGATATACTATTCACAAATTTTTAACGCCGCAAAACACAACCATTTATAGTATGTAGTATACCGTCTGTATATTGATGAAGCCATGCATGGTCTGTTTCTGTATGAATGAGAAACCAGGGAGAATGAAAGGCTCTAATGTGTAATATGAACTGTGACAAGGTAGTGTAAATAAAAGGGAAAAAAATTAACTTGTTTATTTGACTTATCTCTCTTTCACATTACTTGAGTTTGTCTTGCTGATCAGGTAAAAGTGATCGTTTCGATTGAATGAATGAAGCAACATTTTGAACGTGGGAGATAAATATAAAGTGCAATGGCTCCCTCTAGTGTATTCAGGACAGCGAATATTGAGGGGTCGCTCCAACTATTAATTATCATTATCACCCATTCCTGTAAGATGGATAAACCAACAGTGTTTGTTTACCTGTAAACTTGTACCTACAGTATCTTACATGAGGCTGTAAGACGATATAATACAATAAAGACAATGATAAGAGGCATTAATCAAACTGACTGTATCAGTAGCTGCGTTTTATCGATGGTACAGGCACAACCTACATAGGCAACACCCATGTCACACTAGCTGGCACTGCAGTTTAGTTAATAATTGATCAAATAATACAATCACACTTATTTGTAGTTGGCAAAACTAATGATGCAGGTTTTATTTTTTAATCTCAAGGTGATTGTGGAGGGCAGAGGCAATCAGAGTGAATCTTGAAATTGAATTCTCAGCCTTAGATTGCAAATGCCTCGGCTACTGTTTAACAATGCTTTAAGATGAGAGAACATACACGTCCTTTACCACTCGTTTGAATCTTTGATGACATGGAGACCTCTACAGGAGGCCCGACGACAGGAGGCCCGACGACAGGTAAAGCAGGAAATGTGTCATTCAGAACCTAATCTTTGCATATTCCAAGCATTGTAAGTACATTCCAAGCATTGTAAACGGTCTGTGTTTATATAAAGCCTTTCTAGTCTTATAACCACTCAAAGCCCTTCACAGCCCAGTTTTGTCATTCACCCATATCCATACAGTGCATCTATGTGCAGCACTCTCACTCCCATACAGTTGGCACAGGCAATTTGGGGTTCAGTATCTTCAATATCTTGCCCAAGGACACTTCAGCACACGGAATGGGGGAGACTGGGAATCGAACCAGTTGAGGTAGAGCCAGTGCTGTGAGGGCAAACAAGGAAAGCATAGGCTGGGGCAGAGGTCATTATACTATTGTACTCAGATGCCCGACTCTTCATCCCTCCTCTAGTGTGCCATGGCTGCATTGCTCTCTCTTATTCTGCTCCACCATCAATGACTGCTTTCAAATACAGCCATGACAAAAGCAGGATAAGTTACAGTGTAAGTCACCTGTTAACTCACTACACTGCTACCTTTTATCCTGCAGTCACTTCTGTGTGATAACCCTGTCAGTATCTCTCAGACGCCCTGGTCGTCTCCTTCCATTGCACTTGTCCGCCTCACAATTATTAGATAAGCTGGTTAAGAGTCAACATGTTCTGAAACGTAAATAAAACTGTTAGACAAATGTAGTGGAGTACAACGTACAACGTTTCCTGCTGACATGTAGTAGAAGTTGCATAGTTGCATGAATGCCAACAGTAATTTAGTACCTCAAATGTGTACTTAAGTATAGTACTTGAGTAAATGCACTTAGTTACTGACCAACGCTTGAAATGTACTTTCAGCTTGTTTGCACAAGAGGTCAGTTGTAATGTTTCAGCGCCCCCTACTGTACATATAAGCATCGTACACTGGTTTAGTTGCTTCTTTAAGATTCTTTTTCTATTTTATTTTCGGATCAAAAACTGTTTTTTAAAACTGTTCAGATGACAAAAAATGGATGAATATTAAATATCTATCTATCTATCTATCTATCTATCTATCTATCTATCTATCTTTCAACTTTATATACAAACATTGTAGAGATGTGCCCAACAGTTAAATAAACAGACATCAAGATGTACAAACATGTGTTAAAAATTAATGTAAATTGTAAATTTAGTTGTGTTATTAGTTGTGTTGATATATTCTTTAAATTCACATAGAACTCCAGTGAAATAGTTGGTATTATTTGCCTTCATTGTTATTCTGCATTTCTGGGTGTGAAATGAAGTCAATATTATTTTCTAAAATGTGTTATAACATTTAACAGTCAAATAATCTTAAAGATACTTTTCACAATTTGCCATCAGCTATTACGTAACACTGGATATAGAAACCACTTTTTGCGCGGGAGTTGTAGTTCCTTCTGCCGTGAAGCCAACTCTCTTTGCCACATGTGGAAACTTCACCTCCCATGATGCCGCGCGGCTCGTCTTAAACCGCTAGCTGGTGCACGCCCACGCTAAATCAACCCGTCTTCTGTAATCCTCGGTGCACGCAGCTCGGTCCTCTGCGGGATTTACACTTTGTGCACATTCTCTCCTGAACACCGACACTACAAGATGGACAACTCGGGGAAGGAGAAGGAAGCCATTCAGCTGATGGCCGACGCCGATAAGAAAGTCAAGTCGTCCGGCTCCTTTCTGGGCGGGATGTTTGGAGGGTAAGACAGCACTGCAGCAGAGAAACAGACAGCTAGCTAACTCACAGCAGCCCCAGTGTCTGTACATGCACCCAGCTAGCGTCCAGTTAGCGTCCAGTTAGCGTCCAGTTAGCGTCCAGTTAGCTTGTGTTTTAGCGTCATTTACAGTGAAATAAAACCTGCAGGTCAGTTAGCTACGTTAGCCCAGTTAGCTGTGATCCCTGTAAACACACCCCTCTCTCCTGGACGCTAGCATGGAAGCTGCGCAGTAGTTAAGCTAACTCGAAACGTGAAGGTACCTCACAGGACCTGCTGGTAGCCTGTCGGGTCGTTTCACACAGTCTATATGAAAATGGAAGTATGTGCCAGTATTTATATGTTGGATTATTTCTTAGGCTCTTGTGTAAAAACCTCCTTTAATGGACCACGTGACCTCACATCATGACTGTGGATGTACAGCCTTTAACCCCATCACACACAGACCTGCAGTTTGTGATGGTTGCCACTCAGCCTCTGTGTGTGTGTGTGTGTGTGTGTGTGTGTGTGTGTGTGTGTGTCACATTCTCATTGACCACACCACCATTGGTTTGGAGCATCAGCTGCACACACAACACAGTGAAAGCAATGGCATCTATCTATTTGAACCTCTTGCTTCCTTGTCGTGCAGCACTTTCCACTTTGTGTTGAAGGTGATCCATGAATACAGTTATTATTATGAAGTTGTAATCAAGTGCAAAATCAAGGAATCTCCAAGGATGCAGCTCATTTACAAGATTTTGGCTCATGTGATAGTTAATAATAAAATTAACTAAAATCCAGAGACAGTTGGCATGTACTTTTCCCTGTTATTCGTTTTGCCTATATTCTTATAACAAATGTACCTCCTAAATGTGTTTGCAGATGCTGATTCCTATCCCCTGCTTTATATCTAGGTTTATTTTTAGATTTCATTAAGCACAGATTAAAAGAAATGCATAGTAAGAGGAAAAGTAATAATATACAGTGGGCCAGTGACCTTTGGGAGCTCCATAAATTAGGTGATATATAATTCATGCCATCTTATATGTGGATTATTAAACCGTACAATAGAGATGCAGCAGATAAAGCTGTGTTTGCATGTGTCCAAAATAGAACAAGCAGTTATGCTCCTGTGTGACTGTGTTTTCCCTAAAGCTCCGTCTGAGGTGACCTCCAAATGTTACTACTCAGCAGTATTCATTCTGGGCAGGTTTTTTAATGCTAATTCTGTGGCTGACCAAGCGGTGATGTAATCCTCCGCTGTGATTGAATGGCCCGAGTATCATAACAAATCCAGGCAGCTCCCAGGGGTCCACTTCTCGTCGTGGTGGGGTGGAGATCTATAATGCCTGTATAGGGTGATGCCTGTGTAAAGGGTAGAGTCCATCCATCTCAGCATTGCATCACCCTGTGACCTATGATGCCAAATGTTTTAGTTTAAATTTCGTACACAATAGCCTGTATGGAAATGTATAATATGTTCAGTGTATTTACAACATTTTTCTTTTCATCTGTGGTTACTAGAGGACCTCACAAAGTGGAAGAAGCATGTGAGATGTACTGCAGAGCGGCCAACATGTTCAAGATGGCCAAAAACTGGAGCGGTGAGTTTTGTTTCCTTAAGATATCCAACTTATCTGTTTCAACACACCTGAGACGCTGTGGGATTGTGTGCTTTTATTTATTTAT
This sequence comes from Hippoglossus hippoglossus, assembly GCF_009819705.1. Classification (NCBI taxonomy): domain Eukaryota; kingdom Metazoa; phylum Chordata; class Actinopteri; order Pleuronectiformes; family Pleuronectidae; genus Hippoglossus; species Hippoglossus hippoglossus. Next base: position 13,867,872 of record NC_047174.1, read on the forward strand.
TTTTGCTCTGTAAATGCAAAGTGCAGCACTTTCTGAAGGAGCCACAAGCTAAAACGGTGGAATGATGTGCATAAATTAGAGTGTAAGCTAAAAGCAGAGTGTACAGTATGTGTGCATGACATTTTCTTTTCTCTTTTTCGTCCGTCTTCAGCTGCTGGAAATGCGTTTTGCAAGGCCGCACGTCTCCATTCGCAGCTGCAGAACAAACATGACTGCGCCACCAGTTTCATCGACGCAGGGAACGCTTTCAAGAAGTCTGACCCAAATGGTAAGAGACGACTGACTGGGTTCAAACCTGACTTCAATCTCTATAGCTGCTTTCAGACATGCACTGAAATCCGGATAATCTCGCACACAGCCACACAAACACACACTCACCTCACTGTGTATAGTGCGTCTGAGTGGAGATTCTCCTGCTGCATCGTTCATGGACAAAGTCCAGACCCAACATGTCAGAAAACGGCTCATTTGATTCTTAATGACACTAATCTGATTCTAAAATGAAACATCAACTTCAAAGTTTGATGCAATACAATTATTGCGTGATTTTTTAACAAACTTTAAAATATATATATAAGCCATCCCAGACTAAATCCTGTGTAATTTAGTGTTAACTTGAAAACAGTTTTGTTGTAAAGTTGTGGAGCAAGAGGCTTTCCATAACCAGCAGTGACGAGATGAGGCTGTTCAAGTGGGACTCTCAGAGGATATTAATTAAATATCCCAAGATGAGTCAATGTAGATTGTGTGTTTTTCTAGATTACTGAAACATATTTCTATCCCCAGGCTGAATTTTTAGATTTTGGATAGGAACTCGGGACTGTTTAACACTTTGTGTTAGGCTCTGGTTATGAAGCTGCACTTTACTGTACAATTTGCCTGAGTTGCTTCGCTGTGGATATTTCAAGCAATTGAGCCTGTGAGAGTTATTACCCCTAAATTGCCTGGCATTTACAGTTAGTTGATTTATAGGGCTCTTTGTTCTCTCTCTGGCCTCATTTAATATTCTCCCTAAGCAGAGATGTGACCATTGGTTTTGGGGGAGGGGAGCAGTCCACTGAAGAGGAGGCTCTTTCTTGTGGTTTTGCTCTATCTTTACTTTTTTGATTCTCTAACATAAATAACACGAATGTTGTATCTAAGTGTGAAGGTTCTGTTAAAACGAATCATGTCTAACCGTTCCCTCCTCTTCCCTTAATGCTGCCAAAAGAGGCAATCAAGTGTTTAAATGCTTCCATCGAAATATACACAGACATGGTAAGATGCTCGTAGAATGTCTGCATCTCATTCACAAGAGTAAATCTGCCTTTAACAGAGCTGGATATCACATCATCACGATAGATCCCATTCATAATGAGTTCTCTCCTCTTCCTCTTCCCTCCCAGGGAAGATTCACCATCGCAGCCAAACACCACATCAATATCGCAGAGATCTACGAGTCTGAAATGGTGGATATCGAAAAGGTAACGCAATCTACATAGTCAATACGACCACTAGGAGCAATATTTGTTTCAAACAACACTTAAGATTGCACTGTTTGTTGTTTTTCTTTTGTAAAGGCCATTGCACATTATGAACAAGCAGCCGACTACTACAAAGGAGAAGAATCAAACAGGTACTGTTCTCTCTGTTTCTTCTACCAAACTAAAATACTGCATATTATCTATATTATCTCCCATCTATTTTCAGCTCTAAAACCTGATACTACCATGTTCAGTTTCCAAAGATCAGGGATAAGACAGTACTCTAATAGTCAACGAGAATGAGCAGCGGTTGAAATAGAGCTTTTATCATAGTATTGTGTAACTTTAACTTTTACATTATTCCCTTGAATGTCATCAGACAAAATATTGTCACACAAAGTTCATTCATTTTAACTGCTGCAGCTTAAAGGCTAACATTAATGAAACTTGCACTAAGGCTGGGAGATAAAGCAATCACAAGAATGATTGCAACATCATTTTCATCAATAGCAATACAAAAGAAGTTCAATTTATATCAATATGTTGCTTATGCTTTGTAAAGGAGGCAAAGAACATACTTGTTTTCAATGTTCAACCTCAGATTTGAACGTGTTTGCCATTCTCTACTCATAAAGACTTTAAAAGTACAACCTTCATTCAGTACTTAAAAACAGAAATAATAATGTGACATTTATCGTGATAATTATCGATACCACTGATAGGAAACGTTTTATCTTGATAACCTTTGTTATACTTTGTACTGTTTGGATCGCCCAGATTTCAGCTGTCGCACCTGCATTTTTGTTTGACTGTCTTATTCTCCAATGTTCCATGCTATTGAGCTTAACATTTAAAAAATATAAATAATAGACCAATAGTTCTCATGTACTCTGTACATACAGCATTCATGGTTGGTCTGTTTAACACATTTAGTCTTATTTCAATTTCTCTTTAGTTCTGCTAACAAGTGTCTGCTGAAGGTCGGGGGTTACTCTGCTCAGCTGGAGCAGTACCAGAAAGCGATTGAGATCTACGAGCAGGTGGCTACTGCTGAGATTCATTGTGTCATGCTTTCCCTTTCTCAACCCCTCTAATTAACGACATTTCTAATACATTTCTTATGATTTGGATGCATCTAGGTCGGAGCTAACACGATGGACAACCCGCTGCTGAAATACAGCGCCAAAGAGTATTTCTTCAAAGCCTCCCTCTGTCATTTCATCGTCGACGAGCTCAACGCCAAGGCGAGTTTATACCTTTGTGGTTCGGTCTCGGGATAGGGACGGAGAGCTGTGGTACAATCTAACACGCTGTGTCTCCACAGATTGCTATTGAAAAATATGAGGAGATGTTCCCGGCTTTTACAGACTCCAGAGAATGCAAGTTGTTGAAGGTAAGTGGATGCTGACAACTCAGAGGCAGCCGGTGGCTCAGTGAATCAGTTCTATGAGTAACCTACATTTCTTTTTTTTTGCTTGACAGAAACTTCTTGAGGCACATGAAGAGCAGAACACTGAAGCTTTTACAGAGGCAGTAAGTCATGTGTACACTATGAAAGTTTTTGCTGAGCTCAGAAATCCCTCTGCTTCAGCTATTGTAGTTTTGTTGAATCCCGTGTGTATTCAGGAAAGAAGAAAACTGGATCTCAGGAATCTGTGAAGTCTCTCAGGGCTGTGTTTATATGAAACTGGTGCAGACGGAGCCGACCTTCAAAAAACATGTTTTAAAATGAACTCAAAGTCAGAGAGGGAAGAGGCCTCATCAGAGAATTAGAGAAATACTTAACAATATGAAAGATGTGTTAGTTTATACATTTGCAAAGCTGCTGGTTAAATCACATAACTCTTCTCAGATTATGGAGGTTATGTTTTTCTCCCGTCCGTTTGATTGTGTAAAATCTGAATGGATTTCCACCAAAGTTGGGGGAAGGGTGCAGTATGGGTCAGGGGAGAAGCCATTCAATTAAGGTGGGGATCCAGGATTTCTTTTGGTCACTTAAACATTGAGAGAGGGTGTTTTTCTTTTACATCAATTTCAGTTTTTTCTCATGGAATAATTCATGGATCTTGATTTAAAAATCAGGCACACTTAGGAAACTGATATCGGTGATTGTGTGAAATGTGGTGCAGCTTGATTGTATTTAAGGGGACTGTTGGGCCTGGCTGAGGTATGGGCTCTACTGAGTGCGATTGTAGTTGAGACGGTGATTCTTGTTGCAGCAAAGGGCTAATATGTGATGCAATTTCATGTCTCACTGTGCAAATTTGATAAGAATGTTTATTACGCTAAACCGCAGACAAACACCTATACAAATGTCTTATATCGGGTAACTATTGAATCAGTCGTGCTCTAGTGTCTGCGTTCTTTTCTGTCTGCAGGTAAAGGAGTTTGACTCGATCTCACGTCTGGACCAGTGGCACACAACCCTCCTGCTGCGCATCAAAAAGACCATCCAGGGCGACGAAGGGGATCTGAAATGAGCGACACGCGGGTTAGAAGCACAGCACGGAGGGACAAATCCATCACGCATGCTTACATACATCCATACACACACACACAGCCACACAAACACACACTCACCTCACTGTGTATAGCATCAGGACAGGGGCGTCTGCTGATGATTTTGAACATCCCACTGCTACCCGTTCAGAGCACTACCTTGCTTTCCTGCAGAGCATATCTGAATCTAGTCAGAATGTAAATCCTCTCGCCCTCACCTCTGCCCAGGGGATTGCTGCATACCTTTTTCTGCTGGAATCCGTGCTGGTGGATTTCCGAGCGGTATATCGTATTGAACCTAGTATTAACGACAACCACTGCATGTTTTGTACTATTATTGTTTCCTAGTCAGACGCAGCTTGTTTTTTTAAAGCTAGTTTATTGTATATTTTAAATTATTTAAATGTCTCAGTTTGTTGTACATAAGATTATCATTGTATTTATTTAAAGAATCTACTATTATCTTAATTTGTATTGTGTTGAAGTAGAAGGGAAGGATGAAATAAATGTCACAAACGTTATTCAAAGTCATTACCATTATTAAAAAAAAAAAAAAAAAAAATACACTAAAAAAAGATTTTACTTTCCTTTTTATCACCTTCTAGACGAAGGGGGATGATATGCACCAAATGTAGACTGTTAAACATTTCTACCTTTTCCATACATATTCATGATTTGATTACTTAAAAGCTCCTTTATTATCATTTAATTTTTTGTTGATGTAGTAATACTTTAACGTTTGAGGCTGAGATGTTTAGATTTGCCCATGTGAGCTGTATTTTTGAATGAGAAGCACTGACGTGGGAACCGTTGCTCCTTCTTCCCAGGGCAGTAATCTTGGGATTACCGCGCATCATTAGTCACTCCTCTCTGTGCCGTGTGCCGTGTCGTGTCGTTAACTAACTCGGTGAAGGTTTACTACCTTTCATCTGGCCAGTCGCTAAGCATGTCATTATGTGTAGGTTACAGTCGTGTCACATCCACTAGTGAGCCAGACCAAAGTTTTTACTAAAGGGTCAGTCGCCCTGCGTATCCAGCTTCTTCCAGAGTGGAATGACAATGGACCGAGGATATGATCTGTATGCTTGTGCGAATGGACAATAATAAAGGTATTCTATCCCACAATGCCCTGCCTTTGACCTCATGTGTGCGATAGAAGTGTTGTGTGATGAGCATCAGTCTGTCCTTTAATCATCTTTCGTGTTCCTAAATCAAACATACTGTAGCTTCAGTTCAGTACTACACAGTACACACATTACCAGTAGTGCTTGATCCTATATTGAGATTATAGAAAATCTGGTGTATATTGATAATTTATTAGTGTACCTAAGATTGTCACCCAAGTGGAAATATATATACAGTATTACAAGCTAAAGTGACTTGTTTTTATGAGGAAGGCTATTAAATACATTGTGTTGCTAATGTTTGGCCTGATAAATAATATGTATAATAATATATAATTCCGTTGATATATACCTTTTATTGAACTGTTACCTTCCTCTGTGTCTCCGCTGCCATAGACCTGCTGCTCTGTCCAACTGTAACCTGATGCTGTCACATTTGACTGGTGAAAAAAACTAATCAATATAATCAATCACCTATAATCTAGTTTTGACACGACTGCATCCTGCTCTTATACAACACAATGTCCGTGTCATGTTTAGTGGGCATTCTTTTCAACTGCCCATCTTTATTACAGTATTTTGATCGGGTACCATGTCTATAACAAATCTACATTTTCTTGTCAAATTAACTCATTTGAAAAGAAACTAACTAATTTCATTTAACTGGGTTGAAACTTCCAAACTTAGAGTTTTAAAGTTATGTATTTTCTTTTTGGAGGAGTCAACCTTGTTGACTATTACTTTGAAATGCAGGTGTAGCTACATGGAAAACTTCCAAACAGAGTAAAGTGCCAGAACTTTGAAGGATTTGAGCTCACTCATTTACATTCAAACCTAAATAAATCAACAGGGTTGCAAGGAGCATGCTGTCATTCCACAGCTGTATGGAAAGCTAATTCAGTGGGGGGGGGGGGGGTCTTTCGCTGCCAAGGACTTCTGACTAGGTTCCCAGATCATCCTGCAGAACGTCCAAGATGTAACTCCTGAAGTTTTATTATATATATATATATATATATATATATATATATATATATATATATATATATATATATATATATATATATATATATATATATATATATATATATATATATATATATATATATATGACAGGAAAAGGTCTGTGATACTTGCATGCAAGGGCTTGAATGGAATGAACCTTTTGTGAGGTTTGGCATTATGTGTTAGTAACTAACAATCGCCTTCATTTGTATTCAACTTCATTTATGCAACATTTCACGCGGTACATTAACAAACCATTTGCTAATAATACCCAATACTTGAAATACCTTAGTTACATCTCTTAAGCATGTAGCATTTCCCACTGAATACCTTAACATCGCAACATGTCGTGATAAACACTGAAGATCACAGATGTGACAAAGTCAGAATACGTATTCAGACGTTGCTAATTCCAAAGTATATACAAAAAATTGCATTACTGAGGGGTTGAAACGTGGCCCCGGATAAAGAGCTTTATATTTACATCCACTTTCTACACAGCGTCTTGATCGGGGGTCTTTTTAATTTCATCCAAAGAGTTCTCTGCTGTCTTTTCCTTTTCCTGTCCGTCGACGGCTGCCGTTTGTTCGCTTCCGCAAACCATGTCACTGACAATCACAGTCTGAATATCAGGTTCTGATTGGTTGATCTTGGTCTCGGAAACTGGAGACAGAATCGTCTGTGACACAGCAGCTTCCAGGACGGATGACGTTGAAACAGCTGGGATCTCGGAGACCGATGCCAATGTGGCGTCAGAGACGGGAAGGGAGAGAACTGAGGGTACGGACAAAGAGGTGGTGGAGGAGGACAAGGGGATGGGATGAGCCATAGAGACAGGTATAGCGAAGGGGATGGCGGAACCATCTAAGGAAATGAGGTTGGTGCTTGTGCCGTCAGTGGTCATGATGGGCTGGATATGCGTCCCAGGTGGCACCTCGGTGTGGATGACGGTGATCCCGCCGTGACTGACCAGAGCAATGGTTCCATGGCTGGTCCAATCAGGTGGAAGAGTGATTGGCTCGGCGGGAACCACAATGGAATCTGTGGTGGTTTTACCGGCAGCAGCATCAACAGCACAAGTGGCATCAGCGGCAGCAACAGCGTCACCTTCAGCACCAGTGGAAACAGTGTCACCAGTCGCAGCACCGCCTCCACTTTTTCTTGATGGGCTCGTTTTCTCCCCTGCTCCTGCTTTTTTTGTCTTTCCCTTGGGGGTGGATTTGGGTTTCTTGTCCTCCACATTTCCCTCCAGAACCACCAGGTAGGTCTTCCAGGGAGCATCGGCGTCGTGAGTCTGAACGTCAAAAGAACTCACGTTAGTTTTCATAGCAGTCAAAGCACTTTAAGCACAACTTATCAGGCGATAAGCATGGACTAGTAGCCCTTATACCATTAATAAAGTTCTTTTTTTTTAAATGTGTCGGTCCAGTCAAAAAGCCAGTTTCAGCGACACTGTACCCAAACAGTCACATTTGAAAAAACCCTTTCAGATAGAACGACGATAGTAAGGTAAGCACCACTAACCATAGCGTGCCTGCGGAGGGTGGACTTGTCCGTGAAGGTGCGGTTACAAAGGGCACACATGTAGGGTTTCTCCCCCGTGTGGATACGCTGGTGCCTCTGCAGGGCGTTGATCTGGGTAAAGTGCTTGTCACATTCTTTACAACTGTACGGACGCTCGCCTTCAGAGGGAACAAACACACGCAGGTGGAATTAAAACGGGGGGACAGTGAGGAGGTTGAGGTTAAAAGCAGACGATGCCCTCAAATGACCGAAAAACTAAGTGTGACCGATCTTGCAGTTACCTGTGTGTATCTTTAAATGCTGGTGGAGAGAATTCCTCTGAGCGAAGCCTCGGCCACACTGTTCACACTTGTACGGCTTGAAGCCAGTGTGGATGTTTGAGTGGTGCCGGAGGTATTCTTTAGATGCAAAGCTTTTCCCACACGCCTCACACATGAAAGGCTTCTCTCCTAACAAGAGAAAAAAGAAACAGCAGAAGAAACATCATCTTCACATGTGGTCTGACATGTGTAGACAGCAGTGTGGGTACGATCCTAAAGGACTACTTAAAGGGACAATCTTAGCTAAGGCACAAACAAAGAGGATAATACAGAAATGTTGAGTTGTAATATTAAATCAGTCTTACCTGTGTGTGATCTCTTATGATAAGCCAACATGTGCTTCTGAGTGAACCTGGCTTCGCACTCATCACATGCAAAAGGCTTCTCTCCTGTGTGAATCCTACAAATAGGCACAGTTTAGACCTCAAATATACACATATGGTATTCGTGTGTATAAATAAAACTCCCAGCTATCATTATCAAGTCATAGCTACTCACTGGTTTTGTATATTTATGTCCACAGTTGATGATTGGACAGATCATAGACTGTTTTATAAAGACGGACGACATGACGGCTCCCAAAAGTGAAGCCAAAGCATCTCGATCACTTCCTCCATGTTAATGGATGGGATATGGACCAGACTAAAAAGTTTAAGTACCCGTCAAATACATTTTTCTCAAAGATAGTGTCTGTCATTGTAGGTGCTTCTTATCACTCTGCTGTTTGTTCAATTTTTCCAGTAAGTTTGGTTAAATTCCGTTGTTTGATGCTATAAAAACAAGGTCAAAAGTCAATCGCCACTGCGCAGAGTCTGGCTCTAAACGTGCAACATGGCAGCGTTCGTATCCAGGATCTTTTAGTGTCATGTTGTTATTCCAGTGGGAGGAAGTAGAGACGCGTCGCTCATCTTTATATACAGTCTATGGGACGGACAGGGACCATATGAAAAATTTGATTGGAGTTTCGCTGCGACACATTCTCAGACAGAGCACTCTGGGAATTTGTCCAAACAGGCGAGTATTGCTCGCTCAACTTACTTTCTTCTTGACTTCCCCAAATTTAAAACCTCAACCCTCTGGTTTACATCGTTATCATTTACACAGCTCCTTCCCCTGTTCTCACTTCCAGTCATCATCTGTGAGTTCTGTACCTGCGGTGCATCTTGAGAGCAGCATTCTGGGTAAATCTGGCGCTGCATTCAGTGCACTCAAAAGGCTTTGCTCCAGTGTGTATCCGCTCATGCAGCAACAGAGCTGTTTTGGAGCTGAGCGACTTTCCACAATCAGGGCAGACGTGACGCATATTGTTACGTTCGTGCACCTGAGAAGCAACAGGGGTGGGAGAGAAAAAATGCAGATAAAGAAGTCACGATTAAATATTAGTAGAATAGCTCTGAATTGGACTTTTAGATAGAGACATTGTTCCGTGCAGCCTCACCTGTCTTTGATGGCGGACGACATCCTTCTTTCGTTTGAAGGTCTTTGAGCAGGAGGCGCAGGAAAAGAGTCTCTCGCTGCTGTGGACGTGCTTCTCGTGGATCTTCAAGTTGCTGCGGTTGGCGAAGGTCTGCTGGCAGGTCTCACAGCGGTAGACAACGTCTGCTTTCACTCCATGGTACGTGCTGGGCAAGAGAACGGGAATGGGTCACAGCAATATCAGAAGTGTTGTTTTGAAGTATCATGATAGCTGATCATCTGACATAGCTCAAGCCTTAGAGGTGGATAAACTATTTACTTCAGGTAACATCGGAGAGCTGTGGTTGGAGACTGCCATGCTGAGGAACTGGTGTGCAAAATAATTCCATGTCTTCTTGTTGTGGGTACACGTTGACACATTTCTGACAGTATGATTTTTTTGTTCATTTTGGTAATTAAGTATTGATCGTGCTGTTAAGAAGCTGACTATACTATGACTGCCTACTATAACACTTTTGACTGAGTTTTCAGAATCCACTATGTAATTACACTTTATTCCCTTCTCCCTCTTTCTTCCTCATCTAGACAGGTAGTTAAAAGAGTGCATTTAGGTTTTACCAGATTCTTAACAGATCATAAATTGTGTTTGAGAAAGTAGGACACACTAATAAACTAGAATGGCACTGGGTAGAATGCATACCTCTGTCAAGGCCCAACAGTCCCTTTATGAATCTAGATTTAAATCCAGATTTTTATTTGGACCTGCACCAAATTGCACAACTAGTAAATATCATTTTTTTCTCATTAAGATCAATTAATGATTTTTGAGAAATTAATGAAAATGTTGAAAAAACGCCCCATCTCGCCTGCTTATCTAGATCTGCATCAAAAATCCCACCCCTCCATGAAAATTCATGGAAATCCATTGAGTAGTTTGTGTGTAATTCTGCTGACTAACAAACAAACAAACGCAGATGTTGGTGGAGTTGAAAAACAAACAACTGCACAGCAGCAGCTGAGGTTCTTCTCCCCCAGCATCTAACAAAAGCCAGTGACTAGGGAGCGCTAGAGGAAAACCAAATGTTAGTGGTATCACACTATAATACCAACTATGAGATTATCAGGATGTTTGATAATGAGGTTGTGAGCTTGCTATCAGCTGGGCGTGATTGTTGAAAATCTGCTTTAAAGGAATCTGAAACTAGTCCCATCTCCTGTCAAATAGTGGATTATAATAAACAATATCAGTGTTTGCTTTAGGGAGCTGTTGTAGAGACCAGTGAATTAATCTGAGGATAACTACAATGTCCAACCTGATGTGCTTCAAGTAGCTCCTCTCGTAGTGGAAGGTCCGCTGGCACTTTTCACACTGGAACTGGGCTTTGGACGTTCGTTTGGACGTCACCTTGGACTCTCCCTCTTCCCCCTCCTCCTCCTCCTCCTCCTCCTCCTCTTCCTCTTCATCCACAGATAACATGGGGTCTTCGGGATTACTTTGCACATCGTCCTCGTTTTCACCGTTGTCCACATCAGAGCCCGGCAGTCTGCATGAAGACTCATCCCCTCTCTCTGCTCCGTTCTCTGGCTGAGCCTCGACTTCAGTCCTGTCCTCAAACCCCTCTGCGTCTTCATTGGTAACTTGGTTTTCACTGTTCGAAGCCTCTCTCGTAGCGTTTAGACGCCTCTGAAGGATTCTGCGGCTGGATTTCCTCGGCTGCACCTGTCCCCCTTCGCTTTTTTCATTCGTCACCGTTTTCTTCACCTGAGATGTTTTTGCAGTGACTTCATTCTCAGAGCTCTGTGGTGAGAGCTGCCGCTTCAGAACTAGCCTGCCCAGCTGCTTCTTCCCTTTGGGCCCTTTTTCTTTATCGTCACACTGTAAGTAATAATGATCCGCAACATTTGATGCAGGCGTTTTCTTTTTAGGGGGTTCTAAAGTCTCAGCACGCAGGGCCTCATCACAAACCTCTGACAGATCCCTACAGTCCAACAACTCTGCCGCTGCTTGCACGTCAGCGATCTTTTTGCTGGCAACTTCCACTTTACCCGTGTACACAAACTCCAGAAACTTGGAGAAATCGTCAGAATGCACATTTGAGAGGGAGACTGTGTCTCGGGCTACATCCTGGATGAGAAGGGTGTTCTTGAAGTAGCCACTGGATGCTGCGAGCACCACCTGATGGGCCCGGAACTCCTGCTTGTCCCCCTGGAAGTCAACGTGCACGGTGACATCACACAACTGTCCCTGCAGCCTCAGCTGATGCAGAGAAGCCAGGATGTTTTCATGGTGCGACCTGGAGGTGAGCTGGACCACTTTGCGCCTCATGATGCATTTGTGCTGCGGACAGAAACAGAAAAGGAACGGAGACTTGTAAGGCATATGAGTTACCTTAACTTCGCAAAGGTGGTTATTACACAAAAACACAAAAACGTCTCAACCTATTTCGATGGAGGGGTGCGGCATGATCCAAGGAAGAACACGGATCTAGATTACAGCACGTTTAATTCTTAAACATTTTTGTTGACTCCTCAGAGAACAACTCCATGTTGTTCGGTTTATACATCGCACACCCCACTTTTAAAGTATAATCCGGGTTGCTTCAAGCACAGATGATTGCATGGTTGTTGTCTGTTGTTTTGCCCTTGAAATTACACATTTTCCCCCTTAAAGCAGGAGCACATTAACTTTGACCTCTGGGCCCAGTGAGCTGCATGTGTGCCCCCTGCTGATCCCCCTATCGAAGCCCTCTATTTGTCCTAGTCTCTGCAATATCTATGTATTTGGTTATAATTACTTCTGCCTAAGGAGGTTAAGTTTTCATCTGTTCGTATGCAGGATTACGCAAAAACTACAGGATGGATTATCACGAAACTTGTTGGGAAAAGGACAGAATTCATTAAATGTTGGTGCGGATCTAGTTGATGTGGCAGAGAATAACTCCTGGAACTTGACGAGGGGGGGGAAATCATGCATATCAAGTGGACTGACATTTATGAATGTGTGCAGTTAGGTGAAGATCAGATAAAAATAGAGTTTACACGTGGTTTCATGAGGGGACTGACGGGCCTGGGTGGAGGTATGAACTGTGCTGAGTCACGTTTTATTTCTGATCACATGTGAGTGTCAGGAAATCGTGGGGGCAGTTGTGTTGACAGTGCGATTTTTTTTTTTTTTTTTACTCATGTAACTACTTATCTTGAGCAGTAGTTCGAGTATTACATGCATCATCACTACTGGGGCGAATATTAGGGCAACGATTGCTTCCCCACGAGCAAAGGGAGCAGCTACTACTCAGCTAATGCTTGTAAAACTATCTTTACAAGACAATGTGGATCTGAAACACTTCATACATGCGCATCTAAAAGCTCCTCTAGCGGGACAACACAGTGAATAAGATGCGTTGTCTTCATAATGTCCACGGCTAGGACACTCAGCGGCTAACAGCAGAGCCACGGACACGATGCTAAACGAGCTAGGTTGAGCTAACGTTGACTTAGTTATGCAAAAACAAAACCGGAGGAGACAAATGATTTCAACACGGGACATGTGTGAAGCAGCCGCAGCAGCTCGGCGAAACTACCGCACAACAACACGGAGCAAGTTTTCTTACCGTAAGCTTGCTAAAATGGCAGCCCTTCACAAATGCTCGCTGCGTCGGACGGTATATTTCCTGTAGAAATCGCTTCCCCGAGACATCCGGTGCCGAGGAGGCTGATTCCGGATCAGTTCTCCGTCGACGTTAAAGCCGCAGCACCAGAGTGCCACCACTGCTCCTGGATCAGTGTAACGGGTTTGTTCACGAACACGCAACGTAACTTGTCGATATTGACGATGTTGTACATTCAGGGCATTTCCGGGTTTACTGTCAAGCTAACGTAGCTAGCTAGTGTTAGCTCGTACTTTAAACAGTTTGCATATATTTAATTTTAACCTGTGTTCTTTTCAAAAGCTGGGTTGGCTATAAGAAATGTCTCCTAACTTTAAATGCAAGTGTGGGAGAAACGTTAAAATGCTACTTGATGCTAAAGCTGTTCAAATAATACTGAAACTAACAATATTCAGGAATCTATTAATTATTTATACATTATTTCACAGTAAAGGGTGTTAAATTAGCTAATGTTAGCTAGCTGTTAAATCAGATAATGCTATCTAGCTAATTAAACACTCTTCAATGCGAAATAATGTATAAAGGTTTGGTTTGGTTTAAATATTGTTAGTTTAAATATTATTTGAACAGCTTTGGCATCAGTAAGTTCCATCTTAACGTCTCTTTCAAGCTTAATTTAAAGTAAGACCACATTTCTTATAGTCACCCCAACCGTAGCGAAGAATACAGGTTAAAAATGAAATATCTACAGAAACTGTTTAAAGTTTAGATTATGTCACATACTGGTGTTACCGTAATTCTAAGCAGAAGCAACCAAAACTGTATTTGTTGTTGCACTGATGCCCTGTGGCCACACGGGGGCGCCGTTGTACAAAGGGAACCGTGATGTGCTTTGCAAGTATTGAGGAGGGGGGGGACATTAAAAAAAACAAGTTTACATTCTTCAGCATGATCAGTTTTCACGCTGATTACTCTGATTCTAGCAGAAAGTTCAACTGGGCAGACGTACTAAACTATGTGCTTTACACTAGTTCTTTTATTGTGATTTATTGTATTGTAGTTTTAGGAGATTGGCACCAAACCTAATAGAAAACAGGTCCGACACGCTGAAAGATTTAAGTGAACTTGTTTACATCCACACGGACATAACTCAGAAATGCATAAAGCCGGCTGTCATTCCAGAGGTGTCTGGAAAGCTACTTGCGGAGTCACTGGGGTTCAGCTCCTCCAGCTGCCAACGGATGTTTTTCTTTCTTTCTCTCTCTCACTCTCTCTCTCTCTTCCAGAGGAAATCCATATACCTTACATTTGTCTTAATGAATTCTGCAAGCTAGCAATCTCTCCTCCGTTCCGGTGACTCATGCTGCTCTCTGGACCAAAGCTGCGCAGACAGACAGACCTGACCTGGAACACAGTGTTCCCCTGTCTTTTATCTCATTACTCCCTTGTAAATCACACACATAATATTTTATAGATCTGTACACTATTCATAACTGGTGCTTTCTGGTTCATGTTTCCGTGGAAAACTACCGCACTCTATTCTACATGTGCAGATTTAATCATCTGTAAGTGAATGCTCATGGGAATCAAAAGTATTTGCATAGATATTAATATGCTGTGTTTTATGGTAAATAAGCCCAGAGTTTAATAGAATGCCGAATGTGAAAATTAATGAGACAAGTCATACAAATTAATTCTTGGTTTCCATTAGTGCAAGTTCTGACATGACTGAGGAATGGAAGGAAAACATTTTTCACTTTGGGCACAGTAGTGAAAATGCATTTTTCATTTGTATTTTTCACACTGGACTCAGTCTCATAGAAATGTCATAAAAATGCTGTCAGCTCAGGAACGGCTCCAGTAAAATGATAAGATAACACATGCAGGTTAGGCAGTTATTGTAGTTACTAGTCATGTGCAGCAAGTATAGTCATGTGGAGCATAATGTGATATATTTTCTGAAAGTTCAGCGGCTACAGATTCAGGTCAATGTCAGACGTAAACAGGTCGGTTGTTTGTGATGGTGTCCCAGGACGCTTTGTCAGGTTAAAGATACAGCAGAGAAGCAGACTTGAGGTTTCTACATTTCATCACTGGTTGACACGTGTAATCAAGGGAATGAACTCTCAGTGTGTTGCATCACCGAAATAACAAAAGGTCAAACAGTCGTCTCAAAAACATGTCATTTTCAGCAGTGAGGGATACTGGCTGACTTTTCACATTCCTCCAGGGGCATTTTGTGTTATTCAGAGGGGAGCTGGGGGGGAAACAGACGAGGGTTGAGGTGTAGCCTCAGTAGCCAGCTGCATCACCAAGTGGTCCAGTAACAAATTAAAATCCCCACAGATTCATCATCACGTTGTCGGGGGGGGGGGGGGGGGGGGGGGGGGGGGAAGAAAGGGTGAGGTGCAAACACTCTCTGAAAGGCGATGAGCTCAGCAAACAAAACATTTAGTCGACGATGGGTCATGTTTGCTCTGCTATGGGTTGACTCCTCCGCAGAACCGAAAATATCAGCCCTGACGCTCCACAGTGCACAAACAGCCGTATATAATATGCACTGTGCAAGAGGGCAAATCTCAAAACCAAGGCCGGTTTGAATTTGAGGCTACACATACACACAGTGCATGAAGCAAAAAGAAAAACACAGAAGAACTCAGTGAGTTCGGTGTTGGTGGTTGTAGCCCGGGTTGGTTTGCGTGCTGGCTCGTACGCACACCCTAATTTGGATGCAGTGAGGGTAAGTCAGTCAGTCAGTGTCCTCGCAGGACCTCTCCGAGACTCATAATCCCCGGCAAGATGAACTTAACCAGTGATGGTAAGCACCAGAACGATTCATGGAAGTGCAGACACTGGTGGTCCAACAATAACCGCAGCATTCTCTTTGTGCTCGCCCATACGACCACACAGCCGATGCCAGACCAATCGAAAACCAGTCCAACTCAGTATTCTGTGGTGTCCCTCTCTTCCCCCTCCAGTCACTGAGCTCCGGTTAAGAGAAAACATGCATCGTGAACTTTGTTTAATCCTCTTAGACTTGTGTTTCAACAGGCACCAATACCTTTTTTTTTTTTTTTAACAATAGCATGTTTCTGCTTTGACAACGGGATACATTTAATTGATTGAATGCGGATTTGGAGGGCGGTTTAAGTAAATGGACATGGAACTCCACCCATATTTATATAAGTAAGAAATTGGCAGGAGGCAAATATTATAGATGTTTGTGTAGTCTTGTCAAGGCCAAGGTTGGTTTGCCAGGCTACACACAGCAGGCCAGGCCTGTCGATGGCAGTCTCTCCGAACACTTTCCCCTTCCCCTCTTCTATCTTCCCCTTCTTTTTCACTGGCTGGATGCCACACCACACTCAGCCTATCCAGAATATCGCTGGAACCCCTAAAACCTCAGAGGAACAGCAAGCAATGATTCACAAAGATGGCAGAAGACTCTTTCGGGGCCAGACACGGTGTTTACCAAAGACAGAGGCCACACACAGGATCAAATATGATCACAACACGCAAGGTCAAAATCTTATGGCCTTGCTAGTGGCCCCAGGGATCCGCTAGTCAGACGCTTTGGTCCGGTCGGAAATATTTAAACAGCTATTGAATGGTTTGCCATAAAATGTTATACAGATATGTACGGTGCCCAGAATCCTAATGACCGTAGTGACTTTTCATCTTGTCAAAATGTTTATGTTTCCATAACTTTGCTTTACGAGCGCTTTCAAATTTCATGGCAATCTCATCACCCTCAGATTTGCTTAATGCTTACTAGTAAAAATAAAGCGTTAGTAGATGGTGAACCTGCTGCTGAACATGCGATTGTTCAGTCTCGCCCTGAACCTCCTCCCCCCACATTGCACTGTGACAAATAACTTCACCTATATAAAGTAAATTCAGTGCAAAAATAAAGAGAAGCCTATGAATGGTGTCGGTCCTCTTCCCCCTCAAAATAGACTCAATTTCACCGAAAAGAGATGTTTTTTCTTCTCGCGTCTGCCTCGCTCGGAAAAAAAGACTTTCCTTTCATTGATGAAAAGATATACGGCATTCAGAGATGAAATTACTTTCCAAATGGCCTCTGACTCACCATCTCTATTCCCAGTGCTCTCGCTCTCTCTCTGTCTGTCTCTCGCACACCCTCCCTCCCTCCCTCACCCCCTCCTCCACCTTCACTCGTCCTTGCGAATGTTCTACAGTATCTATTGTAACTGTATATGCCACTTAGCACTTCAGACGGCAGACAAACCAGCTCAAGGACGGCCCGCGCCCACTCTTGTGATGCTCATAAATAGACTATTTGTCCAGCCTTACCAAATCACCTTACCCACCGAGCCTGTGTGGGTACTTACGGACATGGAATAGGTTGCACCAAAATAGATCCGTTCTGCTGTGAGAGGGTGGATTCGGGCCTGTAGCCTGCAGCCATAGAGACTAGTGTGTTCCGGGAGACAGCAACATAAAAAGATTGTTGTGCCTTTTTTAAATGAAAAGTAATGACTCACAAAGTTTATCCGTTTATAATGTGTTGGGACTTTTAACATCCGTTTGCAATCTGCAGCACACGAAAACAGGTGGTGTCACCTCCGCAGAGTTTCCCACAATGCAACTCTCTCCCCGCGACTGCGTGGGACATGACCATCAGCACATTCCTGGAGAGCTGGATCCCCAGAAGCAACAATTCCTCCTTCCTCTCTTCCCTCCCTTCCTTCCTGTCGCCCTCTTGTCCTCTCCTTCGCTTCCCGCGGATTGCATCACTCGCCTGCCTCCTGGCCTCCTCTGCTCGGATCCTTTAATCACATATGGCACACATGCACGCTCACATGCATACACGCAGAAGCACACCACAGACACACACACACACACACACACACACACACTGTGGGTAGAGGGCACCCTCGTCAAGTCCTCATACTGGTTTTGTGGCTTCAGTTGGAATTTTATGGTTGGTTTGAGCGGAGGATTCTGGAGGATTTACAGCTGCTCTCCAAAGACTCCGCTCCTCTCTTTTTCTCCCTCCATGTCTTTGTTCCTTCCCTTCACCCTCCCGCCGCCACCCCCCCCCCCCCCTGGTTCCCCAAACCCCGCTCTACCCACTCGCCCTCAAGGTCAGAAATATCCTGCGGTTTAGGTTTTGATCCCCTTGGATATGCCCTTGCTCTTTCCGTCTCTCCCTTCCTTTTCTGTCTCGCTTGTGCTCCGCTCAGACACACACACACACACACACACCACACACACACACACACACACGCACACACACACACACTTACTGTAAGTACGCTGCACTACTCCAAGTATTCCCATACAGGAAACACAAGTTTGGATCAGCATAGGCAGGTCTTGGTGCCTTGCAATTGCACACTCACACACACACACACCCTCCCTCCCACCCGGGGTCAACAGGCTATCCATTGGGGGAAGAAAAAAAAAGTCATCATAGCTCTCTAAGCTTAAGTTGTCATCACTGACGACCTTATCCATCTTAAATCCACTGGTTCAGCGACAGTAAATAAAAGAGACTGATCCCTAACTTCTTCCTGTAGAGTCACAGTCCGTGGACTGCAACGGCCCCAGCCAGGTTAGCCCTGCTCCTCTGGCTTCTCTGAGTTGTGTAACATGGCAGGGATCCAGCACTTGTGTAATACCAGGGACCTTGGCTGGCTGAAAGAATGCCAGTTCAACCAGTCATCCTTCCATATCCGCGGGTGAATGGAGGAACACCAAGTCTTGCCCATTAAAGCCCTGATCCTGAGTCTCTTTCGTGAGCATCAGTCTTTGTAACACAGGTTCGCAAGTTTTCGGGAAAATAATAACTAATCTACATGATAATGATTGTGCCATAAATTATTTTTATTCCTCTACCATTCAATATAGTTTGTTTGGAGTTTTTTTCACATCATTTGCAAAACTTATTTTTCCGCATCTTTTGAAATCTGCCTTGTTCACATCTATGTTAACATGTTAACAGTGTTTTTCTTCTCTGCCTTTTTTTATGTTGCAGCACTTGTTGAATGTTTGTAAGAAAAAACAATATTGCTCTGTACTGCCTCTAGTGGTCAGAATCCCCACGGTACAACTTTAATGTCAATCCCATAGACTGTTTACAAAGATGTACGACATGACTGCTCCCCAAAAATGAAGCCAAAGCGTCTTGATCACCACCTTGTGCCTGGCTGCATCTGCCTCCACCATGTTAGTGGATGGGACACGTACTTAACAAACAAAAAAGTAAAAGTGCACGTCAAATAAATGGTTTCTGTCCAAGATGGCTGCGTTTCGTATCTGGTATATTTTGGCATCATTTCTGGAAACTGTGGGGAAGTGGAAACGACTTGTTTATAACAGTCATTGGTTAATCCCAAAGAGCCCTACATGGTTCGTCTATGGCCAAATGGCCCCAATCTGCAAAAACAAATCTATTACATCTATTTCACATTACACTTGAATTCACTATGACACAGATAATGTTATGCAACAATACAGAGAGAGCAAATATTGAACTTGGATGTGAATAACAAAGCCCTAATACAGTTGCTCTCTGCAGGGTCCATAGTGATTTCCTGTACCATTAACAGCATTTTGTTTTTGATTGTTTATTCAGGAGAAAAAAAGAGCGTGCAGGTAGTCTGTACGGCTCTGTTATCTTTTGTAACCACACGGAACAGGCCTAATTAATTTCTGTCACCACTTTGTGCTTGTAAAACAGGCTGAGCCTCCAGGTGTGCACCCAGGAAGTCCTGCTGGTTTATCTGGCCTCAAGCTGAGTCATCCAATTGTGGGGACAGGAGATTTGACAGGGATCGCCACGGCACTGTTTCCAATTGACGCCTTAACCGGGAAGAAGAAAGACTCCCCCAGTAAAATAAACCACAAATAGTTCTCGAGAAACACTGCACCCCGCCGCTCAGTTTCAGCTTGTTGACACAGCGGCTCAAGACAGATTGTTTTTCAAATACGCAACCGGCTGTCAAATATACAGTGTCAAATTAACTTTGGAGCTGCCTCCCAAAGGTCTGTGTTTTTCATACTGCATTTGTCCATTTTCTTTGGGTTGTCTCCCAGAAGTGGCGGAGACCACAGACATGAAAATACCTGTGAAATGAAGCCCGACCATACGGCCAACTGGCCCAGCCCACATAGTATATGCTGCCTGTCGACATACAGTTAGATGGCAACAGCGTTTTTAATTATTCTCATCAGGGTTTTGTTAATCCGACACAGTTTATTGTTTCAAATGCGCTGTGACGGTTTGATTTCTGCTGCCACCAGTTTTTGTTTCCAGAAAAGGGCCTTGTGAGATAAAACACAATCTCACACTGGGTGAGAAAACGGAGGCCTTGAAGTAAGATCTTCAGTGCTGACCTATTCCCTTTTTTACGCTTTGTGGATAATCACAAAATCCTGATAATCCAAAGAAACACAGCTTTGCTTTAAGAGCCACCATTTTCTCTTTGTGTGAACCCTGCTCTCCCTCAACATCCTTTTTGAAAAAGTCCATAAATGGAGAGGAGAGGGGAAAAAGAGTCGGAGGGGGAAATGGGCAGTGGGGGGGGGGGGTTGCAGATCTGACAGGCTGTTCCAGCGATGAGACCCATGACTGACACATTTACTGCGGAACAAGACAAGTATGTGAGTGTGTGAGAGGGATAGGATAGACGCAAGGAGTGAGAGGACGAGATAGAAATAATGCAATCGCTCTATTTTGCTCTCTCACTCTCACACGCACACACACAGAGACAGTGTGTGATGTGAACACACAGTGTCTCTTTCTGTCGGCTGAGTGAACTCACGGGACCGAACCTCCAGCTCACTAATTTCATTCCACCAGGGGGTGGGGGGGGGGGGGGCACAGGCATCTCACCAGGCCTGTGATCTCTTTATACTCGGAGAAGCGAGCCTCGCCACAGACACTGACGTGCCACTTTTTCCAAAACGAGCCCTCATTTGATCCGCTGCCACCGAAATGGCCTTCAGTCTGAGACAACTGTCACTGTTTATCCATATTATGGCGATAACAGGGCCTTCCTCTGTGTGGTAGTGTCAGATGAGTGGAGTGTGGAGGAGATTGTCAGTGGAGAAGAGAATGATTCATTGTGCAGCTCTATAATTGTATGATCCAGCATTTTATCGTGGGCATGATGGTGAGATCATCCCCCGCCATTAGACCTGGAGCTGGACCTCAGGACAGTAACATCGTGCACAGACGTTTAAAGGATCAAATCTGTGGTTCTGCACGTCGTATCCCATTAATGGGATAGTTCATCCAGAAATGGAAATTCATTCATTATCTACTCTGCTAACTGCCACTAGCTTAGCAACTTCTGGTGGACATTTAGGCCAAAAACATGGTGTGAATGACCTTGTTTGGAGTTGAATATGATTGTCAGGGCTTGCGGACACTTGGATGACACCATACAAGCAGTATGGATGCATGTTATGTTGTTTGTAGTTTTATTACGTCTGAAGCTTTGGTCACTAGTTACCTCAGTTGTATTGGATTCTGCCCTAACAAAGTTAACCCCTGAGACTCCAAAAGTGTTTTTTGGACACAAATACTTCACCCACTAATAATGAATGAATTTTCATTTCTGGGTGAACTATCCCTTTAACAACGATTTACAAATTCTTCACTTTACTGCTGACCATTTTCCATCGAACATGAGAGTAAGATTTATCTCCCTCCTCTTACAGGCTGCCACTGGTTTCCATGTATTTCACCACAGTGTGAAAATCATTCAGCAGCAGCTTCAAACTTCTCTGAACCAGATAATCAATCAGATCATTTTACTGTCTTTTCTTTTTGTTCAACCGTCTTTTCAAATGTCATATCACAGATGTACTCAGGTAAATTTGGTGGAGGGCTCTTTAATACTTACTCACTTCCACGATCTTTGACTGAGGCAAAAGATGACATGCATGTTTCTTTCCTTCTTTCTGTCTTTCTTGGAATATGATATGTTATGTTACAAAAAACTTTATTCATCCCTAATTATTCGTTCCTTTTTTATTTCTTACGATGCGATAGGATGCAGTAGGATACAATATGATACAAGATGGATACTTCATTAATTCCTCAACTTTCTTTCTTTCTTTCTTTTTTGATAAAAATTCATTCAAACACTATAACTGTAGCGATTTAGCTTGCCTGGAATAACCTGCATTGATTAACCTTGACATAAACAAACCTTCAAAAGCACCAGCAATCATTCAACAACAACAACAACAGCTACAGCAGCACTGAGATGATATCACTGCTTTATGGCTGCGTGATATTTGATGCATTATGTATGATTTACCGTTTGGAATTGTGTCAAATAATTTCTTTACAATAAATGTAATCCTGCCTCATAGACTATTAGAGTGGGATTACAGTATCAATTACACTTCATTAGTTTGACATAGTGTTATCGTAACATTGTGCACAGAAGTGTGGAGGTCGCCATGACTTTGTCACTGCACTGCAAGTGAGGAAGTTAGTGAAGGTAATTTTATTACAATTTGTCTATCGCGAGTCTCACATCAGAGCACAGAGAAGCAATACACCTCCTCAGCATTGCAAAAGGTAAATACACAAACTGCAGTCATAACCTCTTCTCCTCCATCCCTCCCCCCCCCCGCCTCCGCCTCGCTCAGTGTGCATGAGTGATAAAAGGCACGAGGATGGGAGAAAAGACGACTGGGTACACAGGTAGATGGACAAAATGATCCAGTTTGCCTCATTAGAGGAAAGCGTGATGTTCCCGGTGATCCGAGCAGGGTAAGAGCCGGGTTGTCATGGCGACCGCGCGGCATTGTCACCGACTGTTTCCGTGGGGTTCTCGTTTCTGTCTGTCTCTGCACATTTGTTCTTCATCAGGGACACTCAGATCACTGTTATTCTACACCACGAGGCTATGAGTCATACACGTTTTCTATTTTTTATTATTCTGCATCTGGAGCAAAAAGGGGGTTTAGAACGCAGTGATACACATGCACATCCATAATAGATAGGAGATACATATACACAACTTGATACACATATACAAACATACACATATGCTCTCCGTGCACATGCAAACACGCACTTTCAAATCGCTTTCAACAACGTTTAAGATGTGAGGGTTTGTCAGTATATGACAGATGTGCACCGCACCGTGCACTTCCCATTTCTGAGTGCTTATCTTTCTGTCTCTCTGCCTTTGTGTTCCGGGGCGGTTTCCCCTCATTATATATCAGGTAGATTATGTGCTTTAATCGCCCCTTCAGTCTCACAGATCAGCTGATGTGCTCAGTGTGTTTCCTGCTTATCTAGGCCACCAGATGTCAAAATCCGGGGCTTTATAGAAAAAGAAGAGAACAGCCTTCTCAGCACCAGGCAGCGATAGGAGATGACTGATGTGGAGGAGAAGACCAAACTCTGAGGAGGGGGGGTTATGAGATGCATGTTTCAGGTACACCGGAGTTGTAGTTAGGGAGGACAGCATGCGTAGGACACACAATGACACACACACAGACACACCCCGAGGTCCAAGGTAGAACACAGTGATGAGTGACTGTCTCATCGTTCTGCTGCTATGGCCTACAGCTGTTTCATCAAAGCGTCTCTTCTGCTGGCACCTCTTCACACACACGCGCACATTCACACTCACACACACACACACACACACACACACCACATATGCCTCTGGGTCATTCATTTCTCCTACCCGCTTGATCTGTCCGCTTATCTCTTCAATCTCCCCCTAACTTGGACGGACACACACACAGACACACACACGCACACACACAGTCACGCACACACACACACACACGCACACACGCACACTGGCATTAACTACATATGGCTTAACTTCCCTTTACATTCCACATATGGATCTATGGAGGGAGGATAAAAACATATTCAAGACATTTGATGTGGATTCTGTGTCAGGGAGAAAGCCTTTAATCATTACAATCCCTTTACTGCAGCGTCTTCCCTCAGTGACTCCCCCTCCCCACGTAAAGATCATGTGCTTTCCATGTTTATCACTCTCAAAGTATCCATATTTGCCAATTAGTGTTTTTAGTGTTTACAACCAACTGGAGAATCATTACAGAATGAACGGTAAAACTCTAGTGTGTGCATGGGTTCTGTAATGATACCTTTGCTTGGAGCCCCAGTTTGTCAATATTAAGACCATAGTCCCATTATAAGTCCTGGTTATTGTCACAAAGGGAATGATGGTTGTTGAGTCTCTCTTTTGCTGCTTGGCTTTTTTTCAGGGCTGCCTCATGCAGGACAAACATGCTAACTGGGATTTTTCAAGCCTCCCTAAATTCGGTCCACTCATAGATTGTATGTAAAGATGGACGACATGAAAGTGAAGTGAAATCATCTCGATCTCCCCATTAGCTGGCTGAGTATGAGTCATAAACCAAGCCTACTCCATGATAATGGATGAGACATGGATAAATCAATGAGCGTGTGTATCAGTGGGACCTCAATACCGCGGCTCTACACCATGAGGCTGACCCATTTCGAAGGCTTCTCCAAATGCGGCCGACAAATACGTCCTTCCAACCCTGAGAAACGAAAGCTCCAACGGGTGGATCCTTCTCGGTCCGATCTGTCCCAGAATCCATTCTTCAGAATCCATACTTCAGCCGACAAGTGACGAGGTGTCCAACGCTTGAGTATCATGCTTCAACTCATCCAAACAGCTAATGGTACACATGTTCAACAACCAAGGGGGCATTCAACTTCAGCTCTGTTACTAGGCAACAGCAATAAAGGCGGGACGAGCAGGTGACAGAGATCACGGAATGGCTCGGACCAGACTTTCTCATTTCAGGACCAAGGATGCAGCCCCTGAATTAAGACACATCTTATGGGTCCACTGTTATTTCAAGTGTCTGTCCAGGAAGAATAGCAGCCCTGCTCACGTTTGTTCTGCTCAGTAAAACCATGCAGCAGATTTAGTCTTGTGAATATCTCAACACCTTTAACCGTGTAGTTCAGTACCACCTGTCTCCTCAGTTTTTGCTATGCTCTTAATTATTAATCATTTTATAACACAGTAAGATTGGGTTGATTAAGTAATTAAAAAAATCTAATATGAAATTAATGTGACTTCCATAAATCTTCAACCGTCTTTGAAACTGCTTCGATCACAAGCAGATAACCTAAACGAGAAAGACTTGTGTGGTGGAACACGCAGGATTTCGCCATCCTGCAACTGCCTCTCTGCAAAACCATCTGTATCCATCTTCCAATACATTAAATGAACTAATGAGGTGTGAAACTGCCTGTTAAAGGCACTGATTGCAAAGTGTGGGGCGGCTTCCACAACAGGACAGCATGTAAGATGTGAAGGCAGCCACTTTGCAGCCAAGTGCAAATCAAACATCAGTTAACAAGAAAGTCGGAGTCTTGCGTGAATCTCACTGGAGTCTTGAGCTCAGCGGTGCATAGCTGATGAGTTTCCTGCCTAACTCCTTCCACCAGCCAGCCAGCCGCTCCCTGGCAAGCAAGCCTGTGTATGACTCATCACTCGGAGCATGTGATCCTTCTCTTAATGCACGCACGCACACACCCGCACACACAAGACACGCACGCCCGCACACACACACACACACACAAATGCCACATGCACGCACACTGCCAGGGGCTTCCCTCCCCAGTTGGGCATTACATGCATTAAATCCCTGACAAGCATAAAGAGAAGGGAAGCCCTTTGTGTTTAGGATTGTGTCCGCATCCAATGCGCACGTGTGTGTGTGCACGTCTTTGTGCGGCTATGTTTGAGAGTGTGTTGATTTTCCTACAGGGCCACCGTTTGATGAGGGATGAGTCATACGGATGGAGACCCCGAGGAAGACTGGCAGGTTGGTGATTCACCATGTAAAAAAAAAAAAACTGTGTGCGTGCGAGCGTGCGTGTGCATGTTCTATGCTCCGCTCATGTCCTATACACGTTCAGTAACTCATTATATGTGCATGTATGTCCCCATGCATATTTATGTATGCACACAAACATATGCTAGCATTCCAAGTGTATGTGTGTGTGCATATACAGTATGTGCAGTGCCGCCTGCTTTGGGCTGTTTTTGTTTATCTTCCTGCAGAGTGAGAGTGGGTATATGCATAATCAGAGAAGCGCCACGGGGGAATTGTTGACTCCATTAATCCAGGACGCAGGAGAGCGTTCCTCATTCCTCGCCACACACCCTCAAATTCACACTCTTATCAGCCCAGCCGAAAAAAAACAATATGAATGACATAATGCAACATGGAGGCAAGAGTCCCCGAGTTCTGTGCAGATTTGATTGAAGTGATCTCATTATTTTCTTGTCAGATGTGTCTACACCTTCGAGGCAGGAGAGTGCAACACACTCTGCAGCAGAGAGGACTTCATCAAAAGATATCACAGGCTGAGAGGAGTAAATTGATATTCTGGTGCCCAAGCCCCCCCCCCCCCCCCAACATATCTGCATCTTTCTCTATTATTCAAGTCTTTTGTGTCTGGTGAGGAACATTCCAGATTTGGCGGACAGATTTGGATTGCTAAATGATTCGTTTTGATCATGCGGCTCTGCAAGTTTTCACGAAACTGCGAGTTCCCAATAAACTGCGACAGAGGTTCCTCTGGCAAGCATCATGACAAATGGCAACTACTCCACACTTTAATTAACCTAGCTCCACTCACTTTGAATCATTTAAGGCCAATAAAAGCCCTTGGTTGTGTTATGGATGTGCTGTGTACACCGCGGCAGCACGGGAGGAGTTTACCGGGGCCATAATGAGCAATCATCAGACGAATGCGTCTATCTTTTTACATTAAGATGATTGATCAGCAAGGCGGGGATGCTCGGCTGATGATGAGGCAGTTATCTAGGGGAGACAACGGCGAGATCATTAATCTTCCCCCGTGATGAGGAGGCAGGGGTGTGTGGGTGTTGGGATGCCCATGTGTGGCTTTTTGATAGGTGGAAGCAGCACTTGTTTGTTCACAGCAGCGCTGATGAGGATTTATCAAAAAATGGGAACACTGTGTCTCTCGGTCTCACACATACACACACACACACACACTTGCACACACACACTGACTCGATCTCCCGAGGGTCACCTTGTGCTGCACAAATTGGCTTTGGTTGGTTGAGGTCTCAGTGGTTGCAAATTAGTCAGGCGCTGCATCTCTTTGAAAGTCTGAACTCGGCTCACTCTCCCAACTGTCGTTCCGAGCATCATGCTCTCCGTCTTTTGTTCTCCTCCTCCAGCCTCTCCTCCCCTTTTCTGTCTTTTCGCTGCGTTCTCTTGTTTTCTCCTTTTCCCTAATAATTCCCCCTCGCTTGCCCCCCTCATTTATCAAATCTGTATCTCTTTTTCATCCCCACTTCATCTTTGTCTCCCCCCCCCCCCCCCCCCCCCCTCGCTCGCTCACTCACTCACTCCTCGCTCCGTCCTTCGCCGATGATTGGAGTGGAAAGTTCTCCCGCAGTATCACTCAATGCAGCTGCTGTGGCATTTCTTTACTCATTCATTCAGAAGGCTGTTTAATACATCCCGAGTCTACAACTGTTATTCTCCCTCTGCCGTTTGTGTGAATGCATTACTTCAGCTTTACTTATCGTCGCGGTGAATGAGCTTGTTTGCTCGGCGGATGCGCAGGAACTTGGGAAAGTGCTTTCATTTAGGAAGAATGATACTGCTGTGTCACCAAAGTAGCTGAGGCTATTCATTTCCCCAGAAGCTACACTGTCAGTGGAAAGCAACTGACATCAGCATGCATCTTTTCAAAATGGAGAATCCAAAGAGTGTTAACAATCAGGTGTGCAAAGAGCAAGTGCATCAATAAATCACAACGAGCATTAATAGCACACTGACAGGTTATTATGTTATGGAATTTGGTTTGTAATTTTGATTAGCAGCCATGTTTGCATCAGTTTCTTTTCATTCTGTCTCAGACCTGTACTGTGGATTTGAATATTTAGCAACTTATTTTTCACTTATTCTTAATGATGACATGTTTTTCCTGTTTCATTCCTAATTAGTACTGTCATGCATTTCAAAAGCAACAGTTGGCGACACGGTGGTGCAGCGGTTTTCAGGTTTCAGGTTTGAATCTCTGTTCTGTCTGTGTGGAATTTGCATGTTCTCACCGGTTCTGCGTGGGTTTTCTCCCCCCGACACCAACTTCCTTGTTAGGTTAATTGGGGACTGTAAAGTGACTGTAGGTGTGGGATTTCTTGGGATTGGCTCCAGCTCCCCTGTGACCGTCAAAAGATTGAGCGGTATAGATAACGGATGGATGGATATTTACACCGTCCTAAGGCACAGTGCACAAACACACTTCAATGAATTCATATCTATAATCTACAACAGTGAAACCTGTGAATCCCAGGTAGTGGTACATCCTTCTGCAGTTGCCAGTGGATACATGGAGAGCTTCATCTATCTACCAATTCCAGAAAATGTCCGTCTGTCCAACTGTGGCTCGCATATCTCGATAACCGCCGGCTTGGTATGTGTATTGTTAAGGGCCCAAGGAAGTGTAGTGTTGCATTTGCACACGTAATATGTTTAATATTAAACACGTGCCTGGCACCCTGTAGCAGCGGTGGCTACGACTCGTCAACGCAAGTGACGTTGTCGATCATGACGAGTGCGTCCACAACAGCAGGCGCGTGACTCCTGACTTGAGCTTCACCGAACTTTGAATACACAGGTGAGCAGCTCTTTGTGCAGCCGCGCCGGCTTCAGGGTTTTGCAGACTCCCACAGTCGGTCTCTACTTGCTGCACTGCGCTACTTCAATAAGTTAAAAAAGCTCTACTGTAAGATATTGATTTAGATTTGACAAACAAGTGAACATCCATATGTTAGTTCAAATTGTTAGCCAAAGGTGGATACATGGTTGAAACTGCTGTCACTTTAAGTGGTAGTAGTATGAATGCAATCTGACTATCGTTGACAATTGCAGCAAGGTTGTAATATGCATGTTTATCGTACTAATAAGGTTAAATAATATGCAGTTGATAGGACATTAATAATACCTTTAATACATGATGAGTGGTGAAGGTAGCTCATCTGACAGGGCTCTGAGGTTTCATTTAAAAAGGATGGGAACCGGTGCTGTATTACAGTATTATCTCTGCCTTATATCTGTGCATTATGTCACTTTGAGAACATACTAGATAGCACGAGCAACAGTGTGAAGCAGTGGTCTCTTTGATCAGAAACCAGCCGAGTCCTCCTCATCTTTTGTCTTGCCACTGGCTGCGTTGGCATGGAAACCCCAGCAGAGTGGGGAACACTGTGGTCGATCGGCAAATGGGTCACATGGACAGGAAAACAAGCACACGCACACACACACAGACACACACACACAGACACACACACACACACACACACACACACACACACACACACACACACACACACACACACACACACACACACACACACACACTTAAAACTTATGTGGCAACCCACTTAGCATCAAGTGCAGGGTTACAAAGTAAAGAATCCCCTGACCTATTTCACCACCAGGCCAAAGACTGAGCCCCTTTCTTTTGCGCAACATCCCTATGTTGCAACATTATACAGTTAAACTATAAGCTATTAACCATGTGTTTCACTGTGTCAGTGCAAAGACTCTTTGGACCATTGCAGAGGACTATTTACTTCACTTTCCTTTTTAAACATTCCCCTTTTAAGCTATGTATTATTAATATCTTAGGATGGCTGCTGGTTTGGAAGATGGAAAAGCCATTTGGAAGGCAGATGCAAAGGAAAGTGTCGAGAGGAGCGTTTTTAAAATGAACACTGGTCTCAGCCTCAGCTTCCTGCTGGTGATGCTGAGGCAGGAGGCAGGAAGAGGGTTAGGGAGGCACTGTCCTCGCTGCGAATGAGAGCCCCACACAGTGACTCGTGGCTAGGAGGAGAGGAGAGGAGAGGAGAGGAGAGGAGAGGAGAGGAGAGGAGAGGAGTAGAGAGGAGAGGAGAGCTCATTCTCTGACATCCATTCAGATCTTCAGATGCCCTCCTGACCACTTCACAGCCTGAGACACTATGTACTTGGCTCCAAAACAATGTTTATGGTCCAGAAAAGCAGTCTAAAGATTTAGAGTAACAGGAGTTATGTGTGTCTTGGGCCGCTGCCACATCTTGGTGACCTTGTAAAAGTAGCTGCAGGGCAACGTGATGCAATAAAAGATCACGTTTACTGCAGCAAAATCTGGGGAGGCAAACAAAAAGTTTGCAACGGAAAAATAACTTCTTTGTCTGACAACCTTTTGCAATTAGTAGTAAATTGCGACACGAGTGATGTAAAGGGATATAAATCATGCACACACACAGACACACACACACACACACATGTGCTTCGACAATCCCACATTTCGGTGTGTCTGGCTGGCTGGCTGGCTCTCCTACTTGGTTTGGGGCTGGCATTCAGTTACATCATTCTTCAGAGAACGGAAGCTCAGATTACAGGAAAGGCAAACACAGGCCTCTGGGGTCTGTATGAGTGTGTGTGTGTGTGTGTCTGTGTGTGTGTGTGTGTGTGCAATTGCTCTCTCCGTATGCTCATCTTATATAACCAATCAGAATGCCCAACACGTTTCTCTCTATGGATGCCGTTTCGTTTGGGTTCAGATTTCATCATTCAATCTGACACACAGTTTCGGGCCTGTTTGTATAGCTGAGATTCGGGTGATGTGTTTGTCTCTTGTATGTATCCTGCTGAGAATATTCCTCGTTACTGTGCTGGGATACACTTAAATCATTGATTCGAATATCTAAAAACGGCTTTAAAAATCCATTTCAGTAATATTAAATGAACTCAAATGTAATAACTCCACGATGAAGCATCAGCAATAGGAAATATCTGTATTCTGAGAGGGTCATTTGAGGTCTTTGCATTTTACCTCACAGGTTGAGCCTTCGCTTACTGCAAAAAACCCGCCACTCTTCGCTAGAAGGCAACATATTACTGCTGCATTTCTCACTGAGTAGGTAGATAATAATATTTCCAGGCAATGGAGCAGTTTACCACGCACGGGGCTGCATAATTACCATGGAGACGTACAGTAGCTGAGAGCGTCATCGTGAGGCAGGTTGAACGGGAGATAAAGCAGAAGTGGAGACACGGTGCCCCACGGTTCACCGAGCATCTCCTCCCTCGTCTCCGCCACCGAGCATGAGTTAAATTAGCGGCTGTACAATTAACACGACCGAACGGGCCTCGCAGATGTTCCAAAAGTCAATCACACATCAATAACTCCAGCTGAGGCCGCTGAGCGCCTCTCGCTTTATCTCTCCCACAACTCTCCCCTCCCTCCTGCCTGTCTCTTTCTATCTGTCTCTTTGTCAGACTCTGTCCCTCGCTCCTTCAAACTGTGGCTGGATAACACAGTCTGTTTGAAGCTGTGCGTTTCAGCCCCGAGGATAGTTTGTGTATGCCGCTGCTGATGCGGCTACTTCTCTCTAGGCGTCTCCGGCTGTCACATATGTCTGCCGCTCTCTTCTCTCTGCCACTCACAGCTTTCATGCCCTGATCTTGGTGATTTGAGCCGGCCCTATTGATTATGTGTGTTGCAGTTCTGCGTCCTATGGGGAGAGAGGGCCATGCCAGCAACACTCACATAACGTAATCTCAGTGGGCACCGCTGCCCTTTTGGCCTCAGACGTTGAGGAAAATGATCGCAGACATTTTCGTACAGCAAAAAAAACAAGGTGTGAGTCCAGCTGAAGGAAATCTGGTGCTGGTTATCGTGCATCTTACTCACCCAGTTTGGCAAAAAAACTGATTTCCCCTCCCGTAACCCCTGGAGTACCAAGCCACACACGTAGTTCTGGTTTTATTTGTCCAAGTTTTGACAAATCTGTTTGGTTATTTCTATGATCTTAACAGTGTGCAGGTTTCTAATCATCTGCATGTACTGTAGGTGCATGGGCAAAATTCCACAATGATATACATTTCACTATCAAAATTGAATGATGACGCTGGAGTTTAATCTGTAGGACTTTGCATGTAGCAGAATGTTCCATTTTGTAAACAACGAAAAAGGCCTCACCTCATCTTTTTGCATTTAGGAAAACCTATGGGGACCTTCAGTTAATGTGAAAATACAAAAGGCCTTTCTTGTGCTGGGCTACTGTAGAAACATGGTGGTGCAACATGCAGGGGAAGAGGACCCGCCTCGGATGTAGATATTTGCTGTGTGTCTGTTAAGGGTGCGACATCCTTTGGAGGACTTGGTCTACAAGGGTGTGGCATCTATAGACCTATTCCCCGAAATGAGACAGTGTGGTCGAAAGAGGCTTTCTTGTTTGTGTCAACAGCTTGTCTTGCTTCTACCATCTGATGAATTCTACTTGGACTTGGCCCTCAACCACCCGCATAGCTAGCCCTTTAGTTTTGGCACCCACGTGCAATGAATCCTGGGAATAGAATCATTCCAAGAATCCTTTGTTGCTCGGGAATGGAAGGATGCATCAGCTGCATTTGAAGGGGCATGTGAAATGGTACAGCCTATATTTGCACCACTGTGCAGCAATCAGTCTTCAAATGAATGCAGCCTCTTTATTGGGACACAGCCATTAAGGGTTCATGAAGGGTAATTAAAACACAACAGTTACTAGTTTCAGTGGATAATACACTGATATAATCATCATTACGAACATTATATTTGATTTGTGCCGATAAATCCTCCCAAATCCTACACATAAGATGAACAATGCATAGAGAACAGAGACACTTATCTTTAATAAATGTTCTGTTCTGACGTTCTTGCTTGTTCCAGAGGTTTTGGTCAAAATCCAACAGCACAATAAATATGCAGCTACAACCATTAGCTTGGTGCTAAGACAGGAATCAGGAGGAAACAGCTAGTTTGGCTCTGTCCAGAGTTAAGATGTTTAACCTACCAGCTCACTAATTAACATGATTTATATCATTAGTTTATTGTGTAAATAAAGTGTAAAATCCACTATTTGTAGTTTATGGGGTTATGTGCAGAATGATTTCTCGAGCTTTATACTGTACGTGCTGGGTGGTAGATTTTATTACCTGTGGAGACAGCAGAGAAGGATAAGTGTTGACTCTTTGTGCCAAGACTTTATCACGTCAGGGATTGTGGTGGCGACCTCTGTTGAGTTAGTGGCGTCTCTTTTGGTCTCGAGTTGGGGAGGGATTCTCCACATTCCCTCCACGTAGCCATAGTAAACGATTTTTGGGTTTCTCATATTTCATAACAGATGTGGTCAAGGTAAACAATAAGTCTTCACACTTAACAGGGGTAAAGGTATTACATTGCATCAGTGTCCTTTACTTATTTCTCAGTGTCTGGTTGATTTAACCTATATAATGTGAGTAATATACTTGTTTTGCCTAAATCGTGTGTACAACTCTGTTCACTAAAGTAAAGTGGACTTCTGTTCCTGGAGTGAATGACAGCCCAGAGGTGCACATGTGCAGTAGAGCAGTACAGGAACCAGCCACCATCAGTATTGTAAGTTGTTGGGGGTAGATGCGGACTTATCCTACATGTTCTGAGACATTTTTGGAGACATAAGTTTTGTGTTCTAAGATATTACAGATCTTACTTCAGTTATTTTCATGCAAGGACAGTTGTCGATGTAAAGGATGCATTTTGGGGAATCTGACGCAATATACTTACTTTCAGATGAATTTGATCTCTGTCATGAGCATTTTGGCAGTTATATCATGTGACGTCTCATGCAAAGTGGGCCTGCGCGGGCCGTTGTGTAAATAGGAAGGCACGCAGGCAACAGTGTACACATGAATGGCTCGAATGAAATGTCGTCTCCTTCTAATGTAAGCAGTTGTCAACAAAGACAACAGGGTCAGCAACGCTTGTCATTGATTATCCATGTTGCGTTCTACACTCGTAGCCGAGGCTAACGCCGGTTGTTTTCTTCGAGAAGGGGGTCATGTGATAGGAGCCTTGCGATTCAGCTAAAGCTACGTCGTAACAGATACAAACCTGTGTTTTCAAATGTAGTAGTATAGATATTGACTAAAAGGTTGGGCACTTCTTGAAAGATTACTCTCTCTGCTTGTGTTCTTTTGCAATCCCAGTTTCATCCTGGAAAGTAGTGTCATCATGGAGGATGATGAAAGCATTGGTTAGATTACCCCAGACAAACTTGTTTTACTAATTTAATTTCACCAGCCAAATTAAGCAAATGTAGCAAGGTTTTAAGTGAAATCAACAAGTAGATATAAAGTATGCAGTTGCCTAGATTTGTTTTTTGAAGTAAGATCAACTTGAAACATTTTACACATTGTGATGCTTTTGTCAATTGTCTAATCTTGCTGTAATTCAGAGGCTACTCTTTTGTGATATTGTCCTAAATAAAAGTCTGCACTTGCAGCCACACATTGATATGCTGACTCGAGTTGGTCCAAACTAGGCCAACATCCCACATGACTTCAAAGGCTGCGAGACAAAAAAAAAACACACACACACATTGTAGTTTTTTTTTTTTCCTCAGCAAGGATTCACGGAGAATTACGATCTTTTAAAATTTGACTAGAACAGCAAGTTCTGCAGTTAATTAATTCAAGAAATAGTGCACTTCCACCCTGAGGCTTTATTAGCAGAGAATCAGATTGAGCTGTGATTAATCTGTGCTGTGGTAAAATTTAAGTAAAAGGGCACAACATATACTGCACACGCCCGACGCTACTGTGAGACGCAAGCTTGCCGAAGTCTGAAGGCTAATGAACAGAGGGGGGGGGGCAGGTTGAAAACTCCCCTCGAGTGAGTGCAGATTGAATTCACCCTCGCCCGGGAAAGAAATTCTCTCCCTCTCCCTTTTTTTCTCTCTCCAGCGTCTCCATCACTTACTTTCTATAATGCAATTCAGCAAGGTGACAATAATGTGGCCCGCATGCAAAACCTGTTGGCCGTATGCAAAACACAGTCACTCAACTCCCGGGGAAGACAAAGCCGATAAGATGGCAGTGATGAGGGAGAAAGGCTGATGGCTAGAGGTTGATGCTGAGGACTCTCATTTCAATTTGCGTAACTCTTTCATAAATCATGTGCAGAGATAGTTATCTGCAGTCGTCTTCCGCGGCGGATGTCGTCCTTGCGAGTCATTTTTCCTCGAGATGGCCAGCTGCACAAAAGTTGTGCCAACTGACGTCTTTTATTGTTGTCTCCCTCTTGAATTATGCTCTTTTTAATTGTTGCGCTCCCTTCCTGACTCGATTGCTCTTTCTCTCTGTGTATTTCCGTCTCTCCAACTGTGGCAGCGGCGTGACTCAGGCACACTGATAGGCTGACTGACTCTTCCACTCTGTTCTCGCTTTTCCACGAAACATCACAAGTGTCATGAACCCCCCCCCCGACTCCAACTCGAGGAGGGGGGGGGGATGATAGAAGGGAAGGGTAATGGAGGTGAGGCGGGGGTAGATTGACAGAGCTACAGAGACACGCTGAGAAAGCCGGAGATAAACTTTTGACTTCTAGGTCGGGAATAAGGAATCCTGCCTGAAGATAAAGGCAGCACGAATATTAAACCGAGGCAGGGGGAAAAAAAGCCCTTTTTTTTTTAGTGTCGTGATGTGGAGTGTGACTGCAAGTTGTGTCAATGGCAGTGAACAGCTCTCTTAGCAATGAGAAGACGGTGTTCAGCCAAGTGATAATGACTGGTCAATGTACTATTGGTGAACGAATAACCCACAAGTGATCCTATAAAGGTTTTGCAGCGTCTGCCCTGTGATACCACAACATGAAACTGTTGTAACACTCATAAAGATCTACAACAGAAATATACTCACATCAACCACATCAGGGGAAATTGCTGTGTTGCAGCAGCAGAGAGGACATCAGTAATAGTAATAATAAGTAAACATGCAATATAACCACAATTATAAATATAATAGAAATAGTATACAGTACAGTGTAAACAGAATATATTCAAGGAAAACTGAATATATACAGTGTGAGCAGAATGTACAGTACACTGTGTAATGGATTATATGTCAGCCATATAAATGATAGGAGTGAGTATAGCCACAGGTAAATTAATTTAAACCTGAATGAGTTTGTAGTGACCCTTCACAAAGAAAAAAATGGTGTGTGATATATCTGAAAATAAAAATAAAACTTGCAATAATTGTCTTTTTGTCCTTTGGACAACATATACTTATATACAATGTCACCACCTTTTACATGGAGCATTATTACCTCCCCCAAGGTTTGTTGGTTAGTTAGTTAGCAGGACTACGCAAAAACTACTTGGCAGATTATCAAGAAACTTGGTGGAAGTTGCAGTATGTGTCAGGGAAGTACCAATTACATTTTTGGTGCGGATTCTAATCAGGTGGTGGAGCTAGGATTTTACCTCGTGTTTCCCCCCCGATCATAGGCACGTGCAGTGTATTTTCCCTTATACACACACAACTACGATTCACATCAAAAGACACACATGAATTTCAGTGTCATAGCTCACACACATACTGAAGTAAAGCAAATCACGGAGTTCTATTCCAATCAGTTGTCAGACTCCGTGTGTTGTCTGCGTTACTATGTGACTTTGCCATCATACCTACTCTGCCAGTGAATCATTTCCCAAAGTCAAATGATGTAAATCTATGTAAAACCACCCTGGAGTGACGCACACGAGCCAGCTGCATTTACATGTTTGAAGTGTGTGTGTGTATAAGAAATCATGTAGAAGAGTAGTATTAGAGATGGTTCTCCGTAAAAAGATGTATAGAATAGATGCATAAGGATTTCAGTTTTGCAGTTGCAGAGAAACACACGACCAGGCAGGGACCCATTGATTGAGTGAGTAATATTTGTTGGGAGGTTTATTAGTTTTGTGAGAGGATGAGCACTTCGTACAATACTGTCACTTTTTTGGCCATCGGCCATCCTTTACTGCAATGCAGTATATCACATCTGCAACAGTGTAAAGGAATCAAACTTTTAGTCCTTCTTCTCTGTGATAAATATTGGAAGCCGAGTGACTGAGACCAAATAAATTTGAAACTATTGCCCCAGTGCTTCAAAAACGTTGAGGGGTGAATTATTCACTGAGGCATCCTGATGAAAAAGTCATTAATCAGTCCATCCGAGCCCGAATGGAGACACAGTCTTCAAACCCTGCAGAGAGGTATAAAGGCTGGTTGGAATAAATGACGACAATCTTATTAAAGGGGCCAACAGCATGTAATCTCCTTCCTCTTCCCCCCCCGTCCCCTCTGTCTCCCTGTTACTTGTTCTTATTCTTGTTCCTTCAAATATGCAAAGGAGGCATTTTCCTCCCGCGCTGTAATGAGCACAAAATATGCAAAGTAGATCAAAAGTTGGAATTTAATAAGTTTCATATTCACAACAAATTAGGTTTTTATGGAAGTGTCTCCTCCCACATTTACGAGCTCGCACATGTTTAATTACCGGGCATCAAAGCTGACCTTGGAACAATCAATTTAAATAAAAGCCACATTTTTCAAGACAATTACACCCCCCCAGTCAAAGAGGGGATTGTAAAACTGGAGAATGGAGAGGTCAAACACGAGCAGGTTCGTACCAGTGATGATCTGCAAGCGCGGCAGCGACTGTGCTCCGCTGAACTGATATAACCTCTGATATCTGCAGAGGTCTAATGTCTGCAACACAGTGTGTCAGTCTCTGAAACCCACATCCATTTATGAGACTAGGCCTGCTGAGTCACACCGACACACACACTCGTACACACACAAACACAAACACACACACACAAACATAAACGAAGATGCCGCAAGCTCTGTATTCACAAGCTGTATCTCTGCATGAATGTGTCGGTGATATGCAAGAGTGCACGCACATGTGCATACATGTATGCCTTTCTCTGTGTGTGCGTGTCAATGAGTAATCATCATGTCATTACGAAAGCACACATCTTGTACAACCGGGATCATTTTTTATGCCAAGCATGAACCCTCGGGGTGATGCATTAGCTTTAACTCATAAAATATATTGTGAATAAGGCTGGGGCGATGGTAATGTTCCACCTGAGAGTGGCTGGGTTTTAAAGACTGGGTTTTTTCTTCACCACTTTTCAAAGGATGGCCCCTGCAGAATGGCATTATGGGCTTACGGCAGGAAACACATGGTTATGATAATAATGACCCTATTTTAGTTATGCTAAAAAGAGTGAACGGTATGTACTGCTAGAATGTACATCGGTGGGTTTTTGGCAAGTGTTCATTTCGCACCCACCAACCACACACCATATACCCACTCACATGCCC
Source organism: Hippoglossus hippoglossus (assembly GCF_009819705.1). NCBI lineage: Eukaryota > Metazoa > Chordata > Actinopteri > Pleuronectiformes > Pleuronectidae > Hippoglossus > Hippoglossus hippoglossus. The sequence continues at coordinate 13,906,058 of NC_047174.1, forward strand.
CCATCACGTACAAAATCATACACCCGTTGGAGCTCATGCACGCACAAAGTCTCAGCTTCCATGGGATTGAATTAGAAGAGAAAAATCTGTTTAACCCTTTTTTTCTGCTGAGGTGCTGAGTAGCTCTTCATATCCTGCCACTGCCGGGCGGAGATGGAAGAATGAATCATGGCTTCCAAGAAAATACTCAATTGCCATCCGAGCGTTAAAGCCACCCTCAAAATGTAATGGTTGAATCCCAGTGTTGTACGAGGACAAATGTATCTAACTACTAATTCCACAAACATCGGCCTGTCTGTATGTGGAACACATTTCTCGCAAACCGTTCATTCAATCGGTATTGTAAATTGCCCGAGAAAGTGCAGTGTCATGTTTGGTGCGATTTGGAAACGGGATAGTTCAATATTAATACAAATGAAATAAACAGCCGACTAGCGCTCTGTAAGTCAGTGGGGGTGGGGCAGTGTGCCTTCAGTCTGTGGACCAAGTTCAACATGTCTTCTTCTACGTCTTCAGATAAGCTAGAGCATCGGTCGGCAGACGGGTCAAACCGCTGTTCAAAGTAGGTATCGTAGGTGCTGATCTACGTCACAGCAACAACATTCGTTAAATCCCTTCCTCTTCAACAATTCTTTCTATCGAGCTGAATTGCAGAGCTTTTATTTTGAAAAGTGGTGAACGTGGGTTTGAAGATTGTGTTGATCACTTAACATACCTCGGAAATAGCCAACATGCGATCTTGAACACAAAGTTTCCTAACTTCACTCTGCACCATTGACTGTTTATAAAAAGCTCTGCACACAATGTCCTGCACAGAAACGATAAAAAGTTACAGTATATTGTAGACCTGTTTGAGGAGGACTCACTAATGACATGGAATCATTCTGAAGTAGATCTGGAGCTTTAACACAGGACAAGCGAACAGGCAGGTTTGGAACAGGCACTGCATAAGAAAGAGGGCGATAATTACTGTCTGTTAGCATGAGTTATGAGTTTAACATCCTCTCTGTCAGAAGCGTGAAGCCTCAGTTTGATCTACTAAATCTGAAGGCTGCAGATTCAGTTCCCGCACACACTTGTGCAATTTTTCTCTGAAAACCGAACATCCTTGTTGTCCTATCAGTTTGAGTAAAATCCTGTCATGTGCCTCGTGCCTTTTTCCGGGCTGGGGCGCAGCTTGGTGTCTAAAGTGCCTGAAGTGAAGTCAGACCTCATCAGCAACAATCAAGGTGAGGTCCCTCTCCCCAGGCAAAGCCAAGCCATGGGCCACATGTTTCTCACTCACTGCCCTGCCTTGCATCATGTTCTGATCATAGCCACAACAAGAGACACAGCATTGGAAAGACAGCAGGCTGCAGCGCTCGGGGGCTGAGGCAAACGCTGCAAAACTTTGCATCAGGATTTTTTTTTGGGGTAGAGAGGGGGGTGTGTCCAACATTGCTTAAAAGTATAAGAAAGACTGTGTAGGAGTCAGTAACATTCCAAACTTTTGTGATTTCCTCGGTTGCTACATTAGTGCTTTTGCCTAATGGCCTAAAAAAGTCATTGATCGCCGCTGCTCTGCTGGCTACAGAGCCCACGAGCTACATCACAAGTGTGTCTGCCGCGAGTCTGTATCCAGCCGTGATGAATGGAAGTGCTTCGGTACACCCCCATCAGGAGACATGCTTTCCTGTTGTCCTGCCCATTAATGCATTATAAATGAGCCCACTAGCATCTTCAGAGAGACACGTGAGGCTTGCGAGACACCACAGACCAGCGCTTCCTGTCTTCCAGTAAGGAGCACCCGATACCGCGTGACCTGGTCGGCAGGAAACCATGTGACACAGCAGTCCAGAACCACCAGACCAAAGAGTAGCAGCAGATTTAAAGAGCAAAAAAAAGAACAAGAAAACCGTGATTTAAAGTCTCTCCTCGCTTTGTTTTGACTCAGAAACAATTCAACAATTTAATTGAACAGTTCAGCCACAATCAGCATCGCCACAAATCATTCCGTTTGCAGTAGTTCCTGCATAATAGTCAAATCAGCGAGACAGTAAAGTCACAGCCTGCATGAAATTTCCATATGAAGTGATCATCTGACTTGCAAAGAAGCCACATGCGGACACGTGTGTTCTCTGTTGGAGCGACGGCTGCCTCATTTCCCTCTCAGAGTCGCATTAGGGGCTTGATTTTTGGGAAACCTTCTCCAGGTACATGCACTGACGGAAAATCCTGTCCTTTTAATCTACGGCACAGCTACGGTGGTGCCACGTTTGATGTCTGAGCCGAGAACTCCCAGCTAAAGCGCTGCAGCACTTTGAAGTCGCTTGTTGTGCAGGCGCAATAGCAAATTCATTTAATGTTCCGATAGTTGCAGCGTATCACTTGATGGGTTTTAAGCTTGAAAGCTAAAGCTCTGTGAGAGTGGGAATAAAGATTTCTCTCTTTCTAAACCCCCCCGGCTCTGTGCTGTGTGCCACCATATGGTCTCTGATGCTGCTCCCCGTCCCATGCTAATGGAAGCCGCTAGCTATCTCTTACATACATGGAGCATAAATAGAGCACACACAACATTAGCCGGACTGAAAGAAAGAAAAAGAGAGGCCGTGCTGTGATCCACTTTGGTTGGTAAAGCCCCAGAGCGAGCGCTGTGGTAATATGAACAGCAGCAGACATGCTCGCACACCACAGACACACATATAGAGACACACCTGCGGACACACACACACATGTGTGCACACACACACACGCAAAGCTGCACTGGGAGAGTGGGAGCCACAATGGAAAATCTGAGTCATGAGCTCTCCTTTGCCATTCTGAACCTAAATCATTGTGGCATTGAGTCACTACAGGGCTTCCTGTGTGTTCATCTGCGTGTCTGCGAGTGAGAGTGTGGACAAACACAATCCACAGTCTGGACCCTGCGTATTTAAAGATGTGTGCGTTTTTTTATTCGGTATGCGCACAGCCTCACCTTATTTCCAGTGTTTCCCTTCATATCCAGAACGTGCTTGGGGGATTGTGCAGGCACAGGCAATACAACTGATGTGTGTGTGCGTGTACATGTGTGCAGTGTGTGTTTGCATATACAGTATGGTAAGACCGAGGGGAAACTCCTTTTATGAGATCAGTGGAAACTGCACATACTGTATCCTGTGCTGCTGAAGTACTTATGGGTTGTAATGATTGTAAAGAGACGAGAAGAGAAGAGAAGTTGTACTTTTAAGCGCAGACTTCAGCCCAAACACATGTGTGGTAGGCAGCTTGTCTTACAGATGAAGGTTGTACCGTAGGCAGTCGAGGATGCTGCAAATAGCAACAGAGAGGGGGATTTTTATTTCTCTCTTATTACCGTCTCACACGTCTTTCTCTTGCTCACCTCTCACGTCTTGAAAAAACACGCTCGCCCGCATCCCACGCTAACTCTCACTTTTCTTCTCGGCGCAGAGTTTCAATGCATTCTGATAGTACATAATAGGGTTGACATGTCAACACAACTCTGGTCAGCAATCACGCACTTTCCGTAGAGATAATGAGGGCTTTTAACATTCCTGTGGCGGCGACAAGATTGTACAAATGCACGCCCGGCACATGCATGCACACACGCATGCACAGTTAAGGGGGGGATCTGCAGAGGGCATAATGACCTGTAGCGGCGCTGAGATGTGGTTGCAGTGGCTTGATAAGCAGGATGCCTACATAAAAACGAACGTGATAAAGCTTTATACAGTGTTGATCCTGCTTCCTGGCCGTGTTCTGCTTCAGTTCGATGCTATCACGCGGCACTTGGCAGCTGGCAAGCAGTCATGGTAACGCACTTCCCACACAATTTAAAGATAGCATTTATAGACCAGTCACCGGCCGCGTATATATTGTAGTTTCGTGGAGATGAGAAAAGCACTGTAGGAATAGACATTTAAAACCAGCAGTGTTATTGAGTTCACGTTGTGGCCTCTCTCAATCATTCGAAGCAATCACAGAAGATTGTGTCGAGCACCAAACACCCCTCCGAGACCGCAGTGAAATTTATTTTGAAGCATCGCGATTGCCAGTTGTTGATCAGAAGTTGTCTCGGTGTGAGCGAGGGGGCCTGAGTGGATGCGAGAATCTGTAGGAGTGATTATGAGACAGGAAGGTGGGAGGCTCTGAAACTGAAACCAGCCCCAAATGGAATCAGATGCATGTACAGCCAACCGCCATCAGCCCACTGCTCGCTGCCTAAAAGCTTCTGACCTTTGAGAATTAGACGGATATGGAAATTGTTGCTTAACAGGGTTTGAACGCACAAATGGCCTGCATGAGTCTGCACATGCACACGAACACAAACGCAGGTTCTTGGCCCCTGTGAATATGCAAACACAAATACACAAATGCATTACATTTAAGAGGCACACACATATATGAATTCAGTCTCAGAACGGTCCGTGGCAGAAGTTGCACCTGATTATTTGTTTTACAAAAGCCGTGATCCTGCAGAAAGAGCAGGTAGTAGATGAGTGTTTTGACTCTCCTTCACTTCAGGCAGGCAGACCAGGAGAAATGAAGTGGCTGGCTGCCTCATGGCTGGATGACTCATCCCCATTGATGAGCTTAACAGCCATCAATTCCACTCTAGGGAGTGAGGCCCAGCACTCTCCCCCACCCGCTGCACTTCTGCCTGGGCTAGGCTTCCTCTACACTCCCCCTCTCCCAGCAGAAGGCCTGGAGCTTAAATTAGAGCTCTGGCAGTGGGCCACGAGAGAGAGAGCGTGTGTGTGAGAGGGGAGCAGTGAGCAGGCAGCAACCATTCATTCTTCTGGAAGCCTGAGTCAGATTCATTGTAACACACAGACAGGGCTGGGGGCCGGCCTACAGTGGGGCCTGTTCCTTTTTCCACAATGGAGTGGTGCTAGTCTTCTTCTGCAGGAGGGTTCCATCACAGCCTGAGAAAAAGAAACTGCTGTCAGAATGCAACTCAGCACAAACTAGAGATACTTTTATGGCTTGTCTGTTGGTTTTAGTGTTTCATCTTTATCATCCACGCAGAAAAGACTGTTTCATTTAAGAGCTACAATAATATGGAGAAGGATTTATCCTCAGATTGGAGACTTTGCTTTGATTCTGTACACGTTGTACATAATTTATTGGTGTTTTTTTTGTACAGCAGCTCAACAGTTATATACAAATGGAAACAAACACTTCAACAGCACATGCACACATAACAGTTTTTATGTAAACTACAAAACTCCCAGTTTGAATCCAACCAGAGACCTTTGTTAGTTGTTTCCTCGTTTGTTTGTGTGTCTTTTAGTTTTGTTTACACAACTACTAGACGGATTTTCATGGAACTTGGTGGAAGGATGCAATATAGGTCTCTTCAGCATTTGCCACAGAAGTCATTCAATATATGGAATAGCCTAGGCAGAGGTATGCACTCTGCAAAAACTACTGCACAGATTATCACGAAACACGGTGGAAGGATGAGATATAGGTCAGGGAATAACCCATTCCGTTTCGGTGCAGAGACAGAGCAGTGGAACTCTCTTTTTCCCCCCAAATATCTAAATTCTATATTTTTTCACTTTCATTGTGAGAAAAGGCATTTTTTTAAAAACATTTTTGTTGATTTCTCAGAGAATAATAATTCATGGATCTTGATAAAAAAATAAAAGAAATCCAGATCTAGTGACTTTAAATGTGCTTTTATAAGGGGACTGTTGGGCCTTGGTGCACTATACTGATGGGTAATAGATCTATAAGCAGATTTTTGGATAAAACTGTCAATATATTATTCACATGAATGAAGCCACTCTCTCTGCTGTTATCAATATCAAAACGTCATCAGCCAAGGCAACAATACCCACAAATCACGTATGAAAAATCTCTTAAAATATCAACTCCTAGTTTCTTGGGGCGAAACTCCGCCGCACGCTTCTGACGGTTCGATCCGCTGAAATCGATACAAAATGAAAGACTTATTACACTGAACATCTGCGAGCCATTGTGCTGTAATATTTGATATTGTTTTCCTCGCCTCCAAAGTGTGATGTTATCGCTGTCTGAGGAGATTGCTTTTTGGATGGCTCGCTCATTTCTTTGGCAGTTATTACATCTGAAGTCAGAGAGGTCACCCCAACATATTGCGCAGGTTATAGAAAGCCATCTGTTTTAGACTTCATATAATGTAGCGGCCCGCTGGCACTCGTTTTCAGGGCAATAACGCGCCGTTTCCAAACTACATCCCCGAAGTAATTTACACCTCAACGTCGCTGACAGGCAGACAGCATGTGCATCACAATTGGACACATTACAGAGAACGATATTAGACACTGAAGGTGCTTGTTCATTTCTCCAGACTTGAGAAAAGTGGATTTAACAGTGTGAGCCATTGCTCTAATCGCTGTCCTTAGCATCAGGGTCATTAAAATTCTCATATGTCGCAGCAGCAGTGTAGTTGTCGGAGTCGCTGTTATCGTCATGGACCTTAATAACTTTCTTTGTCATTGTTAACGATCAAAGACGAGTATCATTAGATCATTTTGAGATCATACGGAAGCAAAATTGTCTAAATCGGCCTAATAATTCTTTAAAATCACATTTTCTCCCGCAGCAGTGGGATTTCTTTGCAAATGTGTCTCATCCGAGCTGCTTTAATCCGGAGAAAACAGTGGATCATCAGCACGGTTAATGGCGATGTCAGCAGCAGGGGTGGGATGTGACTACAGCATCTGTTTAGTCTGATGGAGAGCCCCGTGAAGGAAACGTCTTTCCCTTCTTTCACACACAGGCGCTCTGTCAAAGCAGCCGTATGAATGTATCCACTGGGAAAGAATAGTTGGGTGAACTACACAATTTCCGCTGTTGTGCCCTCATAGAATATACAATACTTCATTATACTATAACAGAAATAAATAAATAAAAAACACGCCTGCCGCATTTTTGAAGATTGATTTTAATTGTGTTACAACAGCAGCTCTCATTTGCAGGTCATTCCTCACCAGGAAATGGGTAGATTTTTCGGCAGCTGCAATAATTACATCACGCTTGTGTTATTTGCATGCGTGTGTGTTTTGCATGTCGTGTGCCAGAGAGAAGAGAGGGAAGCGTAAATTAGATTTGAGAGAAAATGAAATCAAATGGAAATGGAAATGCATCTGTGCAAATGTGTGGGCGAACAACACAGAAGGAGCCTCTCACGTCCTCTCACGTCCTGAACGCTTCCTGATGTTGTCTTTTGAATGAACGTGTTTATTGTTCACAGGACGCGGTGATGGCCAAGGGTGGGGACATTAGACGATGACCTTTGTAAAACAGATGATCCTGGGGGGAATGCAAGTAGGCGAATCTTACTTTTTCACTTTAATTTGGTGACACACACACACACACACACACACACACACACACACACACACACTCTCTCTCTCTCTCTCTTGTACTTCCATGTTAGTGAGGACACTTATTGGTTTAATGCATTTTCTAGCCACTTACCCCAACCTTAGACTAACCTTAGTCAAAACCCTGAACTCAACCTGAACCTACTTCTAACCCTATTGTTTCCATCTCAACAGAACCCTTAAACCAAGTCTGAACCCTCAAACAGTCCATTGAAAAAGTGTGGACCAGCCAAAATGTCCTCAAAACACATACACTGTCTCCATGACTTCAGAGGACATTACATTGACTTACATTGCTTTCCTGGAGACTAAAGTTACTGCTTGCCTAATCCTAACTTTAATCTAAACCTAACACTAAGCTTAACATTGACCTAATCCTAACCTTAACCTTAACCAAAACCTTCAACTAAACGCAACCTTAACCCAACCTGAACCTTAATCTAACCTTGACCTGAACTTCACCTTAAAATGTAGTGATTTACATAATGGAGATTTTTTTCCCCCCAATAATTTGACGAGGCAAACAGATTTAGGGCCCCACAACATGAGTAATACCTGGACCACACACACGCAGACACACACACACACACACCTGTGAGGTCAGCATTAAAGCTAAGCTTGAGGTAGTCAGCAGAACGGGATAAGGTGCTGCGCTGAGAAACTCGCAGCAGAGCCGTTCTCATCCTCTGGCTTATCTCCAGATCTGCGCTCCACTTGCAGAGGTGTGATGAGCAGGGGTTGTTCTGCTATGAGGAGGAAAACCCATCAAAGACACAGTCACTGAGATAATATCTCAGAAAACTTCTCCAATGCTCCACCCAGTCTCTTTGTGATACACCACATTAGAGCGCCATCTAAAATCCGACTTAAAATGAGTTGCAGGTCCTTTCTGCCAGACAGTACGAAAGGTCATGCAAATGCTATCTCAGCCATCATCACAGGGATTTCCAGAGCGCTATGAGCTGTGAGACATGGCAACCCCTTTTCATTATCTATTTGGATATGAGCCGTCATTTAAAAAAAATAAAGACAGACGGAGGAAAAGGGACTTAAGGGCATAAGCATTCTTCTGTGCTATAGAGACTGCAGTCACTTGAGCTGTAATGGTATGCTAAATACATTGACCCATTCCCGGCGCTGATTGCCACAGGCATGGTTTGTTTGACATGCCAGCCTCTGTTAGCCAGATATGGGAGAAACAGATCATTACTGTCACAGCTAATGCTGTTAATGTTGCTTACTGTGACAGTAATCGCAGGTCCCTCACTCCTCCCTTTTCCCTTTTCTCCCTGAATCCACCCTCTTTGTTTAGTCTCTTTCAGACTCGGGGGCTATTTTGCCTGAAGTGTGAGGCCTTTTGAGACGACAGTCAATTATTATCTTAATAGCAGTACATACGCAACATGGGAATATATGATCAAAGCAGTGCGGCCCACACAATAATCAGCGAAACTGCTGATATTTAGACGTCAGGCATTCCCCTTGCAAATCACATCATGTGATATTTTATGTGACTTAAATGATGCATGCTCTTATCTGGTCTCCACCGCCCTTGATCTGGCGTGACCCAGATTCTCATTTTACAATGACGACGTCCCCTTCCAGATCTCACACACACTTTTTACATCGCAGGCTTCTGCCGATTTGATTTTACTTTAAGGTAAAATGTCTGGAGTAAACAGGAGAGAGGGCTGTTTGTTTGAACCGCCATCCGGCAGTTATACCCGCTGTCTTCAACAAGGGGTTGTTTGACACCCAGTGATTGCACAGAAGTGGGATTTCAAAGCAGCCTCGCGTGTGTCTGCACCTGCCAGTGTCTGGTAGGTACAAACACCGAGGCTGGGCTTGTCACATGAGACGCCGCAGCGCTACAGGCAGGAAGTTGAGCAGAAGGGGGATCAAGTGCAGCAGCAAGTGATGTCCTTGCCAGCACTTCATCAGCGTCTACCTCACTGCTGTATCTCCACCTCCGAGTCTGCCGCTTCCACGAGTTGTGGGGGGGGACTAGACCTGTCTGATGGCTCTGCACAAGAACAGCACAAGAATAATTTCACAATATTTCTCTAAAATTACAGAGCGTACACGCCGCTGCCTCGTCCGCAAATGGAATTTCATTTGTATGGATTTCATTTTAATGTTGCACGGTCTGAAAGCTGCTTCAGAAGGCTGCTCCAGCCAATCGGGAAATACAACATGAGAGAAATGTTGCATTGCACACAAAATGAAAAACAGCACAATGAAGCTGTAATTCACTTTAGATGATGGAAGTGGCAGTAAGCCGAACATGATCACGCCACGATGGAGTTCTGTGACTGCATCGTGATGCATGGCATAGTAGAAGTGAATGATGACTTCTCGGCATCATTTTCCTTCCTAAGCAGGTGTGAAACATACCTTTTGGCACAAAATCGCTCATAAACTGAGCACAGCTTTCTCTCCCGAGAGATTAGAGCACGGAGTCCCTTGTGTGTATATCACTGTATGTGTGTATATTGCACGTGTGTGTGTGTGTGTGTGTGTGTGTGTGTGTGTGTGTGTGTGTGTATGTTTGCAGTCCTGTACAATATTCCCTGGGGGATGGAGACTGGTTGCCATGGCAGCAGTTTGAATGTTGCGTCGATTGCGGTGTGTGTGTGTGTGTGTGTGTCTGTGTGTGTGTGTGTTTTCATGCAGAGGCCAGACAAGGACAGCGTGCTATCGTCATTTCGTAGCTTATCTTGCTGCCTCTGAATCACTGTAAAAAGACCAGTTTAAAGTGACCTTCGACAATGTGAGTGTATCCCTTCAGTGTAACTAAAACACAGTCACATTAGACACAATAGCTGCATAGTTACAGATATAATATTTAATCTTTAAAGTTTCATTCACACTATTATGTTTATGTTTTCTTCCAAGTTATCTAAAAAGAGTCTGTACGGCAAATGACACAGCTCGGATCTATTTGTGTTTTTGTGTACATTGATACAAGCCTCAAAGGACCTTAATATTACATTCATGATATATGCTAGTAGTACATACATTATGTAGGCGGTGGACATAAAAAAGAAAAGAAACCTATCACCATTGTGAAGTCATTTTTGTGTGTTGTATTGTGTTTTAAAACGGACCAAATATCCCTGTCAGTGCAGAGCCCCAATGTTATTTTTGTAACATAACCTCATAATAAAATGCAGTCCAGTACAACAACAACATATTTTGTGTCAGACGAGATCTCTTAGATTTCTATTTTGTGCAAGATTCAAATCTGTCCCAGACTTTTCCTTTTTATAAAATCCTGCCACTGTCAAAATCAACCAACTCCATGTTGTTCAGTTTATTCAACGCACACTCCACCCTCTGTTTTTAATAACTGCGAACAGCCCTGGAACAATACATCATTTTGTTAACTCTGCCCAACAGCATTTAAAGTGCAATCGGGGTCGCTTTTGCACAGTTCATTGTTTTCTGTAGTTGTGTTGCTCTTTAAATTTGACATTTTACCCCTTAAAGCAAGGAACACATCGGCTTTGACCTCGGGGCAAAAATAGCTGCATGTGTGCCTCTGCTAAACCCCCTAACCCACCCCCTCTATTTCTCTGCAATATCTATGTATTAAATTAGAATTACATCTGCCAAGGAGGTTACGTTTTCATCTACGTTTGTGTGTTAGTTAGCAGGGTTACGCAAACACTACAAGATGGATTATCATGAAACTTGCTGAAAGGATGGTGTTACACAAAAAACTACTCAGCCAATTTCCAATTTTGTAGATTAGTGGGACATGACCCAAGACACAAAAATATAAATAAAATAAAAAATACGGATCTAGTGAATTTAAATGTGTATTATGTATTCATAAGGGGACTGTTGGGTGTTGCTGGAGGTATGTACTCTACTGAGTTCAAATACTACTACTACTAATAATAATAATAACACCACACTCATTCGTAGTTTAAAAATTGCAGCAAACAACTTGCCACAAAGTGGACGTGGCAACTTTGAGCTTCCTGATATTTCGGGGCCCCATGCAGTGTAATCGCCCACTGTGCTTGGTTGGTAATCCAGCCATCCTCGAGTGGAGCCTCACAGTAAACCTCTTGGCTTACGGGCTCTGCCTGCACATCTGTTCTTACTGTATGACTCTTTCCTTGGGTTTTAGCCGTATTCTGTTTTTCTGTAAGTCCACATCTTTTGTGAACTTTGCAGTTCCCCAATGCTGCTGGTCGTCAGGCTGTGAGAGCAAACCCACCATTGAGCCTCCGAGTGTTTAGATGTACTTTTTGAAATGTTTAATAGCTCACTCAAAACTGTTTTATAACCCCAATAGACGACACCACCGGAGATCACGTCACTTTGTAGCCTCTAGTGAATATTTACAATCTAACTGTGGTTCACAAATTGAGATACCATCAGCGAGCATTATGGAAACTATGTGCTGGATATATATTTAGTGGAAAAAGCGATAATCCAGACTGGGTGTAATACTGTAGTACCGCACACTGAGTGCACTCCCCTAATTGTGCTGGCTCCTCTGGCCTGACTTCCCTCCAAGCAGCAGGAATCGGAGAGCTGCGGCTGATTCATCACCAGCAAACGCAGTATGATGTTGGTGTCTTCGCCTCGTGTCTCCAAAGTGTCAAGTGTACTGGAATTTTAATAAATCTGCACGCTTTCTCCCTGTGACGCCTCAGGCAGATCCTTGCAGGTGTAGCAGGGCCAGGAAATGTTTGTTTTTTTTGCACAGGGAAGACGATATCAGCTGTCACAGTGAGCAGAGAGAAAACACAAATAAAGACAGTGCTGAAATTGTATTTGCTGCAATTTTCATTCATTTATCCTGGCAGCATTTTTGACATGTCATGCTTGATGCCTTAATGGGCCTGCTGCTTGAAAAATACCCTTATTTCAGTAATTTAGCCTGCAGACATTTACATTTGCATCTAAACCTATAAACTGTCACACCAATGAGAGACGGGGAAGATTGGGAAATGCGTCTTTGCCTTGCAGATGAGCCATGTGGAGGGCTTAAGCTGCTAAAGCCCAGCAATTGCACTCCCGCGGATCTGATGTATGACTATTATTAACCTCCCCACTTATGAGTGTGAGTCACCCTGTCCAGTGACAGAGCTGCCACAAGTCCTCACTCAGCTGTCTGACTTCACGAAGGAGCGATCCAAGCCAGTGACGCCAATCCTGTCTCTCCCCCCTCGAGCCAAGATCCTTCCTCTGCTCGGGGGGGGGAGGTCTCATCTGCGTGACCTGCCACTCACGGCCACTCATACTTCCTGTTGCCTCAGAGAGGAAAGTGGGAAAATGTCTCACCGAAAAAAAAACTCTCCGGGCAGTACACTCTGAATTTGTCAGTGCAACCCATTTTCATTTTGATTTATCTAATGCAACATCACATAAACTGTTGGTCATGAGCCAGCAGGTTGAATTGAGGTCAACGGAAGTGCCACTCTTGATTTGATCTGCTCAATTGTCCCCTTGGGTTCACTCCCAAGCTGACTGGACGTTTTTTTTAAAGCGTCGTGTTCATTAATTTGCGCTCAAACGTTTCCTGTCTTGCTGTAAATGGGCAAAATGCGAAAGACGGTAAAGTTGTTAAGTACTGAGACGGGGCCGAAGCGTTTCTGGTTCACCGCTATTCCTACAATATGGAACATTTTTTGTGTACTTTCCTGACCCACTTTGATCAGACTGACTTTGCATCATTTCTCTTTACTCTGCAAAGTTTAAAATCTATATTAGAGGACTCTTTTGACACTTGGCCTTCTTTAATGATGAATAATAGAGTTTGTCTGTCTGCAGATGTGAAGAACTTAAAGTGTCGTCATTGTCTCGGATTCTGAGTAAAGACAAGGACACTTCAAGAGTGGAAATTGGCACTTTTGAACCGCTTAATATAAAGAAAATATATAGTGCATTTATTTTCACAGTTACAAATAAGAACTTTTCCATTGTATAACATGTCATAGAAATGCAGGGGTTCCCAAATTATTTAGGCCCCGACTCCCAAAATAATGGTGTCAGAGACGTAGGAGTCCCATATTCCAATAGGATATTGATTTGAGCTCGTTTGCAAAAAATAATCTCCTTTGTGTGCACCGCGTATCCTGTGGTGCTTTAAATTAACTGCAACTGATGCTATGGTTAATATGTCATAATCACCTCAGGGGTTATGTGGGGACAAAGGAAATCACAAGGTTGATGAAATACTTTCATTTGCATGGTTCAGTCTTAGAGGTTCCGTGTGTAAGATTTAGATGAAAGGGATCTATTGGCAGAAAGTGAATATAAAATACTCCTAGTGATGTTTTCACGATTGTCTTTCATCTAAATTGTATGAATTATTGTTTTCTTTACCCTAGAATAGGCCCTTTATATTTAAATACGTTATATTTATATCTGGAGCGGGTAGCCCAAACTGGACAAACTAAACACATTTTTAGTTTTTATGACATCTTAAGTCTACCACAGGTTCTCTTTCATGTTTGGAAGGGGAGGGTGAGGTGAGCGGTATTCAGCTGCAACATAAAACTTCACCACTGTTTACATTTTCAAATTTAGTTTCTATTGTAACAATTTTGGCTGAAAGCTGTTACTTTTAATTTGTCTTGGATTGTGTTTGATTTATGGAAACATTTCATCACCCCCCCCTTTCTGTGTCTCGCGACCCACCAAGGTCTCCCGACCCCTAGTTTAAAAACAATCCGACAAGCGGAGGTTGGGTTTAAGTTACGGTTGTCTGAGGCTCTTACAAAGAGACAATCTAATCTCTAAATCGATTCATATTACTACAAACAGCAGCATCAACCTACCATCACTGAACCTCCTCCCTGTTTTCTCTCCTCTCTTCCTCCCTGCCCTCGACTCAGTAGCTCTGTCCCTCTTTCTCTCAGTTAAAAACAGGCCTTAGGTCCCAAAGCACCATGGAGGGGCAGAATGTGGCACATGTACCCTGTCCCCAAAATAACTTGTTTTTTTTCCCTCACTTGAAATTGAAGGGTATTGCAGCTGTCGCCCAGCACCGACACGCTCACTATGGGTCCTAAAAAGCTGGAGCATCATGGGAATTTGTCGAGTTCTCAACTGTAAATATGGAAATAAAACCTGAAGGAAGCATGGGAGCACGGTCTGCAGTCAAAACAAAGCTATGAATACGTCTGATTTCAACTTGATGTCAGCACTTTCATTATGACTCAAAGTGAATGTCTTGTTTTTAGGCAGCTTCGCCCTATAGCTTTGATCTGGTGCCCTTTACGCCCACATGCTTTTTGCAATTTTTGGATTACCATGTTGTTCCTCTGCTCGACCCTCCAGCTAGTATCTCACTACCTGACACAAGCTATCTTCCACAGACGGCGTTGGCGAGGAACAATGCTTTCTGTCACTTTCCTTCCTCTTTCCTCTTCTCTGTCTTCCACTCTCACGTTCTGCTGTCTGCCTTTCCGTCCTGCGTTCTCCTGACTCACATCATCTCCCCCCTCACACCCGCTGAATGGTCTACTTCCTCTTGCGCTGCATCTATCTTCTCGCGTATGATCGAATTTCTCAGAGGAAGTCACCCGCAGGGTTTGGATGTGACAGCGCGGATTCTCGCTGGTGTCAACATGAGCTGGTTACAGCTCTGTTGCTATGTGACAGTGGGTTATTGGCTAGTTTCCGAACATACAATGCAAGGAAAATAACTCTCATATAAGCCGGTTTCATGATGCATTCTAATTAGTTTCATTTAACTGCAACCGCCATGGAAAGCACTGGTGGGTCTAAACCCTTCGGCTTTTCTGTACTGCAACATTACAGGGGAAGCTGACCTTAGATCAGTTTCTACAGGGCAACGCAACCTATTAGGAAGTTGGTGAATAACGTGGCCCTGGGGATTCAGAGATGCTCAGCCATCCTCATCATTGACCTCTGTAGTCTTCCACAGGACACATCTTGTTTCTGTTGTACACTACACACACTCACGCAGTCATAAGCTCTCGCTGGAAGGCACCGCTGGGGCAGCCTGCCGTTACTCCTCGGCATATAGGCGTGTCTGGAGAGCCGATGAACCTCAATGGATTTCTCTCGAGTGCAGCTCTCCACTGCGAATGAGTCACACAGTGTATCAGGGAATGGGGGCAAAAGGAATCTTTGGGGATTATTATTCTGATTCATGCACAGCTGTGGTTTAGGCTTAGCAGAATCCCCTATTTGGGGCCAGAATGAAATGCAGAGATGCGGTGGCAAAAAACAGAGAAGTACAAAAGCAGCCTATGCATATATGTGGTTATGGAGGTTGTAGTAATGTGTAACTTTTTTGTAGTTCAGTAGCATGCTCTTATTGTTCTCAACTGAATGGGTAAAACAAAGGAGGAGCTATTGTGTAGTGAAGAATGTTGAAGCGCTGTAACAAAGAATAAAGTGGGTGGCTCACAGATTATATCACAGGACCCAGAAACATACATACACATAAGCTAGAGGACCAGAATATAAAAGCTTGTGGGTGCCGTCACATTCTGCAAACCGTGAACCACCGTTTCTCAGATGAGAGGCCTCTGTGTGAAAAAGACATTTCCATGTTGTGGGGGCTTATTCAGGCAGCCACTGCGAGAGAGAGAGAGAGAGACGGAGATTTAGAATAGTGCGTGTGTGCCTCTGGATGCGTGTGTGTGCACCGCTAGTGCCTGCGAGCAGGGGAATAAAGGTTAAATCGAACACTTCTGTCAGTGTCTCGAATCCAGCTGCAAGCATTCCTCTCACCGCCCCGGATTCCTACATGGAATTGCACAATCCCGCTGTCACCCCCCCCCCCCCCCCCCCAGTAATCTAGGAAGAACAATGAATAATGAACCTCTTCCGTCCTTCGTTTTGCAATTTGTTACGGGGGCACAACTCTGCAAGACAGGAATTTCTGAAGAGGAGACGTCTCAAAAGCACACGGCCGCGTGCCAGCTTTTAATGAATTCTTTTTTATTAACCTTGGCACCAAAATCTGGAATATAATTCCATATAATATCAAAGGGAAAACCTTCCTTTTTCATTTCAAACATGCACATAAACAATGTCCTCCTCAAGGACAGAGCTTTATCCACTGCTCAATGTCTTTGCACTCGGAAAACAGCTGTCAACATGTGTTTCATGCTCCTATACTGTATATGTATTTTTGTGTTTTATTTTTATTTCATTACCTTTGCCAAAGAGGTTATGTGTTCATTAGCATTTGTATGTTTGTCAACAGGATTAGGCAAAAACTACTGGATGGATTTCCATGAATCTTGGCAGAAGGATTGGGTCAGGAAGAAACCCATAACATTGTGGTGGTTATCCGGATAAGGGGGCAGATCCAAGATTTTTCCCACTTTCTTTAACGTTGCAAGATTTTTCAAAATTTTCATTGATTTCTCAGAGAACTAGAACGGCTTTCAGTAGAGTGCATACCCCTGCCAAGGCCCATGAGTCCTGTTAAATTCAATCAAACTACAAAAAGGCACAAAAAAAAGAAGGAATCAGGCCCTTGATCTGGATCCGCACCAACATTATATTGTTTTTTTCCTGACCTTTACCACATCTTTTCAATTAAGTTTCATCATAATCCTTTACGCATTTTTGAGTAATCTTGCTCACAAATAAACAAACAAATGCAGATTTGAAAATAACCTCCTTGGCGTAGGTAATAATTCATGAATCTTGATAAAAAAATAAGGCATATTTAGGGGACTGATATCTGGATCTAGTGAATTTATATGTGGTTTCATGAGGGGCCTGTTGGGCCTTAGCGGTGGTATACACTCTCTAGTTGCCATTCTAGTTGTATTTCATTGACGTTCCATTCATTGTGTTCTATCTTAATGCGTTTTGCATTCACAACAGTTCTGCTGAGGCTACTCCCTGTTTATACTCTAAACAATGAACAGTGAATCACAACGGTTGCGTGTTTCATTTTCGACATTTGCTGCATTTCCCCTGTTTAAACATAGTCTACCATAATGGATGCATTGAGTATCTTCATTTATTTATGGCACTGTAATGATGTTGATGCAAAGCAACATCATTACAGTGCATGCTGGATGGGGTCTCCCCCCCCCCCCTCCCAGCCCCCACTCCTCCACTCCTATAGCTTTACATTGAGTGCTATTTCAGGAGCAAACACATTTGTAACGCAGCACGTACAGTAGTTGCTCTCTCGCTCCCACCAGCCTCCCCCAAGTCCCCCCCATCCAATTTACCAGCATGCGATGCATTTAGATTCCTGGGGGGGTGTAGCCCTCACTACATGCTTCTCACATGACCGCTGCTTCATATTAGAACACGGGGCCAATGGGGACGCGAGGTGGGAGTGACGTCAGGGGGGGAGGCGGATCGGGTCTGCTCGTGTGTGTGTGTGTATATGTATATGCATGTGTGTGCGTGTGCATGTGTGCGTGCAGAGGCTCCCTCCCCCTCCTCCTATCAGGCAGCTCCGTGGCTCTGCCGTGTTCCAGGCGCAGTGTGTGTGTGTGTTTGTGTGCGCAGCCTGTGTGCGTGTATGTGTGTGTGCATGTGTGTGTGCAGCTCGGCCCGGCCTCCCTCTCTCGCTCCCTCCCTCCCTCCGCGCTGAATGGACTAGATTCCCGGCCACGTAAGAAGCACCGCGGCACCACGGGAGAGAGGATGTCCTGCTGAACCGAGGATCGGCCTGGGAAAGTCGGCCGGCCGTCCTTTTCCTTTCCTCTTTACCTTCCAGCACCTTTCAGCAAGCAGCGGACACTAAAGACACGACATCTTTCTTCTTCTTCTTCCTCCACTGGACTAAGAGAAAGAGAGAGAGAGAGAGCGCGTCGACTCCCGCACACAAAGAGCTGCAGCAGCTTTTTTTTTGCTTTCCAGACCGGATGGGGTTTTCTCCTTATGACAACCGCCGTGCATGGATATGATCCCGGCGAACAAGGCCCGTGCACTGACCTGGTACTAGTTAGCCGAGGAAGCTAACCAGTTAGCTCTGCACCTGCTAGCCATCATTTGTCTGTCAACCCGAGCTAAATCCAGCCGTGTCAAGCGGCTAGCTAAACGTGCCAAACATCTTATTTCTAGTGTGTTTGTTTATTCGCTATTTTCCTTTCAGCCGTTTGTTTCCGTTTTAAGGAACCTTCCACCTGCAGAGAGGAGCTAGCTGAAACAAGCTGCGGGTTAACTTCGGACTCGTCATTCATTGTTAAAAAAAAAAAGACTTTTTCTTGTAGCATTTCGCTGCTAATTTAGCTCCCACTAACGTCAGGGAAAGTGCAGCCGGTCTGTGCAAAGGGTTTCCTGTCGACTCGGGGGTCGGAGCTCCGGTGTTTTATCCCGGTGGTGCCTCTTGCACGCAGGGACAGAGTGGGGCAGATGAGCCGGTGAAGAGACATTTAAAGACCAGGGAGCGAGCTGTGCCAGCTGTTGATCGCCTGTGGTTTCCAGCAGCGATTCATCCGTGGTGCTTTATTGGCTGAAGAATCTCTAATAATAAAAAAAAGCACCGGACGGACAAAGTGGTGGTGGCCCGGTAGCGGAGGAGGAGGAAAAGCAGCAGCAGGAGGAGGAAGAAGCCCCCCCTCGGTATTGTGGAGCTATCACCCTTATTCCTCATGAACATACAGAGGTCAAATCCTATTAACATTTCACGTTATGGGAGATCGCGGCACAAATCGCACGACTTCGAGGAGCTGTCTTGCTTGAGGACCGCCGAGTCGCACCAGAGTTTCAGCCCCAACCTCGGGTCCCCCAGCCCGCCGGAGACCCCGGACTCCTCGCACTGCATCTCCCGCATCGGGGACTACCTCCTGCTGGAGCCGCTGGAGGGGGATCACGTCTTCAGAGCCGCCCACCTGCACAGCGGGGAAGAGCTCGTGTGTAAGGTCAGTAAACGCAGCGTGCACGGTGGATGTCATCCTACCTTTTTGACTTGCATAACCACATGCATGGTTACACTTGATTTCATGTATTGCCCCCCCCTCCCATCATCAAAATGCATTGAACACACTGCACAGAGAAGCACTGTGCTGGTGTATTATGTGCACGGTATTGCAGCAAGCCCCCCCCCCCCCCCCCCCCCCCCACCTCATAGCGACGCTTTAATAATTGCTTGAATTGTAAATGGAGAGCTGGCAGAGCAGCCTAATGGAAAAAGTGAATGGGGCGAGCTGCGTGGTTTGGATTGGATTGCATGATGTAACGTTGACAAAGGAGTGAGTAACCACGCACACACACACACGCGCACACACTCCTCTGCACTGCTACTCTCGCCTAACCATAGCTCTCCTCTCTTTGCACAGTGCAACACTCTAATCCTGTTATTTCACCCTTGTTTTTATGCGTGGTGCATTATCATAATCTCATTGCGTCAAAATATTACCCCTCGGTATCTTTTACAGACAGATTTATTTCGAGGAAAGCACACAGGGGCAGGGAGGAAGTTTACAAGCCCCAGCCAGCTCTTGTGACATTGGCCCCAGCATTGATCTCTCTAACCATAAGAAATAAACCACTATTCCCATAAGGTTGAGGTCAACCCTGTGGCCTTTCCACGCCATTTATAGCCCTTATTGACTTTTGAGTATAAGTGCTTAAACAGGCATTGGGGTTGACCCCAAGGTACAGTACATTCCCGGCTTTACAAAGGCTTAAGTGGCTTGATGAATTGAGACAATAGTTATAAGCACCGTTGGACTCATAAGGCTTGACTTATCCAATAATCTGTACCTTTTGACTTGAGATAATGTTTCTTCCTGGCAACAACCGATTAATGGCCTTTGGCACGGTGTGTGAGCTAACTGCTGTTTGACCTCATCTCCTTTGTGCCGGTTTCAATACAGCATCAGTCAATCCAGAGACACAGGATTGATCGCTCCTGCCAAGCTGGAAGCCCAGGTCACAACTTAAGATCTCGAGAGCTGTGGGGCGTATTTGTATTGACTGTGAGCAGATGAGCCCCCCTCACCTGAACTGGGTGTGCTGAGAGTCAATTGGGGGGTGGGGGGGTTACTATGGAAACAAAAGACAGTACAACCCCAGGCTGCAGTACAATACCGTGCACCAACACAATGCTTTCACTTTGCCTCTATGAATGCTTAGTGTCCAAAGATTAAACATGAGTCTGGTGTCGCAAGAGAGCGTGACATATCGCTCGCATTCTGCTCACATTAGACTTAATTAAAGGGCAATTTCAAGCTCTTCCAGTGTCATTTAATTGTGTGGGGGGAAAGGGAAAAAACCAGACTGTTTGGCAGATGTTCTCGCCCCAAGATCTTGACACCAAAACAACCTAATGAGATATCTGCACTCATTACTCACTCTAGATAAGGGGGGGGGAAATGGCTAATTGGCTAGAATGCATCTGTAAGTATGAATGTTTCTTATTATTGCAGGTTTTTGACATTGGCCAATACCAGGAGTCACTGGCGGCCTACTTTGCCCTGGGCCAGCACCAGCACATCAACCAAATCCTGGAGATCTTGCTCGGGGAGACACGCGCATATGTGTTCTTTGAGAGGAGCTATGGGGACATGCACTCTTTTGTCCGCACCTGCAAGAAGTTGCGGGAGGACGAAGCTGCCAGACTCTTCTATCAGATAGCCTCGGCTGTGGCACATTGCCACGACAACGGACTGGTCCTCCGTGACCTCAAGCTGAGGAAGTTTGTCTTCAAGAATGAAGACAGGTGAGTTCTGCAGAATAACATTGTCTATGTAATTTACTGTGGTGTTTGTACATTGCTTCATTCTTATGTTAAATGTTATATAGCAACAGTCAGGATTATATGTTATCATATCTGAGCTTACACGAAGGAGAGCGTAAACTGAGACAATACAAGACTGACATGCCTCTCCCAGATGTTGTGCAGAGTACAGGAACCATAAGCCTTTTGTGTCTCCCTCAATTCTATTTGTGCACATGGTTTTGTGGTGGGTAAATGACGCATTTGTAATCATGCAAAATCATTGTACTTATTCCAACCGTGACATGTTGAACTGAAGAGCACAGACAAATTACCAGGACTAGATTTTGCACGACAAATGATGTACAAAGCTCAGCTTTTGTTACTGGTTCACTTCAGTAGTGATCAGCATGAGAAATCTGTGGAACCACACTTACAAAATACAGGTTTACTGACCCCTGGTGGCAGTGTCTTAAAACTACACCCATAAAACCCAGGCATCTGTTGCCACAGCAACCCAGGAGCTCCTTTTTTATTAATGAAGATGTATGTTTTTATTTGAATAGCAGTTGATTCACATGCAAAACTTTTGATTACTTTTCTTTTGTCGTTGCTTACAATAAACCAAGGCTAAAGTTAAATTTATCCCAGCCAACTTATCTAACGCCTCATAGCAGCGGCACAGGCTGCACCTCATTCTCCTCTGTCTGAGCGTGTGACGTTACACTTTGGACACTAACTGTGGAAAAGGGAAGATGAGCTGCCTCACATATTCAGTGCAGGTCCAATGACCTTGAATGCCACACCAGACTGCTCATGAGGCTGGGATGCCGAGCCCCCCCTCCCTTCCCTCCCGTTAAATGATTAATGTCGGGTGAATTTTAAGAGTGGTGGTGCGGGACAGTATTGAGTCACACTTACTATTTGGCCTGTCCAGAAACCTCTTGCACCTTTTCAGCCCTCTTGGCACAGTTAGACCAGGCAGTACAGGAGCGATGAGACGAAGCTTCTTTGGAGACTTGAGAGGCCGTTCTGGCTTGAACCCAAGTGTGTGACAAAAGGAGAGAGTGCATGCATAAAGAAGGGGAAGGAACGAGACCAGACAGAAAATGGTACCTGATCCAGCTTCCACAGCATGTGTTGGCTTCCTGATCTGATTTGGTCATACTGCTGCTGTTAGCCTTTGACCAACGAGCAGCCTGTTTAAAGAGCATTGGGCAAAGGTGGTGGACAGCACAACAGAGCCACTTAAACAAGCCCGGTTTATCTCTTCTTTGTCCACCAAGCTCATGAGACATTTTAGGATTAGTTCACATTACATCTTGTATAGCTGAAATAACGACATTGTGTGATTATTTTAAAATGTGCAAAGTCTTTTTTTTTTATTATTTCTAAGCCCCCTCAACTATAATTGTGGGTTTACACGTCCTCCAGCCATTATCCAGGCAGCGTTATGTTGTATTTGAATAAGCACACAGCTCTTTATCTCACAGAAACAATAGGCCTTTGGCTCAAGCAAACAATAGAAGTTTCCTATTATGAAAATGTGAAAACGGTCTAAAGCACGGTAATAAAGGGAAATTACTATGCTGACAATGAACCCGTCAATGGGGTTATCTGAAAGTACATGTCAGATGCCAGAAAATATTTTTTTCTGTCTAATCCAGTGCTTCTTGGTTTCGTTTTTCCGGGTGGCTCCCAGTAGACACTATCACGCACACCCTGTCTCTTTGTCTGGCGCATCGTGTATCACGGACCACACACGCAGATGGCAGCATTTGCATAGCCCCACAAGTGTCTCTTACCGTGCACGTGGAAAAATCTTCCTGCCTGAACCTCTCAAGATTCTTTAGTGACAACGCTTCAGAACAACCAGGCATTATTATCAGCCCTCAAGAGTATCTTAGCTGCTATTATGGGGCTGAGAAGAGAACAAATAGATGCTATTTTAAAGAGGGGAAAGAGCACGGGGGGGAAAAAAATCCACATAGCTGCGTGCCTGATTCTCTGAGTGGAGCAGTTGCATGAAACCTAAGATGATCAGTCACCCGTAATTGTGTTTCTTTTGAATCGCGGAGGTCTTTTGGTAAGCCTATTTGTACGTTCATGCTTTTTGGCTGAGCTTTTATCTGTGAAAGGAAATGTCAAACTTAAGCCCAGAGCATTATGTGCTCTACTTTCTCTGATTACCAAAAGTGATGGATCTAAAGCTCTTTAGATGTCCATCAAAGTAAATTATCCCACTCAATTGTCCCTTCATTTTTCTTTTCTGTTTGGCATCCAAACATTGGGACCATGGTTGTAATCATCACTTAATAACAGTCACATGAGTAGATGATCTTTATGTTCAATGTGTTTTTTGTTTTTTTTCGTTGTGTGTTTCCAGAAGCCTCGTGAAGCTGGAGAGCCTTGAGGACACATATATCCTGGATGGTCACGATGACTCCCTGTCAGACAAACATGGCTGCCCAGCCTATGTAAGTCCCGAGATCCTCAACGCCAACGGCAGCTACTCGGGGAAGGCAGCAGACGTCTGGAGCCTGGGTGTCATGCTTTATACCATCCTCGTGGGGCGCTATCCTTTCCATGATGTTGAGCCCGGCTCTCTGTTCAGCAAAATCCGCAGGGGCCACTTCAACATCCCCGAAACGCTCACACCCAAGGCCAAGTGCCTGATCCGCTCCATCCTGCGCCGGGAACCCGCGGAGCGCCTCACCTCCCGGGAGATACTGGAGCACCCGTGGTTTACCTCCTCGGGGGCGCTAGGAGGCGCCGCTGTGCACGGCAGGGCAGAAAGGGAGCAGGAGCAGATGGTGCCTGAGGTGAACATGGAGGAGGAGCTGGAGCAGTTCTTCAGCTGAGCAAACACCAAGCACAAACGGACGACTCCGCCACGGTCAGCTCGCCACGCTCACAGCAGAGCCAAAAAACAGTAGTGTAGAGATTATTAGGTGAACATTTGTCATTTATAATAAAGGTGTTTCCATCCTGTTTCCTTTTTCCACCATTTCATGGAAAACCTTGAGCCTGGCATGACAAATGGCATCTATAATGTCACCTGGCGATGCACCTCCTGATCGGGGATTCTGCCGCCGGACATGCAAGTTGCAAACAATGTAGCAAATGTTCTTATTTTTGGATTTGTTTTCGTTTAATGTGGTGCTCATAAAAGTAGACACATTCACCATTTTTGACACTATGGAAAGCATGAAGGGACATAAGAACACAGGAAACCAAGGAGAACAATTCAAACTGCAATGCCACACCTTTTCTGATTAGTTTTGTTTTTGCGTCGTAGCTTTAGGTGGCACCAATTCTAACCACAGACCCAGGGTCCAAAATCGCGCGTTCTGTTGAACTAAAACACGATGATTATTGCTGACCTGGGATCACTGGTTAAAAGATGGAGCGGCTTCAGCTTTTTCTCATCATCCTCATCGTGTTTGGCCTCGACTTTGTTTCACCGTTTTGGTCTCACTTTCATGTGACAGTCACTCAACTCCTTGACGGCCTTGTTTTCAGTCATTGTTATGTTTCGGCCTCCTCGCTCTCTTAAGCCTTTATCACACCATCCATCACCACACTTTCCTTTTGATAAACTTTTCTTTTCCTGGTTTTGTTTTTAAGCCGTTTCCGGTCTGTTGTTACTGCTGCTTTAATATCACTCCCTTAAACCTCAATCTTAAGCTGTTTTTCTTGGTAAGCCTCCAAACATGGCATCATGCACTTGATGTGTCGGGTGAATGGACGATTCCACCTCTTAAAATTAGCTTCCTCTTATTTAAATCCATTCTTCAGTTGTAGGAACGAGGACGTAACATTTATTTAAATTGTAACAGTTATATATATATATATGAATATATATAAATATATAAAAAATAAATAGAAATATATATATATATATATTTAAAACTACATTGCAGGGTTTTTCTTTATTCAGAGATTCCTTTTTCATGTATGATGTAGGCAATATCTTGACACAGGACAGGCAGGAGGAGGAAACGTCTGTCTGAAGTTTTAGAGTACACAATATCTTCTGTGCCAGTATTCCTGTGGCCCGACAGCCCATGCCACCCGGTCTCCCCCTTTTTCTTTAAAAAAAAAAGCAAAAAAAAATACTTGATACAAGATATTCAGTGATAGTATTGCTATGACATGCTCACGCCAGGACCTCATGTTAGTTGCGTAGGTTCTGTGAAACGATCATGCTCGGAATGGGTACCAGTGGACATGTTTTGTCGTATCTCAATGTTACTTGAATTTGTGTTTTTATCTAGTCATCGGCATGTGCCCCATGAATGCTATAGCCTGCCAGGGGGAGAAGTGGGAGGGAGGGTGCTTGGTTTTTTTTTGGTTTTCGTTTAGTTCTTTTTTTTTTCTAAGAAAAGTTGAAAACATGAAAATTCTCAATTTGCTACTTTTCTGAGTTGCTTTTCAATAAACAATAAAAAAAAAAAAGAAAAACGATTGCTTTTAATGTTTTTGTAGACTGAGCTACCTTTTTATTTAAGTTGGTTCTGATTTGGTGCTAATGTTTTAGTCCTTTTTGTTTCACGGAGGGGCGTGGTGCATGGTGGGATATCTGCCTCAGATGTTCTGATTGTATCGTAACAGATTCTGGTGTTTTTGTCCAAATTTATTCAGTAAATAAATTGTGAACTGCTATTTTGAGTTTTTCATTTCCTTTTTCATTACAAAACTAGAATGGCACTCAGCAGAGAACCACATTTAGATTCACTACATCTGGATTTTCTTGCAAACACATAATTAGCAGTCCATAAACAAGTCATTCTCGGAGAAATTTAGGAAAATGTAGAAAAAAGCCCTATCTCACAATGTGAAAGAGTGGGGGGGAAACCGGGAACCGCACCGTTCTTTATTGGGTTGTTCCCTGACCCATACCACATCCTTCCACCGCGTTTTGTGGAAATGAGTTTCGTACTTTTTGCATAATCGCGGTAACAAACAAACAGACGAAAACACGGTTGATGTAATGAAAAGCTAGGAGCCAACATAACATGCAAGCATCACACTGTAAGAAAAGCCAAAGTCATTTTGGTCCACTACACATAATACAAGTTAACCACTCTGCAAATTGTGTACCAGTGCTGATATAATACCAAGTCCCGATATCTACACAATGGTCAGAGCCATCTGAATCCAGAAAGTACACGTTGATTGCTTATCAAAGAAACCCAGACATCTTGTCATCCCCCCGACCCACAACTGAGTGATTCCCGCTCTGTAATGTGCCACTTTCACATACAGCCATATACGCTGTGAAATAATTCTATCTGCACTTCGAGCACTCTCAGCCGGTGCGCCCCGACGGAAGCAGAGACATCATAAGAGAGGCCCATGGAACGAGAGAGCGCCTGTTACCACTTTGATTGCAATCACCGGCCGAACCTGAATGGGTTCTGAGTGAGCGGGAGGAGGAACGAGGCCTCTGCTCCGTCTCGATGGCTCCATCAGCCGCACTTCATCGGAAAATGACGACACGGCACCAGGGGGGGAAAAAAGCTTTTGTTAGTTGAATCATCTCCCCGGTGGCAGCCTCAGAGAGAGAGAGAGCCCTCGCTCGTCCTGTCTGTTTAGTATGACAACACTGCAGCTCCGCAGGGACAGCTGACCCCCCGCTGACCTCATCCCATGTTTGTGTCCCTCGGACCAAGAACATCTCGTCACGATCCATTTGTTCACACGGTGCAAGGACGTGTGTGTGAGTGTGTGTGTGTGTGTGTGTGTGCTGTTGTAGCCCAAACTCTCTCTTTAATAGAAGATAAATGAAAATCCTTTGCCACACTTTGACAATTTACACTTGTGGGTCGTTGCTCGACAGCACACGTTGTCAGATTTGTGCGTCACCCTTTGTGTTTCCTGGGTTTGAAGAAAACTTTTTGATGCATGGAAACACAAGCCCCGCCTCGTCCTCCAGCTGATTCCTGACAAAAGATGACGTTTTTTTTGAAGATTGGGAAATTATTTCCAAAACATGAGGTCCTCTGAAGAGCTTTCTAGGCCAAACACGCTCCTGTGACAGACTGATCAAATAAATCTGTTTCTGTGCAATCTAAAGGCGAAACGAACGGATCACTGTGGTGCTGTGTATTCTGGTTTTATTCAGCTGGCTGACGAGCAGAACAACTTTGGAAATGGCAACTTAATTTCATGTGAATAAAGGATTCAGGGACACGTGCAGTGGGGCTGAGTGCTCAGTGGACAGGTGATAGCCTTCATATACTCGAGCTACAGTGAATGTTAGCCTGACCTCTAGTGGCAACAGCGAGTGTTGTGACACAGTGGAAGAAAGGAGAGGGAAAATATTCCATTATAAATAATAGCCATGCATAGAATTCAATATTATATTAACTGAAAGGGCTGAATATTGATGGCTGCGGTGACTCGAGAGGCTCAGGCCTCAGGATCATCCCCTGTCTCTCTCACCACACTTCCTGTCTCACTGTTACTTTCTAATGAAGGAAAAAAGGCTAAAATATACTAGAATTATATTCATTTATAATATTATCTTCATAATTATCTTCATTTATAAAATATCCCCATTCAGTGTTATCATATACCTTACTGGAGCATTGAATGGAAAGGAGGTATAAGCTGTAATTAATGACATTATACATTTTATCCAATATTTAATAATGCTTTATGATTCAGTGATGAACTGTGAGAGCACCCTTTGGGTTTGGGTTGTATCACATTTATTCTCTTTTTAGCTTTTCCATTTGTTCCCCTCCATTGACATCAGACCTTCCTAGGGCAGGATATAGATGTGTTGACTTGACGGCTACTAAGAACCACTTATTAATGACGTGTTAACATTTGTGATCATTTTCTAACTTATGCTGATGCTTTTGTGTAACGTGAGAAGCACTTGATCATTTGGTAGACTTTATTAATGACTCAACAACTTGATGTTCTTATGAACCCAAGTTTTGTGTAAAGTAAAGTTGGGGAACTCACAAAAGACTGATAAAGCTTGTGTGTGTGTGTGTGTGTGTGTGTGTGTGTGTGTGCATGTGTGTGAGTGTAGGGGGTCCTATAATTCTGGAGTTCCCATAATGCAGCTGGATAACTTCTTTCATTGGACCATTTTGCTTAGAAAATGCCCACGTCTTTCCAAACCCCACAGCTCCAGTAATGACTCACAAAGTCTTAAGCCTACATTGTTAACCACATGTTGTGTATGTGAAATCTTAATGAAACTAAGATGAGATTTTTTTCCCAACACTCCCTCTAGGCAAACTGCATTATTATATTTCTAATCTGACCTGGTATATACATTCAGATTCCAGTTATAAAACTCATTGCCGGCTGCGAAAATATGAATTTACCGGCTGGTGAGGCCCAGGACCAGAATTGCAGACGGCCACATTTTCTCCTCTGCTTGCTGCTGTTGCCTGTTGACAGGAATGATTCATCTCATGTTTACACTGTTCATTTAGCACAGTGCATTTCCACAATCTGTCAAGCTGACAGTGAGAGCTGTTGACACTCACAAGCCATTTCAAGACTTTGGAAACACACTGAGAACAGCTCTGACTGGGGTTCAGTGTGAGCTCGTTTATTGATGTGTGTTTGTAGCTTATAGAAACATCAGGACAGTGTTGAAGCTGCTCGGGTAAAGAAGACATTCACTGAAAGAAGTTTATTTTCCCCCCTTATTTGACATTTTAGTGTGTTTATCCAATGGCTCAGGGTCAAAGAGACACTGAATGGAAGGTTCACTTCATTGAAACCCACACATACTGTACACACACATACACACACAATCATGTTACATTGTCTTGCATTAATTTAGTTTCCCGGCGAATTACTATGACCTTAAACTTAATTACTACTTGCCTAACCCTAACCTTAACCTGAACATAACCTTAACCTGAACATAACCTTAACCTGAACATAACCTGAAGCTAATCTTAACCTTAACCTTAACCTTAACCTTAATCTTAACCTTAACCTTAACCTTAACCTTAACCTTAACCTAAACCTACATCTACATCTAAACCTGACCTATAACTTGAACTGACCTAATCCTAAACCTAAAGATAAACCTAACCTTAACCTAACCATATCATAACCTAACCATATCATAAGCTAAACCTAACCAAACCCTTACACTTAACTTAACCTTAACCTTAACCTTAACCTTAACCTTAACCTTAACCTAATCCTAAACCTAAACCTAAAGATAAACCTAACCTTAACCTAACCATATCATACCCTAAACCTTACCCAACCCTTACATTTACCTTAACCTTAACCTTAACCCAACCTAACCTTAAAACATGGCTTCACCTTAAAATTTAATGATTTACGTTATTGGGACTTAATTTACTTAATTGTCACAATAAGAAAGACAAGTCCCTATAATGTGACTGAATTTTGCTCCCCACAAAATGGTTCACACACACACACACACACACACACACACACACACACACACACACACACACACACACACACACCTGTACTTTAACTCTGGTTTAATTATTAACTGTGTAATATTCATGCAACACAATGGTTCATGTGCAATCCACTCACTGTGCATATTCTCCCTCTGCACATAGTTTTCTTGTTTTTACACTGTATATATTAGTTTTAATATATTTTTCTGTATGTTTTATATTCTTCACACTGTAGTATTTTTATCCTTACACTTAAGTATTGCATGTTACTTATTACTTACTGATGCCTATTTTTCACTCTTGCTGCTGTAATATTGCACATTTCCCCATTGTGGGACTAATAAAGGATTATCTTATCTTATCTTACACACACACACACACACAATCACTCCTGTATATTCCTACAGTCTAAAGTCAAGTCAGATATGCTGTTGCGGCTGCTTGTGCTTGTGCAGCTTGTGCACTATCCTGCAGGCCTGGAAAATCCTGCTGTCACAGTCGGCCTAATCTTCTTTTGCGATCCAATCTCTGTGGAGCTTAATATCAGTGTGCGATAACAGATGTAGGGAGGACGTACTCTGGGCTGTTTTCTCTGATAAACGGGAGATATTAATAATACTATCTCCCTACTGTGGGAGCTGGTCTCAAAGCAGACACTTGGATGAATTTGTCTGTTTATTATTTCCCCTCACTCTTGTTAAGAATGAAGGATACTGGATGTGTTGACAAGTCATACTGTTCCTTGGACCGTCACCTGGTTTCCCCCTTAGGACTTGGAAGGAACAATAATATTTGTCCAGTTCTGATCTAGACGTGTGATACTGGACTGCAGACGATGCTGATAAGAAAATGGTCATTCAGCCTCGAGGGTAAATTGAAAGGTGAACAAACAAACTTATTGTAGGAGCAGCTTTAAAAGGGAGCCATCCCCATGTCCCCTAATGTCTCCTCATTTGTGTAAGTTTCCTTGGCTACACCAAATTACAACCAATATGGGAATTAAATCAGTAGTGTCATTATGTTTACCCACAAGCTTGCGGGGAGGAGAAATAGTGATTCATTCTAAAGGATGTCATGTTTGGGTGTTTGTGTTCTGGTCTTGCTGTTCCGTCGGAGCACAGGACCAGAGACTGATGTCTTGCTGCTGTACAGCACTTGCTCCTCAGTTGCTCCTCAGCAGGAATACAAGTATTCTGCAATTCAATTAAATCAGTCTGAGATTCATTTCGATTTTATGTTACTCCAAGGAAGGGCATCGCTGTCTCAGAGGGCTGAAAGTTTTTCTGTGTTCCATCAAGCTGCTCCAATTAAGGTTAATGGCACGGCTGTGTAACGACCCTGCTACAACAAGGCCCCATTCAAACACCACTGCTATTGTATCTGGGCCCTGGCAGAATACAGGCGTCTCCCAGTGGAGCCAGTGGGTTATGAAGGTGCTTCAGTCAGCACGGTCCCCAGGCTCGGAGAAGGTGCACACGGGTACCCTCGGGTGCTCTGGCAGCGGAGCTTTGTGGCAGGGCACCAAAGACAACACGCAGACAACAGATGGCCTCTGTTGTCTTCCACCCAGCCATGAAGCTTCTGCTGGCTCCGGGTTACAAAACCCACTGAGCAACAGAGACGCCTTTAAAATGTCTGCAACCAAGTCAGGTGGAGTCTGTGTGGCCCAGCTTCGTTATGCGGAAAATAATCAACAAGCGCTGTGTTTAACACAGACCATTAAAACAATAGATTTTAATTTGGATGTAGGCTACAGTATATCTCCTGCCCACATTGCCCACATGGTGCCCATATATTAAAAGTTAATATGTCCCTGGGTGTTGCAAGAGGAGGAAGAGATCAGTGCTTTCAACACTAGATGGCGCTCCACAACAGAGTTTTTGAGCTGAAGCTGAAGATGAGAGATGTGGACAGTTTTCATTATTCCTATGACAAAATATTGTTTAATGTGTTCTGTACTGAACAGAAGTTAAATTTAAAATAGGCACACATACACACACAGTACAAGATTAGCACTACAACTAATAATAAGAATAATAAAATAATAAGAATAATAGTTATTAGTTAATAAAATCCTGGCAGATGTGTCTTTGTGTGTTGTTATAATATTATTTATCATAAGAAGAAGAAGAAGAAGAAGAAGAAGAAGAAGAAGAAAATCATCATTAACTACTTAATTGTTTAATTACAGCTAAATTTGTATTGTTTATTCTGCTTAAGTTTTGTTTGAAATAAGCAAAAAGAAAAGTAAGTGTGTTTTGATCACTCTAAACAGACAACCCATTGACCCTCATCAGATTTTATTAAAAATGTTGTGATGTCACAACTTCATCGTTTTCCAATGAAACCTTTCTCATCACAAACCAGTGAGAAGAGCACAGTCAAACATACAAATACAAAAAACTATTTATGTGAACTAACCAAATCTGTTCTAACTTTGACAGATAATGTGTCTTTATGTAAAACCCTGTCACTCCTAGTGAGAAGCCGACTGACTGAGACAAACAGGTTTCCGGGGCCTTTAACCCTCTCGGCTGAAAACATCTGATGCTGGAGGAACACGGACTGATCACTGTCCTTTAAATACTTGTGTGGTGGAGACCACGATGATGTTAATCTGGTAATTAACTCTTAACAAGCCATTTAGTATCCGCTTACACCAAATGAAGCATGAAAACCCCCCCCTATGCTTTTAAAAAATTGCTCAGCCCAGTGAATAACAGTGTATTACACTCCAGGGAGCGAGTGTGGGAGTCATGATTGTATCAGGCCTCACATGCAGCTGGAGGAAATGGAGGAGGCATCATCCCAATTAAGTGCGCAGGATATTTTTATGCAAGTTGTTCATATTTGACACATTACCCTAAAATGTTTGTTTTTATCACGCATCGCCCAAATTATCTGGTCAGTAAACAGCATAATCAGAGCCTCAAGATGACAGAGTAAATTGGAGAGTGGCCTTGCGTGCTGTCTTTGCTTTTCACACTCTTTTGTCAATACCCAATTATCCTCGCTGTTGCTTTCACAGATAGTGCATGACTTAAAATAGCTTTTTGGGGGGGGAGGCATTGTTTTCTAATCGCAACAATCCAGGGTGACTTGATGCATTGATCAATCATTAATGGCTTTAAAACAGCGGATGGGCGAGAGGTGGGCCGTAGCAGGAGAGAGATCACAGAACATTTTGCCTAGGGTCAACATATAAAAAACATATTTCCCTTGCAAGGACCCCACCCCAACAATATTTGATTTGAAGGCTTGAATGGAAACGGATATATTGTATGTTGGGGAGAAATTGGAAATTGAAGGGATAGGGATGAAGAAAGGGGAATAAAGGGATGAGGAAATGGGGGATGAAGGGATGCAGATACGGATGAGGGAAGGAGGATGAAGGGATGAGAGAGGGGATGAGGAAAGGTGGAGACAGGGGTGAGGGTATAGGGATGAGGGAAGGGGTATGAAGGGATTGAGGGTAGGGATGAGGAAGGAGGATGAAGGGATGAAGGAAGGAGGATGAAGGGATGAGGGTATCAATGAGGGATGAAGGGATGTGGGTTGGGATAAAGGAAGATAGGTTGAAGGGATGTGGTTAGGGACGAGGGAAGGAGGATGAAGAGATGAGGGTAGGAGAACGAATGGATGAGGGAAGGAGGATGAATGGATGTGGGTATCAATGAGGGATAAAGGGATGTGGGTTGGGATAAAGGAAGATAGGTTGAAGGGATGTGGTTAGGGATGAGGGAAGGAGGATGAACGGATGTGGGTAGCGCTGTTTTCCTTTGTTTCTTTCTTTTCTTCTCTTCCTCTCTCTCTCTCCAGGGAAGGGACAGGCGGGGTCGAAGAATCTGAGACAAACGGACCATGATGGTTTGACCGGTTATATGTAATTGGAGGTGTGGTTGAGTCGTGGTTCTGCTCCTGAACCCAGGTTAACTAGTTTAGTTCTTTGGCTAATCTGCCAAGTTTTACCTCCACAAACAGCTCAAAGTAAAGATGAGGCTACTCTGAGAAGTTTAAGTAGCCCTGACATCTAAGGACAGCTACACTGACTGCATCGAGCATACAATATTTATTTCTTATGGGCCTGAACACTAATCGTCATACAGTAACTATTGGAAATCCAGTTCTCTGGGGACCACAGGCATGAATGTAATTCTAAGCACTGCAGCAAATAACATTGCGAAAATTAACTCCATGTGTGTCAAGGACATTATGTCCGTCCCACTTCTGATCATATTAGTCACTCAAATGTATGTGACCTCATCAACTTGGTTGATTCATTGTTTGCAAACTGTACTTATCCAGTTATATATCTGCTAAAGTGGTAAAAAGCAGCTTTTCCCCATGTCAGTATGGGTTTGTAATGTTACTTTATGCTATGCAACATTTTATCTCTCAGAATAATGGATTTCACACACTGACAAATGAAGTCGACTCAAAATAACATGCTATTTTTGTCTGTGTAACCTTTCGCAGGGTAGACTGCTAAGTATTAACTGAAAATCTCAGTGCAGTCTCAGTCGTGGTGGGCTCACTCGCGGTACCCCAAAAGCTTTAAATCATCTGGCTCAATGAATCAGAGTCTCAACTGAGCCAAATTGCCTGACTGTGCCCTGTGGGATAGATAATTGGGTGAA
This sequence comes from Hippoglossus hippoglossus, assembly GCF_009819705.1. Classification (NCBI taxonomy): domain Eukaryota; kingdom Metazoa; phylum Chordata; class Actinopteri; order Pleuronectiformes; family Pleuronectidae; genus Hippoglossus; species Hippoglossus hippoglossus. The sequence goes on from NC_047174.1 coordinate 13,940,109, forward strand.
ACAGGTTTGGTTTTTTTTTTTTCTTCTCGCCTCACAGAAGTACAAGAGAAGCAGGAGAGAGGAGAAAACAACACGGACTTCTCATTTTAGATAAAACCTCTGAAGCGTGCAGTCTTTAGTTTTTTTTTTTTCTTTTTCAGCTGAGTTTCGCTTTTTCAATAATGCAGTCAGGAGACTGTAACATCCTGCCTTCCTGCCCTGGCTGCGGGCTATTTTTGTTTTTGTGCATTATTACAATTTGGCTTGCACGTTTAAAAATACAAACAAGCCCCGTTCAGTCTGAACTCATGTTAACTTCGACAATGAGCTGTGTGATAGGGCCTGAACCAAACTTGTCCTAAGAATGTTATTTGACAAAAACGGAAGAAAACACTTTCACTGATTGAAAGACAAGATTTTTATTTCGAACCTTTTTACAAATCTTGGGCAGCAGGAGCATATAGGAGCTATTTGTTCTTCACATTAAAACTTATATGCATTTTTCATACGTAAAAATAAAAAACCTGAACAGTAATGGTAAACAGTAATAGTGTTAGTATTAAACACGGATTCATGGCCAAACAGCATCTACCTAACATAATAAAGGCTCAGTGGCTTTATACACATGGCAGTCAACTATCAGCATGAAACACTGTGATGAATTCTCTTCCACCAATGCATCAATTATCTGTCCACTCGTCCATCCGTCCATTATCTGTTCCACTCATCCCTTTGAGAGTCGGGGTGGAGCTGGAGCATCTTGAATTCTTTTCATTACAAGTTAATGGATCAACTCTTGAATGTAGATGAATGCAGATGAATGTAGCTGAGCGCAAAACACATCTCTCAACTGAGCTTGTCAAAAATCCAAAGAGCCACAGAGCACAACTTCGGACAGGCCCACTTACTGTGCTATTTAAGCATAGGAGTTGTGGAGGAAGAGAACTGCATCCAGTTTAAATTGGTTTTACACCATCCACCAACCTTGAATGGCGGCAACCAACTTTGTGCTCGACCCAAGCTCCAAACTTTATAGAATAAAACATGTGGCAGAACCCAACACACAGCATGTTATTGGGACCCATCGGCTATTATCACATCTGAGTTGGTATGTCTCTTATGAGCAGTTTGCTATTTACACACCAGTAGACACAGAGCGACATTAGCATTCGGTTCCCACAGCTTTTCCACTGAAAACAGCTGCCTGCTGTGGCTAAAAACAACACAATGAGGGGACTGAACATGAACCAAATTACTAACTTTGTGGCAGGGAAACAAAACTTGATGGAAGAATGGGACACGGGCCAAGAAAGAATCCATTCAATTTTGGTGCGGATCTGGTCAAAGGTCTATATCCAGTTCTTTCTGTGCCATTGTAATTAAACTTGAGCATTGTTATGACATTTTAGCTAATTTCCTAGTCCATGTGCAATGCATGGAAAATCAGCCATATTTAGGGAAGTGACATCTATGAGTGTGTGTAAATTGGTCCGACTTGATTGAACTTGATTGGGCTTTGGCGAAGGTATGAAAACCGATTGTCTTTCTTGTTTCATCATGTGGCCATTTTACTACAATTATTTCTGAAAATGTAATATAATAACTTTGATAGAAACTGGTGAAACAAATGAGATATCGCTTTCAGAAAGTCGTGTGAATCAAGAGAGTCAATCAAGAGTAAATCATGGCTGACTGTAGATTCATCTGTGTTGCTCCTGGACAAGCAAACTGCCCACAAAATTCCAGTTGTTGCTTTTTTCTTTGTAAATATCGAATGCACAACATGTGTTCAGTTTCAGTAACTGCTGGGCCCTCCTCACGCCAATTATCCATCTAAGTATGAAAAAAACAATGTCCTCTTGACCCTTCTGATCATTCTGCTGGGTTTTTAAATTCACACTCTGCGGTGAACAGTTGCACACACACACACACAAAGCACCCACACACAGGCGTGCACGGACAATCCGACACGACGAATGCCAGACAACGCTGCAGAGTTGTGATGTAATTAGACTTGTTAATTGGAAACGAGCCTTCCGCCACCTGCGGCAGCGAGGGTGTGAGTTTGTGGTCATCTCTATAGAAATGGTCCTGTTAATTGTTTTGGTTTCCAGGCAGCCACGGTGGGGGAGGAATGTGACAATACCATTTTTCTAGTTGCTCTCAAGTTACAGCTCAAACTGCACGAACCGCCTGCATAAAGGGACGTGGAGATCAATTTGCTGGGTTTATTTTCACAGGATGGGAAATCTAATTCACATTCCAGCCATTTAAAAAAAAAAAAGGAAAAAAAAACCAGACTTGAACATCAGCGGAAGAATGGCAGCCAGTCAACCACGCACTAACCACCTGCGTTCCCTGACAGGCAGACAGATAAGGAACATCTTGTTAGACAGGAGAAATATTTTACATCAAAACACAAAGAAGCGCTTTGATACTTTCAGCGGGTGAGGAGCATAAATGTCATTATGATTTAATGCAGGCCAAGTACCTCCACCCAAAGGCTCTCCTCTAACAACATTAGCATTTCTGAAAACCTGGCATCGCTGCTCCATTCTCTTCACAGCAGACGAATCATCCTGGCCATAAATTTCGTCTGACTCTTTCCTTTCTCTTATGCCGTTAATCCTGTTTTGAATGGGCCTTGTTGGGAATGCTAACATGCATTGATTTATCCGCGGCTGATCACAGAATCACAGCAGCTAATTAATCATTTAAAGCAGCAAATTATGTGTTGGTCAGATCATGATTTGCAGAAGAGAAGTGGTGCAGACGGTCTGAACCTATGGTGTTTCATTTCCAGACAGATATGGATTTCATAATGGATAAACACAGACTCACTGTCTGCTTCATTTCCCTCTAATGAGAAAAATCTGTTGACTCTTCCTGTTTTTCTAATTCTACTTAAAACAACTGGAGTCTCCCACACGAGGGCGGGGTCGTGGCTGTGCTGAATACAGAGAAGAAATGTACATTATATCTGCCTGAGCCTATGAAATGAATGATGATGAATGTAATTTCCAATATGCAAGGAAAACATTTCCCACTATAATTTCTCCCTATTAAAATCAAGATGAACACGCAATAGAACGTACCACAAATAACATTCACCTCATTGATTTGAAACTGGCTTCCCTTGAAAACTTTTGTCATTATTTTTCAGTTAATGTTACAACTTTTTAAAATCGATTCATGTACCCAGGGCGAGAATTTGGTCATCCAATAGGAAAAGATGTAATCTTTTATCATTAAGAATAAGCTAAACTTTATTTATATTGCACTTTTCAAAAAACAGGTTACCAGGCGCTTTACAAGATGAAGTGATAAAAGAAAAACTGTCTAAAAATCAAGCAACCATTAATCATGAGAAGCCAGAAGAAAGAAAGAAAGAAATATTTAAAATTATCCCATGAAATGGGAAATGGGGGCTACAAATGCCATTGTATAAAAATTGTTGTAATAAAGTTAAAAAGATAAAAGTAAGTTCCGACGACAACTGCAGTGCTGTAACCGAAGTTACACTATCACCCATATTTAAATAGTGAAAAAAATATGTGCGTACTGCACACAGATTAATAAGAACAGATGTGAATTATATTCCTAATTTCTGTCATTCAATTTTACATACTTTCATCAAAGCAATCACTTTTTCATGGACGTGCACTTTGGATAATATTTTAGATAGTTAATATTGAGTTTGGCTCAGGTTTAACTGTGCAGCTATATACTGTGAGTATCGTCTGAAAACTCTTTGCTGTAGATCCCCCAACTAATTGGATTTTAAAACATTTCTAGAGACCTGACTTGAGGGTCTGTATCGAACTCTACCACCATTGATTTTGCATCCCTTCATTTCACACCCTGTCAGGCATTTATTCAGAACAACTGTTGCAAAATGCAAAGGTTGCACAGAAACCTCAAGTTGTTTTTTTCGAGGCGGTTAAACAATGTGGAGCTGACACACTTGGCAAAGTACAAACTACTGGGATCTTGGAGGTGTTGCCCACTGTTGGACGAGGATCACTGACCGTGAAAGAACAGCACTTGCACAGCTTGTAGGTGAACTGGTATTGAAAGTGCGACTTGGTTGATCTATAGCCTGAAGTAAATATTTGATAGAAAGAAGTTGATCGATAGTCTGAGGAAGAGAATAAAAGTATCTACAGTGAAACGAAAAAGGTTGCTAGGTTTCAGAGTTTTCACACAAGAACTTTGCAGTTCTTTGACTTCTATACAACTTTTAAAAAAAACTCTATTGCACTGGACACAAAACCTCCTGCAGGAAAGGCATGAGGCTATCTCCTTTATTTACAACCTGTGGTCTCCTTTGTATTCCATTCTGGATTATACAGAAAACAAATCCACCAACGGGAAGATGAAATGATTGTCCGGCTCATAGAGGCGGTTTGTTTTTCCCTCTGCCCCCCATGAGCCCAATTACTGTTGTTTACACACTCCAGATTTTGTCACATATAGGGTACAGTATAGAGGACGTGAGTAACAATACCCCCCCGCACAATCGCTGGCACTAAAGGTAAATGACTGCGAAATAAGCAGTGACAGATAACAAAACAAGTTTCTACACGCAAACAGAGGTTTACAGGGGGAACAAAAAGAATTCTGATAAATGTTAGGTATTTATTTTCCAGAGGCTCCAATTTAGTTTTTAATTAACTTTTATGCTGGGAAGCTTGTAAACAGTTCTTGTAAATATGTGTATTTTAATTTTCTCCCACTAAATTAAAAATTCCTGCCACACATTAATAATATGACCTTAATTCAAACCTTTAGTTTTGTACTTTTACTTTTTGTAAATACCAACATGGCCCGAGCATATACTCTCTACGGCCCCATTATCAAACTTCTAATGTTTCAAAACACTCATTTATCATTTTACCATCGGTGCAGATGCAGATACACGAAAACAAAGGCCCATTGTTGTTCCCTGCTCTCTCCGTACTGCGTCTTCATCATGTCTGCCTTTAACTGTGGAGCTGCACTGCGCCCCCCCGCTCATCCTCCATCTTCTCCCTGTGATTTGTGAGTCATGCTATTAAAACGTATAATCATCTAATAGGCCCACAGAGTTTTGCTCCATCATTGAACATGATACTCATTTTCCTTTGGGAGAGTCATTCCATAAAACCAAGATCTCCGATATAGGGAGCCTCGTCCGTTAAATGTTAAAGTACTTTTTTTCGAAACTAGCACCTGCTGGCTCAGATTAGGCTCACTTGTCTCTACAGCTGATTAGCACACGCCATTGCTTCGCCATCTCACTTGCTAAAAGGCTCAGCTGAAAGACTTCTGAAATTATTGCAAATAGAATGTGACCCCTGATAATGCCAACTATCTATTCTGCCAAGAGTGACATTTTGATGTGAAGCTGCATGTCTCAGGAGGGGAGAGCACTTAAGGGATTTACCCAGGCATGTTAAAGTGCATATATTTAAATTGTATGCGTTTTAACATAATATTTATATGGTTAAAAGCGAGTCGTCTGTTTTTCTAAGCACTGTTTTGTATCAATCAGACAACAGACATCCACACATCTCAGAAAACTATTTTATACACCTCGACTGTACATACAGTGGAAGTTATTAACTATTTAAACGATAGTCTATAGAAACATGATACATTAACTCACAGTGGTGGAAAGTAAATTTACACAAGTACTGTACTTGTTAAGTTATACTTACTCTACTCCTACACTATATTGCACTTTTTTCACATTTGCAATCATTTCATTTAGTAGATATTTTTCAATCTAAAGGTTCACCACAACCCCACAGTTTTTTTCTTGTACATTTTTCTGGCCTAATAGACTTGGGTGTAAGCTGAGGTAATCCAATTCAAGAGGAGGAGTAAAAAGTGATAAGGATATAAGCCGTCCTGCCCAAACAGTTGCAACAGAAATCATAGAAAACCGAGCAACATGCATATGTGAAATTAAACACTATAAACACAGCAAATCAGAAGCTGTGTATATTCAGCGTTAAATTGATTGTGTGTCCTTGTGCTCTAACAAGTATGCTGAATACATTTCCTTCTTATATAAAACCCAGCAGTCTTTATATCCATATTAACTCGCAGTTTTCTTCGCAGCATTTGTTGGCACGTTATCGCGTCCTTTGGATCAGTGGAACAGTGTGAGGCCATTGACAGAGCTGTGTTTTCTGCATGAGGTTTTACATGCGTGAGATTGATGTGCCACTCATAATAAAACAGTGCTGTTGTGCTACCAGAAGGGGAAAAAAACTTAAAGTAAATCATCTGAATGCTTTTACCAAGCTAAGGCTGATAACCACCAGTGTTGCAAGAGAGTGGTAATGAATTTAATGTAACATAACGTAACACGACGTAACATAACACGACGTAACATAAAATAATGTAACATAACACAAAGTAACATAACCTAATGTAGCACAGCATGGCATAGCAGAGCATTATACAACATAACATAACATAACGTAGTAAAGTAACCTAGCATTTTATATACATTACTTTGCAGCTAATCTGCATTTACTTTTCTCCAGCCATTGACTTTGCACAGGTCTTTTTCACAGCAGACATTTTGACTTGTCATAATGGGAGAAGCACATTAACAATGGTTCTGCTCGGTGTTCCTGTAAAATATGACAAGGAGCTGACACGGACAATACCAGCACCTTGACACTGAAGGAGAGAAACTCAATTCTGCCATCATTAATTAATCATCTGCTTTGAGTTACACCGGGCTCACTTATTCTGACAAAGCCTGTGTGCTATTGTCAGAAGGACTTCTGTGAGAAGAAGACATATTGAAATAAATGAGTAAGCGGGTTACTGTAAGGTGATGCTGCATTTCTACTGTATGCAGAAAGTTTTAACACAAGAGTTTTCTCTCTGGGCTGCAAATCCCTGCTCAGCCTGCAAATATCTGGAGCGATGTGGAAAATGATGTGATGTCACCACACACACTATGTGCGCTTAAGAGCAGGATAAAGTTCCCCTGCCTGCATTGATTGGTAGAGATGTCAATCATAGAATGTGCACACGCCCTCACAGTCCTGAGGGGAGAACTAATTGTGCAAAGTAAGAGATATCACCTCTGTGAATGTGCCATGGATGGATACACACATACAGCAGGGGCTCTAAAGGAGAATTTCTACAGTAAACCAATGGACTCTAATGGATTGTACTTCACTGACAGACAGGCTGCGATTGTGGGTAGTATACAAAGCTCCTATATGTGGACAAAAACAGCAGATTCTAATGTTTCTGTCCGACTTAACCCCCCCACAAGATAAGAGCTGGTTGAATTGTTCAAATGGGAAGAATTTGCAGGGATGGACTTCAGGCATCGTTCATTTTCTTGTTCATTTGTGCGCTTTACCTCCTAAAACATGTCAAAATGTCCTCGATGAAAAAAGGCCATTTTCTCTGAACACTGTGGTTGATTGTTCCCAACTTCATTAAACCCCTTTCCTCCTGTCTTTGCTCGACCGCATCACATTGCTCAATGTGCTCGTGCAGAAGTGGTTAGGAAAGCAGAAAGGACATTGATTTTAGGCAATTTGTATCCAGCCAGAGAGAGCCCTGTTGATTTTCATTCGAGCCATCTAATCCGGGGCTGATTTACAACTCGGATGCAAAGTGAATGTAATTGCCAGCACTTAACTACCAGGTAGTGTGTAAAAAAAACAGCGGTGCCGTGGACACTGCAGGCAGAAGGAGAAACCGAGTGAGGGGAGGATTTCGGTTTGAGATTTTCACATGTAGAATTACCTGCATTCATATTTCCCAGCCTGAATTTAGAAAGAAGAAATAGTGTTAACTGTAATGACACGTAACACTAATTATAATTGTAGAATAGTAGAGGCTGGAATAAAATCGACTGAGCTGCATGAATCTCAGTCCCTCTGCAGCCCCTGATGACCCCGGGCTGCCCCCCCCCACCCCCCGGGGTTCCGGACTGGAGCAGGTTTGCAGGTGCATGCACTTGCGCGCAGTGGCGGGTGGGCGGCGCTGCAGGGCCGGCGTGTTCGTGAGTGAAAGGGGAGGAGCAGCACCGGGAGTAAAGTGGCCACACGGTGTGTCAGTCCGTCCAGGCAATCGCTCCCATCTCCGATCCGCCGCCGCGCAGCGAGCACAGAAAGACGCGTCTCTCGCCAAGTCCCACGGCACCGCTCCACTTGGTGACGTGCGCCGCGGAGCGCAGACAGGCCACCGACCGACCAGCCCGTCAGCCGCTGCCCGCTCCTCAGTGTCGCTCCCCCCGCTGGGAGATGCAACAGCAGTCCGTGCGGGATAGAGACTGCGTCCAGGCATAAGAAGCAGCAGCAGCGTCGCAGCGAAACAAGGACGGACGACCCCGGGGGACCGGAGCAGCGAGTGGCCGGTAGGTGAACGCACAGTGAGCGTGTGGCCGCGGACAGTGTTCGCCGCGTGTCCGCTTCATCTGGACGTGTTCTCCGTGTCCGGCAGGAGTTTGACACGGCGCACGGACACTTGTCCTGTGTTGGGTGAATGACTGAGAGCGAGAGGAGGATGATCAGTTTCACTGCCACCCCCTGAGCGCAGGGACCACAGCCTCCAGGATGGTGTGTGTGTGTGTGTGCGTGTGTGTGTGTGTGTGTGTGCGCGCGTGTGTGTATGTGTGTGTGTGCGGGGCTCGCGTTGTGCGCAAGCGCTCCCGCAAGAAGGAAAAAACTTAACTTCACGTCTCAGAGATTGTGGGAGAAAAACTAGGTGAATACAGTGAGGTCGTGGTGGAGGTGCAGGTCAGGAACTTAGGAGCAAGGGGGCTGGGGACTGCTGGGGCTCAGTCTCCTAAAACCACCCCAACACATCCCATAATTTAACTTCACAAATCTAGAATGAAATATAAGCTAAATGATTTATTCTGAAGTTGTTAGTATTAACACTGGGCTAAATGAAGCAACTGTTTAACCAATGTTGCCTCACATCTTTTCAATTTCACTTTGTGTTTTCCAAACTAGACCAAAATATAACAAGTGCACAATTCAATTTGAAACATTTCCTATCCTCTCCCAGTTCCCTGCTGCCTGTGATGTGCACGAGTCTATTTATAAAAACCCTATTATTATTGTATCCTGCAGATATGTGTATGTAAGTTGTAGCCGCCACTCTGCAAGATCCATCCTCCAGACAACAAAGCATTACTCATCACAGGTCCCATGCCTTGCTCCGGTGACCGGCTGCAGCCTCGTGTGTGTGTGAACTGCAAGCCCTGGTTGGGAGTGAGTGAGGGGACACTGCCCCGGTCCTCACGCAAAGTTAACTGATGATCCATTTCCAAAACGCTGCCAGCCGCCCCTCCATCCATGAGCGCCGCTGTTTTCACGTTCCTGCCAAGTGAGAGAGAGAGAGAGGCTATTGATGAAAGAATGAAGTTATGATCACATTTAATCTGCAGTCTGTATTTAACGTGATTTATTATCAACTTACAAAAACACTCCTCCATCCACTCTGGTCTCAGCACTAATGCTTGTTTACGAGCCCCGGCAGCGGCATATGTTATTATTATTATTATATATATAAATAGATGTGCTGTCACTTTACTGTATGTGTTTCTATTCCTAAATCCATGTACCCTGGGCTTGTTGGTGTATTAATGGGCCAAGCATGTGGGGCGGGAGCGGGACACACTTCCCCACTGATGACATTTTAAAACCTAGCAGGCTATCGTGAATCAAGGCAGGGATTAAGGGCTTTAGTCCCTAGTCCTCCCTGAACAGCCAGGGAGCTCTGCACTCGATGAGGTAAGACAATGCATTTGCCTCAGAGCCGGGGCCATTTAGCAGGGGTCTTCTCGCCTCATCTGCCGCGTGTGTGACGGAGAGTCGTCTCTGCATATTTAGAACAACCAGTCACAGTAGGTGGATGATTATGCAGCAGCAGCAGCAGCGATATACAGAGGTGTATGTTTGTGCCACGGAGCCTCATTGTCAGGCGAGGCACACACCTCAGAGGAAATATTGTGGTTTCTCTAGTTTGTCACAATCTTCTTTTACAGTAAACTCAATCAGGGATAATCCGTCTATATCAAATGTGATTTAGGGTGGCCTGGGAAACCGCTTTGGCCCGAGGAATTAATTTACAAATTACCCCCGGGGCATTTATCCTGTTAGTAAAGGCCAAGTGAAAAACAACCATTGTTGGTCAGCAAGTTACAGCCCTGTAGCCTGAGGTTGTGTATGTATTTTCCTTTACAGGGTGATTTGATTGGCGTGTGTATACCGGGCTGTAAATTCTGTCATGCAAGGCAGCGCAGGTGAAACGCTCCACAGTATATTCTCGTACTTGGATGAAGTTGCGATCCACTGATTTGCCCCCCCACCCCCCCCCCCCGGTTGCGATGGCCTGCAGTGAAAAGAAGTCCAGAAAAACAGAAGCTTTTCCAGGCGTGCCAGCCAGACTGCGGAAAGCCAGGCTCGCAGCGCTTTTCATGTAGCAGCAGTCGCACAAACAGAGCGGTGCCTCAGCTGCTGCAAGGAGGCAGCACGGAGGAGATGGAGCCATTTCTAATGTGTCTTTTCAACGTAGCTGCGATGCTTCTGTTTATCGGCACCCTCCCGTATTAATGTCTGAATGCAGCCGGCCATTACGCTGATTGTAGTGGAGCGGTTCGTAATACACAGCCAATCTGGACCAACCCACACCCAATCAGAAATAACCATGGAGAGCAATTGAGCATGTTTATTTGATGCCTTGCCAGGTAATAAACGGAATTTTTAAGAAGGGTGTTGTTGTTTCTTTTTAATTTGAAAGAACATGCTCCAGCAGATTTTTAGATTACGTTAAGTCCCTGGTTAAAAAAAACCCCACTAACACGTGCTAACATCTGGCTTTTTGTCTGCGATGGGAATGCACAATCGGCTTTCACTCCCGGGTCAAATGACTCTGCGGTGGGCGCAGGTTTTTATCAGCTCGGGCACTAATGGGCAGGGACGGAAACGTGACACCTTGGTGAACACGCTAATTTGGCAAGACAGCGAGTCGCGAGATCGCCTTGTGATGACGCATCGGGGCAAAAAACTGAAAGACAACAGGAAAAAAAACCTGCGTATTTCCACTAATATTGGTGTAAAAAAGGAGGTAGTTTCAATGGGCTAATTTGAGTAACCCTAACTCACTTGACCTGCGGTCAGTGTCTATTCAGATCCTAAGCAGACGAGCGCAGACACTCCCAGTCGTTTCTTCGTCGTGCGCTGCTCACGTGGCTCAGAGGCTTTGTTGGCTGTTGGAAACGTGGTGATCCTACGTGGCGCAGAAACAAAGACCTGCTCCAACACACCAGCGTCTCGCACCCAATTTAAATTTATTATGAGATGCCAGCATGTTGTCGTCTTGATTGGAAAATTTTCAGTAGATTGTAGATTCAATGGATTGATTCAACGCTTTAATATCCGTGTATCTGCAGGTAAAAAGCGTTTTTGTGATCAAATCCTGATTGAGGCGTTATCGCAGTTTTCCAGAACATTAATCAAGCAGGTTAAACATATGATTTATACCAAGAAGAACTTAAGTGTCTTAACTTGAAAGTCCTTGTTGCTGTGTGAAAGTTTCACATGAGAGAAGAAAGATTCTTTCATTTTGCGATTTTCAGATGCCACTTAACCAGGAGAATAGTGTAACAGCCCTCTTGAGCCTGGAGAGCATGACGCTGTAGTGCACTCCGCACATAAATATGAAGTCAATTTCAACCAAAGCCTAAAAACAAACGGCGAAGGAGGGGGGGGAAAGCATGAGCTGCATATTTCATCGCTGTTGGTGATATAATTACTAATTACTTAATAAGAGCAAGAAGAGCCACATTGTTTTGTACTTAATTTGTGTGTCTCTGACCAAACTATTAAACGTGTATAATGGCTGCATTTAATTAACAGGAGTAGCTGCACATGTTTCTACAATTTGGTTTTAGTCCTGCTACCAGAAACGTTTTTTTTTTTTTTTTTTAAAGAGCTGCTGGTTGATTACATTTTTTCGTTTAGACAAAGCCACGCGAGCTGTCTCCCTTTGTTTTCAGAGTAAGCTAAGCTAACTGTCTGCTAGTAGTAGCTTTACAGTTGCAGTACAGACAAGAGAGTGTTGTTAATCTTCTTTTCAAATGAGCATATTTCTAACAAATATTAAAAAGTATTATTTTAATTACAAACAATTGTAAATTCTTATTGTGCTTTTATTGGTCTTAGTCCCCACATTTTTTTATTCCAGTTTGAACTGGGCAATACAAGGATATCCATGATTATTTTGTAGTTTTCATCAATAGCAATATAACAAAGGTCCAATACATAGATATATTGCTAATGCATTGTACAGCGAGGAGGTGTTATTAATAAACGATTTACCTCGGATTTGTAAAATGTTTTGCTGTCGATCAAGTGTCATTCTATGCTCATAAAGAAGAGTTTAAAAGCACAACCTTCACTCAGGAGCAAAAATCAGTCTTTACACCTAAAAGAAATAATAATAACCACATTTATCTTAAATTAATTAATATAGACTATACACTTTTTTATTGTATAACCCCCGGTCCTACATGGAAGTAATGAATATGTCGCTTTTAATTTCACTTAAGCCTATTCACAACATATTCTTGTTTTCCACTGCTCGTCCTTGTTTTTGTTCTGCGGCAAACTCTCATTTGAATCGCCCTCGGTGAGCATTGCAAACAGACTCTTATTGCTCGACTGCCACAGCCACATAAGTGGTACAAGCAGGTAACTGAGTGCAGTATGTTTATCAAGGCAGCAGCACCTTTTTTTTCTCGTTTTTTTCCCCACGTAGTCGCGCTGACAGCAGACACCAACTTAGTTTATCTTTTACCTGTTGGAGACAACAGTCGGAAATGGGCTTTACCCGAGGGCCCGCAGTCAGCTAATCGTTCTGAAGTGGCACCAAAGCAAGCTCGGTGTAACTCCGTCATTTAAAGAGATCCGGTCTCCCATTGATCATGGGGGGGTTTCAGGATGTCCCGGCCATGTTTATTAGCGAATCAAAGGTAACAAGTTTGATGGGAAAAGATCTGAGGGAATGCTTGATCTGTCTTGAGTTGGTTGGCTATGTGCTGCTTTGATATCGACATGATGAAGGAGTCAGCGGTGAAAGGAGGAGGATAACATGTAATTTTCCTGTAAGACAAAGCAGATTGAGGCCATCTATTTTTTATTTTTTTTATATATTTTTTTCGCTATCAGGTGTTTTCAAAGTCCCACCTGTAAATAATACGCGGCTGTGGTGTTCACAGTTTCTATTAATACTTTTTAAAAAAAAATCCTTGTAGTCGAGTTATTTAATGAGGAGCTATCGAGAAATGTTGCAGCTCCCTGAACAAATAGATGCTGGTGTTGACTTTATGCAGTACACCATCTGAGGAAATATTATTCTTCTTCCTCCAGACTGACAGGTATGACTCATTTTTCTGAGGATCAAAATGGACACAGTAAAAAAAAAAAATCTTAGGGTGATTTTTCTTTTTTTTTTAACATTCTTTAGCATCTTTAGAATCGGTCTACAATTCCCACTGCAGCCTTTAATGCTTCCCTCGTTGGGTGTCAGTGGAAGCGCTACTGCTGCCTGAATATGAATCTAGTTTGATCAGAGGCTATTACAAAAGCGTAATACACTCGCTAATGTCAGTGAACAATCTTCAGCTGCCCTCTTGAACACAGTCGCTGAAGGGCTAGTGATGCTGGTGTCGTATTTTTCAAAAGCCGGCGGTTTCCCCAGTTCAGAGACCCAAATTGTCTCAAAATGCACTAAGCTCTCAACCTTCTACCTCCATGGAGATTTGAGTTGGTAGCTCACTTTCAAATGTTGGTTCGGGTCATTTTAAATCGGTTTTTCGTAGTAAACTTCAATAAATTGTTATCAAATACTTCAAGCGTGGGTTTGTAGGAGGTAAAATACGACTATTTTATAAATTGCCATATTAATTGATATTTAAATGCATAATAACACAACATGGAACATAGAGAACATTTATATGTACATCAGTAAATCATAATTGTAGAGGATTTGTCATCCGTTATCTTTTCTCCTTTTAATGCATTTGCTTGACCAAAAATGCCCATTCATGGAAAATGAAAGCAAAAAACAGCTGCTGATGAAAGCCTAGGTGAAGCGCGTAGTCTTTTATGTTTCCATCCATCTTGTCTGACACTATACAGTGGACATGCACGGTCCCCCTATTTGCTCAGCGCTGTGTATTAACCCTTGTGTTATTGTGGCCTTAATGTTCTCGATGTAGTCCATCAGCCACGTTCTCCAGGAAACAGGTCCATCCAAGCCTTGGCTGCCTGACAAAACGCGGGGACTCATTAGGGGCCTGAGCAAGCGAGCTTACAACCAGGAGCCAGGGCCAAAGGGGCCATACTTATAGAGATAAAGACCCAATTCCTAATGTACCCACAGCTTTAACCCAATGTCAATGCATGCGGTGTTGGGGAATATTTGGTTTCTTGCTAAAAGAAAAGTCTACTTTAACATAACTGAGCCTAAAAGTGGAAGCTATTACCTTAATTTAAATACCCACAGAAACAAGTTGACACTTTGGGGGATAGGGGGGTGAGGAATTGGTCCTGTGAGGCTTCATTTCAGGGCCCTTGTAGTCTGTGCTGTATATATACTCACCATATATGATGAGCTTACAGGCTTATCATACGGTCTTTTAGTATTGCACTGCAGGTTTGCTCCATGGAAAGGAGAAAGATGTGAAGAAGGTGGACATGGGAATAGTCTTCTCCACCATAGCCTTTTGTGTTTTGCTGTTTTGTTTATGCTCCCATTAAGCCCCGGCTCCAGGAGTATTTCTGCTCTGCGGCCGTACGACAGCCACAGCTCCCCTGGCATTTGGTTTATGAACCTCAGTCATTTTAATAAGGTGTATTTTACTATCTTATCGCCACTTTTGAATAAACATCATCTTTTAATAAAAATGTAAGAATCTAATCCTGGCATGTCCACGCTGTTAAAAATGCAGAATACAGCGGACGTAATTTGGGAATGCACCGGCCCTTTAGAAGGACATGGATGTATTATGTAATAATTCATTTGAAATTGAATAATTGAATCTGCCTTGAGGAGGACTGATGGTTCGAGAGAGAGGGGCCTGCTGGACCAGGTTTTTGAGGTGGAATGTTCAGACTCAAACCAGCGCTGTCCGCTTGAGGCAGACCAGACTTCAAATTACTTCTCGGGGAAAACTAATTTCTTTGGCCACTGAAGTCAGTCGAACCCATTTCCCCACTCCTGTCTTTCCTCTCAGGATCATGGGGAAATTATGATAAAACTATTTGAGGTTTGTTACTGTCACTTAAGGATTGCTCTACACAACAGTTACATAGTTTACGAGCTGCGGTAATTGGCCTGTGGAGTTGTTTTTGTCTTGGTGTTGGCAAGAAACAAATCATAATAAATATTTCGAAACTATTTTGATGTTGAGCAGGCATTCCCAGATATTATCATGTGACCATTATACAGAATAACCAGAAGTGACAAGCTGTTGTTCCCCTGCGTCTCTCGATATCGCCCACTTCTTTATCCTCCAACATATATATATTTATTCCAAGGAATCCTCTCATTCTGCAACTGAAAAAACTCCTAAATCATTCATCTCCAGCAAGGAGTGAATATGTAAATAGTTCCCTGTTAATGGAAGTATGCATAAGAGCGACTCGCAGCGGTGTGGCCATTTACATACTCCCAACAGTGCAAGTTTAAAGGTTGCTTTTGCGTTAAGAGGATTCATAAATCATGTGTTCGCAGGAGGTGTAATGTGCATCTGTGATATCATCCCATTTACAACCTGTTTGCCTTAGTCTCTGGATGCTTTCTTGCGAGGAATGGAACCGTTTATAGTGGCCGTTCGGTTCCAAAATGTGCTCTCGCTGCCTGTCAGGGGGTCGAGCTGTTGTCACCGAGACTTTAGATGAGGATAAATTGCAGGTTATCACGTTCGCTGTGTCCGTGGGTCAGCGAAATAAAAAAAAAAAAAGCACTATTTATGTTCGTATATATCTGGGTCAAAATATCAAGTAGCAGTCACAGGGACACGGCTCTTACATTTATGTGAAAATGGAAGCCGAGTTGCTTAACCCTTCTTTACATCTCTGCAGTTCATTGGAGTGGTGGCCCCTCGTATCGGAGGCCAAGGAAATAAATTCACATTGAAACTCCTGCGTGGAACGACATGAAGGGCCATGTTTTCTGCTCACTCTCTGTGCAGCTCTAATGTGTTGCAGGGGTTTTTTTTGTATTCAAAGACACACGGACATTTGGCAGTGATAAAACTGGCCGTAATGATAACATGGCTCCGGCTTAAGGTCCTGTAAAGACATCTTTTGTCGACGCTTGTCTGCCTGTGGGCCTCGGTGTAATTTTTATAGCTTTTACCGAATAGACATTTCTATTTCCAAAAGCATTTGCAAGATAGGCCTATCCATTCCCTCCCTCTCCAGGACATGAATGCGTTGCTGCTCGGAAATTTTATGAGAGAAATATTTAAACTGTAGTTACAGCGCCCTGTGATCGTTTCTCAGTCTGGCTGACACGAGGCTGCTCAGAATTTGCAGGGAGTAGCTGCTCTGCTTTGTTTTCCCCAGCCATGTTGCAAATCGTGATTTTATTTTATTTTTTTTTGCAACAATACCTTCGCCCTGAAATTAATAGTCCACTTGAAAACGGCTCCCGCAGCCTCTCGAGAACGGAGCCACTGTGTTGGCGGCCAAGTTTGATTATTAATGGCGTGTCTCTATCTCTCGGGCCCCAATTGGTCTATGCTGATTGCCGAGCATTCTGATTAAGAAACACCATTAAAATTGATGTATTATGGGTCCGAGTGTTTTTCACAGTAAGATAGCTGCTTCAATCAATTGATAATTACATCGGTGATTTATTGCCGGGGTTCATTTTGACACGTTTGCAATAATTGGCATGGTAGAACTTCTGTATGTTCTCTGAAGGAGAGCGAGCGCCTTCGGTTTTGAGATAAATTGAAATGAACAAAAGCCCCCAAATCATTTCACCCAGGTTTATTGTGCCATATCCATCCAGATCCTGAAAGAAGTATATTTCCAAATTTTTTAAAGTAATCTTATCTTGTACTACAAGGTATTTATCCTTTTACTTATCAGTTACTGTGACCCAGATGTGACTTTTTGCACCCAAACTGCTTTTCATCATGGATAATATGCAAGTAGTTGATACGAGGAAGAGGAGACGAATCTAAATCTGTAGGGAGAAGTCAATTAGGTAGGTAATGATCTAGCTTTGTGTGGAGTTAATGGAAAACATCTCTAATTTCATGGCAAAGTAAACAATTTTCCTTTGGGGGGTTTTCCTCATTTTCTAGCCGTTTTATAAGAGAGAAAAGTCAGATTTTATTTATACAGCACTATGTCAAAGTAGTTTTCGTGTTTTAGTAGTTTATTATAATCTTAATATGTCATGAGATAAATGAGAGGTGGCAGGAAAAACAAAATATATTTAGGTTGAATCTTTATTACAATAAATATCTATATATTCCCAGTTGGACCCATTCAAACTTTTAATGATGTCTCACTTAGCAGAGTTTTGGCACAGTTACATAACCCTTAGTCAGAACAATTTTTAGAATTTTTTTTGAATCACTACTTGCAACAGCAGCCGCTTTTCAGCTCCATAAACCGACGATGGAAAGCATTGGTTTTATACCAGCGAGCTACCGTCTTTTATCATCCTCTCGAGGAAGATTTGGCGAAGTAGCCATTTTTAAGAGTAAAGATACATGCCTACGTCCACCATTTTTCATCTAAAAAAGCAAAAAAACTCGGTCGAAATCGTGTTCTTCGGACTATTAGGGCCGACGTGATGTATGTGACTCAGTCAGCAAAACATTATGAATGAGCAACCAATAACTTCACATATTGACAAGGTTTCTCTGTCTGCTTCGCCTCAGACGTAGAGTTCTGCTCTGCAGCCGTTGCTGAGAACTGCCTCTATCATCAGCGTATTATCTCCAAGACGAGCAGATGCTTCAAATGTTTAGACATTTTTTAAAACTAATGTTTGGCAGCATAACTGCTATGAAAAGGAGAGATGGTGCGAGGAAAGAGAGAGAGAGAGAGATGTACCTGTGTAAATGGTTTGCTTCTTAACTGCCCAGCATAATCGCAGCCTTTTAGATGACTGTATTCCCGTAGTGCTGCAGTTTAAAGAAGGAAAGACAAAAACAATTCAGCTCTTAAATTCTTTCTCTTCTGCGTTTCCTCAAATACCAACAACTGATGTGATCTAATTTTCTTCCTCCTCTCTCAAGCCGCCTCATCTACTTTTACTACAGTAAGAGATTGCCTACATTGCCCAGAATGACTTTTCTGAGAAATCCCAAAAGAAGTTCGTGAACGCACCTGAGAAATTCAGCTGTGTGTGTTAAATGTGTCACTGGAGAGAACGGGCAGCAACCATCGAGAAGGCGGGGGAGGAGATGTTTTCCTGCTTAGAAACAGCAGAAATCACAGCCTTCTCTAGCGCGTGCGTTCAAAACAGTCCATCACACAGAGGATATTTCTTCCCTGTCACATCTGTCCAGTGAACAACAAGCATATTGAACTTATAGTACAAAATATCATCATCATCAGAAATAAATACAAATAAAAAAACTACTTAAAAAGTTCAAAAGCAGCATGCCAGATATATTTATGCCTGAATATCATTTAATTTGGCTCTTTGGTATTTTTTTTATTACTAAAAATTGTATTCAATTATTTTAATGTCTCAATGATATAGATCTACTTGTATATTCCTCATGTTATTGTCTTAATTTGAACATTTCAGTCCTGTTAGGGTTTGAATTTTCTTGCTGTCGAACTACAGCACAGAGTTTGTCACCGTGCAGTCTGTACGTATGCTCAGTTACGTGGTTCTCCTTTCCGAACTACGGCTTCTCCTTCACACCTTCATCTTGTTACGTTTTCCATAGGGATGGAGGAGTAGTGGTCAGGAAAGGAGATTCCCACCGCAGCCTTAGTTCAACATTACTGCATTACTCTCTGGTTTACCTCTTCTTGATCTGTGTTCTTTGTCTGTGTTGAGTTGAGACAGAGAGGGATTCTTTGATAGTGGGAGTTTTTAGATCATTACCTGTAGTTAATTTTGACCATTCTACATTTGGAAGTAGAAGAATACACCAACATAACATTATAACCTTTTTTTTCACACTTTGTTTGCCACAATAATATTTATTTATGCACGAGTCATAATTCAGAGCAATAAGGGATCTCTGCCACGGTTTTCAATAAGAAAATGTCCTTGTGTACTCGATCACAGTCGGGGACGCACACACAAAGAACAAGATGTGGTGACTTCCAAAGGCTGCCACAGTTGTGGAGTCACATGATAGCGTCTTTTTTTTTTTTTTTTTGGAGACACCAGCACCATTGTTACCTTTGACAATGAGGGCTTTTGAAGTGTCATCTCCGATGCGAACCCTCTCCTTTGTCGTCATCTTAAAAAGAGCGGAGCCTTCAGTTATGCATGTGTTTGTAGTAAATCCTTTTTTCATTTGCCACCAGGCCCCGGGAGCTTTTTCATCTGCGACCATATGCTTTCAGTTTGACCTTTTCCATCGCCAAATTATCCGGCGTTGACCCCTGCTGTTCTCTCAGGACAGTTGGGAGAGTTATTGATAGTTTTTACTCAGGAGTCTCTGCGGAGCCGTTTATCTGTTCTCCAGACCAAAGATTACATTAATAAATCTCTTGATGCACTTTGTTCCACACTTGAATCGTCAGTTTTTTTTCTCGTTCTTTTTGAGTGAAGGGAGGCCTTGTTTTTTTTTTTTCGTCATTAACAGATGGCGAGCGTGAGGATATCCGAGCCAGATTTATAGACGTTTCATTTCATTTTCCGTTTTACAGCCTTGTCACATTCACCAACTGTTATTGTTTCTGCAGGTGTAGACGGCAATACTCAAAAGATCTAATTTGTCTGTGATGAGCATCCCCATCCACCGGAGACCAAAGGTACGGTAAGATATGAAAAGCTCATTATCTTATGTCCCAATAAACATTTTATTATGCTACAGACAAGACACACGGCACGGTGCGGTAGAACAATAAAAGAGTCAGTCTTATTCTGCCTCATCGTTTCTGTTTCCCCACAGAAACCATTGTGGACAATTGTCACTAACATTATTGTTATGGCAAGGAAATAATTTGTTTATGAGTAGAAAATAAATTTGTGCTCTCGTATAACAATCCCACTTCTCTTATCTCAAACGCGCAGCACTTGATCCTTGTGATACAGCTGACTGTGTGTGAAGTGTACATGTTCTGCAGTGTTGGCCTGGTTTAGCGGGGGGTTGATCGTCTGGAATTATTTGATATATGGCGTCATTAATTCTGCTTGACTTCCCCGCCGTGTCCTGAAAATGAGCTATGTGTTTCTCCCCCCGCAAAGATCTCGCAGTTCTGTCGGCGAGTAGAACGCGAGATCGCTCGCCGGGCAAATTACGGGGGTTAGAGAGTCTGATATCGGGGTCATTAGGAGATAGGATTACTCCTGGACCGCGGGACCCCAGGAATGAACGGGCCCCTCTGGTGGTCTGCTCAGCGCTGATGAAATAGAATTGAATTAATGGGGTTGCCCACTGTGAGGACTGATTAGAACAACATACTGCTTTTGATCCCTGAGCGAGGTGACCGGGTGCGTGGTTGCAGGCACACGGGGGGGGTTGGGCTTTTGTGTCTGTGTGTGTGTGTATTTGTGTGTATTAGTGTGTGTGTGCCTGTCCTGGGTCAGTGCGTCACTGATGAACAGGACTCATTACTATGTGCGCTCTTTGCTGGGCTTCAACCCTCACTGGGGGGCTTCAGGTGTAAGATAGCTCTGGTATTTGGTTTGTGTGCTGTGGAAGGCTGCTAATGCCGTGGCCTGTGGTCCGAAGCTGTGGCCCGCCATGCTGCGTTCGGCAAATGAACTGTACTGCTGCATACAATTTTTTAAAAGGCTCATCTGAGATCACACCTGCAGCTTGTGTCCTGTAGTCCTGAATCGTAGCATCCATGTTTGGTGGGATTCTATAAGTGAAACAGCTCATAAACCCTGCATTGTTTGAGTTAGCCATTGATATTTACCGCTTTGTCGGTTTAAGTGCAGCTTCTTTTGGTAAATTTCCCAGCACCCAAACTATAGAATTTGATGAGGACGGCTTCATCACAACATTAAAGCTGCCTTCAGCCACTGAACTCCGGATATTCTCCTGGAGTTTTCCAGAGGGGCTGAATGTGAGAACGAAAATGTCCGAGTCAGTTGCTCCAGACAAGATTTTCCTGCCAGTGCTCTAGTAAGAATGTTGGAGAATGTTCGAGTGAGCTCATGTGAGAATACAGCAGGACATTGTCCGGAGAATTCACAGAGAGCGAGAGGGTGTGTTGTTGACATTTATAACACGTGGACGCAAACCTGAAAAACAACAACAACCAAACATTTCCACCTATCCCGGAGACACATAGAAATGGAAGGCATCAACTTGGAAAGACAATGAGACTTGAGAGGTTTTGCCGATAAGGGCCTACTCTCCAACCTGTGTTTGTCAGGCGGTCACACAGCATCTGAAACCTCCTCTCCCACGACTTACCGTAATCGACACTCTGACATTCCTACTAACATTCACGCAGCAATTGAACAGCTGTGGGGAGGTGAGAAATCCCATATTCAAAGGGATTATCGTGTGCTGTCGCTTTCAATTACGGAGAGCTCTTCACCCTGTCCTTTTGAGTGTGGCCTTCCACAACAGCCATCGTCATTTCAGTCTAAAGTGGCTTGATGACATTTCATACACCCTTCCTTTCTCTTTTTTTTTTTTCTGTATTAGCACAGCCAATAAGCTGTTTAGTATCCAGCAGCTAATCCTACTTTACCAACCAATGCCCCCAGGTTGGGACTCAGGCAGATTGTGGTAACAGTTTTCAAACCAACATTAAGATCCCGTAATTCTTTGGTTATTGTTTTTCTGATGAAATGTTGTTTTGAGTCACAATGTGTCCATAATAGGAGAGTTTCTGCTGAGTATAAAAAGGGACAACAGAAAGTAATACACTAGATTTTGTATTTGTTGCAACTTCAGTGACTATTACAAGAAAGGTGTTTAAACGTTAAGGTCCACCCTGCATTAAACCCATCTACCCACTAATAGAAAATGTCTATGAGAATATCTTATAACCGGCGGTTAGCTGCCGGCTATAAGGTGCCAACATCCGTCTCCGGATACCCATAAAGCCTGGACTGGTTTGGGGTTTTTCCATTAGTTTCTGTGACTGTTCTCGCGACTAAACAAACTGCACTGCATTTAGGTCGGCGCAGCACGCAGACTTTCATTTTCACCGGCAGGCAGGCCCGGTGTGGTTATTTGTTACCAAGCCAAGTTTGCATTCTGTTGTTCTCACATGAACTTAAAAAGAGCGAGTGATCCAGAATTTGTTTAAAACCACTCCAGACATCGTTGGTGTGACTGTGCCCTAGACACTCACAGTGGAATGTGAGACCAAGGGAAAAAAAGGCGTCGAAAAATTACAAATTCCAAATGATCAAAAATGCCCTTCTGCCTTTCACAGCTTTTTGAATGTAAGCCGGTGAAAAACACTTCAGTTTTTTTTCTTTTCATCCACCTACGGAAGTAATGGTCATGATCACCCCTTGTTTGCCGAGCAGCGCGCTGTTTACGTTCGGCCCCCAGACGGTTAGTCGGAGCTGTCTGCCAGAATCATTCTCTAGGCCAGTAATGATGGATGACAAGCTTCTGTGAGGAGGAAAACAAGTCCCCTGGTGGCACGCTATAGGGCCGCTCAGACGAAGGTGCCATCAGCCGGCTGCCCGCTGCACTGGTTGTGGGGGTGGGGGGTAAATAAAAGACTGGAGGGCTCTCTGGAACTGATGCGGCAGAAAGCTACATCCCTCCCGTTGAGGAGTGCAGTAAATTATAGTGAGGCATGTGCAGTGTTGTTTCTCATCAGTGATACTTAATCTTGTTTGAACAAGAAGTTGCAGCCTGTGCAGGACTCCAATAAACAATGCAGTCGAAAAAGTGTTCTGTGCTCGTCGTCACTGTCGATCGCTTACTTTTGTCGTTTGTAATCTCTCCTCTGAACGCTGAGTTTTCTGTTTTTCTCTGGACCATCAGAGGCTTTTCTTGGACGTTTCCTAGGTTTTTTCCTCCACCTTACTCCTATATAGTTGCTGTAGCCTACTCCATCATTATCAGGACAGTTGCTCCCCTCTTTGGCTGAGGCAATACAATGATCTGCCTCATGCATCAGTCGGGAAATATCACCTTCAACAAAAGATTTAAAGCTGCTACACTAGAGAATACAGACAGATTTACTGTACCTGGCTATAGGCTCCAGCAACACTACTCACTCGGGAAGGGCTTGAATTTATCAGACATTTATTTTTATGTAAATGTTGCACATGCAAGCTTTGAGTTCTTAGGTTGTTTGCTATTTATTCAAATGTTCTACCCCTTAATGATATGTGGGAGGGGTCTCTGGAACGGTGGCTTCACACATGCTATGTACTGACTAAGGCAAGATGGCAGACAACACTGTATTTCAATTGTCTAATAATTTTGGCAGAGGGGGTTAACCAAAAACATTAAGATTCATTCTCTGGAAAAAATTAATATCCACAGGACGTTCTGTGTAAATAAGGCCTTTATTGTTACTTGAAGAAAAGCTTTTATGAATCTTTTGGTTTTGATTATTCTGTCAAACCACTTTTTCCAAGGTCAGGACTTCACTTTGTCCAATTTGGATTTAGTGTTCAAGGCAATCCCCGAGAGGTACAAATACTGAGTATTAGCTTTTGTTATTATTATTGACTAATCTGCCGCTTCTCTTCTCAGTTAATTGGTCAATCACTTGTTTAATTTGTTCAATCTAAAAGTCCAAGGTGACATCTTTGAATGGTTAATGTCAGTTACTCGTTTTGGATTAATCCAGCACAGAGAGTCATTAAGAACATTTCAAATGCTCTCTGGTCAATGAGTATTTATACAAATCTTCATGCGATACAGATTATGTTCTCCTGACCCACAGGTTTTCCTGCCTTATATGTTCCACACATGTATTTGTATCATGCTTTGGTAAAGAGAAGCTTAGTTTAGTTATATAACACAGAATTTTGCATAGGTACTGTACTCTACAACATATACTGCAAATCTATAATTATGTTGGGTTTCTAACTAGGTCGCCTGGAGACAGAATTATAATTCAGTGACACTGATATCTGATAAATGGGATAAATAAGAGTATTTTTAGTTTTAGTTTTTATGAATGCATAATCCATCGTGGAAGAAAAAAAAGTAGTAATACATATTTTATTTGTGCCTCGTGGCCCCGTCGTGTCATCTCCCTCTGCTGCATTTTTCAATTCGGTTAAATGCAGCTGTAGTAATGATAAGCTCTCTCTTTAAAAGTGCTGCTGTTGAGTTCACTTGAGCAGGGACGTCCGCCTACCGCCATTATTAACACAAGGAGTCTTCACTTGCTGACAAAGGGGGGAAAAAAGCCTTGAGAAGGGCATTTATCTGGGAGAAGCGTGGCTAAGTGTTCAGCTGTACAGACAGGAAATTATAGAGCCGGTCCTGGGCGAAGGCATGTTATAAGAAGAAATGTAACGTTACTAATGATGTGACCTTTGACCCGGCCGCCACGAGGTGTGTGTTGGATATTGTCTTTGCTGCGGAGAGCAATCAGGTGTGCAGGGAGGAGGGAAATGGACGCGGCACGCAAGGTCAGGCTTTTCAGAAGCCTCCCCCGTCGCCATTCGTGGCTCGACCTCCAGCCCTCACAGCCTCTGGTGTACTAATAAAAAATGGCTTCCCCCCTTTGTTTCCCAGCCACCCAGGGATCCCATTCACTTGTCATTACCAGACCATAACACAGGCGGAACATAAACACACATGCATAAACACAGGCCGCAGCGCGCGCTGTCACATGTACCTGGTTATATTCTTGTCACATAAACAGTGAGGCATTGTCTCTTGCACGCCCCTGGAGTGATTAAGACGTAAGGCACCACGGGGGTCCGCCCATGCTTAAAGGAGCATAGAATCCTAAGAGGCTGACGCACACAGACACACACACACAATCACCAACGCAGCAGGGGTTTGGCATGGCATCTTATCCCGGCCATTGAGGCTAATATCTGTGAATGGGCCGCGCTGGCACTCTGAGCACCACTATCAGTGTTGTCTCTTTTACTTCAAGTGCCCTCAGGGACTGTGCAGCATACACACATCATCGGGGAGAGGGAAAGTGCGGAACTACTTTATCTGGAGCGTCCTCGCTCAATAGCGGCTGAGCAGTGGAATATGGACAACACTCCCACATTTTCACGTCACTTAAGTTTAACTGTCAGATCATGTTTTGCTCAGAAGATAAAATGTCTCCACTTTGCAGTTAAGAAGGTGCAGCGCTCCCCCCGATGTCACCATCATGCGCTCACACTGATATTTAAATAACCGGTTGTACAAGTTATTTTGAGCATTAATTCTAGTAGCTTTCCAAAAATGGGGGGGGAAAAAAAAAGCTCTGATTTTTAACTAGACTGAATATGTGGCCTTCTGCTGAGACGTTTTTCACTTGTTTAACCAGACAGTGAAATTAAAAAATCTCTCTGTCGGAGCTAGATGGGCGACAGTGATATTGAGCTAAAGATGAACATTACGCGACATAAATTCAGCCGCAATAAAAAAAAAAAAGTCTGGCATCTGATTGTTTTTTTTCATAGACACATGAGCGGAGGAAATAAAGGGCTTTTATAAAAGCAAAACAATCATCAATAAACATAATTTACCAGGTTGTATTCATTTATTGATATTCATTTTGGATTTATTTAATCTTCTATGATTCCTTTTTTTATGTTGGCAATTCAGCCGAAGAAAGCGTCGTTCTACTCATCCCCAAAAAAAAATCCTGTCAGTTGTGGTTTCTCTCTGAGCTCCCCTGTTGCTAAACCTCCATTTTTCCTTTTGGTGAATATGTCCTTGCAATCTGACGCCATCGAGCACCAGGCTTTACCATCTCTGGTCACACACTGTGTCTGTCGAGTTCAGCTGTCTTAACAATATCTACACCTGAGTGCCCCCGTGTGCTCGGCCTTCATGCAAGTGATGCCATATTGATTTTTATCCTGGGTATCTGCTCTTTGGCTGTGGAGAGACGTTATGGCACATATCATATCAGGTTTAAGTGTGTGTCATCGGTTGCTATGTGAGTCTGAGTTGGTTATCACAGCAGAAGGTTTAATGTTTCCGTTTATGGCTGCAGACGAGGGTTACAGGTCATTTCATGTGTGCAGAACATGATTGTTATTTTTTTTCTGTCTTATATTTTTATATCTGGCCAGTAACATATTGTTTTATTTCACTGTGATGCCCACGATAATACTGACAGGATGCACATATAGTATACTGCCTTGTCTACACTACTACGGACACAACCTATGTTTTACAAAATATCTCAAGGAGAATGCAAAAACGACTACAAACGCTCAAACAAGCATGCCGGGCCAGTGGGTGGCGATAGGGTCTACATCCACAATCCGTCAAATAGCAGAGAAGAACACTGTGGTCCAAGTATATTGGGCGTGGCAGAACGCAATGTGATGCAGAAATGCTTGTTATTAGACGCAGCAGTGAAACAGGTATATAGCTGCCGTTGTTGTTGTTGTTTCTGGTGCATGTTAATTTCAAGTAAGCTGTGACGTCTGTTTCCCAAATTCTGTTTTCCATGTACACAGGGATTTTAGTGACTTGATGGATAGACGGACGGATGGATGGATGGATGGATGACGGACAGATATGTGGATGGAGGGATGGATGGATGGATATTTATACCAAACTGGGAAATTCCTGTATTAAAATAGACAGTTTGAGATGTCGCACAGTGCAGCAGCTTGGTGTCCAGCTCCGGTTCACCAGCACACTGACATTGTGAAAACCCGCTGTCCACTCTCTTCAGCCCCTGTCACATTTACAAAGGTACATTTGAAAAGGATCTAGTTTCCATGCCAGGTGTGAAAACCTCCTTTTAACCTTAATTACATCGCAGCTCTGTAAGGACCCAGCGTTTCCCTGCTGAGATTAATTCCGCCAACAGGGCTCTTATCAAAGAATCCACGTGTACCTTCTTATCACCTGTGGTCAATGGCTCTGCCTGAAAATGTACACTGAATTTCATGAGAGCATCATCATCTGCCAAATTTCTATTTGGATATATCTGCGCCGTAATGGCCATCTGCAGAGTGCAACTCATTACGGCTCGTATCTCTGTCCGCACATATGTAGGTGTAGTCTCAGATGCTTTTTACAACGTTTTCCTCTGCTGTTCACGAGCGTGACTGAGGTGCCAAAATTAGTCCGCACGCACACTGTTTCTGCTCGAGGCAGAGAAAAGCTACAAGTGCATTTTCCATTAAAACAGGGACGTGAGAGGCCGGAGTCATTTATCTGAATGGTTATTGCTGGATTCTTTCAGCAGAGATGGCAGAGCTAATACAGACATTAAGCAGCTGAGTGATCGCTGGCATGCTACAGGTCATTTGCAGTTATGCATTAAGCCGGGCTCTTGAAATAAAGGTTTGCTCTTCATCGTCTCTCTGTCAGTTTTATAATAAAGACGGGAAGCCGAGACAGTAGTCTCACCTCTTGATATGCAGGTTACACATTGAGTGCACATGTTGGACTATTAACAGGATCCTCATGCAGTAATATTTATGGGTCACAGATGTCAAAAAGATTCTGTAGGGGTTCAGCAGAGGTGACCCCACACTTGTAAACGTGCATTCCTGCACCATGTGTTTTTCTTCAACTCTGCCCCCAAAGCATACCACTCAGGAAAAACAAATCAACTCTCAAGCCACATGCATACTACTGAACCGCTCTCTGTCCACGCAAGAGCTTTGGCTCTGTATCAGTTTTAATCCCTGTCCATACTAACATGCCTGAAAATGCATATCACATGACCACTCGCAGCATGTGCGTGCAGATGTACACAGATTGCTCCAATGATAACTCCTCTTCTACTGCATTGAAGCAGTTGTAAGATTGTAAGGTGAGGAATTTAACTCCAAAACAGCTGTAAGCAAAGACAACAGGGTCAGCAAAGCTTGTAATTCATTTTCCATGTCGCTTTCTACACTCGTACCCGAGGCTAATGCCGGCTGTTCTCTTCTGAAAGGCGGTAATGTGATAGGAGCCTGGTGAATCAGCGAAGGTTACGTCATGATCGAGAAGACCCAATCAGAAAGTGGCTCTGTTTCTGCCCGTCCAGACTCAAACGCAGCCCTGCGGTTCTCAAACTGAAAAGGGGCCAGCAGCCTCTCCAGACTTATCCATTTGAGCAACTCTAAAAGGGAAGTAGTCTACACATGCGTATCTGTAGCAGATGCTTTTTCAAACTAAAACGTAGTCGTATGGATGTAGCCTCAGCTGGAGATCCTGCTGCTTAGTAAAAATGATCAATATTCACAACAACTCAGCCGGCCTTCCGCTTCTAAGTTGTAAACAGAAAAATGAGAAGCTTGTAAAATCGGTCTTCAGAGTGAAGCCGGAATTTGTTTTTGATTTAAAAAGAAATGGACCCTATAGTGTGAAGAACCTGAGCTGTATGCAGTATGCAGTGAGAGCCTGGGCTCGGCATGCTGTCTGAAGTGTACCTCAGATATCAGTGAACAGGTGGTCTTGGCTTTGGAGAGCAGTTGAAACGGAGGCTCTAGTCTATATGTACCAACCTTCTTTTGCTAGACCAGGTGATGAAAGACCAACGCGTGTCAGTGAATACTATCAAAATACTGTGTGTCAGTGCAGTCGTCCCACAGGTGTTACTTCAGAGACGCCACCTACAGAGTTCATTTAACGTATTGATTTGAGTCGGCTGACAACGCGCTGGAGTTTCAAAGCATCCTGCGTGCATTTGCTCGAGTCTGTCACAAACCTTTTCTTTGCCATTTTATCTCACCGTGTCACTGACGCGCTGCTCTGCAGTTTTTTTTTGTGTGTAAAACGCGGTCTGTGTGTCTACCTTTTGTCAAACTTACAACCACCCACTGAGATCAGATTAAAGAAGACATGTCGAACACAACACCTCACAAAGCATGCTGGGAAGGAGCGACACATACAGCGTGCGTGCCACTCTATGACAGCTGAATGAGCCGCTGATTTAAGTTGGTGCGATACCTCCTGTAATTGCTGCAAATCTGATTTGGATGTATGGTTGGTGGGGCTTCTTTTTTTTTTTAACTGAGCCACTGTAATATGTTTTTATGAGATTTTCCATAATCTTGTTTCCTCTGGGATTGTTGCTGCACATATGTCGTTCTCTATTTTCCCTCCACGTCTCGTTTGGCTCTGAGGTGCAGAAGAAACTTGATCAGGAACTCATAACGGTCGATGTCCGACTTTTTCTCCTTCTAACTTTTCCGGCAGTGTTTGTATCCATGACACTGTTGTTTTCAGTGTGGTGCTCTGGTAAAATACACAAATTTCAACATTTAGCTACTTAATATAGTGTAGACGTGTGCATTTTGCATTAAGATTATGTATATAAACATCTTATTGGGTTGTGTATATAGGTATATGAGATTTATCCTTTAAAGAGATGTTTTGAATTCATTTTTCCTTTTCCAATACATATTCCGTACTGATCTGATGCTCGCATTTAAAAGATAGCAACTCTTATAAATAATTTTACCAGCTTTATTCTGCTAACCCCTTACCCACTACTTTACTTTCAAATTCTCCTGGAGTAAATTCATTTGAATGTCCAGCCTCCATCCTCACAGGATAAAAAAGTTTGAAAAGTTTGCCTTACTTTACCCCAAATATGATCATTTTCTTCATCCCCATGGCAAAAAACATGGAACAACTTTTTGGAGGTAGAAGTTACACTTCCCTATCATCTCTTGGGAATGGATTTTTTTTTTTTTTGACATGCCTGGAGTGATTTCTGCACATCCAAGCACAGAGCTGACAGGGTTACCAACCTGTGAGCTTCCTCCCTACATCGCAGCCTTGCCGGCCGCGCTGTCTTTATTCCGTCTGCCCACTCTTTTCCTTTTTAAAAAGTTCTTAAAAAAAATTTCTGTCACTTCTGGGCTGAGAGGGCCTCTTGTTTTGGTTGTGAAAAATCAATAACCATTACAGGAGAGAGACAGAGGAGGAGAAGAAGACGAGAGCGAGCGCGCTGGAGAAGGGAGGGAGACGGGCTTCTATCCATGTCAGTCTGACCCTGCCTGACGGCTGTCATCTCCCTTAATTGCTTTGCTAATATCATCCCCACTCAGCCTGGAACTAGGTCAGCAAGGCCCCTCTGCTGGAGCTTACTTCAGGCCGTCCTCCTCCATGATCTCTCGCTCACTCTGACTTTTATTTTGTGTTTCCCCTCCAGGCTCATCTCAATTAGAGTTAAAACATACAGTTGGAATATGAGAAAGATACATTGTTTCCGAGATGACCCTGGGTTTGGGGGGGTTTAGATTAATCCAATCAGAAACATTTTTTTTCCCAGCAGTAGATAATCATTTATGCACAATGCTCTATTCTGGGATGGGAAATAGGCTTGCCGGAATTAACCTTTATATTTCCCTCAGGTGATGCAAGATCTGCTTTTTCTTTGTCTACCAGCTCTCTGCCGTTAGCACCGTCAGGTCAGACTACAAAGCTTCTCAGTAACAGAGGAGATTAACGTTGAAAACTTTAGCAAATAACTCATTTGCTGTTAGTTTCTCTTACTCTATATGATTCAAATGATAGATTAATCAATTCCTTTTATGTGTTTTGCATACCATGCAGCGGTTTCATGAGGACATGGCTTAACGTGACACTGGACTCTAAATTGAATGCACTTGACACAGTAGGAATTCACTCTTACTGCTGTTGTTTCGCTGGGTAAAATTGCATTTGAGAAAATCAAGGGCTGCTATCAATAACTTTTATCCATAACCGTTTATTTAGAAGCAATTAAAATAGATTGCCTGTTTCACGGCTGAGGACAGGCTGGGTGATATGTCACAAATTCAGAACGAGCAGCATCCATATTCCGCCAATGTTCTTATTTCCGAGCAAAATAAAACGGAAACCATTTGACCACAGTGAAGACTTCAATCACCGTTGAGTCATTAATTCTCAAATGGAACCTGACAGGTCAGAGCTTTGAAAA
This sequence comes from Hippoglossus hippoglossus, assembly GCF_009819705.1. Classification (NCBI taxonomy): domain Eukaryota; kingdom Metazoa; phylum Chordata; class Actinopteri; order Pleuronectiformes; family Pleuronectidae; genus Hippoglossus; species Hippoglossus hippoglossus. Next base: position 13,971,290 of record NC_047174.1, read on the forward strand.
ACTATGAGGTGTGTATTATTGGTGTCGATGCAAATTTCCATAGATCTAATCTCTTTTTACTCCTCAACCAGTATGAAGCGGCTTAATGAAGTCAGGAACTGTTATTGCTGCCAACGCACCATGGTGTTCCGTCTCGAATCAGTGGACGCTTCAGTTATTTTTACTATCAAGCTGGTTTGCATAACAAAACATTCTCCGAGATGAAACTTTCTTTATTTCTTTTTGCTCTCCAGCGTGTAGTTGGCAAACTGTCCCCTGGCTAAAGAAAACAGGCACAGTGGAGACTGCGTTTCAGCGGGAGAGGGAGAATATAATGTGAGTGTTGGGGATGGAGCACGGAGCAGCTGTTTTCTGCCGCAGGGGGAAATGGCATTACTCCCAATGTGCTTTTATGAGTCTGTCATATTTCTGTGGATTCTTTTTTTCCGCGTTTGTCCGGTAAAGCTTGTATTTCTGCATACCTGTTTGACCTTTACAGATAATAGTCTAATAGTACTGAGCCTTTAAGCTTTAATGCCACAGCAGTAGTACTGGCGTCTTGAAGAGCCAGGAACTGATTCTAAAAATACTGCCCTGTAACCTGAAATATACAACATGCAAATACAATTATAAGAAAATGAAATGTCTATTGGAAAAAGTAACAAACTCACCAATAATGTGAAAGTGTTGGTTTTTCTGTGTATGTCTCTATTCTTAATTTAGTTGTAATTTGTTTGTGTTCATCCTACCTGGGTTATCTGCGTTGAAGTTTTTATCGTCTATGTTTCCAATAAAATGAAACTTCACTGACAGACAGACGTTTGTTAAATTAGTAGGAAGATGTTGTCTATTTTAGATTACAGGAATATTCTAGGGGATCTGTTATGTTTCAGGGGACTCCTCCCCCCCATTTGTCCAGTGTAGCTTGTATTCCTGCATAATAGTTTGACCATTAGATATTGTTCTAATAGCACTAAACCTTTCAAGATTTAATATCACAGCAGTAGTCTTGGTGTCTTGAATAGACAGGAACAGATTCTTAAAATATTGTCGTCTATTCTGAAATACACAACAAACAAATCAATAATAGTTATGCTAAGGAAAAAGCAACACTTTCACATCATTGGCGCGTTGGAGCGCTCGGCCCTCGTGTCTGCGGCTCCTCTGTTGTTTACATCCACAGTCGTGGCTACAGGCAGCCATTTTAAACAAGGTAGTAAAGCACGGATGAGGGACAAGGGGCTAGTAATTGTGTCAGCGGCAGGGCTCTGAGCCAAGAACTGTCAAGACCTCATACTCTCCCCCGCCCCTCTCCGCGCTCTTGGTTTAATGGAGCATGTGAGGGCCAAGGTGTGCTTGGCTGGCCCCAGCCTAGGCTCCTTTCAAACGGCCGGCCGTCTCTCTCTCTGATGGGCACAGTGGAACAATAAGCCTAAGGTGGAGCAGCTGGAGAAAACGTTAGCGTAAGACCCCTTCCTGGAGGTTACCATTTTCGCCTCAGTGCCCTCCGTTTGCTCCCCACAATAAGACACCTCTTTTCCTGACCTATAACAACAGCAATAACCCCACTTTGTGCCCGCAGTTATTTTTGTTGCAGTGCAAATGTGCGACTGATGCCGCGGTGTAGCCCCCACAGCTCCAGGTGCAAATGAGCATTTGGAAACTACAGTCCGCTGACCCTTCCCCGTGAGTCTAGGCTAAGGTGTTTTTTTTTCATCTCCATCCTCTGGTGGGCTGTAATCTTGTGTGTACTGGCCCACAGTTGCAGATTCCACACGGGGTCCAAAAGAAGCTTCCCATCCGGGTAAAGAGTGAAAGTCCAGCTGTCGCCCAAACTGTTTGGTTTGGAGGATCTTGGGAGGTGAATAGAAGCAGATCCTCTGGGTTTAGCACAAGGCCTGTTGTTTCGGATCTGCTATTGGTGGGAATGATGCCCAGACTTGACATATCTGAGGTGTCACTGCTCAAGCCACATCCAGGCGTGGTACTAATGAGCTTTTTCACACAGACACATTTCTGATTCACAGTTTCTCCACTCGCTTTGCGCCTCCTTTTTCTTCCTTTCACTGAATGTCATTGTTGCTCACTGCACACCCCACTGCCCTCATAATACGAGGATATTGACCTAATTATAATCACTTTATTGGAATACATATTCAAATAAATTGAACTGCGATACCACTTTAAGCAATTAAAAGCTTTAAGTGATTTATTCAGCGGCAGTAGTACAGAAGAATGTCAGAGATTTCTAACCACACTGGCCCACTTTCTTTGCTGCCGTTTGCATGTTCTCCTTATGAGCTTTAAAAGCTCCATGTCAGCTTTTAGGCTGATTTAATAATATACAGTAAAAAAATCAATTAAATGTTATTGAATTATAGCTGTTTTAAAAAAATGTATGAGGCTAGATAAGGTTTCAAGTCCTTGAGGTGCGATCCTTGAGGAGACAAGATGCAGATGCTTCAGGTCTTAAATTTGTTTATTACCAACACTGGTTTATGATCATCCATCCATTTATCATCTATACAGCTTATCCTATGAGGGACGCGGGGTAAGTTGGAGATAATCACAGCTGACAGTGGGTGAGAGGCGTCGTCAGCCCATCATTCACGGTCACTGACATTTTAAAGTCCCCAATTAACCTAAACCCAAAGCCTGTTTTTGGACTGTGGGACGTACCCGGACAAAACCCACTCAGACACAGGGAGAACATGCAAACCCCTCACAGAAAGACTTCGGGATTCGAACCAGGAACCTTCTTGCTGTATGGCAAAATTGCTACTCATTACTACTGCGCCGCCAGTTTATGATCAAACAATCAAAAATTAATGACATTTCCATCAGGCTCAGCTGCTAATAACCACATGTTAACACCCTAATTAACACACTGAATTAGGCAGTGCAATTAAGCTATTAAAATGCTATCTTATTTATTACTAATTAGTTAAAAAAAACCTGAGACTTGAATGTTTTTTTTTTCTGTAGGTGGTCAGATGTCAAATCTTTTTTGCCTTACACTATAATAAAGATCAAGTGTCAGGTCTTAATTTTGGCCCTAGTCCACAGTTCTGGCAGTGAGCAAAATAATCTTCAGCAGGAAAAATGGACAGTAATGAATCTTTGTTGAGACGTCTGTCTGAGACCCAGATGACTGCAGACAGCGGAGAGTCCAGGAAATTGTGCAGGTTTGTCCAAGACATTGTTTCATCTCTGTCTGCTCTGTGCCCAACCCAGCACAGAGGCCCGGCCCGGCTCGGCCCGGCTCGGCTCGCCTGTGTTCTTGTGTTGATTAACCACAGCTTGTCTGGTGGTGAAACTCTCTCGGCGGAGCACCATCTGGACCTCGCCGCCTCGCTGTTTGCATCGTACCGCTGATCCCGTTCCTGTGCGGAAGCCAAAACGATCAGATAGAAAGACATTTACACGAACACACTCCGAGGTTGAATGTGCGAGTCAAATTCCCCCCCCTTTGCTACCCTGCATCCTGGTAAACTGATTTGGAAGATGAGCTTGTTGACTGGCGTCTCCTCGGCTATGCAAGGCCACAGCCTCACAGGGGAAATAAACAGAGGTATCTCCATGTGTCTATGATGACAAGGCTGTATTAGGGTTGCTTCCATTGCTTTTCAAACGGCTTCATTATTTTTTTTCCAGCCCGAATTGGTCTGTGGTGTGAAGTATAAGCAATATATGTATTTGCAACAAACTGCCAGTTATCACATTTGACATCGCCAATTGACTCCCATCAGATTGCATATCGAAGCAGCCTCGCCAGAGATGCGGGAGTGAAAGAGGCACAAAATGTTTTCGCACAAAAACCTCCATCCCAGCAGCGCTTTTAAAAAAAGATTTTCTGCTTATTTAGGCAATTCTGTTGTACCACGTCAAACTCGGAGCCTTGTTGTGCTGGAACCGTGCACGAGAAACAATTATATTTCTTCAATGAATCATTTTTTATATGAGACCTGTGAGGACAGATATAATGTAATAGTTAATTTGAATTCAGTCTTCTCTAGGGCTGGAAGATAAAACATCATTTTCATCAATAGCAATAAAACTAATATATATTGATATAATGTTTATGCATTTTGTAAGCACAGTTAGGAGGTATAACACATAATTGATCTACCTAAGATTTACTTAGTGTTTTTATTTATTGTATGATTATAAAAAAGAGCACATTTTATACTTAAAATAAATATGAATGTGAAATTTATTGTAATAATTTTCGATATCGACTGATGAGAACATTTTTATCTCGATATAATTTTGGGCATATCACTCATCCCTATAGTCCTGACACACATTAGCAAACACCATTCCTCATCATTGGGTCTTAATTGTTAACAGGAGAATAAATTCAGAGTTGGTTCCACTGCTCTCATGGCACCTGTGCCGTGTGAGCACTCTGTTGATCTGTTGTAATAGTCCCCATAGCACGGCACAGCCGGGGGGTGCGATGCTATCTCACTCACGCTGGATAACGGTCACAGAAACCGTTGAAGGAGGGTTGCTGCCATGTGCAGGCTCCTGTGTGAAAGACATGGATTTATAGAGCGTCAGGCACTTCATCAGTTTGAGTCGAATATTTATCAACTCTGACGATGATGTTGTTTTAGTGTAGATGATGATTAACACTGGATCTCATGTGTTTACCTGTAATGGTGAGGCCGAATCTTTCATGTGGTTCTATCAATTTTGAAGAGAAGGTGATTTAGTTTGTAGTTAAAAGTAATGAGATAAAGAGCAGTGCTGCCTCAGGGATGGCACTGTCCAGTTTGAGGTATCGATTGTACGGATGCCCATGAAATTTGATGTTCATGCAGGTTGTCCGCAGGGTCTTAACAAGTCTGTAAAAATCAAAAATTCAATCGTCTGAATTTTAGGCCTTAAAAAGTTTCAATATAACTTACTAGGTGTGTGTTAAGGCAGGTCTTTACTATATTAAAGAGATACTGTGCACTTAAATATGTTTTTTTTAGCTGTAAATTAAATAACTATACACATGAGTGAAAATGTCATTTTAATTAGTTTTGTACTTTTTTACCGAATACCTGCAAAGATAATCACATCGGCCTCGGCTGCACTTTGCATTAGCATCAGTACAGTGCAGCCTCACAGGGCTGTGGGCTGTGTGTCTTTTTACCTTATTAGTAATAATTGAAATATAGGCCGTCAGCTATGTGTCATGTGGTGCAGACCTTTGGCTTCTTTCTCTGCATCATTTACTAAAACATTGACCCTCCTTCCCTTGAACACAACTGGCTTTTAGACGGAGTACAGCATTCAGAGAGGACCTAGTGTCTCAGCATTCAAACTCTCACTCCTAATCCACATTGTTATCTCTCTCAGATCACAGGAGCCAGTTAAATAAATCAAGTTTTTCAATAAATCTTTTAAGTTTCACCTTGCATCCTTCAGATTAGTTTCTCTGTGCCTGTTAAATATTATAACAAAGGTCCATGGATTCGGTGACCCCTCACTTTTTCAGGCCGCTGTCAATTGAGACCCAGACAGAGAAGTTGAGTGAACGTGATATTTAATAAATGACGAACAGGACAGTCCTTTTTTTCCCCAAAGTCCTCGGCTCATGTTAAATAGATGGGTCTCAAATTATATTTTATGATTCGGCTAATTGAAGTGACCAGTCATTTTTTATGTCTGTGGCAGGTGCCGTTACTGCCTCCTGCGAGTCGCATTGGCGGGAAGGACGAGCGGCTTCCTTCATTACTCAAGTCCTCGGCATAATCTCATTTTCTCGCTGTGACCAGTCGGACAACCTTAAGTTTCCGGTCTCGCAGGCAGTTTTCAGTAAGGAAGGGGCGGAGACTGAGGATATTACATTTCTGTGTCTGATTAACCTGAAGGTTGAATCAAAAGCCATTTATTCCTAAAGGCTCAGGTATAGCTCATTCTTACATTTCTTTATGGATTTGAAATTAATACTAGAATAGAATATTAAAGAGTGGATGATGAGGAAAATAAACAAGTCAGGAACTCTAGCTGTTTAATAACCAATTATTGTTTCTGCTAAAATGCGTTTGTTTACCAGGTAATTAATTACCACCATCACATTATAGCTTGTCTTGACAATAACAGCCCGTAGCCTGGTCCATTCCTGCTCTGAGCGCCTGTGTTGCTTTGGTTTCCCCATGGTTGTGATTTGTTATGAGATTCACTAGACAATTTCCAGTTTATTACTGCTGTGTCCAGGCAGTCCCTGATAAGATTAACCAATGTCTATGAATCATTGCTGGAGAGTATTTGAGGCGCCGGTCAGCGGCTGAGTGTGTGTATCCAGGATTGTTCACCAGAGCAGCACAGTGTGCCCCATGCGATGTGAACAACACTTTACAGAAAGTGCCCCCGACCACTGACCCAGGTCTGCTGTGATGACGTCGCGTTTCTTCTCTGGTGTTGCCAGATGCTTTGGATTGAGCGCCTGGGTGCGATGATTCCTGATCTGTGGAGAAGGCCATGATGCGCCTGTGGGGAAAACTACTCTGCGGCCCCAAACCCAATTTCAACTGAAAGATTGAGGAGGCTAACGTGCTCCGGGCAAGGCTCTGAACTCCCTTTTCTTTCTCTCGTCTTGTCTCTTAATCGCATCAGGCTTTTAATTCTTTCATGAACTCGTCTCAGACCTTTTTTAACCTTTCATGGAGAGTGGGGAGATAAGAGGGCCGTGATTGCTGCTCCAGTCCCCCAGAATCTATCTCGGCAGCGTGTTGCATTTTAAGAGGAGACTTCAGTTTTACCATAACACTTCTTTATGGTAACCGTGTGGAAGGAGGTGTTGACTTTGACTGATGGCTCACCCTTCTCACACTCACACAGACACATCCAGTGTACGTGTGCATCCACACACACACACACTAACAGTTGATGAATTATGTATCGTGCACTGGAAACAAAGTAATCGATATAAAATGTCTAGCTTCAGTATTGACCATAAATGTGGTACACGCTTAGAATGAGGGGGAAAAAATCCCATTGCACAGAGGTGTGTGTGTTGCTAATGGCTAAATGTGTGGCACACAAACATGTCTCTTCGGCATTTGAATAGGGGCTGAATACAGAAACTGTTTCCCACATGGCCGTCACCTACAGGCCCTGAAATCACAACGCAGATTTCATTGCCATTTTGTTGCCTTGAGCTCTGCACTCAGATATAAACATATACCTCACTGCACTTGTCTAGTTAACATTACATTTACCTCTGGTGGCAACTCTCTACTTGGCGCTGCCAGCACATTACGTTAGCCTACGGTTAGTTAGTATCTCCAACTCGAGTTAACACGACAGCAAAATGCCAAAACAAAAGTCTGACTGTCTTTCACATGAGAGGATTCTGACACCGGGACGTGCAGCAACTGTTGGAAAACAATTCCAGTGTGACAAGCTTAATGAATCACCAGGTGACGCATTGATATGTTTGAGTATATCATGTTTGACTGCTCGACCCTATGACGAGCACATTAGCCTGGCCCCGGTGGTGGGGAGGCTCTATTAAGCACTGAAGCTGTTATTTAGTTTATCTTAAATTCCAACTTCTAATTTGCCTTAGCAATAAAAAAAGCTGTTAATTTCTTGCTTTTACCTTTTAGCCACGGTACCTTTTTTTAAAAGTATTGATTTAGCACCAGTATCGGATTAAACCCAAACCATAACCCAACACTACATTTGAATACCCTCAGGTAGCACACATGCACGTGTCTGATCATTCTAAAGACCCTGTGAGTTGCTTTAATCCTACATTGTATGGACAAATTGATGGATATCAGATGTTGTGTGTCCGTGTTTACATCATGCTCCCCTTGTCTCTTGTCAACTCAGCTCTATAGGCCTAATCCTGACAGATGAAAGTGGTGTTCATGCAGTGTGTGTGTGTGTGTGTGTGTGTGTGTGTGTGTGTGTGTGTGTGTGTGTGTGTGTGTGTGTGTGTGTGTGTGTGTGTGTGTGTGTGTGTGTGTGTGTGTGTGTGTGTGTGTGTGTGTGTGTGTGTGTGTGTGTGGGCTGTTGCCTGTGATACAGATAAACTGTCTGAGATCAATAGGCTACGTGCGCCACTCTTGCATGTGCACGCCTCCCCGCCCTCGACCGTCAAAAGGTCAGCAGCAGCGCAGTCTTTTAACCCCTCGTTGTTTAGCGTGTGTCATGTCCGGCTCTAATGATCTGCATCTGCCTGGGAACCTCACCTCCCCACCGCCCCCGGCAGAAGCAGCAGCCCCTGCCAATCCTCCTCCTTGATTGGCTCGGCGATTTCTTGGAAGATGGATGGTTCCAACGTCCTTGACTGGTTTGCAATATGTGCCACCATACCCCTCCCTCCATCCTGCATTTTTGAATCGCTGCTCTCCGTTTGATGGCAGGCAATTACAGGAGATTGTTTCTCTTTTGTTGTACTCGCTGGCCGACACGGCGCCCCCTTTTCATCTCAGAAAGTAATGTCCTGTTTTGGCTACTTGACAGACGCACAAAGCTCGGAAGACGAGCACGATTTGACTGAGCAAGCGCAGAGATTGATGGCTGATTTATGAGGCAAACGCCGCGGCGGTTTGTTGAAATTAGTTTTCTTTTGCTGTGTATAATCTTGGGACGCTGTGAAAGAATAATTATTGTTTATATTGATGGCCGGGTGTCCCGCGTTCAACACAAATAGCCATCATGCTTTGCCTGTGATTTAGCTCTTCTTGTTGCAGAGCATGAGGAATACATATTTTCAGAGCCAGAGGAAACAGAGACGGCTTCACAGACGCTGCTCTTGTTTTCAGCTGCTGCACTGTTGTGGTTTATTTGCCGTGTGAAGGTATTAACGGTGCAGCTCTTAACAGTCACCCAGAATAGTTCAGCCAATTACGCAGGTTATTCAGATTTGATGCGAACCTTAATTAAAAAGAACTTTAATCTTTCGCTGAAAAAGAAATTATTATATTTAATTATATTAAATCAGTCTTGCAAACAAACAATGGCAACTTTAACCCGGAGCTTGCTTTCTCTGTGAGGTTAAAGATATATTCCCTAATCAACACCATATCATTTTGCAGTGAAATTAGCTTAAAATGAGTGTTTCGTCCTATTAAATCAACAAGATTAATGAGTAACAGCTGATTGCAAGGTATGGATCGCTGCAGGAGAGTGACCTTGGTGCTTTAACATTGCTTTAACAAGATGTGGGAAGAAATCAGCATCAGCTCACAGTGCTCGGCAGCAGCGTCCCCCTGATGACTGCGCTGCAAACAATGAGCTTCACTCACACTGGGGAGTGTGTTAGAGAGATGTGCTTCAGCTTCTTTTGTTTTTGTTCCGCTCGCTCTTTTTCTTTTTTTTTTGTTCCTCTGTGCATTCCAGAGCCTGCGAGGCTATGCCAGCCGAAGGGGTCGCTCGTTAAAAATGGCCGCCTCCCTTCCCAGACAGAAGCGGCACCTGTAATGTTTGTTTGTTTACAGAAATAACGTTTTAGAATCCTGCAGTAATATTATTTTTGCTGAGTACTGAAGGAGAAAAAAAAATCAATATCAAAGCTGCTCGTTCAGTTGAAAAAAAGCGCTATACGTGGTGGAGTAGAGGCCCCCAAAAGATCCTGCAGTAATCGACAGGAATACACCCACCAACCCCCTCTCAGTCTCTCTTGTTTTAGTGATATTTATTTGGCTCACAGCAACTGTGCTTGTGTTTGATTTTCAAAAGGCACAGATTCGGGATGTTAACGGTGGGAATGCAGACATCGATGTTAGACCTGGGTGTTAGAGTCAACAGTCTCTGTGGCATTCAGCGGGTGGAAATGGCATTTGTGACATTCACTGAGTGAAAGTAATATATTCACCTCGCTTGGCTCATCTAGCCCTCACCAGAGGAGACAGCTGCTCTAAAGGCTATGTGCACCAAGTGCACGAGTGTTCTCACACTGTCAACAACTTGCTGTAGAAAAGTTGCACGTTTTTATCAGGGAAAAGCCGATGACATAAGGTTGATGCTTTTCTGCAGATGTGCTGCTATATGTGGCGTGCGCGTGTGTGTCCGTGCGTGCATGCGTATGCATATATTTATATATGCATCAATATCAAGTTGGTGCACACAAAGTATATTCACACTATCACATTTAGGTTATCCTTTGTTTTGTTGTGATTATCACACTGCACCACAGTAAACCTGCTTTACCCTCAACAGAATACTGGTGGAGACGTGGCAGTAGGCTATTACTTTCTGACATATTGCCTCGCATATGTCATTTACCATTTCATTCAAATGATGGACAGGAATGCGTTACTGCATTCAGCTTGTCACAAAGAGCATTCTGTAATATTTTTTCTGTTCCTCACGCTGTGTTAGATGACAAAATGGCAACTGCTGTCATTCTCGCCGCGCTGATGTGAAAGCCTGATGCCAGAATTTTTATTTACTGTCATTGCGCAGCGTGCACCGCCTCCCACAACCGTGGGAGAGGAATTCAGCTGCTCACCTTCAGCCCCAGAGATGTGCTGGATTCCCACTGCTGCAGCGAAGCTTTCATGTCCACAGAAACATGCACTTAAATCACCTTACCAGTGTTTTTCCATGTTTTACACAATTAAATTGAAATGACTACTTCCCCCCCAATTCCCTTCTAACAGAGCAACTGGTTTCCACTCGTTTCAGTTTTGAAAATCTACTCACAGAAAGTCAAACTTGGATCGAAATAAGTAATCCATCACAGTGAACATTTCATCGCCTCTAGTTTTTGTCAAAGTTACAACTTCACTCACTCTGTCCTACTCCTTCATTTATTACTACCTCTTAGCGATGCCTCAGGACTCCAATCCATTCATGGCTTTTCCTGCTTGGGTTCCATTGTATCATCAGGCTCAAATCTGAGAACTATCTCACTGCAGGGTGGTTTTATCCAATCCTGTGAGCTTCAACACCTCTCACATATTTACATCTCAGCCAAATACTGGACACCATGGGTTAGGGTGCCCATATTTAACCCATATTTTATCGATATAGGAAAAACTGACTGAATTCACACGATAGTTTTCAATGTGAAACTCCTCCTGAGGTGGATTTTCTGACTACATAACTCATGAATGCAGGATTTTATCACCCATGTGTTAATGTTGTGTCCTTGACCACACTTCAACAAGGAGAGTTTTCAAAATTGCCCTTACTCTCAGCTGCATTTTTACACAACAATAGCAGAGCCATAGCACAAAAGGAAAGAAAGAAAGAAAGAAAGAAAGCAAAAGGATGTTTATTGTCAAGGGTGACCTATCCAAAGTCAAGTTCTGCATCCTGCAACTACATTTGTGAAGTAAGCTGAACTAACAAGTAACTGTAATAGAAACTCAATTTAAACAAACAAATGTAAATATAATTTAATCGGGAAAGCACTAAAGCTACTCAAGTTACTTATATGACCTACAAATGTAGTTCTGACCTAATCAGAATCAGGGTTTATTGATAAGTAGGTTTGCACATACAAGGAATTTGCTGTGTTGTTTTGTGCAAGCATAAATATCAATATATATATATATATCAATAAGAAACAAATAAAAAATATAAATACAATCCAATCATTCAGACCAATTTAAGAGGTGGCCTGGGACACATTGTGGTCACATTCATTTATGCTACAGTTTCTTTCCATCCCTCCATGCAAGAGGACAGGTGCGTTTTCATTATGAAATAATTGTGAATAACGTTTCCCATAAATAGATTTAATTGTTGACGTCGCCACATCTTGCTCTGCTGTCTTATTTCAAATGGGTAAAATCTTAATTCATTGTAGAGCTGTGAGCGGGGGCATGGATTCTCTCTGCATCTCATTGGAGATGAACCCGTCCGTCATAATCAGACTGGCTAAAAACAACAGCACATCTGGTCTATGCAAAGAGTAATGGCCTATGTGTTTATTTGCATATAGAGCAGGAAAGGGAGATCTGATCACAAGTGGCCACTCGAGGCGCACGTGGACACGCATTCTAATGCCACGTGTGAACCGTCGCATCGGAGCTGTCCACTTGCGATCGGGTCCCCAAACACTCACGTTAATGCCATGCACAAACAGAGCCCCGGTTGAGTTGAAGCTACATTCGGGGAATAAGAAGCACAGAGAGGAGGGAACATAGATGGGACCTGTAAGGTGATGTTGAGAGATGATTCAGTGCCTCAGGGCTAATGAGAGAGATAATACGGACTTCTCTCCGCTGCCAAATACGACTGCTGCGGCAGATTCATTGCTGCACCTGAAGGACATCGGAGTGCCCTGTGATGTCCACCCTCTGCTCACCCGTCCCCCCCGCCTTATCACCCACTAATTAGCAAACTCCCACATTTAATCAGCTGATAAGACGAGACCTGGAATACCAAAAAAATAGACTTAAGAGAAGGTAAAGAGAGGCATTTCTCTACTGTCGCTGGATCCTTTGTGCTACTGTAGGGCTGTGATTGACTTGGCAGAGGCTACCTCAGGGCTTGCCAGGTTACTATATTGGTCCAGATTGACAGAGAGTGAGTATGAGTAAGAAACAGTGAAACTAGTAGAGCCCCATTGAGAGAGAGCGAGAGAGAGCAAGCTATTGTATTTACAAGCCGTTTGTTTATGTGCGCACTCTCCTCTCCCCCTCCATGCCACTCCTCCACCGGAGGATTGAGAAGGCGTGTAGCACGGTGTCCGCGGAGGGTTCTCAACACCGCCGCACATTTTACCGCTTGTAAAGCAATCATTTCCATCCCCACTTCCCCCTCTGTATACCCCCTTCGGCTGCTGGGACCGCTGAGTCAGCTCACCTTCGTATGGAGAGTGGCTCCGTCAACTGAGACGTTATTGATTTGCCCCTGTTTGTAAGGGCGAAATGTTCCCAAACCTTGCAGGCCAATTTTGCTGCACTGCACAGCCAGGAACACTGTTTGGCACTGGATTGAGAGGGGGGAGGGAAAAGCCCGAACATTTCTACTTTAGCACGGGTTACGCGCGCACGCACACACACACACACACACACGCGCGCACACACGCACACACACACACACACACACACACAGGAGCAGTGACACATGCCTTTAGAAACATCATTAAGCCTTACATTCGTGTAGATAGGGAGGAGAGCATGAACACCAACATAATTATACACATGGATACAGAGGCAAATCCTGACACATACAGAATTACCTAGGGTTGACATATAGCATGACACACACACACACTCACACACACTCACACACACACTGTAATCCATTATTTCAGTGTTGCTATAAACATAGAAAATGAATATATCTTATTTCTTATTTATTACTTATTTGTGGATATTGCCCTCAGGGATCAAGTTGAGCCGTGGAGCTGATGAATATGTATTTTAATGAGTGCCAGCCAGCGAGTGCAAAAATGAATGATGCTCACCCCCCCCCCCCCCCCCCCCCTCTAATTATTATAATGGCTCCTTGCGCCTGATTTACTAAAGGAAAAACCAGCTTATTTAATTCTGCACCATATTCAGTGTCATCGTCCTTCACATTTCATCTAGAACTAAAGTTTTTAGCTGTAATGTCGCATGCTCCTAATCCTCTTCTAGAAATACAATTTATTTATAATCAAGTATATGTGTTTTTGATGATTAATGAATGAGAACGTGTTTACTGTTGGGTCAGCAAACTTGTGTGGATATGATTGAATAGTGCCGGCGATCTGCCACCAAATGTGGGCTTTTTCCCACAGGCTGGTTAAAACATGCGTGCTGTGGTGTCCTGGTGACATGTGACATTTATTACCAGTATCTTTTACAGTGGAATTTGTTATGGAGAGTTAAAGTTGGTACGATAGATGCGATATGACAAGCTCCAGTTGTATTAAATTTAGCCCGTAACAAGATATGCTCTTGTTCACTCGATAATGCACCATCACAGTCAGTGCCATCTTTGCCAAGTTCTGCCCTCCAGTCTTTTCAGAGTTTATTAAGAGAGGCCATAGGGTGGGCATTTTGAGATGAGGCCTCGCTGGTTCATGGACGAGTGATGCAAGTACTGGGATTTTCAAGAATTATTGAGGCTAGCTAGAAAGTGAAACACACAAAAAAGACTAAACTAAAAAGCTTTCGTGAAAAGTGTGTCTATATCAAAATATATAATGTCTATAATGTTCGCACATTGATGAATTGCAGAAGAATAACAAATAAATTATTCAAATCTCTACCTTGGTGAAGTCGGGGGGGGGGGGTTCTCTTTGTTCTACTCCCTGGTATTGATTTCTCCCAGTGGCAACGCGTGGGATGCCTGAAGGTTAGACACACACACACACAGACACACACCCACACCCACACACACACACACACACACACACACACACACACACACACACACACACACACACACACGTACAGACACACACACTATGTAGATAAATGACTCCTGAGCTCTAAGAGTTTGATCCAAATGAAGCAATGATGTAGCTCACTGGCCCGGGCCCACATTGAAGTAAAGAGTGTTCGGCTGAAGGTGTGATTTGACTGAGTCGGTGTGTGTGTGTGTGTGTGTGTGTGTGTGTGTGTGTACTCGTACATCTATCATTCAGAGGATCAGTTTGAGTTATAGAGCTTGCGGAATGAGGACATTTAGGGGAACGTGAGAGCGGTCCACACAACTTTAAAGGAGTGTTTGAGGCTTAAAGTTTTAGAGTTCAGGTAAGGATTAGCTTTTTAGGGGTGGGGTAAGGGTTGTGGTCTGGCGTTAACTTAGCGGATTAAAGCGTGGCAGAGTATTTAAGTATGGCCAATGAAACTTGGCAAACCCGGGGCATTAGAAAGACAGCCTCAAATGAAGGACTGACCTTCTGCAGATGAGGTAAATAAAGACCTCGGCCACTGAGGAAATAAAGCAGCTGGGAGGACTTCAATGAGGTGTTGACTGTTTGACCTGCACTCATGGAAATATCTGCTACTGGACAGCTATTTTCAGAAGCCCCATCTCTTGGGTATTATCTGCTCATCAAATAATCAAATAATTAGGATGAAAACAAAGTACAGTGTTGCCTTTGCATCCCTGTGAGCTTGCAGAAGGATATTATTGGAGTGGATTCACCTGCCCCAAGAGCATCTCAATGGTTTGAGGACATCATGATGTTCTAAAACCTGGAGAAAACAAGTGCAACCTGAGGGGTGTTGTCCAGAAAATTTGAGTCTGTTAGGGGCACTGTAATGATCCGTTAACTTGCTGGTTGGTTGGTTTGTTTGTTTGTCTGCAGGATAAGATTATGCCCTCCGTAAAACTTGGTGGAAGGATTGGACACGGGCCGAGAAAGAACCCGTTAGATGGCGCAGGTGTACAGACGTATTCTAAATAAGGGAAATTGACTCCTTTCCCATTTCCAGTAGAGAAGCTTGCCTTTCGGTTTTCTTATCCCCAGTGCATCATGTCATGTGACCCAGGTGTCACGCTTCCTTTGCTGCAAATCAGCTCCATAGTCGCCATTTGACCTGGGAGTGAGTGCAGATTGTATCCATTCCCATTGCAAACAAAGGTATTGGAGGGTATTTGTGTATTTTTTTGGATCAGTTGAAAAGTGGCTCATGAGTGTTTGCAATTTGTTACGGCTTGATTGAATGTAAGGGGACTATAGGGCCTTAGCGGCGGTATATGCTCTGCTGAGTCCCATTGTAGTCACATACTTAATTTGTCGACACTACAGGACAAATGAAGAACTCACCACTCATCTACACTCATCTCAAATCATTTATAGTGCAGCTATTTTATATGTAGTTCCACTTTAGTTGAGTATTGACTTAACCTCTGTGTGAAAAAGAAAGTGTCTTTCTGGGATACACAGAAATTTTATGTCCAAACAAGGGTGAGTCCATAATTTAATTTCGTTGTGTCAGTTAAATGAATATTTACGTTTAACAAAAAGGAAACCTTGAAGATGGTGCTGCATACTGTAAGATACAAATCAGTAATTGCCTTTAGGAGAAAATTTGTCTTTATCAAAAGAGATGCCGACAGTATTCTGAAAAGAGAGAACTGTTTCTAACCTTGGTTATGTTTGTATTTTTCATTTCTCCACCTCTGCATTTAATATTTGTCAAAAGTCGCCCGCTCTGGTATTGACCCTGATCATCTATGCTTCTAAAACCAGTCTCCTTTACCGTCTCTTCTTGTTTTTCTTGCCACTGTTCTTTGTCTGTCTTCAAATCAGTGCGTTGGTGTTTTCCAAAGGACGAGCTCACTTGTACAAAAAAGTCAAGGCGATTTAGACATTTGCAGAATTCATGAAGTGGCAGTGTGTTGTTATTAGCATGTCTGTGTGTGTCTAAGTCTGGAGTTTCCCCCACCAAGAGAAATCTTCACTGTCAAGAATTTGTTTCTTGTGCGTCCTCTGTATGAATGTATGAGTCCCAAGAGTGACTGATGATATCTCACTAGACCAATGACTGTCTGCCTGTGGCTTCTGCATTTCCACACACAGGTACCCCCACACACACACACACACCCACACACACACACACACACACCCCTGGTGTCTCACTATCCTGTTTTCCCATCTCCTGTGACTCTGTCGAGCTGGTACTGCATGAGTGACAGCTCTTGGTTTGTCTGGGTATCCGTGGTTACAGCCCAGAGGCCTGTGCCGGGGGAGCTCAGACCTGTCAGCACTCTCTGAATCCTGAAACCAGAGATGGATGGCCGGGAGCCACCTCTGCCCTGAGCTCTGTGCTCTGTGCGACTCTCCTGCTCCTCTTCGCTCTTTATCCCAGACCCTCCTCCTAAACAGGATCCACTGCTGGCAGCTTGATGCCGCGGAAAATGGAGCCAAATATGTCTTGTTACACCTGTTTCTCTTGAGGGCAGGAGAGGAAAGGAACGAGAAACCAAATTAAGCTAATTTGAACACAAAAGGTACAATCGCACTATTCTTTCAGGTAAAGGCTTCTTGAATTATTACAGTCGACTTGTAATTATAGTTGTCAAGCACGAAGCAGAAGTCAAGTGGCTGGGTTTTTGTCTGTTAATCTTGAATCTCGAGCTAACAACCCGGATCGGTGGCCCCAAACGGGATCAGGCACTTACAACAGATCAGGTGTCTGTCCGTGTGCAGTGCCCCGCCGCTTCTGCTTTGACTGAGACATGTTTGACATCGCCAACGCCGGTGTAGCCTGTCGCTCCAGCATCTGAGGCCCCACAGCCGATGGTTCCAAGACAGAAAAAGAGAAGGGTGATGAAGGCAAGCAGAGACGAAAAGCACAAGTGTGTGGGGCTTGTTTTGGACAGCCTGGGGCTCAGAGAGTTGAGGGCGGGAGCACTGCTGCCTGTGTGTGTGCGCGCGTGTGTGTGTGTGTGTGATCTCTCAACCAGCTAATGAGAATATTTAACATTTGCTGAGTCCACAGTGTGTTGGAAGTCATTCATTACTTCACCGGTTCAGTTCTCTCTATATGTTGAGTGTGCAAGATGCCTTGCCCTGGGGCTCGAGGGCCATGCTCTAGAAGGTGCATTCAGTGCAGAGGAACACACCAGGGTAATAGAAGCAACTTAATTGATCATCCGGGATCTGCAGAATGGAGGACATTGGGAGATCTGAGGGCCTTTTAACACTGAAGCTAGTTTTAATAATCGATTTGATCATTTGGCCAATAATCAAGCAAAAACGTATGCTACCATGCACAAAGCAATAACACTTAGCAGGGATGAAGTTGCTCATTTTTACCATTTTAATTTAGCATGTTGGCATGATATCAGATGAGAAGTCACCCAAACAAAGTAACTATAGTTAATCCTGATGGTGTCTGTCTACAAAATTCCATTAAGTCAACCAATAGTTGTTTAAGTATTTCAGTTTGGACTAAAGTGGAAGATTAGCCATCATTTCCATGTCCTGTGGTTAAAAGACCATAGAAAGACTGATAAATAAAACAATCTGTATATTTTCTGCCTGATTAATAACGCAAACCCAGTTCAGCAAAATATATCCTCCTTCAAGACCAGAAATAACCATCAGTGGATCTTTAATATTTCTCCAAATATGGTTATAGTTTCACTTCCGTGTGTTGGAAGCACAGAGACTCGAGTTAACTTGACACATTACATGCTATTTTTATGTGTGACAGAAAAAGCTGAACTCTTCCCATCCCCACATTGTGGAGGAAAAATGCTCCGTTTCATCACTTGCTATAGAATGTGAGCTTTCCATTGTAAACTCGAAATAAAAAGCAATATGAGAGGAAACCAAACATTAAGGATCAGATCTCCGTCTCATTGGCTTCCACAGCCGAGGACTGCAAATTGCTGTGCCACTGTAACAGACCACACACACACACACACACACACACACACACACACACACACACACACACACACACACACACACACACACACACACACACACACACACACACACACACACACACACACACACACAGAGACACATATCAGTCTTATTGCCCGATAAGAGCCCGGAGGCTGTTTCCACTTTCATGTGCTTTGTCTGATGACCTTCTTATAACCAGCTTACATACACTCAGACAGAAACATGTCCTGAGTCGCATGCACCAAAAATAAGGACTAGACAGTAAGTGTAACCCACCAAATAATTCGGAAGAGCTCCTCCTGTGTTTCTGTGACGTGTCAAACTGCTCAGTGACCGTGATGTGACCTTGCTCCATGCAGACAAGCCGGCAGGGTTAAAGTAAGGTGAGTGCACATGTGTGTATGTGCCCATTTCTTTCTTCTTTTTTTTTTTTTACCACGGTGTGTGCTGATGCTCATGTGGCGACAATGAGCTGCTCCCGTAACTGAGCGGCAGCCTTGCACTCTACCTGACCCCTGTGGTGATGAGCACTAAGGCTGAGGCAGCCCGGCCCAGCCCAGCCGGGCACGGCACGGCTCAGCACAGGGGACCCATGATTATTTAATGACCGATTTCAGAGCACGGGCCTGGAAACATGCCTGCTAGCTGGTGTGTGTGTGTGTGTGTGTGTGTTCTCTTCAGCCACAGAGAATGAACCCATACCCCTGTGAAATAACGTGGATGAAGGTTGACAGAGACAACATGGGCAAGTCAGCATTTTACTGCCGGAGTATGATATGTGAGGAATCTTTCTGAACTGACAGATATGGGAGGTCTCCTGACTTTTTTCTGTGTCGATTTAGCCTTTTTTCATTTTGTGGCTGATGTTGAATGTGGTTTTGAAACAAAACCAACTCCCGGTGACCCCCTCCCTTCTCCATTTTTAATGGGACATAACGGCAAAGAATTCATTACTCATTCATCACTAACAGCATTTCTATTTATGAAGCAGCTTGTTTATCAGGGCAGGTTGTCTGTTGTAATTCTAGAAGTAGGAACAGTAAGAAAGGTGCCACTTATCTTCATTATGCAGCAAAAATGGCCATCATGGATTTAAATGTTGTTGTTTTGTGGTGTGGTAAAATGTTAAAATCCAGTCTGCAGTTGTTTTGTATGACATAATGATATAAGCTGATCTGAGCGCTCTACACTGTAAAATTGTTAGTGAAAATGTCTGCTTCATGCTCCAGAGTCAGAGTCTTATCACGTGACAAGGATGATGAGGATTTGGGGTCAAAGGACAATAAAAACATTACGGATGTTTTCACTATCCACCGTCTCACTGACTGGTGGGTTAATGTGTTTTGGACAGCGACCGCAGGGAAAGCAGTGCTGCAAAACACTGAGATTCATATCTTTTATGTTATTATGGGATCTTTATGTGTTGTTATGTCATTATGCATATGTAAATGAGACTATGATGGGCCACCACAGTCTCTGTAGTTAATGGGAAACACTGTGCACATCATCAAATGCACCACAAGAGGGAAGCTGGCCGCAGCCAAATCAAACATTTAAGATCTCAGTGAGCGTTCTGCAGATACTGAGCCGACACGTGCTCTCTTGTAAAAACGTCCACTGTAATCGGTAACACCGGTGCTGTCACGAGTTTATTCTCCGTTGGGAACCTTTCCACAACGTGGCATCCCTACGAGTAATAAACCATGACTTCAAAATGAAAGAGCAATCTCCTTGTTATTATAATATTTTCTATCTTTCAAACATATTTCCAGTGTGCTCCGTCTGTTAAATCCATGACCAGTATTGACAGTGCGTTTGCAGAGAGTAAACAGTAATCGCAGTTGGCACAGTCGTGGGACAAGTGTTATCGTGCTTCAGGCTGACTCATCCTACTTTGTGACTGCTAAAGCACAGCATTGGCCCCATCGTAGCTCTGTCTTCGAGAAGCATTTAATGTGGGTGGCTACACACTTTCTCTTACCTGCGCCTGCAGCAATCTTTTCTACGTTGCTGAGGAAATCAGGGAGGAGAGAGGGAATGTGTACAAGTAAATAAAATGGTTAAGGGAGTGGGGAATAAGACGGATTTAATGAATGAATGGCATCATTATTTTGTTAGTGAAAAAGCTCAGCAAAGATTACACTGCCCACGAAAGTAGCTCATTTTGAATTTGATATATTTTAGTTGCGGATTTTCACATTTACTATTTAACTTGCACTTTAAATGCTGATTCCAGTCTGATCTGTTAATTCTTCTCATTTTCTCTAACTGTAATCAGGACAGCCTCTACATGCCTGCATCACAAGCAGAGAGATTTTATAATTACTTAAGCAATTTCCTCAAGCAAATTTACTCCCATTCACTTTGGCACAGAAACATCAAAAGTGAACGCTACGTTTTGCAAAGTATCATTCATTTCTACTAAAAGTTTCACAATTCGAAAGCGATTTTAATCTCCATTCTGTATCCATTTGCACAAATTAATGTTTATAAGACTTTAAGACCCAGCTGCCAACATGCACCAACCATCAAAGCCCAAAAAAAGACGAACCAAAGGAAGGAGCACTCGTTCACTGGTTTCTGTTAAATTAAAACCAAATGATGCTTAATTGCAAATTACTTTAGGGACCGTCTTTCTCGCGAGTAGTACATTTTAATATTAACGTAGCATGTGTTTCCAGTTATCTCGAGAAACTACATGGTTTGGAACAGCACAGTAAGATAAATGAAAGTATAACGCAGTAAGGAAATTTAGAAAGTCAGTTATTTTCCATATAGACAACATGAGAGAACTTCTACTTCCAGGGGCAGTTATAAAACCTTCTTGCTTTTTATGAGCAGTTTCTATTCTTCAGGATTGAATTTACAGAAATAACTGACATTAGCACCTGAACAGAAAGTTAGCTTTCTGATGAGTTATTCATGCACAGCAAACTGAACATGCACTAATGTTGATCCTCTCAGATTTGGAGGGTGCAGGCCCGTGTTGTGGCTCCTTCAGCTCCCCTGTGTGCATGCCCGACTCTCCACGGAGCCAATCGGTGCAACACTGACAACTCATTGTCTTTCCCTAAGTCACAGTAATTCATCAGCACTTGAGGCGGCTTTGGCTGATTGCATTTTCGACAGAGCAATCTCCACTGTGTCATAGAGAATTTGGCTTTTATGGCTGGGCGGAACTTTGATGCCAAATACAGGGGACAGTGGAGGCGAACACGGGGAGTTCACCACGCTGGGTCTGATTGCAAATTGAAAATCCTTTGTGTATCTGCTCCTGTGCTTGGCTTGTGTACTTCAGAGTGTGTGTGTGTGTGAGAGAGAGTTTCAGTGTTTGCACCTCTTGAGATATGATGGAGTTTTTCCATCTGCTGCTCCCTCAAGCCTTATTTCTTTCATCTCCAGAGATATTCATAAACCATAACAAAAATAATGGACACTGTGAACTACCTTTCATCAGGCTGTCTTTTTATATCTGTGGAACACACACACAAAAAAAGGCTCTCTCCTTCATCCTTCATTTGCCATTTCTATGGCCACAAAGCAGCCACAATAGTCACTGTCCAGCCACGGCGAAGCCACCGTAACAGTTTTAATTAACACGAGAATCCCTTTGAGGCTCAACAGACGAGGGAGAAAAATGGCTCAATTTCCTAGTATTTTAAAAAATTTTGCTTTCGCTTGTGAATTGCGTAATAAGCGTGCAAACTAATGGGTAAGATGTGCAGCTTTTAAATGTCACTATGTTGCAGGGGCTCCACTCAGCCAGGGGAAATGTGCGTTTCCCAAGAATAAACGCTGGAGAGCCAGGCTGTAACTGCAAAAAGCTGATAGGGTGCAGCATTCAGGGGTAACGTCAATCCCGGGGACGATAATAATATTTATCTGTCAAATGAGGAATGGCCACGAGAAGTTTTAAAAAAAACGTAATAGCCTATGGATACTGGATCTATGAGTTTAACCTAACTCCCACTGTGCATTTTTTTTCTCCATCAGGCCTGCACCACTTCAGATTACAAGAAAAACCTTTTCTATTCAAGTGAACTTAAACGAATGTCAGTAACTCAAAACTAACAGCAGGTTGCGGGATTTCAAACCTGAACATTTTTGTCGCTTGTGTTCAAATGCAGATTTGTCAGTGTATGACCGACAGCTCTGCTCTATGGTTGATTAAATCCAATATTCCCCACTAACTGCTCATGCCGCCCGTAGTTATTCTCTCTTACTTCTTTTACAGCAAGATTTCTAGACTAAAGGCCCCGTGGATTATATAATATTAGCTGGTTTTACTCAGCGTATTGTAAATCTCCGGCTTATTGCTTCTGTGCAATGACTAATAACCTTGTGCAGTGTGCGTGTTTTTTCATTTGCAGTGATTCTGCAATCTTAAAGGGAATTTGGACAAACTAGATTATGTAAGATCTAATTTCTTCTCCGCGGCTCAGGCGTCTGCAGAGCTTCCCTCAGTCAAATGCTCACATTGGGCTCGGAGATGCTGGACTGCTCGAGTGGCCTCCGCAGAGTTGTGTGTTGTGCGGCGGCCGATCAATACTTTAAAATTCATATTTACTTCTGTCCGGGCTGTGCTAAAATCTGTACTCTGAATTGCAGTAATAAAAAGGCAAAACAGGGGCACTAGAAGACACCCCCCCCCACGCACACACACACACACACACACACACACACACACACACACACACACACACACACACACACACACACACACCATATCAGATGAGTAACAGTCATGTAGTCCAGACACTGTCAGCACTGCTGATTGAATTTCCTCATTATTGCATTATTACCCTGAAGATGGCTCTTGGCTATGTGATAGGCTGTTTGAATATGCACTTTATTAGACTAGCTAACCCCCTCCACCTCCTCTTGGTCTCCCGCGGCTCCACCCCTCGCCGCGCCTCAACCTGTCTCAGCAGTTTGGACTTAATTGGTGGAGCAAACAATAGTGGTTTTAGTAGCTGATGGTGCTGATGCAGGTTTGCTTTGTCTTCCGTCTGCGTCTGGTAATATCCCAGTGAAGTAAAGCAGATCAATCACATCAGATTGATACACCTATTGATAGGCTTACAGATCTCTAATCTTTGAATAACCCACTTTTAATCAATCTCTATAGCCTTTGCTGTAATATTCAATTTCCAGGTAGTGCGGGTACTCGGGATGGTTTGGCACACAGCTCATAATAAGTGATGCCAAGGTATCCATTATAATGCAGTGGCAAGTAAGCAGAGCTATTATGACTATGTTCATCATTTTGACTGACACCTCCAATTCACACATAGCTGACTCAGACAAAGAGGGCAACTATTTCAGATTTGACACACACCCCCTCCTTACACTTGAGTGCAACTGTTCCAGTGGAAGAAGTAATGCCGACAGGAAATTATACTTAAAGTGCAAAACTTATTTACAGTATGTAAGAGTAAGACGCTTTGTTTTTTTAATCATATAAATCTCACAGAAAGCCAGCAAAAAAATTACAATTAATTACAATTTAAGAAAATGTAGCTACAATGAAAACAGAATGAAACAATATAAACTTATTGAATAACATTTATGTTATGAAGTCGGCTGTTGATTATTGTATAGTTGGTTTGATATGTGATTTTTTTTTTTTTAAAGAAAGTTAATTTGAAAAAACAATGTGGCATGTTAACATAAGATTTTTCTTCCTCCTGCTCCTTTAATTGTATAAATGCATTGTTTTGGATTACACTGAAATTAATTAAATAAACAAAACTAAACTAAAATAGTATTTCAAGGTTAGTAGCATCCAGCTGTTAAAATACAGTAAATGTTATTCTTGTTGTTGTTCATAGGCTGCTGATTTTTCTTCTTTTTTTTTTCTTCCTCTGCTTCTTTTACTGTATTTAATTATGATGCACATATTTTTGTATGGGTACGCTCTTACCTACATTTTTATTTATACTTATTGTTGTTGCCTTGGTCTTGATACATTTCTCTTCTTGGCCGGAGGGACTGTAACGAAACCCAATTTCTCCCTGAAAATAAATATTTTGGGGAGAAATGAATGAATTATTTCTGATTTCGTTTTTTAAATGCTTTGGTAATGGATCAGTACTCGATATTAGCCAAAACTCTAAGTCCAGGTATCAGTATCAGGAAGGGAAAATAGATTCATAAATCACATCTGCATTGTAATGAAGCAGTGGAAACAAATTCTCTCATGAGCTCAGAGACCCACACATGCGTAGCCAAGTTTTAAACTTCTTAGCATAGAGCGGCAGCAGAAGAACAGAGGTGGATGCAAATGAAGGAGGTCGAGCCATTTAATACATGGTAATTAGACTCCACTGTGGCACAGAGGTTGACCTTTTCCACTGCAGCCAGGAGTTGTACCTGGACAGAACGGAGCCCTCTGTGGAAATAAAAAAAAAACGGTATTAAGTGAAGTCCAGTAAAAGGACAATAGGTTAATGCCACAACCCAGGATGAAAATATCACATCTTATCAAGCGTGCACTCTCTATTTTCTTATTTATTCCTTTCTTCATATGCAATATTTGTAATTGCATTTTAATCTCTGTGGAAAAAAAAACCCCATTGTCGATTCAATCTCTCCCTTGTTTTTTATGGGAATTTGTTTGCTGCATATATTAATAAATACAACACGTATTCTTGATTGTACAGGGCCTCTCATCCAAATGCACATGAGTCATTTTGGCGATAAAACCAATTTCAAAGCTGCTGGTGCCAATGGATTTGTCTAACAGACAACTTAGTCTGTTTGTATCACTTCTTCCCACTGTTCAAAGTGCTGAATCCATTATTATTATGTTGTGAGTGTGACTGCTGTTACCCTGCCAGCAGTTAATTCGCATTACAAATACTGGATAAGCCTTTTTTAAGTGCATTGGAAACTCACTAACTGATAAGCTCCATGAATCTTTGAATAAAACTACTCACCTCCCTTTTGACTTCCCCCCCCCTTTCCGAGGTGTGTGTGCATATATGAACTTATGTAGCCCTTGTCACCCTGCACCATCACAGAAATATATAACAAAAATCAAGAAAGCAAAAATGGAAGCAACTGACCTTTTTGCTGAAACCCTCGCATGAAGAGAGATTTATCTAATCGTAACATAGAAACAATAACTTGGCACGGCCTGTTTGTCGAGGATTGTATTTCTCCACATGTCAAAATGGTGTGCATAGCGCTTTATTATGTGCGACACCCAATAAAATGTTTGGAGGGCCTGTCTTTTTTTATAAAAAGTTGTCTAAAAGAAAGTGCTAGAGTTAAAAAAAAAAAAAAAGAAGAGGATTAAAAGGTGTGTTCATCTCCTGTGGAGTAAGCTGCGAACCTCAACATGCCTGACTAGCTCACTACCTAATGTGCCCCAGTGTTACCGCCAAGGCTGAGGAGCGTGTCATTAAAGATCCCAAATTTGTGGGGTTTCAATCTTCCTCAGAATAAGAAAAAGGGGAGTAAAGTCAGTGATTCTGTCCTCCTGCCCTTTATTAGATTTGTGAGGCTTAAACTCAAGCAACTACAGGCAAACCATAGACTGTACAGACAGATGGACAACGCGTGTCCACATCCTCTCACTGACCAGGAAGCCAAAAAAACTGCTGCATTCAAACACTGCAATCTTGTGCATATGGATCATGAGTCTGAGCAGTAGTGATCGGGGATATATATGCTCATCCTGACATTTCACAAAATCATCTAAAAATGTATTAAAACATTAAAGGCTGATTAGAACTACCTCAAATGACTGAAACCTTTTGATCCATGTCCCATCCACTAACATGGAAGAGGCAAAGTTTAAGACTTTGAGATTAAGTCACTTTGGCGCCACTTGGGCAGCAACCATGTCGTCTACGAGGCAAACACACAGTTTTAAAGCTAAACAAGGTTACGTTAGCATGAAAGATGGAGATAAATGTGTGATTGGGTTCAACCAGTGCTAACTAGCTCTACAGTGCTGCTCCTTCATTGTCATTTCTTCATAGATCGTCAACTGGTGGGAATGTGAGCTTTTCGTCTGGGACATTTAGTTTTACAGCCTCCTTCTTTTAGAATGATGCCGTATATATTGCCTCTGAATGTTTATTTTAGAGATGTTTTACAGACTTGCGTTAAGATGTAATGGCTGCAGGCCGTGCATTCAGCAAACACACTAACATTAACGTGTTGTTCTCGCCGTAACTAATGAAGTCTTCTAACATCAGTTGACATTTCAGTCGACAAAATCAACGTCTTGTTTAGGACTGAGATGCCTGCTTTTATCTGCCTTTGTCTGAAATCAAGGACGTACAGTTAAAAAAACAAATTTACCATGAATGTTAAGTGGTAAAACTGATACTTTTATCATTGTGAACCACGTTAAATATTGCATGAGGCAGACACCAGGATCCTGTTTTTATCTGAAGCCTGAAGTCTTTTCTTAAAAGAAAAGTTCAAAGACTGCAGAGAGGTTCAAAGTCTGTGTGGATAGTGAAGTATTTAGAGAAGTGATTTCTTTTAAACACTATGATAGCATCTTGAAATGAGAGACTGTGCAGCTGTGTCCTTAAACACATGTCGGTAGACAACAAATTTGAAAATCAAATGAAAATGTTCTCCCTGAGATTTCTTTTCCAGTGCTGAGTATACAGTCCTACCTTCAACTCTAAAGTCCTTATACAGAATAACTGCTGAGGCAGACATTCACTATTTTTGTGTGTGACCGATAAAAGGGAGAGAAAGACTCAAAGAGTACACTGAGGATGACAAAAAAGAGAGGGGGGGGGAAGCTGAAGAACGAGAGATGACAGGGTGAACCTAGATAAAGGTGGCATGGTTTTATACAAGGATGAAGGATGAGCAAACACAAAACAAACCCACTGACGGCTTCACAAACTGAAGCCCCACACACACACACACACACACACACACACACACACACACACACACACACACACACACACACACACACACACACACACACACACTAAGCACAGGGGTCCACAGCTGTGGACATTTATTATGGTTTGTTGAACACCAATGCTCACTGTGAATCCGACCAGATCAAACCTTCTTCAGTTCCTTGGATACAGCAGCTGATTTAGATACAAGCACACACAACTATAGTTACTGTGTGTGTGTGTGTGTGTGTGTGTGTGTGTTTAAACAGTTATATCATTGAAAAAAATACAGAATTTAACTGCTCAACAGCTGTGAGGTAAAAAAAACAGGGTCAGCAATGCTCGTAATTGTTATCCATGTTGCAAAGGGTCATGTGTTAGGGTCATGTGTTAGGAGCCTTACAAATCAGTGAAGGCTATGTTGTGACCGGAAAGGCCAGTGTATCTGTAGATGAGTTGATGCGAAAGAAAATCAGATAGAAGTGCAAGAGTGTGTGAATGTGTGTGTGTTCCGCATCCACGCGTGTGTCTTTTTGTGCTTCCATGTGCCTTACATGAGTTCATTGTGCACTTACACGTGTTCACATATGGATGGCCTTGGGTGTGTTTGTGTGTTTTATTGAAGTACGTGTGGCCGCGCATCGTGCACACGTACGTTATATGTATATTTTAAAATATTTTGTCGTTGTCTGTGCATTGGAGTCTGTGTGCTCTCATGCGTACAAGGGTATATCTGTGTGTGTGTGTGTGTGTGTGTGTGTGTGTGTGTGTGTGTGTGTGTGTGGTGTGAGGTCAGCCTTGGTGCAGTGAGGAAAGTGTGTCATGGGGGACACGATACTTCGGTCCCTCCTGACTGGTCTTTTCAGCCAAGTGACACACAAGCACCGCTGACAAATAACTGAGGAAGAATATCTTTCTCTCTCTCTCTCTCTCACTCTCGCTCCCCCTCACTCATTGACAAACTCTCTGCACACACACAGTCACTTAGTCACAAGCAGTCACTCTATATCACAGGGTTTCACACCAGTGTTTTGTGCGTACACACACACACACAAACGCATACACACACAAGCAGAAAAAAGTACACAAACACGCAGAAGTGCAAGACACAGCTCTGCAGGGTTTTTGTAGATACAGAGTCATACACAGCCAAGCACCGAATTGAATAGTCACACAAAGTCACAGTCTCAGACCTTCTCTCACACCCATGAAGATGTCCTTAATAAGAGGATATAAGGAGACATTAACAAGCAAAGTGATTCGATTGATTTAATGCTAAAGAGGCACACTAGGTCTTTAATTATCACTGCTTCCATCTGTATTTAATTATTTATCATTTAAAATGCATTAAACTGTTTACAGTAAACTTCAGTAATTGTCTGAACAGTAGAAACACCTCTGCAGGGTTGCCCACAGCTTGAGAGTTAAGTTGTGGTGTTGTGGTGTGGTGTGTGACTGATATGCATGCAAAGCCTCGTGCAGTTTAGAAGCGGTGAGGCTAGGCAATTTACAGATGCCCCCAAACGCCTCACATTGGCAGAGGCGAGAATTTACATATTGGCAGGCGTGCTCCTTAATACATTTCACAGTTTGCAAACATCTATTTTTATGAAAGCCAAGTGAAATGCTCGCACTGACGAGCCCTGCTACTTTCAAGCGCAAACACAGTCCATCCGTCCATCCATCTATACCACTTATCATTTTGAGGGTCACAGCGGGGATGCTGGAGCCAATCCCAGCTGAAATTGAACAAGGACTGACATATACAGACGAACAACAATTCACACTCTCATCTATGGACAATTTAGAGATGTTGAATGTCAGTGAACAGAATTTTTCCAAAACAGAAGAGGTGTATATTGTAAATGTTTGTCGTTCGTCTCGGTATGTCGGCCCTGAGACACTCTGTACCCGGAACGACCCTCAAATTGATGAGATAGGATAGTTAATGGATTGATGGATGGATTTATTGAACTCTTACATGTTTCTACCAACCAGTCACACATACATTTATATTTCCCTCATGTATTATTGTTTATGTGTGTGTATGTGTTACGTAGGCAGCCACATTAGTACTGAAATTGTCAATGTCCAAAGATTTAAGATCCTTGATTAAGTGAGTCATATGTGAGATTTTGCCACAGTTACCTCTGCCAAGAAAGATATGTTTTCATAGGCGTTTGTTTTGCCTTTAGCAGGATTATGACTATCAAACTACGTAACCAATCTTGGAGCAGATCTGGATAAACGGGAGGATCCAGGATATTTTCCCCTCACTTTCTTTAACATGGTAAGATAGGGTGTTAGCCTTTGTGGCGGTATGCACTATCCAAGCCTTCTTCTAGTTGTATATGATTTTAAAATAGGTTTGGCCTGTTAGTGGGATAAAACCAAGCAAGTGGAAGCCATTGGGCTCTGAGAAATTCTTTTCTGACCATGTACTTGAAACTTGGTAAACATAATACATAATTATAGTATACATAATGCATAAACATACCTATTCACACATTTTATGAACGATATGGAATTAACGAGGTGAACTACATCAGATCAAATATTATCTGCCCTCAGTCCATGTTAACCGGCTGCCCTTTGTTCTGGATGATAAGCATCCAAACATCTGACATTTTATACTCTAAACGATCAGCCTGTTCATTGGATAATAATCAATACTTTAATCACTTTTAATTAGTTGGAGCTCAAAGTACAAATGTAAAACCCATTCGATAACAACATCCTGTGTTGGGTGCAGTCATTTCTCCTTCTCTTCTTCAGTCCCAGAGAAGAAGCAAACAATAAAGACCATAAATCAAAGTGTGAACCCAAACTGCTCTAATGAGTTTGAGGCACTGTACAGATACATTCACTGGGTATACAGTAGGAGGCTTTGACTGCTGATTGCCATTCAACCTTACATGACCCGCCCTTTTGCTCTGTCTGCAAAATTACCCCCTCTTACTTTTTCCCCTCCACTCCCTGCGCGGCCCTGCACAGAGGGATGCACACCAACACACACGCCCCAAAATCCGGATCTGCGCACACAAATTTCCACAAGGCTCAAACACAGTAGCTGCACGAGCAGTTTTTGTTTGGCCGTGGTGAATGAGGCAGCCAGTGCAGCGTAGTGGCACAAATACAGTAAACACATTTCCAGCCGGGAAGGGAAGTTGTTTTGAGTCGAAGCGGGCTGTCCCCAGCTGAGCCCGCTGACTGAGAGTATTGGGCCACGGTTCTGACAGGAACAGACCCTGAGAGAGGAAAACACGACGGAGATGTGCATTTTAAGGAGGATGTTGCAGTATTTATTTGTGTCTGTGTACAAGTGGGGGGGGGGAGGGGACCAACGAAAAGTGAGAGGAAATGGCATTTTATTGTCTTAGTCTGTTTGCATTTATTTTTTTTGTTGGTATACTGTATGCATGGCATGGAGTTGCATACATACAACTTGTGCGAGTGGGCTTCTTCTGCAGCGGTGTGTAATGGTGTGTGTTCATTATGGTCTGTCTGGGAGCAGAATATATAATACACAGTAATGGTACGTCTTGAGCAAGTGCTTTAACTCTCCTTGGCGCCATTTAATGGGTTGCTTAAAAAGAGAGAATTGATTTCCTGGTTTCTGCCTCAGAGATGCTTCCACGTAACACCAAGGGCTACTTTAGCATTGCATGTTTTTCCAGTTCTCCTGTGTGTGTGTGTGTGTGTGTGTGTGTGTGTGTGTGTGTGTGTGAGGAGAGAGAGAGAGATGGAGTGCGGAGGGAGACAGAGACAGGAGTCGGGAGAGAATAAGAGCATGAGAGAGAGTGAGAGACTCTGCAGAAAGCGAGAGTTTAGTCCCTCCCCAGCTCTTTAGAGTTTCCCTGGTGAGTTGGCTGGCAGCTTGTTTGCTGGCTAGGCGGCGGCAGCAGGAGGAGCAGCAGTCGGAGGTAGAGAGATTGCGATAAGCCTCTTCAGAGACAGACAATAGACGCTATAATGCTGTTGGAATTAACGACTGGCATTCCATCATTTCTCATCTGATTAAGACCCAGTGACAATCTTCTTGCTACAGTCTCTAGTTGTCACCAGCTATGACTAATGAACTGTGATATGCTGCTCCTCTGCCTCTCTCTCCCTCTCCCTCCGCGTCTCACTCTCTCGTCACTTCACGCTCTATCGATTATTGAAATGCTCTCCGATCCCTCCCCTGCTTTACACACCCTCGCCGCGTCTCCCCTCTCCCTCTCCGCTCCCTTTCATTTGCCTGTCTCCCCTCCCGTGCCGTCCTTTATCTTGTACCATTCATTTGGATAATTTGATATTTGGAGTTGATAGGGCTCTGAATGGAGGCCCCGTGTTTTTTTTACGCACATTTGTCTCCATCTCCCGATCCCTCATTTCTCTTTCTGTTCCCCCCTTCCTCCCTTTTTCAGAGCATGCGTTAATGAAATCAGACTCCAGCCCTTCATCTGTATTAGCGGCATTTGCGGGTCTAAGAGAGACTAACAGCCTGCTAATTTTCTGCCTCAGATTCGTTAAACTGACAGACATTTGCATAATTTAGCCGGCCGCTTTCTCCTCCTCAAAGGTTGCCTGCAGACGCTTCTGTCGTTGCATGGAACTGAAAGCTGTCAACACAATGGCTTGTTTGATCAGATTTGAATATTTGTTTCGAGATTGGAGCAAGAATCATAGAAATATGTCTCAAAAATGCTATTGATTTTCAAAGGCGCCAAATTGATCCGCTTTGCAGAAAGTTAAATGTTTGATTTCTTTTCTTCAGACAAGTTCACCTAATTCTTTTTAGGTTTTTGTACCTCGCTCAAAACGTCTCACCTTCAAGGTCTGCTACAGTATTCACACACTCCCCCTCCCCCCCCCCCCTCCCCAGAAATGCACTCCTGTGTTGGGAGGTGGGAGCAGAGTTTCTTCTACCTTCTCTGTGATGCTGACAGATATGAGCGGCGGCGGCGGCGGCAGCTCGGTGGCATCTCTTTCACCGCTCCCCTTTGAGTTCAAGACTCGCACATTTCCAGTGAATAATGTACACATGCACAGTCACATGCGCAAGCCACATGAGTCTACAAAAACACACACACACACAGTTCCTCTGACTCACACACCCGTGCCTCTCGCTGTCTTATTTCTTACACATTGTGCATACAGGTGTTCCATTAACCTTGTAGGTTGACAGTGTCTCTAGGTAGCTTCATTACCTTCAGCATGATTAGCTCTAAACTAGACTGTTGCTTTGAGGTCTCTCTCTCTCTTTCACACACATACACACACGCACACAAATTCACACAAAAGCACCCCTCCTTCCCCAGCTCCGTGGCCCCGATTGTCAGAGGGCACTGGGAATTTAGTCATGCTTTTCACCATAGATAAGTGGCTGTGTGAGGGAATGAGAAGGTGTGTGTGTGTGTGTGTGTGTGTCTGTGTGTGTGAGAAACCCTCTCCCCGTCTCCATGCATTAATGAAGAGATGCGGTACCAGGTGCCCTCTGTGAGAAATCAAGACAGTGAGACAGCCCAGTAGAAGAGGAGGAAGAGGAGGAGGAGGAGGGGTCGGTAATGTGGTTTGGCATTTCCGCGGCCTCCTTTTCCTAATGGTGCCTCCGTCTCGTTGGGATTATTCAGCCGGCACAGTGTGTCACGGTCGGTAAACCGCGCTGTGCTGGAGGGAAAGGGCGTGCTGAGAGGGGACAGGGGTTGCAAGGTGGAGGTGTCAGGAGAAAGCTGGAAAATGTTCTCTAAAATGCCCGCAGGTATGCAACCTTTATCAAAGTGAAGGGGCCTGAGGGAGAGCATGAAATAGCAACCCCCACACCCCCCACCCCCCACCCCCCACCCCCAACCCATCGCTTTGTGCTCGGGGATTTGAAAGGGAACAAGGTGAAGAGGGGTGGAAAGTGTAAATCAAAGTCTGCTACATCAGGGGAAAGATGCAAAAATGCTAACAGTTAATAAATAAAATAAAATAAAGATATTTTTGTATCTATCTAGTAATTTCACAAACATCTGTCTGTCTGTCTGTATGTGGAACGCATATATCACGAAGCATTCATCTTATTGGCTTCACACTTGGCATTCCTATTGTTACATGCCCAAGGGAGTGCAGTGTCTGTAGCAGTCAGTGGGGCAGCGCGTTAACGGTCAGTCCGTGGACCAAGTGGATCATGTGTCTTCTCCTACGTCCTTGGATAAGCAACATCAGTGCTCGAGGAAGGGTTAAACCACAGATCAAAGTTATTCCATTGTTTATTTATTTCACCATATCGCACTAACAGACATTAATGAGTCACAGGTGCCAATCTCTGTCATGGTAACAGCATTTATACAATCACTTCCTCTTAAGCAATTCTCTTCAAAGTAAAAGCGCAACCCTTGCTTTATTGCTGTACTACTTTATTTTGGGCTGAGATGCAGAGCTTTTATTGTGGAAAGTTGTGAACTTGTGTCTGAGGATTGTGCCTCTTGCTTAACAGACCTCTGAAACAGTCGACATGTAATGTATGAAGAAATAACGCCAGTTAAGTAAATCATTCAAACTTGTGTAAACCACACATGTGAACAGTAATAGAGCAAATTTCGTTCCATCTCACGACTAAATTGTCACCGCAGATAAACCAGGTAGGATGAAAGCAAAGTTTTCTAACTTCACTCTGCACTACACACTGTTCATAGAAAGCTCTGCACACAACGTCCAGCACACAGACAATAAAAAGTATAATGTAGAACTGTTTGAGGACTCACCACTGACAAGGAATATTGCTGAAGTAGCTCTGGAGTATAAACACAGGAAAAGAGAACAGCCCATTCAAAAAATTCATGTTAACGACGGGCACTGTTCTAGTTATAATAATTATACATTACTTGTCTTTACAATCCAGATGTTTCCATCACTGCTCCTTCTCGCCCTCTGAATTCAGCTTTACAGGACAATTAAAAAATGGCTGAGAAGAAAGCACTTTGCCCTACTTGAATGTTCTGGAGGGACTACTTGAGAAAGTGTTCCACACTCCTCTGATGAAAAATGTCTGCAGAAATGTATAAAACTGCTCTCCCTCCCGAGGGCGGTTTGGCATTTTTGTTTTACTGATGTCGCCGCCAGCCCTGCTTTTACAATACCTGTAAGTTATTGCTCTGCTGTGAAGCCCCCACCCTCAACAGTTCCTTTCCTCCCCTTGTCTCATCCCTCTTTGTTTCCTTAACTTTCCTTCTGTGGACCTCCCACAAACACATCACATATGTCTTCTAGGCGCCTTAACGTTTAGTCGCATACATCCACACGAGCAGCTGCGGGTGTATCCTTTATGGGTAAATACGTTTTTCCATGCTGCTGCTGTCATAGCTCACATCTCAGTCCATCCCTACATGGTGTATGAATTCATAGGGGCCAGATGTTTTTTTTCCTCCTCCCGCTGTACACAAACATGCTTCATCCCTTCCATTTCTGGCTGATCTGCTTTTCCGCCGCTCCCACAGAACCTGGGGCTGACCCTAACAGCATATCAAATTCTACATTTCACGGCTTTTTTTTTTTTTTACTGACACTGCTGAGTGCTGGGAATATTATCCGCACATTTATTCCTTCTCCGGGTGAAGGTTTCTCTCTAAACCTGCTCTCGACATCCACGGCCGTGTTTGTCGCCACCAGAGGTCAGGAGGCCGAGGCACTGTCCCTATTTGCGTTGCATGGGTTCCATTAGCATCGATTCCTCATTCTATGTAAAAAAAAAAACGCAGTTAATACTAGGCGAGCGGCAAGGCTTGTTTTATTTATGAACATGTGCCCGTAGAGACATCCATTATCTTCAGTGGTTACAAAGCCCTAGTGTAGGAGCTGGTAGGGGAGTGTTCCACAGAATCCCAAACTGTTTCCACCGTGAGCCCATCTGATTTAATCAAACTTCTAAATACAGGACCCAGGGGCGAGGCGGATTACACCGGAACTATAGCATGCCTCATTTTTTTTTTATATCCGTGGAGTATGAAAAAGCCTGGTTCAAACACTTCAGATCTCGCATTGGAAATGAGAAGCGGCTGCTTTAAAAGGCTGCTTATAAGGGGAGCATTGACAGATCCTGTGCTGTCCGTGGCAATTCCTTTGATGCCAATCACAAGATAAGCCGTTGCTCATTTGATGCCGATGAAACGGTGGCGAGGGGTTCGTCGTGGCTGTGTGTCATGGGGTTTGTCACAGGCAAAGGACTTAACACAAATCATTAGACCAACATGTCATTAAAATGTGTGGTGTGATATTCGAGCTACATAAAAAAACCCATTCTTTTTCAAGAAGACAGAGACGCAGCGAGTGTGAGACGCCTCATCTGCATCAGTGGTGATGTGCCGCTCTTTGTGGTCAGCTAATTAAGATTAAATTGAGTGGATTGATTGCAGCGGGGTGTGTGCGGCATGTGGTTTGGCCTGTCAACACTGCTGTCGGAGAAGTAAGACTGTGGCAACAAGGGAGAGATGAGAGCGGCCTTGGTCTCGTCAGCCCGAGGACAACTCGTCAGCTGTTTGCACTGTAGTCAGGCACAGATCCTGCGTTTACATTAATTACATTCAGTCGTATGTGCAATCCAGAGCGTGGGCTTCACAAACCTCATTAATGTTTGTGACAGGGGAAAGAATCAACGCAGTGTTAGCACCATTTAATGTGAAATAATTCAATTTGAAAAAGGAAAACACAGTTGGAGGCATAAGCGATGTATGAAACGTGTGGATGATTGAAAGATACAGGGTGTTGCAGGCTGCAGAAAGTCGCAGATGTGGAATCAAGTTGAGGACGTGAGAACTTTTATGTGGAAGCCTTTATGAGCACTACAGCCAATGACCCGTCCAAATCTGCTTAATGCAACTAGAGATGTTTCCGTACTGATACCAGCATCGGAAAGGCCTCCGAAGCTCAGGCATCAGCAGGTACGGAAACCTATGTACTGATCTGATACCACGTCTTTTAAGTATATTAGGTTCATGCAGATAAAACCGAGATTTTCTGTTACCTCTTCTTTGCTTCTCCAGAAAAGCTGTTGCACTGCACTGCAACTGGCAGGTACTGTTTTTAGAGCAGCAAAGAAGAAGTGATTTGTAGTTTGCACAATAGAGAAGTCTCACAAGTAGACTTCAGTTTGCAGGGGTTAGCATTTAAAACACTAGCCATCTCAAAACTGTGATACACTTTCACTGTTCTATTTTAATCTCAAAGGTCTTTTGTTTTGATAAACACTTACACAGCTATTTAGAAGAAGTAATTGTTGTATTTTCCTAGATTTATTTTTGTATTTATCCAGTTATGACTGTCAAAGTAGATGTAGCAGCTATTGTCCAAGAAAAAAGACTTTTCCCTGTGATTCAATCAAAAAAGGATCTATCGTCCAAGATGTGTTTTGTGGTTATTATTAATACTTAAACGCAAATCAAAACATGGCCTACTCTCGTCTTTGTCTATAACCCACCAAACAAATTTAACAGGTAAAAAAAGAATAGAGAAACCACACCCCTTTTCTAGATATAATAATAATATCTGCACCCTAAATAAATACTTACAGAAATGGGCTAAATATTAACTTTGGCTCCTACTCTAGATAATAATAATAAAATAAGTTCTATACCATGCCACAATGATAGCAATCATAACTTCTATACAGAGTTAGTACCATTCATTAGTTAGGAGCATTATTTTTTCACTGGTATTGGATCGGTAATCGGTATCAGCCGATAGTCATGCATCAGTCCCTCGAGACACATCTTTACCCTCAGTTAGCATTGTGCCACTGGACTCTGCATTTGCTATGTTTAGGTTTTGCGATGTCGCTTATCTAAGCGGCCAGATAACAGTAGATTAGCTGACACCTGTTGCAGCACATCCTTGACTCAAGCCTACTTTTGCATGAACCCATAAAGATACAAAACACGTCAGAGCAGTTATATATATATGCTCTGATTATTTGTGAAACTAAAATCTCTGGTAAATAACCCCACAGTCATTTTCATATAAATTTTCAAGGATTCTTAAAAGAAGGATTTGGATTTTCTAGCTGGTAGTGGTGATAAAGAGCATTTATCCAAGGAGGCTGATGTGTTGTGTTTGTGTTGGGTTTATCCTGCAAGTTAGTAACACATCCAGCCTTTCTCATTAGTTTCCATCAACTGTGAAACTGTACTTAGTCACGTCCGGGGGTTTGCATTTCAGACCCTGTGCATTTTAGCTCACGACAGTAACGTAGCATTTCGTCTCCGAGACGCCGTTTCTCCAGACGGTCATTACTCATTTCATTGTCACTTCCGCAAATTGTATTTCGGCAAAAATTCTGAAGACACTGTGAGAGCTGTCAAATGTTAAAAAGAGTCTGTGATTATTAGTAAAAGGATGCTTCATCTGTCTGAATCTTGCAGCCTACCTAGAATCGACGCACAGTTTGACAGTTGTCCAGTTATGTATTGACGCTTTATGTCACCGTGTCTCCTCTAAGGCTCGGCCGCCTCCATTAAGCTCATACATTTATCTCCATTTGCCCATCTATCAGTCTCGCTTTACTGTAACCCATCCAGCTGCACTGACTGTCCAAAGCAGATGAGACGCCCCATTACTTATTTAGCACCACTTTAAAGGGGTACCCGAGTCAATTGAGAAGCCGCGCTCGTTTACGGTAACAACATTTGCCGATCGGGCCTCAAACACAGCCGGCGAAGATGAAATTGAGCGCGTAGGGATCAAGTCAATAAAGGACATAGTGGATGATGTGCCCTGTGGTCAGATAGTTAAGTGAAGGTCAACCTGCCCGGGCGCTGTGTAATCTGGTGGCTCTGCGGAACGGTGACAGGCGAGACGGGTTCGTAAGGCCAAGGTGGAAAAGTTGCCCTGCCTTCAATATCCCTTTAATCGATGTGACCAGGAGAGAAGAGTGATAGTTTTTACTTCTGTAATGGAATTTTTTTTTTTGCCCTCTGGTATTATAGTGGATCCTTGTTTTGAGGGGGGGGGGGGGGGGGGGGGGGGGGCAGGATTTGATGCATTGAGAACTCATGAGAAAGGACACATGATAAGGGGGCGGGAGGACACGCTCTTCATCCGGCTGTGGCTTTTTCTCCAGCGTGGACACTTTACCCAACCTAATCATGATTCCCCTCCTTTATCTGAGTGCAGACCAACTGTCCAGGCCTATACATCACAGTCCCTCTGCATACACACACACACAGTCTCCCCTCTCCCTGTCCTCTCTCTCGCTTCTTCCTCGCTATATATTGCCGTGTATCACTCACCGACACTCTGGCAACATATTAAAAAGAGGGATAGTGGCTGCTCTCTGTTATTGCCAGGAAAGTGATTTACCGTGGGGCCACATTCCCACCATATTGATTAAAGAACATGTGTGCGTGTGTGCGTGCGTGTTTCACCTTGCATCTCGCCGGGCTTTCTCATTTTCCCTCTCTGTCATTGCCTCTCCTCCTCCTCCTCCTCCTCCTCCTCCTCCTCCTCTTCTTGCTTCTCCTTCTCTCCTTTCCTTCCTCCCCGACTTTTATCTCTCACTTCACTTCCGCTATCTTTGATGTTGCCAAACTCCTCCGTCTCTCTCTCTCTCTCTCTCTCTCTCTCTCTCTCTCCCTCTCTCTCTCGTACGTTGGTTCCAGATTCATGTGCCTGATTGTGTGTGAGTGAGTGTACAGCTGAGGCACGGGGAAGGAAGGGAGGGAGGTAGGAATGGAGGGAGGGAGCGAGGGACGGAGGGAGGGAGCGAGGGAAGATGAGAGTGAAAATAAGAGAGACAAAGAGAGGGCAAGGAAGAAAAACCTTTCCCACTGTAATTCTATCTTCTGTAGCCGAGGCACAATTTATTCATTCAAATGATCACAAGCATAAAAATAGCCGAATACAGGTACTATAGGTTTGAGGCATGTTTAAAATTCTTCCTGAGCCGTACTCCACTACTCCCTTGTATTCCCCCAGCTTTGATGAATGGATGAACATCGAACTTTAGTTTAAGATTATTGTCACTATCAGTTAATCAATGGATTCTCATTTGATCAATTGATTGATGAACTCTGCAAAACTGACCAACGTCCCAAACAAGGGTAACAAATCCTTTCTGAGATGATCACATTTGAAGTTTTCAGTGAACTCAACTCAACAACTTGGTTTGCCATACATTTTTTTTTTAGGTCCAATGTATTTTCTCCTCTCGCAGCAAACTTGACATAATGGCTGACGTTTCAACAATACAGTCACGATGAAAAACTCTGTCGGGTTGTGTGGTTTGGAGATCACTGATGCAGCTGTGCGGCTCTAACACAGAATGGCTGACACTTGACAATTGTAAGCTCCACTCCACACAGAACAGTTCCTGGACACAGCCGCGGAATTTTGGGTGCCTTTTTCATATTGATAGCAGAGCTGCAGTTCTCCAGCAGATCCTGGCAGCGCTCGCTGAGTTTGGCTGCATGAAAGGTGCTCTTTTGTTTTTTTTTCTTTAATAAAAGTTAAAGGCATGTAAAACGATAACGCTGCTGCACAGAGTCCTGCACGGGTCCATTTTTGCAAACCCACACCCACATAGCTCCAAACTGGACCCAACCTGTTACCCACTATTGTCGGCAAGTCAAATCCAGACCTGTTAATATGTGACCTGCAACCTGATCCATCACTGGTTAAAGACACATACTACATACACAGCCACTGCCATACACAGCCATTTTGATGAAGTTGCTGGTTTGCTGTCAGAAGTGACGATTCCTTGAGCATGAGTGACGTGTTGGGTGGTGTCACAGGCTTTCACAATAAAATCAACTTGTGGCTGATGAGGCTTCATACAAGCTGATCTAGATGTTAAAATACTGCACACAGAATTTAAATTTCTGAATTCTCCCCCCAAAAAACTAAAATTTAAATATATTTTATACCCATAATATAATTTTTAACATGCCAACTTCAGCATGTTAGCATAAACAGCATAAACAGCATAAACAACTTTAATGATTTATTGCTCAGCAAAATCGTTTTCTGTTTTCGTTCTAGTGAACTGATGTAAGACATTTGACTCCATTTATATAACACTGCTTTCACAGTTGCTCTAGCTCCATGCTCATGAATGCTAATCCGAAGAATTACTTTCAGATATAATTACACATAATTGCATAACGTTGAATAAGTACCTTTCTGCCCACTTTTGACTTTTGACTTTTGTCTCTTGTGTTTTTTTTCTCTGTCGTTATGTCACTTTTTTTTGGGGGGGGGGGGGGACTAATTAAGTAGAAGGTGCATTTTCACAAATGCCATTTCAGTCACAGCAACTATTATATAAACTTCCCATCCCTGACAGAGACGGCTGTTCACTAAATCTGAGCAGTGTCCGACCTTCATCCAACTATAGGTGGGAGGAGGGTCGCAAATCCCTGCAGGATGACGCACATCGACCCATTCAGATTTAATACACTCTGTCAGTGTGACAGGGGTATAAAACTATACTGTGGCAGAACACATTCCCCCAGTCGGTGCCTCTCCTACAATTCAATGCACACCTCGTTCTCCTTATCATTACCTCTCTTTCCCTTTGTTTTTTTTTTGCTCTTTTTGGTCATTTCAGTGGCCTCTCTATTTGTTCATTCCACTTGCCTCGGCCGTCTCCCGGGCCATTAATCTATACCACTCACACCGCTCCTGTGGGCCAGGCCCGGGCCGCGGCGCCATTCACCGTGCGCTCTGAAAGGCCACTGTGTTCATACAGATATGAAACGACAGAGAGAGACAGAGACAGAGAATGGCTTTTAGA
Organism: Hippoglossus hippoglossus; assembly: GCF_009819705.1. Lineage (NCBI taxonomy): Eukaryota > Metazoa > Chordata > Actinopteri > Pleuronectiformes > Pleuronectidae > Hippoglossus > Hippoglossus hippoglossus. The sequence goes on from NC_047174.1 coordinate 14,012,169, forward strand.
GAGAGAGCACCCAGAGTCATGAGATAAGTGGAGAAAGAGAGAGAGAGAGGGATATGCCGAGATGGGGGAAAATACACTCGCCCGCCCTCCTTCACTTCTCGTGTCGACCGGGGCAGAAGTGATAGACTTGTGTATTTTGGAGAGTAGGATGATGTTGCCTGGAACAACTGCACCGAGGTTACCGTGGCATCTGCCCTTTTGAAAAGGTTGAGATTTGAGGAGATTAATATGCCGTTGGATCACACTGGGGGGGGGGGGGGGGGATTCTGGCTCGCCCGTCGCTGGCCTGGACATGCAGCAGCCGTCAGTGGTGACAGGGGACTCCAGCAGATGGCCTGGCTTAATCAGGGAGACGGCACTGTTCTGGGTGGATCTTTGTGTGTGGGCACACGTTAGGGACCGTGTTTATGTGACTTGGAGAGGGGCAATGTTCGGATGTGTACTCCATTAATGCATGTGCACTGATACTTGTGTGTCCGCAGCTTTGAAGGAAAAAGCGATGAATTCATGCAGCCTGACTCGAGGCTCCGTCATTAACCATGGTAGGAGGAACTGACGGAGTTGGGGAATTTGGCGTGCGGGAAAATGTGAACTCAGTCTTGCCTCAACGTTAACGTAATTGACAATCAAAGAAAGAAACATCAGCTTTTGATTTAATAGATATTCCCATTGCGCAAGTCATTTTGACTTAAATCTATAAAAGGTCCCGTTCATGCAGCTACACAAACAACTCGCTAATATTCCGATGCATGTATTCACATTTTTTTTAGCAAAGTGATTACATCCATTTTAGACACCATCAGTCAGGGGGAAGACATAAGAACTCATTAACAGTCAGTAACTTTGAAAACAAATGAATTTGTGTGTAATTACATGCATGATGAATCAGCGTTATTATCTTTTTGAAATTGGGGTTCTACAAGTGTCAGTGTGCTCATCCGTTATCAGCTCTCGGTTTACTGTGGATATTCAGATGGAGGGCTGACTAGATGTTTGCTTTCCTTTCCCCCATCTCACAGTTCAACATGTTCTCATTAGGGAGCCGAGCAGCACAGCCGGGCTGTTACTGTTGTCTAGGATGTCACTTGGGGGGGGGGGGGAAGCAAAGGCAGTGTTTGGGAGCAGACCATCCCTCACCCACGGGATCTGGGACCTATTTCCCCACGCTTGCACAGACTCAGGCTGCTGCTTAGGTGTTCCAGAGCAAGGCGTTAAATCACCGGCTGGCCTCGAACTCGGATGGGGCCAAGCAAGGAGCGAAATTTGCGGTAGCGAGAATTCCCTGCGACTGAGGGAGGTTGTAGTTCAGTATATCTCGTTCAGTGGCTCAGTGACAGTAGCTGTTGAAGGCAAGAAAGTGTTATTTGTTCACTTTACTGCTCCCCCCCACCACCACCGTCTGGGGATCTGAACCAGTGAGCTTTCCAGTCATGAGCGTGCTTTCTTTACCGCTGTCCCCGCTGTCAGGAACTAAAGCTTAAACTTCTAACAAGGGAAATTTTGGCTGTATTTCCTCTTCATTTCCTCTGAAATGCCAACTTAACTGGAACATTTAATAGAGCCATTTAATAGTTTCTGCTGAGAAATGTGGGGTCTCGGGTGGCGGTGGGATTTCAGTCTTTGTTAAATTGCCTTACACTGTTATGTTCTTGAATGTGAGCGCTTCAGATGAATGCTCTCTGTAAAAATCATTTATATTTTCATATAATATACTTTATTCAGTCTGTGGATGGAAAATCTCTTCGTGCCCTCTGGTTGGGGTGCAAGGGTCTCTTAAGAAGGGAGGGGTTAAATATCTTGCTCAAGGAGTCTTGGCACACCAGGGGATCAAACCTGAAGCCCTCCGGTTGGACGGTGACCTCTGTAACCGCGTGGCCAATGCAGTCGTCAACAATGTGCGCGGATGTAAGGGAGGTAGGACCTAAACGTAGAGCCTTTGTTGCTTTGCGGGGGGTCAAGATACAATCCAGCCCCGGAGCATCTCTATGGTAATGACTGAGAGAGAAAAATCGAAGCGGCGCAGGGTATCTCCATGGAGATGGAGGTGATGTCATGATCCCTGCTGCAGGCGAACTCTCTGTAGCTTCGGATGCAGCCTCAGACGGAACCACATGCCCTGGTAGCGTTTTACAGGCTGGTCTGCTCGCAAAAAACGTCGCCGCTGTAAATCACATTCGCTAGATTCGCTCCTCTTCCGCTCCTCCACATTGTCTCCTGTCTTTCGCCCATGTTCATTTCTCCCGGTCTCTTTTTCACTCGCTCATCGCCGCTCTGTCTCTCTTATTGACGTCTGCATCTCTTGATCTCTCCTCCAGCTTGGCCATGCACTCAAAGCCGGTGGTGTTGAAAAAGATGGATGCTCACTGCCCTCTGTAATCTCCGCAGCAGCCATTTAGATAATTAAGTCACTATTCTTGCACTTGCCTAGTGTCCCGCTAGCAAAGCCGAGCTGCACACGCTGCAGTAATGTAGGAGCCCATACGTTGAGTCTGTGTGTGTGTGTGTGCGTGTGCGTGTGTGCGTGCGCGTGTGTGTGCAGCATCAGCAGCAGCAAGGAGAACTGTTTGTTTTGATGCTGTTGTTGGTTTTGTTGAGAGAACAGAGAAATTTGCAAAAGGATGCAACGGAGAGAGAAGGCGACAGCTGGCATGGGCCACAGAGAATACACACACACACACACACGTGAACACAGGCAGAAACACACTGCAAGATTGGCGTCTGGAAATCTGACGCTCCCACACCCACTAGAAAGAGCACGTGGAAGGGCTGGATGGGAAAGTGTGCACACTAGCCCCAGGGCTTTTCTCCAGCTTCATGTCTTGCCGTCTTGATAATGTGGTGTTTTGTTGAAAGTCAGTGTTTTAATTAACTCAGCAGCGGCGTGCGGTGTGCAGCGGTGGAGGTAGCGGTGCCACTGTTCCTCAGGCTAATCACTTGCCCGGGAAACTGACAACCAAACACTGGCGGGGTGTTGCTAAATCGGTCACGGAAATATTTCAACACGCCGTGGTCATTTCTGTCTGCACGGGGTCCCAGCGCGAGAGCCGTGCATATTTTGTACGGAAAAATGACGGTGGGCACGTGCTGTTTTCATCATGCAAAAGCAAAACCACAGCCTGTGTGTTCAAACTACAATCTACAGGCGTCTTGGAAACCCTTGCATCATGCATTAACGCAAAAACACACATGCAGTAAGCGCGCGCACACATAACCTGCTATTTCCCAGATTTGAAGAAAGTTTGACCTATTAATGCTAAAAGAATTGTGCTGATGCACACTGAGGAGAAGTTTGCTGTCAGTGGTGCAGGTAGATGCAATATTTCTTAATCCTACGAAAAAATAACCCTCTGCCTCCCGTTTCTTTTCATTCCTCTTCCCTCTGTATACCTATTGTGCCTCATCCTGTCTTTTTCCGCTTTGAATGGGTTGACCTTTGCTTGCATGCTTTATCAAAGAGGAGATGATCGGGACGTGTATGTCTGCGGCAGAATGTGTGCATGTCACCCACCAGTGTTTCATCCATCAAGGTGTCAGATTAATGTACAAAGTGCCATCTCTCACTATCATCGCCTCTGCGACCTGGGTGGAAATCCTAATGGGCAGACAAGATTAGGGCTGGATTCAGATTAGTTGTAGATCTGCTCGGAGTGACTGGTGATTATCCCGCGGTTCAGGTATATTTGCGCGTCAAATGCTTCCCGGTTGTCCTGTAAAAGTAGCTGCTTAATTAAAACCAGCCTATATGCCAAAACAGAAGCTATTTCTGGGTCCGGAGCTGCAGTGTTGAGACATTTCACGTGTTATGATGCACCGCTGATGACACTGTGTCCTCGGATTCTACTCAGGCTGCTAATGAGACATACGAATTGTAGCTAAGTGCTGATTCCCTTCAAACAGCGGGGATTAATTGGTCCCATTATTGCTAAGAATTAGCTCCAACAATGGGTTTGTTGGTTTCCATGCAACTAGGATTCTGCATCCATCTTTGCCTCCCTGAACATCACACTACTTTCTTTCTCACTGCAACCCCCCCCCCCCCCACACACACACACACCTCAAACCCTTTCCCCGCTCATGAGACAGACACAGTAACTCCTGTCTTTTGCAGTCTTTGCTTCTCCCTGTAGCTTCCCCTCTGTTGTTTGTGTGTGTGTGTGTGTGTGTTTTTTTCCTTCCTCTGGAACATCAATTAGGATTTCCTCTATATCATGCCTTAAAGAGAGAGAGCTAAAAATACCCAGGAAACCCAGGTTCATTCCTGGCAGATCGGTTTGCTTAATCAATCAATACGTTACAAAAGTGAAAAAAACACATTCCTGTGTCTTTGGAAAGGAAGATCTCAAACGCCCGGGCCACACTAAGTGCGTGTGCAGCGCGTGATGCCTGCGTCACTGATCTGCTGTGTCTGTCGTTCACACAGGGAGTGTTCTCCTGTTTCCTCTAATAAAAGTAGCACTAAATGCCAGCTATCTAAGGTATGAGGCTGTTCATATTCTGGTCCTGCAACAATCACAATACAAATCTTGTTGAAAGCAATAAATGGATTCAATCCAGAGAACAGCGGGCGTGCTTTTACTTTAAAACAGCTACAGGAAGTGTGAAACATTCATGATTTTGACATATTCCACAGATAAGCTGTGTCTCAATTCAGAGGCTGCATTTGAAGACCGATTGTGTCATGGCGGCGCGACAACACTGTCCCATTTCGAAGGGTCTTACAAATGTGTTCCACACCTGAAGACCCACGGCTCATGCGGACAGTGTGGCTGCTCCAACCCGATAACCCGATGACTGCCTAAATGAAAAGCAAGACGTTCAGTGACGCATCCAGTGTGGCGCAAGCGTTAGTAGAGAAAGTTTTAATTCTGTGTAGTTAAGTAAAGTTTAGAAAGTTATATTGTGCTTGCACATTGCTTAATTGCTGTCGACTCTCTTGCTCCTGCAGATGCACATGTTTATGTATGCTCTACCTGTATGTATGGCCATTGTACGCGCACCATCCAAATTGAGACGCTGTCTTCATCATCTGGTGTGTAGCTGAGGAGGAGAATTTAAAAAGCCACAGTCTCAGGCTGGCGTTGCTCCGGGCTATTCCTGTACCAACAGTCTCTCCCATTATTTAAATATCTGGATGAATACCTCTGTTGTCCTGGAGGAACTGTCAGCACATTTACTAGTGTGCATCTGTATTGCTGCATATGCACCGTGCGTGTGCGAGCAAGCATGTGCACCTGTGACTGCCGCAGTGTGTGTGTATTAGAGGTTATCTATGTGCACGTCCCACAGGGGCCTCTCATTTACAGCAATATCTTGTCCTGGTAAAGTTACAGCATAGCTCTTCTCCCCGGCCCTCGCTTGTACCATGCAACTTGCTGATGGACGAATTGATCATTAGCACAGACCCATGAGTATAGCGGGGGATTGCCTGCGTGCGTGCGTGTGTGCGTGTGCGTGTGTGTGTGTGTGTGTCAGAGAAGTGAAAGCTGGGCTGTCACTGGGTCAATATAAGTAAACTCTACTACAAATTGGAAATGGAGCCCTTCCTCTTGGGGAGTATCTGTCACGGGTGGAATAGCAGGAGCTTTTAAACGCACAGCAGAATGTGCCAGCAGAGCAAACATCACACCCCCGAACAGAACCATGACACACAACTCCTGGTCCCACCCCAGCCCTGATCCCATCCTTAACACCCTTCCCTCTATTTCAGGCTACATAGCCGACACACACACACGTTACCGCTGTTATGTCTCATTTGCTCACTCGTTCACACCAGCTCGCTGTCTCTCCATCGCTGCCACGTCCTGTCCATCTGTTCCGCTCCCTCTTTCCTCGCGTCTCTCTGCAGCTCCCCGCGTATTCCCACATGGCTTTGTTAACACTGCTCTGTCACACACACCCGACATGCTGCGTGCCGCCTCTGAGTGACAGATGCTGTTCTTTACAGTGTGCGTCTCACATTCCCACCTGCCAGAGAACTTTTTATTTGGGCTAATGACTCCTAACCGCGGTGTCAGATGGGAAAGTTAAGTTATCGGAGACTCCTGATGTGCGCCCCATATGGGAGCGAACCACGCATGGCATCTCCATGGTGATGGCACTGCTGTCATTAGTGTGTCAGCTACAATTGACCTCGTAGCACATGCAGACACTGGCACGCACACACACACACACACACACACACACACACACACGCACGTAATCCTCTCCTCCTGCTGCTTAACTGAACCTCTCTCTCCCTCACGTACGTGCACACCCACAACATCTCACTTTTCTGTCTCGGGTGTTCTTGCATTCGGAACATTCTGGCACATCAGCAGCGACAGAACAGCCGCTTTTTGAAAGGGGGGGTCAAAAAAAACAAAACCCGCCCCTCTCGCGCTTTCCTCCGCCGCGGCCGACTGCTTTTAGACTCATGACGTGACTGACAGCACAATGGAGATGCCAGTCAGCCCATCACTCAGCTCATTAGGTTTGATTGCTGACATCGTATTTCTCACTCTCGTGTGCGTGCTGGAGTCTTTTTGTTAGCATCGGGGCTTCCAGAGGATTAGCGATTTTAATCATTTGTTTAGATTTTCATCTCTCTCTGGGAAGCATTCTCCGTAATCAGCTGTTATTTTAAGTGGGAGTCAGAAAATAGCATTTGGTGTGGGAAAGTCATACCTTCAGGTGAGATTATTAACATGCTGACAGGATTGCGGGAGCTGAAGAGCCTCATTAATCGCTGTAGGGTATGACTGAAATGCTGTCATTAGTTTCTTATAAAACGGGAAGGGCTCTTTTTTTTATAGGCTGGCTTAATATATGCAAGCCTTGCAGCAAAGGTTATCATCTCTCCTCTGAAAGACCATTGTCTCGTCCGCCGCTGACAGTGACTTCATTGGATGTGAAAGAAAATGGGCAAATCTTTATTGGCACCCTCTCCCTGGAGCGCCAGCAGTGCCGAGCAAAGTGTCATTGGAGATGTGATGTATTTAAGTGTTTATCTGGTCTGGCAGAGTCCACAGGTGTCTCGGGTGTGGGTTTCCACGGGCGCCTCATAGCGAGATTTCTTTTATCACATCCTCGCACTTTCCCCCTGACAAACACACAACACACTCTCCGCCTCAAGGTGAAATGAGATCATATGCCAACACGTGCACACACACACACACACTCACACAACTCTAAAGGAGTTGCAGATATGTTAGTGTTTGTAATTAGTCTCTGCAATCCACGTGTTTACAAAGGACCATAAATGTAGTGGGATTTGAGTCGATGACACCCGCTCTGCAGGGATCTGTTGCTCGCCTCGGGTTACGCAGCACACGCTGACATGCATAGTGGAAAAAGGATGACAGGAATTCACTCTGAGGATTGTGCGCATATTGAAATGTAGTACCAAGATTGTAAAAATGCCACTCGGGTAAGTAAGTGATAGAATTTGAACCATGGTGATGTGAGAGGCTCCTCTGCAGAACAACAACATTAGTCATATGCATACACTTACTTACAACAACCCACATTTATATTTAGTATGAAATGAAGGGAGATGTACCGCGACGTGTGGTTTGGAGATGTAAGATTTTGCTGTCTTTTTAAATATCTTGGCGTGTTTCAGGCCCTTGTGGGTAGTGGTGTAAATCAAAGAGCTTAACTGCATTCATTAAATATTTCATATAGTGGGAGTATTCAAAGTTCAAAGGCCACTTAATCTGCAAAGCATCTTAGTTTGGGACTTGTTTTTTTTAATTAAACCCAACTTTTCTTGTGAATAAACCAATCTACTGACACATCCAGGAAACAGGGGTGTGTTTATTTAAAGAATTGGCTCAGAACATGGAGGGTGACTCACTTCCACAAGTTGTACATCATACCATTTCATTCCCTTCACAATATTCTATTTCCAGTTTCATGATGTTAGAAGATACATGTTCTTACACAGTGTAGCACGGTCAACAGCTTGTTTTCGTCCAAAAAGAGCAGATTTCTCTAGGTTTTACTGGCACCACGCTGCTCCTAAAGCTATTCACACATATTACCTGGCACAAGAGACACTAAAGCCCGCACAGCACCATCACCCATGTAGGGATAAAACTATATTTGCTTTTATTCTAGCGCTTAAATAATAGACAATAGCAAATGTACCCAATAACCCTTTCATAGTCCACAAAGATCCATTCTACATAGATACAAAGATATATGTATATTATGGTGGCGGAGATGTCTCGCACGAGCGCAAACTGAAAACGCAAAAGTGACGACACGACCGCAAAAGCCACACGGCATAAACACAACCACACCTGAAGTGAGCAGCTACATTCTATAGTCCAGTCATGGATGTATGAGTCAAGTGAAAACCAGGACAAATCAGTCACTGCCTAAAATGTGATGCTTGTCTCTTTGAGGACTTACGGTACAGTAGCTTGGAGCAACCAAAATGGAAGAACACCCCTGTACTGTAACACTTCAAATAGAAGGGCATCACATTTTCGGCGGTGACCGGTTTGTCCTGTTTTTTTTTACAAACGACGGCTCACTTGACCGCTGTAAGTAACTCTGCTTTTTATATTGTTATCATCCATTGTCACTCACTTTTGATGTGGTTGTGTTTCAGATATGTGGCTTTCGAAATTTGTGTCTTTTCCATTGATGCATTTGTGTGATACATCTCTGCCACTGTCGTATATAAACTGTTGGATGAACTGATTTATTATCAGAACATTACAAATTGAAATGGCACAAAGCCCAACAGTCCCCTTAAATTCATTTAACCTGCACCAAATTTCTCACACTCCTAGATCAGTTCCCCAAATGTGCCTGATTGATTTTTTTTTTTTAATCGAGATCCACAAATACATTTTAATAAGTGGTTTTGTGGAAATCTGTTCACTTTTTTCTCCTCTTTGGAGGTAGTGATAACTAAATATAATATTAAGAGAATAATAAGAATAATATAAAAGAAGCCTTTCCCAAGGTATTTGTATAACCTTTATAGATTAATTAATTTGCTCTCCTATGACTTTATCCACCTATTCCTTTATTAGAAATAAGAAAGACTGCTAAAAAAGAGAGGGCAAAGATGAATTAAAACGTATTATTTTCTTTCATGACACATGCCCTTGACCTCTACCCATGAAACCCTGTATTCAAAACATATCCTGTGGAAATATCACATGCTTAACTTTATACTGCCGCCACACTGAAGGTTACTCCACAACGCTCTCTTGTGTGGCCGCTCGTAAATATTCTTCTGCATGATCTAATGGATTTGTTTTCCAGTGTGTCCTTGTTCCTGAGGATTTACAAGGAAGGCTAAAAAAAACGAGTCTGTTTTTGCAGTAAATCACAAAACTGTCTAAACTTGGAAGCGCAGTGGTGGTGACAGGTACTTGCTTGACATCTGAAGAGGATTGATAAAAATAAATTGTCGAGAACTGTGAATTGGAATGTTCTCTGCCCCAAATTCTAACATTACTGAAGATAATGTTCTTTTATTTATTTATTTTTCTCTTCCTGTTTTTTCAAGGATTTTCTGGCTGCTCTCTTATTTCTCAGGTGTAGGGTGAGGTGAGGTTGTGTGGGGCCCTGGAGATAAGAAAATATTTCTTGGCGCTTACTCTGCCATTGTTCCAATGAACTATGGAATATTTTTAGAGATAATACCGGCTTATTCTGTTGGAAAATGTGAGGTTATTAAAAAGGGGGGTCACCGTGGACAGAGTGGGAGCTGCTCCATCGTGTGTTTGGACAGAGCAGGCCCTGTGCGAAGAGAGAAATAAATGAAGGGGAAGATTGAGAGAGAGAGAGAGGGAGTAAAATGCATGAAGTAAAAGAATGAAAGGGTGCAGAAGATAGAAATGAAGAAAGAAAGTAAACAATGGGATGGTCACAGCAGCTAAAGATACAGTAGGGCCAGTGCTCCCACCACAGGCGGCTGGGTGCATCGCTGCCATCAAAGCTTCACGGTGACCCTTTCAACTTGCACACGCCAAGCCGGAGTTTTGAGCACGTGCGTTCTCATCGCATCCTGCCCAAAACGCTACTTGCATACACAGCCATTCAGTAGTACTATACGCTCACGCTTTGAGCGCTCACGCACACAGAGGAGCGCGGCATTTCAAGGCGATCGCTCCACTCTGAGTCAAAAGAAGCAGCGTGACAGACCCCAGCGTGCAGAATAAAGACTTATCATCCGCTGTCATTCTCTTCCTCGCGGACCAGGGGATTTTGCACGGGGCTTGCTGAACCTGGTTTTGAGGTTGTTATTTATTTATTTCATCTGTTATCAAGGGCTCGGGGAGCGTTACGTGCCTTTGGTGAGGAGGAGTACAATGCACTACAAACCCCCCCCCCCCCCCAGTGATGGATTTCACTACTCAGATCCTGCACCGCTTTGATTTATGATATAATATGGAGTGATACGCTGCTCATGCTACACAAAAGTGCCATACCCCATACTGATGTAATTCCAGCTGCACTGTTGCCTCTATCACAGCCTGCTGTAGCTACTTGAAAAAGGGGGGAACCCTCCAGTGCACTTCAAGGACAGTGTGATTGAATTAAGCAGCCATTAGATGTATGAGATGAGCTGTAATTGCAGGGGGTATTTATCTATTCAGATGAATGGGCTTTGACCACAAGGTCACGGTACTGGCGCGCTGTACTCGGGACAACTCGACTTGAGCCGTGTACCTGTTTGCTCCTGGCTCGGCCGTATTGTTATAACCTCTCGTTGTTGAACCTGAGAGGCTCTGCGTAACAAATCTCGCTCCTCACGGCGCTGGCACTGACGGTGTTTGTTACGGACCTGCTCAGCAGAGCTCATTTCTCTCCCTCTTGTCGCAGCCCTCATTAATGACAGAGAATAGGAATTAGAGGCAACAAATGAGCTGCGGTGTGTTCATGTCAGTCAGGTGCAGCATGAGCAGATGCTGCGAGCGTTTACACCTTCGTGTGAAAATGTTCTCTCCTCAGTTCACTCCGTGTCTCGTTCTTTCATTGTCTTTTTTCAGTCTTTGAAAACCCTGCCTTTGTGTCTGTTTCACTTCTATTTCCATAGATGTAATGAAAAAAAATATTTAAATCTGACCTACACCTCCTTTCTTTCCGTTTCCCTCAGGCCTGCCCCCGTGGTTCCCTCTGAGAGGAAGAGGAAGTGATGTCACGCCACCACCACCGCTTCGAGCGGGACTACCGAGGACCCTGGGAGCGGAGAGACATCCGTCCCTCTGGCCTCCACAATGGAGGAGCCAATCATAGCTGTGCCTCCGCCGTCGTCAATGGCAACAACCGTCCGGGACTCCTTCCCCTCCCAGTGATTCCCTCTCTCCTCCCCATCCCGGCTACAGTTGCCGTGACAACATCCAGCAGCGACATAGCGGTCAAGCGATGCATCGCGGCAGCAGGATCTGTGGCTCCGGCGTCGGCCAAGGTAAGAGCCTCATCCAGATGAATGCCTGGACACCTGCTTCCTCTGACTTGTCTTGGAAACCTCCGAGTGCTTCCTCCTGCTCTGTCAAGTTTCTGTCAAGTCATTGTCTGTCCCTGTGTCAACTTTTAAAATTTGTGAAGACTCCCCAGCCAGATACACTTTCCAACTTTCTTCATGCTTTTGAAGCTTTCCAGCTTCCTTCTCTCTTGTGTGCTTCCAGTTCTCCAAAACGGTTCTGCCCTGTCCAACTCCCTGGTATGCCTGTCTTCATGGTTCAACTGTCCCAGCTCTTCAAGCCCCTCCACTCTCCCTCCGTCCCTCTCTCTCTCTCTCTGTGCTGCCTCCTGCACCCTTCACCCTTATCCCCACTCCAGTTCTGCTACACTCTCCCCATCCAGTGCCCCATTCCTGGCAAACTATTTTTGCTCCATCTTCATTTTTCTCTCTGTGCCAAATGGCAGACTTGTCGTGCCTTTGCCTCCTTGGTAATTTCCTCTTTCATTATGTACGTGACCTCTGACAGAGGCTCAGCCGGGTGCTGCAGTCAGAACTGATGGTTAGAGGTGGTGCTTTTCCAAATAAGCAAACACAAAGGTCCACATCCATAGATACACACAAGTTTATACGATAGCCTTTTTAACAACGTATTTCTCTTATAAATATGTGTTCCTTCTGGTCAAATCTCTAATTCCTAATGAAGGGATTAATAATATTTGAAGTGTCACATGGTCATGAAGTAACAATCTAATGTTATATACCAAAATATGTAAAACACAATCTTTTAATGAGGCCTCAAGTGACAGAAATAGCAACCTTTGAGTTTAGCTTCTGTGTATTCATCCCTAATTTGGCCATTTCTCATTTATGCCTAGACCTTATACATAACAGTGCAGCTTGGAAATGTCTGAGCGGTGTAGTGGAGAGTGTGTGCACATGTTTACCCACTCGTCCAGGGCTTTGCTTGCTATCTGGCTGTCAGCAGCGTGTAAAGAGAGGGGCCTTTTTCCAGAAAAAGAGTTGGACATTTCCAGCCTCTCCCCTGCCTCCGCCTCCATGGAGACCATTCATCTTCTCTCAACTCTCCTCCCCACTATCAGATCATTTACTTTAATTTGGACCTTAGCGGATCCATCTTGGCGTTTCTTTCTTTTTTTTCCTTCTCCTTCTTCAGCACCTTCTTGGTCTCTCAGTGGGGCCTGCGCTCCAAGAGCAGAGGTAAACAATGCTCTGGTAATTTAGCCTGTAATTGTATCATTAGATACCCTGCTGCATTCAGTGACCACAGACACAGTAAATCTGCTCTGGCACCACATCTGCCCTCCGCTTTTGTGCAGCTGAATAATTACATACATCCTGACAAAGTCGGGCCAACTCCCACTGTGGCCATTGTCATCATTCAATGGCTGCCAGAGCAATTAGGTGCCTTGCCTTGCATGTGAGTGCACATTTGTTTAAAGGTGCACTATATGTGGGACTGTGTGTGCGCGTGAGCAGCAGATATTATGCAGATCCGTCCCTAGATGCCACTCTGTGAGCCTTATTCGGGGATCTACCTCTCTGCTTTGTCTCGCCGTTGACAGTCCTTTGTATCGCAGGCAACAGAGACCAGAAAGATTTAAAAAAGGGAAATACCCGGAGTCTGGGCTCTGCTTTAATTACTGCATCGTAAAAGATGCAGAGAACTCAAGTGCCGGCCAACGCCACAGTAGCCTGTCTTTCTATCTCCTTCCAAGCTGTGTGCTGTCCTCGGTTGCTCCCTCTCTCTTTTGTCATCTTCGATCAAAGCCGCTGGGGGTCACAAAGAGTCTGATGGACGGATGCAGCTCTCTCTCTGTGGTCCCTCTGTCTCAGCTCTGTCCATGGCTACACTAAAAAGCTGACAGGCTGTTATTGATCTCCACTGTTCGGAGATTCTCTTCATAAACACGGTGGCCCTCGTGGGCACATTGTCCAATAGCTAGACATGTACGGGTGTGTGGGTCTTCCTGTATGTGACATATAACATATTACAGTGTATTGAAACTGTAAATAAACTAATGATGTTGCTTAATAGTAAAACTGGGTGCAGAACAGGTGTGTTGTATCGACATTGTTGGCATGATGGTGTTGGTGTGTGTATTTGGCATGCACATGTGTGTATATAGGTGTAAATGTGTGTGGGTGTGTGTATAACAACTGCTGAGAGTTGCAAAGCACCATCTGGCCATATTGTGAATCCTGATGTAAAGCTAACCACATGGAACAGTGGACTAAAGCGGATATAGAGCTACACTTTGTTCCCTGCCTATAATTATTTTTTATGAATTTTTGTGCCGTTGACATGGATCTATAGTTGCCGTGCACACTTAATCCACGTTAGTAATATTACCACAACTATATCGGTATCCTGCTGATGAACAGGGCTCGTTCTTTCATGTGATACTCTGAGTTTTATTAGGTGATAATTAAATGTTCTTTCAAATTAAGTGATTCCTTAGCTGGTTGGGTTTGCAAGAAAAATGAACCCCACTTTCAATCTGGCTTTCCAGCCAAGAAAGCTCATGTTAGGTCAGTCAGTACCTGCTGTGAATTAAACAAAATGTCATCAGTGTGGGATGATGTGGTTTTTACCATCCTGGTTCTGTAGAGGTGTGTGTTCATTATCAGCATTAAGAAATGTCTGACCCATAAACTTTATATAAAACTAAGCAACATGACAGCTCCCCAAAAGTGAAGCCAAAGTGTCTTGATGTCCCCCTAGTGGCTGACTGCAGTATGAGCCAAAAATCCCGCCTCCTCCATGTTAGTGGATCAGACATGGAAGAAATCCAGACCTTCAAAACGAAGACAAAAGTCAAACAACACGTCGATTTTTCTCAAATATGATCTCTGTCATTTAAGGTAGCTGTTATCACAATGATATATGTTTTCTTTTATATTCGATTTTTCAGAAAGTTTGCCATTTCATTGCATCGCATCTGCTGTACTGAACCTCCATGGTAAATGACTTATGACGAAACAACACAGTTCGCCAGTCATCTGTGTTTTTCTTCCACTGTTCGTATTGGTCACTTGTAGTCTATCATGATTGTTCATTGCTGTTTGCTGTGTAATGTGAATACAACTTTATCATATCGCCTCATCTGAAGAACATGATTTGTGCCCGAGTCACGTCAGGCAGCTTTTTGTCACCAATGGTTGGGTTTTAACACTGGGTTGTTGTTTTGTTGTTTGTTTTGTTCCTGGCTGTATACAATCTACAAACCACACACCATTACACTCAGTGTTTTCAACCTGCTCATTAAAATCAGAAGCCACCTTTTTATTTGACACCTTTTGAGTTGTGTCCATTCACCTCCTGACAAAGGAAAACGGCTGTGAAACGGCTATGCTCAGCTAGTTTCGCATACTAATGTTCCGGCCTGTTCATTAGTGTTTGTCAGGATTTTATAGGGTTTAAACATTGGCCAGAGCTGGAGTTTCTCTGTGCTAAAACATTGCTCAGAAAGTGTCCTCCCACAGATAGCCCACTGAGACGTGGATTTCCTTGCATGGGTCCCTGATCCCTTCATATGAAAATGTTAATCCATCCTCCCCTGATATTTAATAGAAGCAGTGCTGGACTTTTTATTTCTTTACTCAGTGCCTATTGAACACAAATGCAGGAGCCAGTGGTTATATTAAAAGAATAAGTCGTTATTGATATGAAAAGTGCATCAAGATAATATCCTTTCTTCCCATATCCTTTTTTGCTGTTTACTCCGGAAACACTGCATATTATTCATCTCGTTCAATGAAATTTGCTGGTAGACTTTGCTGGTCTGTGATCTATGGAGCAGTCTCAAGTCAGCGGAATGAGCTATTTGTTTAGCCTGTAGGCATCTCATTAGTCAAATGTTGTTGGAAGCTAACTCTAAGTAAGTCGGCGTTCTTCGGGACCTGTGTTATTCTGGTCAGATAGCGGCAGCGCTGCGATGCAATGAGGGGATCTTTAGAGTTCAATGTGATGGATTTAAAGTTTTTCTGCAGATTACCCTTTCGCATTTTGTAGTTGTTTGACAGTTTTCTTGCTGAAAAATGAAAAAAGTCAGTTGAACGCGTTGTATATGAGAATATGTTTGTGAAACTAGTCTGACCATAAGAAGATTGAGTCTTTCTCATGGGCAAGTCTTATTGTTTCAGATTGATTTTTTTCAACCTTCTTTTCACTGCACTGTCTCAAAAACATTTCGATGATCCTATTAACTAATCATTTTTTATCGCATATCACACTGACACAAAAATTCACGGGCGCTGATCTCCGTCATGGCAACAACATTGGTAAAATCACTTCGACTTTAGCAATTCGTCTACAAAGTAAAAGCGCAACGTCCGTTGTATTGCTGCATGTTATATCGAGCAGAATTACATAGCTTCTACTCTGATAAGTTGTGAACTTGTGTCTGTGATTGAGCTTAACAGACCTGCAATAGAGGTTTACAATGTGCAATGCACTAGTTTCATTAATTTTACTGTACGAGCATAGGGTCTCATATGTGTCCCATAAGCTAACGTCTTGATAAACAATGAAGATGGATCAACTTAATGTTTTGACATCTCTATTTTTAATTCTTTAAAATCCATCCTCAAGTACGAGTGTTGCTGCAGCTGCAGGTAGGATAGCTGCTCCTGCTGCTTGATCTTCATCTGAAAATGATTCACTGTAATACCTGCTGCTGGCAGTCCATTTAAGTGGTTTTCCTCAGCGACACAGAATCGTTCTGTTCGGCTGAGCACGTCTCCACGGAAAAATCAGCACTATACATCCATATCTTTTTACTGGCTTATTTGCCATACAACTTTTATTGTGAAAGATGCCAGTATCCCATGTGTGATCGCTCCACCTAGCAATGAGTCAAACAAAAAAAAAGGTTTGTTGCTCTACTGCCAAACTCTTTAAGAGCAATGATTATGTGAAAATTTGAAAGCACGGTGTTTCTGTACTCGTCACGTGTTTGAAAAGGTCTCTATTGAAAGCTGGTATTTGCTGTAAGTTGTCATTATAGTTCAGGTAAGTGAAAAAGAAAATCCAGAGTTCTGGCAGCACCAATCAATAGAGCTAGACTTGAAACAAAATCACACATTGTGTCTTGCTGGTCATTGATTTCCACCAAGTCAGCTCGCCAATTGATTCAAGCCGACCCCATGCTGTGGCCAACACAACGTGGTATCCAGAGAACAGCAGGTGTCAGGGCCTCACTCTGACTCAATCAAAAAAACTGAAAGAAAGAAAACTCACAAAAAGAAAAGAAAATACTTCGTCTCAGGGAGTTTTTTTTTCTTCAACCAGTTTGAGGCACTGGTGTCATTTTTCTAGAAACATGAGTGACAAGGCGAAGAAATTACGATGAAGTAGATTCTGCCCAGCATCGAAACATTCAGCATTTGTAAGGGACCTGTAGTAATAGTATTGGTGTGTGTGCATCACATAGGCTTTTTTTCTGTTTAAGATCTGTATCAAGAAAAAAAAAAAAAACTCGTCACATGAACACCTCTCTGGTTGCCTGGTAATGAACAGACTGGAGGATTGTGAAATCACTGAATCTTTATTGAGGGCGAGGCTAAAAGGGGAAGGAGTCTTTTTTTGAAAAGTGGCATAACCTTGTGACGAGTCGCTGTGAAAGGTATTGAATATGAGATGATTAAAGTTTAAGGAGGCGCACGCTGGGGGAGGGGGGGGGGGGGGGGGTAAGCTGGAGGAGGGAGACAGAACAGAGACAGGGGCAGGGTGGTGGTGATGGTGGAAGGTGAGCTTTGCTTTTGAATTGGCTCCAGATAAGGAGGGGAAATTACGATTGTTCTATCAAGTAGTGGAACTCCACCATGGAGACGTGATGGAATTTTACACTTTCCAAAGCAGGCGTCCTCTCCGTGCTGTCCTAAAGAAAACCCTGCTCGCTTGTCACGAAAGCCGAGAACACGAAACATGTGGCTGCAAGAAAAATGGTCGCTTCGCAGTTTGATATAAAAGTCATCCATCTGCTTTTTCTTATCCTGATAGACATAAATTGATGATGCACCCTGTTTCATTATATAATCCAGAATCTTTATAGTTCGCCACAAATCTTGACAGCAACAAATAACCGAGGAATCAAAGATGTTTGTTGACATTTTATCTCAAATTGTGATTCAAACTGACTAAATTATGGTGGTGGAGGTTTTTTTCCCCGGTGGTGTCTTTATCTCTCTCTGAGGAGCAGAAAGGTAAACAATCCTCACGCACCGCTGCATGGATTTGATTTATTAGCTGCTAATGTACGTGTCGTCGTCCTATCGCAGACCCCGCTGCGTGCCGTTTGCATGCGCAGTGAAAAATGCCACAGAATCCATCTCTTAGAAGACAATTCCTCAGAAGTAGACTCAAATTGATTGATGAGAAATGCACGGCGGCGGCTTTCATTCATTATCCACGCGCCACATCATGTAAGACCTGAGGCTTTTTTATTTATTTATTTATTTTCAGTACGTGAGTCAAGCGTCTCTTTAGCTGACTCTCAGTGTTTGAACAGTTATGCGATTTTAAATATGTAGGGCCAGAGGTCTGTTGAATATTTCTTTTCTTTGTAAGTGGTAAAGTGATGCATCTGTCGGGGGGTGTTTCAGCGCTAAAAGTCAGCATGTCTGACACCAAGCTGAGACGAACCTGTCAGCTCTTTCCGCCGCGTCCGTCCACTTGAAATGTCAGTTTGGATAAAAACAGCCCTCAGTGGCTATATGCAGAAAGTTGCCCTCCAGTATGAGACGTGCCACTATTAGAAATGGCACTTCCATTTTGCTCCTTCTGCGTGGATCTCATCTCACTGGGAAAACCGTGATTTTAACTCCTGGCACCATACATGTGTGTACATGCTGTTTCCGAGGGAATAAATTCACGACTTGTCTAGTTAAATGTGTGCACCAGATTTTAATTTGCTCTGACACTTTAAGAACTAAGCATCACAGTTTTCCTACGCTGCTGTTTTACTTTCCATTAGTCATGCATTAGTTCTTTGTAATCTTCTCTCTCTCTCAACACAAACATCATCATGATGTTTGCGGACAAACAAATCCACCGTCGGGCGTCTACAGCGGAGTCATTAAGAAACAGTGGACCTCAAGGGATCGACGCAGCGGATTAAGCCGCGATTTTCCTCAAGATGATATATGGAAAGTTTTGAGTGTTAACAAGGCAGCAGTGATTGTATGTTTACCGGGAGCAATTGCACTGGGGTCTGGATGTCTCGGCACCATGTGGGGAGAATTAAAGCTTTTCCACTCGGAATCAGACCAGGCAACGCTGCAGTGATTGCTAATCAAGGACAGAGATACAAAGCAGGACAGACAGACAGCGAGAGAGAGAGAGAGACAGCAGAACCAACTCAGAGACAGACAGACAACTCAGTCGTGACACGGTGGCTACATCCATACTACTCGTTTTTTTGTTTAAAATTGGCCTTTTCAAAATAAAAAAGATCTCTGTCCCTGCAAGCGTTTTGACTCCTTATCAGTCTTAATCCCCGTCCACACGATTTAAAAACACATATCACGTGAACAGGGCTTATGTGCACAACAGCTGTTAGCAAAGTCAAGTCAAGTGATTATCCGTGTTACATTCTAAACTACTAGCCGATGCTAATGCTGGTTGTTTTCTTCCAGAACGGGTCATGTGATAGGAGCCTGTCTGATCAGCGAAGGCCGCGTCTTGACCGAAAAGACCCAATCAATGAGCTGTTGTGCCTACGTCATCATTTCCAAACATCTCTGTCTCCGACCGAACGGACTAAAACGCAGCCCCGGCGTTTTCGAACTACAACGGGGCCAGCAGCTGCCTAAACTTCTCCATTTTAGTGGCTGTAAAACTCCAGAGTAGTGTGGATGCCAGGCCGTATGTAGGTAACAAGTGTCAAACTGTCAGGGCAAAAGCATTGTGAAAAAAAAAAGGGGAACTGTCAGACTCCAGACTTTTGTCGTCAGCGTTTTTTTTTTATAAAATAGGAGTCAGGAATATGATGACAGATTTATTATTAAATCTCACACCCTCATCACACAGTCGGGACAACATCATCTTTTATTGTCAACTGAAAATATTGATGGCAGTCGTTTTAATTTAAGGGGAGAAAGAAATCTTTACAGAAATGAAACAGTTGGCAGATGTGGGATGATAATGCAGCAGGTCAAAGAATGGGCGAAGGCGAGTGTTATCTTTGTCTTGTCAATCTCCCAGTGACAGGATGTTCCACAGCTTTCATCCAATTCATATCCTCTCCAGGGTCCCTCTGTGTCTGTCTTCCCTTTTCTATAGGGGCAGGATCCCAGCTGACCTTTTGTACCAGTTGCAGAGCTCCGCATTTACTCATCCCAACCACCTGTCTCTCCCATCACAAGTCTGCAAACCTGGCCAAGTCCTCTCTCTCTGCCTCAGATGCATCTCATGGATTTTAATCTTCTCGGAGAAAATAAAACCGGCCGCAGAGACACGTTATTGTTCAGGAAACCATGGATATCCCAAAATAGTTCGCCCTTTTAGTGCCCCAGCTTTGTGGTGGGTTTGTGTTGGTTACAGTGAGATGTACAAAAGGCAGCATACATGGCTCTGGATGGAGAAAAGAGGGTGGTCCAGTAGGGGCTTGCTTTCCTTTTGTTGCTGCGTCGGGGATGGGAACGGAAAAGCAGGATCCTCAGCTCACCAGCTGTCTTATGAGTCTGGCTCCAAACTGACGGCCTGATGGCTCAATCTAATAACCAGTCATTGAATATCAGATCCAATACTCTCTCTGCTTTTGTGAAAGATGAGATGCGGGCCTCTTCTCTATTAATGTCACAGTGACTGTGCAATATGAGTGCGTGATGCTGAAAGGGCTGAGGAGTCTGTTGTCATCCAATACTGTACATCTGCTCTCCCAGCAGCAGAACACAAGAGATCATTGTCTCGCTGCTCTTTGGCTGAGCAGAATCCGGCGCGTCGGACGTCACTACACAAACAGCGGCGTGTTTGCAAAGTGCAGACTCATCTCGGAGGTTCTGTCTGTCTCCAGTGCTCGCTGTCGCTTTGTCTCCTTGTGCTCAGATATGATTCGGAAAAAAGCAGGAGCTCATTCTGTTCTCTGCGGCGGCTCGGCTGATGAAAGTAACAGTCATAGAAACCCCCTACCCAACTTTATCACTCTTGCTTTTTTATCTCCCCCCCCCCCAATCACACTTCCATTACTATTTCAGTCTAATTCTTTGGCAAATCTTCCCTCCCACTGACCACCGCGCCTCCAGCCTCTTCAAACAACTGCTCGTCTTTGCTGAAGCATAGATCCTCATCCCTGCGTCAGCGTAGCCTCCCCTCTGAGCGCGCTTGTGTGAAATTGGATTGCTGATCCGTTGGCGCTGAGTGGCAGAGATGTAATATGGGATAGCGGCAACCGCATGCTCTGATGCTGGAGACAGCTGTTACAGGACACCAAGGGATCACAAATGACGCTTGACTCCGGGTCCTCATCTCTTCAAGACTCGGAAATGCTCGCAGCAAATCTCATGACATCGTAAAGGGGGGAGTGCCGCTGAACAACAAACAGAGACACACAAGGCTCTCGTCAGGCGCGTTGCACTTCACAGCGTGTGGGAGGTTGTCAGTTTTTCTCGATTCGCCAAAGTGTCATGGGGTCAGTGTCAATCCCCTGGCAATTTGAAGTGGCTGCCATCTTACATTTGCCATTATCATTCGTCACCGTGGCCGCCGCTGCAACTTCACTCCTCCATTTTCCTCATCACAGGGTGAAAGGTCTCTGACAAAAGGGGGATTTGATACACAAATGAATCCTGTGATTATCACACATTCACCCTCTGTTGGTCTGAAATAGATTTGTATTTTGTTCCCAGCTTCCCAGCAGTCACTGGTTTTTAATTATGGCAAGTTTTCAAAGTAAAAGCTGTTTAAGACACTCATAGAAACTTCTCAAACTACTCCTGCAGCAGAGTCATCGTCTCCATTCCCCATCCTTAAGCTTACTGTTCTGAACAGTAATTATTATGACTAAATGCACTGCTTTCTCTCTCAGCTGTCACCCTTATAAAAGCTCAGGAATAGCTTACACAGTCATATTTTGGCAGAACTGATGTTCTGGTGAAAAGACTGTTTCTTAGATTTGCACAGCTGCTTTTTTGTCACTAAAGCAGCTTTCAGGCATGCACTGACGTCCGTACATTTTCCGGAGGCTCTGTATGTGAGAACGCAAACGTCTGAGTCAGTTGCTCCGGCCTTTTTCCTGCCCGCCCCCCTTGTAAAATCTACAGGAAATGTCCGAATGAGCCAATACAGAAATTCAGCATGAGAATATCCAGACAATTCACAGCAAGCAAGTGGGCGTGTTGATGACGTCACAAGTGATGGACGTGGAACTGGAAATATCTCAGGATGGAAAAGAGGTGTGGTATGCACAGAAGACGAAGATGTCAACTTGGAAAGACAACAGGATTTGAGAGCTTTTGGCGATAAAGGCAGATGTTGTTGATATATAAAAAAAAAAACGCTGCAAGATTTGTTCGTCATCCTGCCTCCTGCACGCCCCCAAACGCTGCTGCTCGCCTGATTGTTCTGGACATTTTCCGGTTGTTGTGGACGTGTCGCACCGAGACCATCTCCTGCTGTGTTCTTCATATGTGAATGGGGAAAGTTCCAGACTCAATTTTCCGGAAATTTCCCGAAATTCATGTCATAAAACAGCTTCAGAAGACTAGTGAAAAGTTTTTACTGACACCTTTCAACCACACAATAGAGTTGATGATTGTCTGAGATAATTTGGACTTCAGGTTTAGTTCAAATCAGCCATTTTGGCTCCAATAGACAATAGAAAACTGCAGTGTAGATGTTAATATCACACAGGACTAATGTGGCTTCTCCAGTCTCAACACGTATCATGTTCAGGCTGCTCTGTAAAACTACCTGCTGCATATTTTAGAGGGTACTTTTCTTTTACAGTAGACAGAATTTCAGTGAACCCAAAAGGACACTCTGCTCTTCTAGTTCAAGGCTGCCATTCATCCATCTA
Organism: Hippoglossus hippoglossus; assembly: GCF_009819705.1. Lineage (NCBI taxonomy): Eukaryota > Metazoa > Chordata > Actinopteri > Pleuronectiformes > Pleuronectidae > Hippoglossus > Hippoglossus hippoglossus. Next base: position 14,034,615 of record NC_047174.1, read on the forward strand.
TATAATTGAGCACATCATTAAACAAGCAGCTCGGCTCTAAAGTCGTTCAAAAGACCCACACTTAGTATATTATTCCCCCGATACTCCCCTTCAAGTGTTAAATGAACCCCCTGCTGAGCCAAGCTGATTGTATGTCATTTTATGGGCAGAAAGAAAAAACATAACTGCCAACCCCTCCATCTCTCCATCCCTCTCTTCCTCCCTCCATCTCTTTGTCTGTCCTGTTCCAACACCGCAGAATAAAGAGCAATGGCATTTAAAAAGGTCCACGTGTGGAGGGGGTGGGGGGGGGGGGTTGACATTCAAAGTGCTGCCACCTTAAGGTTAACTCCATACGAAAGGTGATGGTGAATGCGGGGCTTTTAAAGCATCAGCCGTGTCGTGAGGAATATCAGATATCAGCAAGGGGGCAGACAGAGTAGCGCTTTAAGTTACACAGGTAAACAATACATCTCCGTCTGCCACATCTGACACCTCGTGGCGCTCTCAGCATCAGCTATGCGGGACACTCAAGGGTCTTTCTCATGTGATGCCGCCCTGGTTATTTTTGTTCCTGCAATTAATCTGACTACAGAAAGAGTTGTTCCTGGCAGATGCTTCCTCAGGCTGAAACTGAAACATTTACTGTCTCGTTGTGATTTGGAGTAGGTGGGCCAAGAGTGCCCGCACTTTGCTTGACTGTAAATAGACATTGACAGCACTCGCTTTGAAATTTCTTTGCTTGACTTGGTACGGTTTTCAGTTGGGTGCACAGAGGAGACAATAAGCAAGGCTTAAGAGAGCCTGCTTGAACATCCTTGGAAACAAAATCATTAGCCAATTGACTTTTACTCTCCACTCCTCCTGAGCTGATATCTGGGAGGGATCTTGGCCATGTTTTGTTTAGCTCCAACGCCTTAGTTGAAGAACACACAACTTGAGGTTTGAGAGCATGACGTTTGCTTGTGATTCAGACTGAAATATCTCAACAGCTATTGCAGGGATTGTCATGAAACCTCCTAGTTATTCACAACCTCTATGAGCCTTATGGATTTATTGATCCTTTGACTGCTTCTCTAAACCTATCATGATTTTTTTTTAAGGTGAAATGTCTGACCCATAAACTGCTTATGAAGATGTATGACATGTCTTCACTTCCTCCCAATATCCAGAAATGAAACCATAACATCAAATAACCAATTAAAACCGTTTATGATCAAATATCTGTAAAGTAGACAAATGATGGCAAAGGTTACGAATTCAAGTTTCATGGGATTAGTTTTATTTTACAGAATAAACGATACACAGAAAATATGCATTCATGTTTATTCTTTACGTTAAAATATATGTCCATATAATATAAGTAATTTCTTAATCAAAACTCGATATATTCGGTTGAATTTGTGTTTTCCTTTTATCTGTATTTATTGAGGGTGGATTATTTTGTCAGTCTTTGTCAAATTGTGATTACAGTCCTAATCCCTACACGGCAATCACACTTAGTGTCTTAGTGTTTGAATATTCTTATGTTCATATATTCACAATCCATCATGCGTAACAGAAAAAAAATAATTTCCTCTGTCGTACAAAATAGTTTGTATGACATTAAGTTGCATGGAGTCATTTTGTTCTTTGTAATTTCTTTTCTTGAATTTAATAAGGTCCTCATTATGATGGACGCTTTTCCTGGACTCCAGACAACTTTTTATCTGCCTCTCATTATTCCTCCATTTCTCTCCGTCCATTACTCGATTGTCGATCTCGAGCATTGTGGTCCAGTTGCTGTGGGCCTTGCCCGTGCTCTGCACTCAGGGGATCTACAGCCGGCTATTTTAACAATACACACATAAATAATAGATGTTTTAAATGCAAATTCTAATAGGGACTTTGGGGGTGACTCAATCATGCAGCAGTTGTGGTTTGACCTTAACTCAGGCTAACCGATTACTGGGAGCTCGTTGTTTCTCATTAGGAGCTCCACGCATCATCACCCTGCAACGTACTCGTCCGCCATAACCACAACCACCGTGTGCGTCATGTCAACGCTTTCTTTTTCGTCTTTACGCAGTTAAGTAGCTGCGACTCGTTGCATGTGCCCCCATTTTAGCACCATTGCTGCACAGTTGAAGTGTTTAGTGGCGTGCGGAGTTTAGAGTAACGCTTTTCATGACATGGCATCACACTCATCAGATTACAATGGTTGATGTGATGAATAATTTACAAGCAGCGACAGCTTAACGTTGCTGGTATTAAAGCCGAATGCAAAGAGATGCTGACACTGTTGCTATTGTTGTGCTGTTTGTCACAAAGACATTTATTCTGTTTAATCGCCACATTTGGTGGAACTCAACCACTCAGACATCTCACATGGGGATGAAGGGGAGTAGACACTGGCTTGTTGTAAGGAATCTATCACAAAGATTTGGAAACTAGTGTTTAATCTATTACGTCAATTATATGTAATGGACACAATGAATTTAGTATTATGTAGGAACAGCCGTAAAATAGTTGCTGGGTTGTAAAAAGAAAAGTTAAATATGTCCATCTGAAATGTAGCCAATTGGAATTTCCTTCAGAATTATCAATAGGTACATAACTCAATTCAATGTACTTTACACCAAGGAAAGGAAAAAAAAAAAAATATTGGTTTGGCAGATGATACTTGCAGCCTATTAACAATATTTCATTGTTTTCAAGTTAATAATCGTATAACCCATCCATTTATCTATTCGCCCTCTGTGCAGGACCCCAAGGACAAGACACACAGACACAGATTCTGCATCTTTAATCTAGAATCAAAAGAATGTATTCAATATCCATCCATCCATTATCTATACCTCTTATTCTACCGCTTATTATTCTTAGCTAGAGCCAATCCCAGCTGACAGTAGGTGAAAGGTGGAGTACACCCTGCAAATGTCACAAGTGGATACCTGGGCCAAAACCCACAGACACAAATTCTGCATGTGTAAACTAGAATCAAGTGACTGCATTGGAATTATAATATCTCATTCTAAATTGTAGTTGAGTGGAAGTAGAAAGTAGCACGTAATGGAAATATTCAAGGTACCACAGAATTACAACACTTGCGAGGGAATACTTTATTGATTTCAAGCTTATAGTATCAGAACATCCAACGATCCATTCATCCATTCATGTGTTTGCCCTCGGTGTAGTAGACCCTGGACAGGTCGCCAGTCGGTACCTGGGCTAAAACACCCAGACACCCACAGGACGTTCTTGCTGTGAGGCATTCACGACGATGATGAAGTATCTTTAAGAAAGAGCAGTGTATTTGGAGACTATTGAAACAATTAATCTGGGCTGTGGGGACAGTTACTGCATCTTATAGAGAAATTCTACCAATGCGTTTCCATAAAAGACACTAAAACATCCCATAAACGGGCGAAAGTACAATGAATAGCTGAGACTTCCTGTAGATATAGTTCTGTAAAAACAGGTTATGAGATTTGATGCTGTGAATACGGCCGCTTCTTGCCAATCGGATTTAAGGTTTACATCAGACAACTCTCGACTGCTTCGGCATCAATTTTCCAATCCTGTGTGTTGCTCCAGTGCAGCCTCCGCAATCCCCGCTGCGGAAATCAACAGCAGGCTCACAGAGTTACCTCCAGCTTTAAGTCCCTCCTGATCCCGTACACACGTTTCCAAAGTCTCGGCCGCCACAAAATGCACAGAAACGCGGCTCATCTTCCGAGGAACAACAAAAGGCCACACAGTTTGCAATCCTTCGTAATTTGTGCTCTCATAACAGCACTGCCAACGATATTGCAGCCGTAATCAGATTAGATACTTCTGGGAAATAACAGTTGATAATATTTGAAGAGGAGGATAATATCCCTATTCAAATTAGCCTGCAAATTGGAATGGAATAAATTGTCTGTTCAACATAATATTTTACTGAGTCTGGAGGCAAAGCAATCCAAAAGTAATTGAAAGCAATTAGATTATGATTACTAAATTTGATTAATCTGCTGGATTACACTCCTGGTTGATGATTTGAAGCAAGTAATCTGAGATCAGTAGGGTGTAATAGAATACATTTTTCAAGTAATCCACTACTTGGCCAATGCATTGTCGCACTCCTGACACTTCTCTGGATCATCGTCCACCTAAAATTTGAAGTTTTCCCGGTTTCACTTAAGTTTGATTCTCTCAGACTTGGTGACATCATCTATAAAGTGATTTCCTCCAAACTAAAGTAAACTAATTTCACTGTAATCAATCATTGTCGGTGTAACAGCTTTATTAAATGAAGTAATTACTTTATAATTGCTTGGTGCTTGAGTGGAGCACTTCTTTACGTACCGGGGCGTGATTATGACTTAAATTGCTGTACAGGTGTGCGAGCGTCTTGTGCGTTCCTGCCTCTCATCCTCGACGCCTGCGGCAGAAGAGTACGGGGCGCTGCTCGTGTTTGTCTGGGACTTGTTTAAGATGCACCGCTGTCCGGGTGCCAGTGGGCTTGGCGGACCGATTCAGTCTTGTTCTCCGCCCTCCGTGCCAAGAGGTACTGTCTGTCATTGCCTGTCATTTAGACAGAAAGGGAGTGTGTGTGTGTGTGGGTGTGTGTGTGTGTCGTGACTCGACACAAATGATAATGTAAGGTATGATTGTTGTACCGCTGCCTGCTCACCCCCCCCGGTCCATTACGAGATCCCCTTTTCATTTGATCCATTACAGGTGCTATTACTCTGAGCTATAGCCTAAATGTCAGCCCAGTTTGGATCATATTTCCATTTTGCTCTGAAAAAAAAAAAAAAAAAACGCGGATGCCTCTGTCTCGCAAAACACAGCCGTTGCCCGTGTGTGGAGGTTGTTTTTGTTGTTGTTGGATATTCTCCAGCTGCCATCTCAATTAAGAAGCTGATTTCAAGGGGCCTGTTTGCACAGTCTCACCACATCTTGAGTGTCTCCTGATGACGTGCTGCATGTCAGTACAGCGCATAAAGAGAACACTCTCAAGGTCAGATTGAAGTTGGAACCATTTCATCATGAGGCATTATGGGAAGTGCTGTGCATCTGAGGGAGCAATAAATATTGTCAAATGTGAGCCAGGCACACAGTTGGTATATACAGCACTTGTATGTGTTATTTTTAGGGTCAGGATTTATTGCAGGCTTGTTTCTTTTTGCAGTGCTGTTTAAATGTTGCAGATCTATGACCAGCCTTCTAGTGATGTCATGTCTTCTCCCTGTTTACGCTTAATGTCACCGTGAGTCCTCGCACAATGAAGAGCAGAACACTCATAAAACAAATATGGAAAAAATGTAATTAGCATAGCATTTCATTTCAGTTGAAGGGACCATAAACAAGGAGACAGAAAAGTGTTGTCAGGGCCTTGATGTTTGGAGTTTGCATGTTCTCCAGCTTCTTCCAACAGTCCAAAGGCTTTACCGTAACTGGTGACTCTAAAGCCTCTTTTCCACTGGTCAAAAAACCCACTGACGCCCACTAATATCTGGCTTTTGTCTGCAATGAGAATGGATTCAATCGGTATTCACTCCCGGGTCAGGTGACTCTGCGGTAGACATGGGTTTTAATTTACTCCTGCTCTGATTGCAGTGACACCCGGGTCACTACGTGCTCAGCCTCCGGCGCATTTGGACATCGAACATGGCGCACCGCAGTATAAGGAACAGAAAGGCAAACTCCTTTACTGGCAATGAGAAAGGAGTCAAACGCCTTTTTTAGTGGGTTTACCCGCATTTAAAACCCCACATATACTCGCAAATTTTCGTGTAAAATAGGTATAAATTTCACTTAATGTGAGTGGTTCAGCCCTGTGTTTGACAGACAGCCTGTCCAGGGTGTACCCTGCCTCTCAGTCAGTGTCATCAGTCAGCCTCACCATGACCCTCAAAGGATAAGCGGTATAACTAATGGATGGATGAACCTTGTGTCAGAAATTGAAATGTAAATAATGTATATAGTGCAAAATAAAGCGACCTGACTGATATGCTAATCTGCACACCCCCAGCCTGTGTCTTAAATGACTTTGCTGCCAGTGACCTGGAAATGAAGACAATGCATATTGAAGGCATTCTGTATTTGACAAGATCATGTCCATTAACACCAAGACCCCCTCAAACTATTAGATCTAGCACGTCATGATTCATCGCTCACAGTTTTGATAAGAAATGTAAATCTCAGCTCCAAAGAGACGTCTCACTTTCACAGTCTAGTACTTGTTCACTTGCCAGACAAAATCTCAATTATTTCAACCACTTGGACGGAAAATATATGCTGCGTTTCTCTTTCCCAAGAAACTCAAAGAGCTCAGTGTATATTCTGCTCTTTAGTTAGACTGTTTGTTGACTCGCACTCAGTCATGAAAAGTCTTTGCAAGCATTTTCTAATTTGTTCTTGAAGGGCAGTCAAGGCTGCATCACATTAAATCACAGAAAGTCTGGAACAAGCCAATTGAAAATCGACTTCATTATTATCTCAGCCTTTGTGATCTCACAATAAAGATGATTGAAAATGAGGGTGAATTTCTTGGTACTGCAAATTTTGTTTGGCATCTCGGAGATGAAACATTTTTACGCAGAGCAATGTAGGTTTGTGTGTGTGTGTGTGTGTGTGTGTGTGTGTGTGTGTCTTCTCTCAGGGGAATAAAAACTGTGTAATTAGGGTGTGTCTTTGTTCACCGGTAGACAAGGTTAAAAATGAATAAGTGCAGTTGAATAAACCATCTGTGATTCTTTGAATTACATTTGCTGATTTAAATCATGATTCATCAGTTCTGTCCACAAGTGCCGGCTGTCGGACAAATAGCCGACTACTCATTGAAGTCCAGCGGGCTACTTTATTATCATATTTCCACAAAGAATGACCACAATATTTACGACAACTGCACAAGGTGACAGGACTTTACTTGAGGCAAGCTTGAATGCCCCGATTGATTTGTATTATTAATCACATTTAAATCGATGGAGTCTCGCTTTTATATGCTTCAGTTTGCCCTGATTCTATATCCTTTCCTCCTTGGGTATCGCTACACACACACACACATTCACACACATTCACACGGCTGTAGGCAAGGAGGTAGTGGATCCTGGAAAGGTCAGTGGTTCAATCCCCAGTTCCTCCACTCCAAATTATCCTTGGGCAAGATACTGAGCCCCAATTGTGCATCAGAGTATAGTTTCTGTGTGGTTTTGAGTGGTCGATAAGATTATATAAAGTGCTACATAAATGCAGTCCATTTAGCGTTACCATTTACACATGCAGAGCAAATCGGAGCGCAGACACTGCACTGAACACAGCGGAGCACGTGAAGTGATGTTAACTTGAGTTGACAACAAAAATGCTTGCGAGTTAATGTGCAGTGAAAAATAAAAGGCCTATAAGATCTTTATCAAACCACCTGTTCAACAAACGTGTAGAAAAGCGATCATTTCTACTGTTTGGTTTCGGCGGTCTACAGGAAACGTGGTTAACACAACCACAGCAGGGTGATTAAGCTAATGACGAATTGTCGTGAGGAAACTAAAAACGAAACGTGTCTGAGTGATGACGTTAGTTTTATCATGAAATAGGTGAAGTCTGAAAAACGTACCGACTGTTTGAAACCAACCAGAGGTACCAGCAGACAGTGAATCACCGCAGCAGCAGAGGGGGTACGACAGAGGACAGTAGGAAGGACAAACACTGACTCATGTCTGCGTTCTTTATTCTCCCCAGACTTCACTTGATTTACGATTTGTAACACATCATTAAGTTAATAGTGATTTTGCTGTTGTGACCATTACAGCTGCTGCTCAACAAATAGCATTTCATTGTAAGGTCTGACGTATCAGATGCTCTATCATGTTTTATAAAGTCAATTTCTTCGCATCATACATTTTATATCCATGGTTTACACAGGTTTATCCTGTCAGATCATTTTCTCTGACGGTTCTTTCCCAGTTCCTAATCCTCCTTCACATCAATTCCCTACATGTTCACGATCAGGTAGATAGAAACATTTGAAAATGCAACGTATAAGATCAATTTATAGTAAGGAAAAGTAGCCTTTGGAACCTACCAGTGGCACCACATTGTTTTTTTTCTTTAATCTTTTGAGGACTACCCTTTAACCGTTCTAGCTGGCTCCTTTTCCCTCTAGCCTGCTTCTCCATACCCATGTGGAAAAGCCTTGTATGTTGCCCACACAATATGAATAACAACTGCAAGGTCGTCACCGTGTTGTAAGTCTCTCTCCCTACAAGACCGCTGTATTCCTTTTATCAAAGAAGTTTAGTAGCCTATACAGAAGTAAATCAAGATTCTTCAATACAGTGCGCACACACAAAATGAAATGGAAATACCTCAGGCTGAATACCGAATGTCTTGAACCACGTCAGATTTCCAATGCAGCTGATGTTGCCAATTAAAAGCACTGGACTCCTGCAAATCTGTGCTGCTGCCTCCTTCAAGGACAAATAATGAAACTGTGGTTCACACAAAATAAGACTCCGATTATTCACAATATTTTACAATTATGAGGTACTTGAAGATTTACTCATCAATATTTCTGTGGGTAACACTGTACTTTTACTTCACAACATTTATTTGGGAGATTGGGTGATTTTAAAATATATATAATATTTAAAATACAATAAATCATAAAGTAAATGAGAAAGATAATTAAAATTATCTCTGTTGCAGTGTGCTTCATAATCACAGTATTTGGCGGCATAGTGAGTACTTTTTCTACTTAAAGTACATTTTGCTCTTTTAGAATACATGCATACATATACTGAAGTAATACTTTGAATGCTAGAATTGTAAGAGTATATTTCAGTTGTTATACTGCCACTTTTATTCAAGTCTAATATCCTGATACTTAAGTGCTACCTGATGATGTATTAGTCTGAAGTACTAAGATATCTCATACTAATACATCATTGGGTAGTGCTGAGCCTTAGCACATTAACAACATTAACCTATAGTAGCTGGATATTCTATACACGAAGTGACATGACGGACATCAATCAAAACGGTCTTTTATTGAGACTGTTCTCTTGTAAAAGAAAAAAAAAACTCTTAGGTGGTCTGTGCCAGCAGCTTGTTACGAGCCACAGTTACATTTTATAGTTAGGTGACCTTTAGTGGCCGTAATTGTTATGACAGGAACGAGTCACATAGTCCACGCTAGGTGTGCAAGGATGGATCACAACACACGAAACCCAAATTTGTCTTTTATTTCAACCATGACTGATCCCCAAAGTAAACTGTGGGTTCATTAGTGTAACCATGACAACGAAGGAAGTACTAATCCAACCCGAACCACAATTTTTCCCAGTAGTTTTTGTGCCTGATTGACAACCTGAAAAAAAACGACTGTTCTATAAACGTAACTGCGTGGTAATGACTGTAAGGAGGAGAAGGAAGGTCTGCTGTGCTGCCAACAGGAGACTATATAGTGAGCTCATCTGCAAATGAAAAAAAAACCACTTACAGAAACTGCTCTGCGCTTTTTCTATGCGCTGGTATAACGTAATTTTTGCAGGATTATGACATACAACAAAAACAAGTTTATCATTTATTAAGCATGACAGTTTAGTAAACTACTCGTTTAGTGACCATCTGCGTGTACACTACTTTTCGTGATGCATTGTGGGATACGATGAGTCCACTGGGGTAAAAAACATTCTCACTTAACAGTCAGACATTACTACAGAATGGTGATCTCAGTATATTATAGACCGCGTAGTGATTAGTCAGTGATTTGGGATATAGCCGAGGAGACACTTCGGGTCGATGAACTTTAATTTCATTTTACATTTAATTATAATATTTTATTTCTTGTCACAGTTTTAGGTTTTGGTCAAGTCAAAAGATCTCCCAAACTTCATCAAACGTAATCATCCCTCAGCATTGAAACCTAGAAAGAAGCACTCTGGCTGCAACAGCCGTTTAATACAGAATTGACACCCAGACATTTCAGTAAAAGCCTTCGTGAGGGTAAAAGAGTTCAATATAAACAACATGACATGACGCAAATGGATTTCAGGTGTTGTGACTTGCTGACTCCAAAGAGCATTTTTGTTTCTCAAGGGTGTTTATTTTATTTTTTCTTAGCAAACTACTTCTCACTTTTTGTCCATAAAGCAGAAACACTCCAGTTTTCTCTTCAAATAGTGAGCTGACATTATAAAGTAGCTCGTCTGAGTGTCTGCTCCCGAGCTGTTTCTTAGACTGTGATGTCAACACGTTACACAATTGTTTGATTCAACTCCGAATCTGCGATTTAACCTTTAAAGCTGAAGCGGAGCCCTCGCTTTTTTGTCGCCGAGCTGAATATTTCTTCACATCCTGACACAATGTTCCCGCTTCCATGTCCAGGGTTCATTATTTTATATTAAGATGTGCCCTGGAAGATCTAGGTTGAGCTATCATTACCTAAAGGCGGCTTTTCCCCCCTCTCTTTCTGCTGAAGACACCCACTTCAATTTATTGTGGTCAAAGAAAAAGAAAACATTAATATGTATCAGGTGGAGACAGAAGGAGAAGACAAAATGTAATAGTTGTTCTAATTCAAATCCTTTAAATTTGTATTGAGCGAGGTATGGATGTGACCAGAAATCTCTTGTGTGTGACCTGCATATTTCCGTGGGTAAATGAGACACGTTAAATGATGTGCCAGAGGGAAAATGGGTCTTTTCAAGTAGCACACACTGTTCCGATCATCACTGATAACCAAGCTGGAAGGCCAGGGACCTAATTTAAGGGCTATTTACCATACACCCGATTTTCTATGGAGCTGCAGCCGGCTGCAAGAAATGGGCAAAAAAAAAAGAGAGGAAACCTGCAAGAGGAAAAAAGAATTTGTGATCGCGTTTTTTGTGCTGATTATTATTTTTTTTTTACAGTTTACAAAGACCCCGGTAGTTAGTAATTCCATCTCATCTCGACCTCCTGCGCTGTGAATGTTTTGTCGGCTCCTCCCCGGTCTCCGTACTCTGCACTGAAAATGAGGCACTACGGGAGAAGAGGACCCACTTTTATCAAAAAACAAAGAGGTGGGACGTGACTAATTCCCGAGCACATCCTCTGGTCGTATCGACGCTGACTGATTCATCCGAACGAAGCAGCAAAAGAAGAGCACCTCTATTTTAATGGGAGTCATAATCCTGGATCAGTGGGATTTGCCTCTGAGAAGCTATTGTTGTCGCTTCTCAACATGTTTAGACAGATCACATTAGATGTGTAACAATAAACGAGGAACAATGAGCTTTCTGTCTTTGTCATCTGCTCATTGTCTTGACATTTCTTACACTTATCCCATTGATAATCTTTCCTAACCACTCAGTCTTTAAGGTGGTGGGACTACCCTCTCTCATAGCGCAGCACCAGTCACCAGTCAGCAAACTGCCAAAGCCCTTTACTGGCTATGGGAGTTGTGACTTGTCCATTGGGAGCAAAGACAGAAGTAATTGGTGTTGTGATAAAGCCACAAAAGCCTCACAGGAAGGAGGTCGCAGTGGTTCGCTGAGTCAGCTCAGTGTCAGACTTTGACCGAGCTTCGATCTTTTCCTAAACCTTAATCAAGTTGTTTTTGTGGCGTAACCAAACCAAACCTTAACCATAGGGGTCTCATTAGAGAATGACTGTAATTTTGCAATGTTGCAAATATTCTTGTGTATGTTTTTTTGGGGGGGTGGGGAGGTAGGCACAAACAGTACATTGTGTATTTATGTTTTTTGAGCAAGATTTTGGCAGAGATTTGACGGCACGGGGCCTCGTTAGGTGGCTTTGGGCCATGGATGTCGTTGCTGTCTTCTGTAAATATTTGATCATAGAATTTCAAGGGGCTTCTCGCAAAATTGGTCGTTGCTGTGGATTAGATGTTTTCAGGGGCCTCCTCTAATCTCGGGGCCACAGACATTTGCCTGCTTTACCTACCCGATCGCTAAGCCCCTGTTTGTGAGGACTTGTTCTCTTATTTGCCATCTGTTTTTATTGGCGCAATAAAGACCACTGTTCCAACCGTTTAATTCACATGTAGAACAACACAATGAGCACATTTTATGGAATGGCTTACATTCCATAAAATGTAAGCCAATTCTGTGTGTGTGTGTGTGTGTGTGTGTGTGTGTGTGTGTGTGTGTGTGTGTGTGTGTGTGTGTGTGTGTGTGTGTGTGTGTGTGTGTGTGTGTGTGTGTGTGTGTGTGTGTGTGTGTGTGTGTGCTGTAGCTGTAGGTAAGAGAACCTTCTCTCGCACTGATGAGTCACACCAGGTTGAGAAATACCACCTTTAGGGACATTTTTTTCCATGTGCTTAATTAAAGCATCATAATGGCTCCATCACCACGCTCTGTGTACAACACTAGCAGCGTGTTTGGGTTGTTGTTGCAGTTATGATTTGTATTAAAGTTTATTTGACAGTCATAGAGTTGCTGTGAGCTGGCTGGGGCTCTGACTTTTGGCCTGGCCACATGCCTTCGCAGGGCACTTCCCTCCCGCCAGAGTTATGGGGTACTTGACTTCGTGGAGTTTGCATACCAATGAGAAATGGAAGTGTGTGTGTGTGTGTGTGTGTGTGTGCAGGGGGGTCTTTCTTTTGTTCCCGCGCTGGAATATACAGCCTCGTTTTATCGGCTTAACGGCCTCATTTAGATGAGCCTAATGACTCTTACTAATGTTCTGGCATGGCCGAGCGATTGTCACTGTTCTCGAAAGCAATGTCCTCTGCATGCACATTGTATATCTCCATTATGAGGCCTGGTCTCACTGGAGAACACAACCTATTCATTGTCCCCTTCCATTGCTTAAGATTTACATTGATACAATGCAACATCTCCTCGGTTATAACAGTTTACAGGTTACAATGACTGGGCCATTTTGAAATGTAATGGATTTTTGCAGAAGACTGTGGTTTAGTTATATTTTTCATGCAGCTGTATTATAGTTTTTGGTAAATTTGAAAGCAGTTTTGTTAATCCATTCACATAGACGTTATTAAGTGTATCCTGGTTGTTCTGCGTAATTGCTTCCCAGAACTATAGTTTTTGGCCGCAGATTCAAGTCCTGGAAAGTTCACTAAAATGCTAAATACCCTAAATATCATTTCCTGTCGGCTCTTCAAAATTCAAAGAATACATTGGAGAAAAAGGGAAAAGTTTAATCTCCACTTCCAGTCATTATTAGCACTATTAGCTTCCTCTGCGTTCACCCCTATCACTGCTTGTGATGACTCCGCTGTGTCTCGCTCAGTGTGCAGCCTGATAGCTTCCATTAAAGATCAGAGTGTGAAACCAGCACTTGGCTACTCTGTTATGGATCAATTTAAATGAAGGACCACGCTTGGCGTCAACACAGATCAATATGTGGACGGGCTTCCTGATGTGGTCATAACCACCGAAGCAGGCCCATTATCTGAAGCGCTCTTGTCAAAGACAAATGTAAAAGCACATGCAGTCGAATATATGACAGGAAATCAATGCTCCCTGATAGGGACTGAAACCTGACAGCTCAATAAGCTTTGGAGGGAAGATGTTCCCCTCGTATTCCTCCTCGTCCTCCCCGTCCCACCCGAGCTGTATCCTATTCCTACAAGGGACTTAACAGCTCAACCCTGCAGACTATTTCAGATTACAAGCGCCTGTCAACAAGTGCACAGGGAACGAGTGGGTAAGGGAAATATGAATCTGTGTACTACACAGGTGCTACTGCTGAGCACAGAGGTGTCTTTAAAGCCCGTCTCCAGTGGTGTCATTACCTCATTCAGATACAGTAAAGGGGCCGTGCACACTCCTGGTCAAGAAGAGGGACCTATATTTGAAAACTTCATTCAAAAGAAACTAGCTGCATCAGCTGCTGCCAAGGAACTTAAAGATCTTAAAGTTCGAACACTATTTTTCCCAGAACCTTGAACAAATACAGATATCCATGCAAAATTGTTGTATCCGAGGAAAATATCTAAGGCGTTGATGGTCTCTGCTTTGCATTTTATTGATCAGCGAGTGTGTGATGTGTCTTAAATACGACGACAGAGAAAGAAGACACCCCAGGCTGTAAGCCCCTCTTCTATGTGCATGGGTATGCTGGTTTTATATTTGGCCGCAAGAGCAGTTTTTAGTAACATGACTCATCTATGTAAGTGATTAATCATCTAAAAGATTAATGTTGTCTGTCTGCATCCGTGGAGCAGAAACACTTTTTCATCTGGCACATTATCACATTAATGAAATAACTAAACCGGATAAGAAAAATCGAATCATTTTATAAATGCCAAAGCCCAGTTAGCCTGTTAGTCTTCTAAGAAAGTAGATTTGTTTTGTTTTGTTTTTATGAAGTCCCAGGTTTCATAGATTCGATGCGTGCATGTACTCGCTACAGGGATCCGAAGCAAATCTCTGTAAGTCTTCCTGTTTCACCGGCACTGGGACTGATAAAATGGACACTAAACTATGATTCTCAGCCTCTCAGTTTGGAGGTGAAATGGGGAAAGCACACGAGCATGCCAACTGGCTGGAGGAAGTTGACAAGTTTACTGTTTGTGTGATAAAACTGCAGCTCAACTGCAGTATATGAGTCCACTGAAGAGAGCTGGACACCATCAAAACAGAAAAAACAAAGGAAATACAGAGTGTGGGAGAGCAACAACACGGTCAGCCTCACTGCATCAATTTTAGCTCTTGAAATATGTACCTTCAGTCCAGACAGAGCTTCTCCAGTATTTATCAAAAAAAATAAAAACACAGCCTTTCCAAGCACATAGAGGATCCTCTTTTATAGCTGGTATGAATGGAATTCCTCAATTTCCTACAGAATTCACGATAGTCTGACTCTGGAATGCTCGACTATTACATTTATTGGAATGGCATTTTATATTAAAGCAAAGTCTCCTTTAAATAGATTCCTTTAATTTCCATGCAGACTTCACTTTTGTAACTAGTTCATGCGCCAGTTTGGAACCGTTTTGATTATTTATTTACTTATTTTTACCCAACTGCTTGCTGTTAAGGAACAAATCGAGCTCGGAGGCACCAGCAAATCTTCAAAAACGTCCTAATTTTACTTGTCAATTGTAACTTTCGACACAGGATATGGGCCTTGAAATTACTTTTGCCATCTGTATAGAGTCGCATTTGCATTTGAAAACCCAACAACATTAGAGGAAATCAAGAGAAGCTCATTCAAAGGCAGTTGAAAGGCGCTTCCAAACAGACAGAAAAGCGTTTCGCCTAAAAAAAAATAAAAAAGATCCCCCCATAATTCAAGCAGAGATCTGTTTATCCACCTGCCGCAGTGTAGTTCATGGCTATTGCTGAGTTTCTTTAAGGGTTTTGGGTCTCTAATGATCCCAGCATGTTTCTGAAGGGTATATCTTACCCCAAGCAGAGCTCTGTGTAGACTCCCCCCTGTGCCTGCAGGAGCACAGAGCTGCCACTGACCACTTCATCCTGTGGGATAAAACCAGTCTTTCAGTCTCCACTTACACCCTGGGGGAGCAGGGCTGGAGCTCCAAGGCTGAAGCCTCAAAGGCTGGATCACGGCCACAGGTTACACATGGGGCTGCCTGTGCTTTGCCTTATGTGGACTTGTGCTTTTGGCCGAGAAAGTCAGAAACTCATCAGAGCCGTTTTCAGACATGAACTTTGGAAAATTGGTGTCCGGACGTCTCCCGGAGTTTTCCTTTCACATATGAAGAACGCAGCTGAAGTATGTGCAGGTCAGGCTGCTTATATACATATAAATATCTGCGTTTAGCATATGAGCACATTTTCTCGTGAGGCTTAGATGTCGACCATTGAAGCCCATTTAATTCCTTTTTTCCGGTAAATGCTCAGTAGTTTATAAAAAGTCCCCCAAATAATAGGCTAGTAAGAGGCTTGTGGGCACGCTGTAAATTTGAATACCTTCGTGGAGTCATGAGTGGTTTTGATTTGACTACGCTGCAACGCTGATTCTGCTGCATCTCACTTAATACTGCTGTTCTTAGGCAGCTCGATGAAGTGTGAACTGGCATATTCATGTCCAGAGTTCATATGTGAGGAGCTGATACATTTGACCATTGTGCTCTCATAATGCTGCAACACTGCGTCATTAATTAGGCACATTTACGGCAAATAGCAGCCAGTGGCCGTGCCTGTGTTTTCAGTTTAATTACTCACATTTATACTCTGAATAGAGGTTTTGCCTTCCAGGTGCTGAGGTGATGTAACACTGTAAAATGCTTTCCATTCAAATTCATTCCAGCAAACCGAATCCTATTGGATGTGGATGGGAAGATTAAAACAAAATAAAGCCTTATTTTAACTAGTACAGTGCCTGTTCTAAACCTGTCGGCTTGGAATGAGCTGTTAGAGTGGCCTGTGTTGATGCTCCGGAGCTACTTCAGAATTAATTTCTTTTCATGAGTCCGTTTGTTAGTGAGTCCTCCTCAAACAGTTCTACAGTAAACTGTCGCTTTTTATTGTTTGTGTGCTCGACGTTGTGTGCAGAGCTTTTTATAGTTTTTTGTCTCCGGGGCAGAGTGAAGTTAGAAAACTTTGTGTTCATCCTACCCGGTGTACCTGCAGTGAAGCTGTTGTGCTTCCATGGTCAACTGGATTCTGTTTGGGTTTTTTTGCAGTGATATATGCTCAAGGATTTTCATAGACAGAAACTGAATTTGCTTTATTACTGTTCACGTGTGAGGTTTAAATACAAGTTTAATTGTTTGGTGTTATTGTTTCATACATTGCATGTTGGCTATTTCAGAGGTCTGTTAAAGCAAATGACACAATCTGACACAAGTCCAGCACCGGCGATACCCGTGGCTCTCAGTGTCAGTCCAATACAGTGAAATGAAATTACCTAATTGACCAGGCGCAACAGATATAATTTGCCATGGGCCACCAGTTGGTGACCAAATTGTTCTGTGTTCGACATGGCACCTCCTTGGGCCGTTAACAATACACATGCCAAGTATGAAGTGGATAAGATGAACGATTCTGTCGTGTTTCACATACAGACAGACAAACATTTGCGGAATTAGTAGGACGATACTATGTGGTTTACAATAAGCTAGAGTAGAGTAAAGTATTTTGTCAGACCAGAATGGGGTGTTGGCCAGAAGCTGTTCTGTACTTGCAGTCCCTCTTGACCGAAGGCTGCGTCTTTGTCTGCCAGATCTCTCAGTGCCCAGTGAAAGTCAATAGGAGGCTCCATTGGGATAGAGGCATCCATCTAACCGCCTGTCTGTCACATTTATAATCTCTCTGTGTATGAATACATCACAGAGTGAGGGTCATCGCCCATGGAATATGTTCCAGACCTGCGAGAGTCCAGCTCTTTATCATAGATGCTAATGCTAGATGTTATTTCCCCCTGCACTTATAGTCTCTATAAACGCTGAGTCAAATGGAACTATAAAGATGGCCTTGTGAAGTCCAGAGTTCAATTGAACTGAGTATCTTTCAGGAGCAGCATCTCCTGCCCTCCCCTTCACCTCCTTTTGTCACCTCTTCAGTCCAAGGAGAGACGAGTGCAGAGGGAGCGCGATCAATTCTGTGAAAACTATTTATCTTGCTACAATGGCAGCACGACGGCCCTTTCATATTTACAGTAACATTCTGTGATGTTGACCTAATGACCGCTCCGATAAAGGCTGCAGCGTTCACAAAACCTCCTTCCGTCAAGGCAACGTTGAAGTACCGCATGTCGTAGAGCCACAGAAGGTGTATTCACATGATGGTAATGTCATTCCTCTGTTCAGATAGTCGGACTTTACCCAGTGTCAAACAGTAGCTCTTCCACGGCATTTTCCCACTGAATTCCTGCTTGCATATATTGCATGAAGTGCATATACTGCGTGTGTTGCGTGTATTGCGTGTGTTGTAAAATGTGTTTTTAAAGCTCCCCACTTTCTTGGCACAGAAGATATTATTTCCATCATATTGCAATATCAATAGGAATACAATTTATTATTTTGTGCTTAATGGCTGTTTGCCCAGTTAACACTCCTTTATTACAGCCACACAAATATATATATAATGCAGAAAAACACGCACGCGCGCGCACACACACACACACACACACACACACACAGCTAAATAAAGTAGTCATTTTGCCTCAAATTCAACCACAGACAAGAGCTACAGTCGTCTCTGGGTCTCCGAAGCTGCTGCTGTGACAGGCTGTGGATATTTTGTTCCCCAAACACTCACCACACATCAGGCAGGGTCATGCCCTGCTGGAGACCTGTGTCTCTCACTGTCCTGGTCAGTGCCAGTGGAGGGCAACATGCTCCCTGACACGCTCTCCTGGGAAGTGTTACCATGACAAAAGGAAACCTCCACAGCTCACATGTCCAAGCACTGGTCGCCCTCTGTAAGACACCTCGCTGTGGCGCTTGGTCCCACAGATAGGACATGTTCATGGTGCTGTTACAGCCCAGCCACTTACAGTACGCTGTCTCCAAGAGAAAAGAAACTACAAGAAGAGGAAGGGGTCGAGGTAGTGTATCGAAAGGCAAACGCTGCAACCTCATGGGATATTAGGCGTGGTTTCCAGCCCTGCTCTTCCACTCAAGCTTGTCGGCCTCGCCCCCGCGATCCCGCTTCGTCTCCATAGTATGTGTGCGTTGAGCCAGGAGCTCGTCGAGCCCGTCGGAGTGCCTAAGCTTGAATTTCAGTGGATGTGAAGTGCGTTTCCCTTCAGTTGTTTTGCCCGGGGCTTGAAATTTTACAGTCTGTATCCGTAGCCCTTTCTAGCATATATATATATACATATTTATGTATACAGGCACTTGTGCTGGGGTCAGTGTTTAGCCCTTGTTTGGATTTTCAAAGGTTGGTGCACAACCTGCCAGTCACGAACAGTCAAACACCAGTAATGGCTGACACTTGTCTTATGTTCTTGCTTCAGTGCAGACGACAACTACCGATTTTTTAGTTTTATGGATTTCTCTTTTGGTAAATGATTAGCATTGTTAGGTAGAATAATGAGAAATAAACAGCAGCAACTGAAACACTGATTAGACAACCTAACTAGACTTCTTTTGTGCGTTTAATGTTTTAGATGTTGAGTCTAACAACACAAACATTTCAGCTGCTAAAACACATTTCAAAGCCAATTTTTTCGTAGCACTCAATATTACCCGTCTTTATTTTTGACTCAGCTCTTTGTTCCCCTTGATTTTGGACAACAATAGAGAGATAACACAAGTTTACACGCAGATTTTTAAAGGAATAGTTTTAAATCGTGGCTTTTGCAATCAGAGCCATTATGGAAGTGGATTTTTACTTATCAACCTCTATCAGTAGGGAGGGATTTCATAAGAGCTTAGCTAAAGATTTTCATCCAGTGATTTATCTGACTGTTCAAAAGTGTCATTCATTTTATTAAAACAAACGGTCTGTAAATACCGCACAAGATTTTATTTTTCTCCAACTTTTTAAGTCTTCCTTACAGCCTTGATATCTTCAATTAAAGTTTCCTTTCATGTTTGTAGAGTTAAATACTTGGATCAGTTCCAGTGAATATTAATAGTACCTTCCTCTCTGTCTCTGCAGTATGCAGCCATCATACTGAAGTACGCGCCTTTCTCCGTCTATGGCACCACACTGTTTCGGCGTTTCGGTGTACCGCATTTTAAGATGGCTGCCAAAAAAATGGCTGCTGTAGTCTCTTTGTTTACTCGGGAGATGCTCTGCTATGTTCCAGTCTAAAAGATTGGACACAGCCGCCCCGTGGTTCTGCTCCGGCGTTCAGCACCATTATGACGGAAGCCCAGAACGAAGCCACTTCTCATTTAGGTGTCAGCGCGTTGTCATGGAAAGGAGATACCTCTATACAGTAAGTGAATAATGTCCGAAAAGAGAATGAGTTGTGCGCTCCGCGACGCTCCTGGTCAGTTCCAGACCACACTCAGGTTGGGGCTTTCTAGACGGAGCAAGAGGGGGAAAAAAGAGTTTTTTGTGCTTTTTTTTCTCGCTCTCCGTTTTAGAAAAGCTGAAAATGATCTGTCAAAGACAATGATACAAGACTGTGTGATGGATGGCTGTGGCTTACTCTGCCTCTCAATCTTTCACTCCTTCCTCCTCTGCCATTCTCTCTGTTCCTTTTCTCCGAGGAAAGCCATTATTTCCATCACCCTCCACATCTCAGCCAAATTCACTGTATCTGTCCATGCCTGGCCAAAGGGAAGAAAAAGCCATTCTGTCGGGGTTGAATTTCATTTCCCTGCCTACACATACTGTGTTTTTTATAATTTGTTCATGGTGTGGTATCACTGTGAGATATTATTTTACAGGCGTGCGCCATATAGCAAGGCGTGGCGGTGACTGCTGTTATTGAAATTTTGATTATGATAAAAGTTTGTGTACATGCGTCTCCCCAGAGATAGCCGGCTGATTGTGGAGGTGTATTTTCTCGTATGCATTTAAATTACACAATAATGTGCAGCTCCACTGTGGACACACCAGGAATCCAGAAAAAGATTCCTACGTCCACCCAGTCACAGCAGATTAACGGAAGAAACCTATCAGGAAAACAAGTGCCCATTAACACACCTTCCCTGATTACAATGTCAGCTGACTGACATCGCACCACGCTGAACCTCCTCCTCGCCTGCGGCCTGTTGTTTTCCTCTGGTGTGTAAAGAGCGTTGCAACCAGAGAAACACTGAACTTTAAAAGGTAGAACATAATCAACCGGACTTCACCCTGCGCATTACTGTCTCATTGTGTCCGGCAGTCGTGCTAATGACATTGCACGAGATTAGCTTTTCACTGGGCTATTGTTCGTGACCCTGGTGTGTGTGTGTGTGTGTGTGTGTGTGTGTGTGTGTGTGTGTGTGTGTGTGTGTGTGTGTGTGTGTGTGTGTGTGTGTGTGTGTGTGTGTGTGTGTGTGTGTGTGTGTGTGTGAGGCCCCAGCTTTCCCTCAACCATCCTCTTTTTCTCCTCCTCCTCCTCCTCCCGCTTTCTCAAAACCCAGCTATTCTCCCACTCCAGCCCCCCCCACCCAGTCCTGTTATTAAATCTCATAGCAGTTAGTTGATTTGATCAGTGTGTGCTGTAACGTTGTTTACCGCAATGGGACCTGGGTGTTATAGACACACTAATCTCTCTCCCGCTTCTCTTTTCTTGACGTTCCTCCCAGAGTCGAGCAATAAAGTAATTTCTCTGGGGAAAAACGGAAGCCATCTTCTTAACCGGAGGGGAGCGCGTACGTTCAGATTCTCGCTTCACCAACCCATGTCACAGACGCAATAGGTGCAAAGAGCTGCAGCTTACGCACAACGTTCATGGTGCCTGTTTTCCCGTGGAGACCCTGGTGTCCTGCCCTGTGTTATTGTAGGATTGAACCGTTGCAATAACTCACACAGGCAGACAAGGGCTGTCTCAAACTAAATTTGAAGGCAAACACAGGCAAACATTTTCAGTTTGTTTGGATGTGGATGTTGCGGATGACTCAAAGCAACCGAAGCCCTGGATCAACACGAGGCCCCCCCCGCCCCCCCCGTATGCACCCACAGCAGATGGGTGGCCAGTGGCAAGAGGTTCTGATATAGACACGCTGCTGGCTATTGCAGGAAGGCAGAGTTCGCATTGTGACCGTTGTCAGCGCTCACCATGTCCGAGAGAAATAGCTGATCCGCCAGCCAGGATCAGACTGCTGTCTCCGCTGCCCCGGACGGAGCAGGACGAGTTTATATTTAGTGCCTGATGCATCTTGATTTTTATCTTCCTCTCTTCAATACACAGATTCTGACATGTCTGCAACATCCAGAGGTTTGAGAGGGGAGAAGGATGCTCGTGGTTTTGCTGCGTGTGCATATGTGTGTGTGTGTTCGTGTGTATCGGCATGTGGGATTGTGCAGGAGAAGCAGATGGATAGCTGCTTCAGATTCTGAGATTACATTTTTTTTTTTTTACAGTGCTTTACAGTATGAAAAACAGTAAATGTTTAGAATATCACTTGTACATTTCTATAGTAAAAGCAGTTACTTGATGGAAACGTCGTTTTCTGAAAATAGCCAATTATTCAGAAAGTTATTTTAAAGTTATCTTAAAGTATTTAGTTGATTAATTAATTAATGGATTAATTGATTTTGATAAGCAATTTAATTAATTAAATGAAATTATTTTTCCTGGTAAAATATTGAAAAGTTTTTGGAAGCTTTTGTTTGTGTTGTACCTAAAGTCAGTAATGAATGTTTTTCAATGAAAGTAGATCAAATTAATTAAAAAAGTATTTGACACATGAAATGATTATCAAAATAAGACACATTATGGGTCCATACAACCCAAATTGGTTGAGAGGATCTTGGGCTCCTATTCACTTGAATGCTAAAGTGGTCTCACTCTATATTGGTTGGGTATTGTTTTAGGTTTTTTTTCAAATACATGTGCTAGATTGATTGAAAAGAAAAAGTGCCCTCAATTATAAGAATAGCTTTGCCGTTGCTAGGCAAATTCGAAGTTGAAAGATAACACACTAACAATTTAAATATACTTAAATTAAATATATAAATATAAATAAGAACTCTTAACAAAATCACATAATAAATCAAACATAACCCAACTATAATAATTTAACATTAACTAACACTTTCAGGGCTTAATACAGTAAAATACTCGGTGCTCCAAACTCATCATCAATTGTCTCCCCACTGCTGGGGCCCTCGCTGCCGGCTGATGTGCTCCACATGGGGTCACAGTAATTTTCAGATATATCCGTGCATTGACAGGTGACTCATTTAGTTTGTCGTGTTGGAATTGTTTTTTCGAACATTCGCTGCAGGTCCCAGAGTGAGAATCCTTTCAGGTGAAATACCGCCACGCTTTCGACCGCTTAGCTTCAGGCATTTTGATGTTGTGTCGACTCCAGTTTGACGCAGCCAATAGCTAACTGTGGTGCCAGTCTTCTGTACCCAAGCCTTTTCTATATGCAGCTATTTTCAGATTCATGTGTCTAGGTATGTATGTGTTCATCCAAACATGCTTGCACCTTTCTGTGCGAGAGCCACATTCCACACTTGCAGTATGTGGTCCATGTGCACGGATGTTGCGTACAGTACCACCACCCCCTATCCCTCCCCGTCCCTCCTCCCCTGCCAGCTTGACAACAAACACAGAACGGCTTGGCACGACTCGCAAGTTATCTATCTGGCTCCCGTCCCTGTTCTCCGGCACGGTTTTTTTGTCGAGTCAGAGGAAACCATCTGCTGCCCGGTGATAATGGGCGACCGGGGAGGAGGGGACTGGAAATGGGGAGCGCAAATAAAATTGAGGGAAAATGGCAGGCGCTGTCCCAGAACCTACGGTGCCTTCCTGCCTGCCTGCAGCAAGTCTGCCATCTTAATAAACATCCCGTCTGATATCTCCTGGCTCCTGTGTGTGTGTGTGTGTGTGTGTGTGTGTGTGCTTGTGTGTGCGCTCACATGTATTCTCACCTGCTCTCAGTGCACAAACATACTTCTGTTGTGTGTCTGTGTGTGTATTTTCTATCCAACCTTGATCATTTTCAAGTTGGGATTGTTTCTGAGCCGAGTTGATATGCTGTCAATGTGATGGCGCTGAGAAAGAACCTTTTCTTTTTTCTTCTTCTCTATTTTTTTTCCCCCCCGGTGCACTAAAAACTATGACAGATGGATTGGCTCTCAGCAGAGGAGACAGTTTTTTCTCCCTCTGTTTTGGGTAAATGGGTGGGAGTATTAATGAGAGTGTATTATGAGGCGGGTGCAGGGCTAAAGGAGAGTAGAAGAGTCAATGTTGTGAGTTAATGAGGAGTTACCTGTGTAGAGGGGAAGGCGAAGCGTGGCTGAAGAGGAATACAGTCGAGCGCACGGAGCGGAGGAGGCAAAATGCTCATTATAACAAATAGTGGGCTGCAGAATGCAACTCCTCACCTTGAGAACGCTCTGGATTTTCCCTCCCCTAAGTCTCCAGGGCTCTGGGATGGAATTGAGCGCTTAGGGCATTCTCTGAGTAAACCATTTCAGTTTTCTCTTGTCTGAAGTCGACAGGTTGGAGCTGGACAAAAAGACCTGACAGCCTGTCTCCCCTCTAAACCCAGCGTCATTCTCCCACTCCATCACGCTGTTTTCTATTTTGCCTTGAGATGTTTCCTTTCGCTGTTTTTTTTTTTTTTAGATTTCCTTTTCCTCCAGCACATACAAACTGTCAGGCAACTTTCACCATGGATTTATCGAGGGACACTCGTTGAACTTATCTGCTATTGTGATATTTGTGATAACTAATAGAGCAGATATTGTGCTCTGTTAATACCGTGCAATTTGTTTAAGGCCCCG
This sequence comes from Hippoglossus hippoglossus, assembly GCF_009819705.1. Taxonomy (NCBI): domain Eukaryota; kingdom Metazoa; phylum Chordata; class Actinopteri; order Pleuronectiformes; family Pleuronectidae; genus Hippoglossus; species Hippoglossus hippoglossus. Next base: position 14,058,848 of record NC_047174.1, read on the forward strand.
TAAAGCTGCCACTAAGTCCATCAGCAGGCTGCAACTTTTTTATGCCTCTATGACGGCGTCAGCAGGTGGCCGGAGGCATTTTGTTTTCGTGTTGTCCTTCCATACGTACATCCGTCTGTCCGTTTCTACACCTGTCCCATTATTGTGAACATGAAAATTCAAGAACGCCTTGAATGAATTTCCTAAAATTTTGAATGAACATTTATTTGGACCCAAGGATAAACTGATTCGATTTTGGTGGTCAAAGGTTACGGTGGCCTCACAAAAAGTATGTTTTTCTGGAACCTGATATCTTAAGATCGGCTTGACGGAATGTTTTCAGATTTGGAGCAAACATTCACTTGGCGTCAAAGTCACGTGACCTCATGTTGTTGTAAACGCAATTTCATTACATCTGGCAGAAACTGCCTTTGACTTTATTAGAATTTGGTGGTCAAAGGTCAAATTCACTGTGACCCCACAAAGCACATTTTTTGCCTTGTGAATGCGATTTCTCACCAACGGACGCTTTCAAATTTGCCACACTGGTTCACTTGGACTCTTTGATTAACTGGTTAGATATTGGCGGGCAAAGGTCACAATGACTTTATATACCATCTGAAAAAACTGCACTGGTTGTTGGAGGCAGAAACTGTGGTGCAGTATTTCTGGTTTCTCCAGAAATGGCTTTGATCCAATTTGTAAAGCTGCACATTAATTCACTGTGATTTGAATAGTTTGGATTGCAGTTTTGTTGTCATGCAGTGAGCTCGCAGTCTGTTGGGCTCTGGTGGCGTTGCTGTTGGAATGCATGATGGCGTGCTTGATGAAGTGGATGGCGGGTCAGCGAGGATAATGGAATTGAAGGCATGCAGGGATCAGCCAGGAGGACGCAGGAGGGGCCCGGTGACCAGGTCTTTTCTATTAACTCGGGGGGGGGGGGGGGCGGCTGGGGTGAGCAGGGGGAATCAGGCTTGGCTCTGCCCTCGCTCCTGCCTGGTTGTTAGACCCAGCTTCCAAGCTGCAGATAGGGAGAGCAAATATTGCTCAGGGGTCCAGTGGTGATTAACCCTGTGTTTTCATCAGCCTGGGCTTGCCCGATAACATTTCTTACTCCCCTACCAGAGCAGAAATATTAAAGATATGGCTCCAAAGAAAGGCTTAGAGAACTCTCATTTTGGTTTGGTGAAGTTGAAAGGAATTTACCCCTCTGTAAAAATAAACAATATATATGTATTGTCACCTAGCCTTAGCTTTTCATTTTCTGTTAGAAATTACCCTTTTCCCTGCAAAAAAAAAAACAGTTTTTCTGTTTACTCAATTTGTTGCATTTGTGATCAGAATTACTCATCTCCCTTAAATGAACACAATGTTTAATCCATTGCAAAATTAAGTTGAACAGAATCTCAGGGGGGGGGGGGTGTTCTGAATTTAAATGGCTTCCACACTAGAAAGTCAATTGTTATTACTTTCTAAAAAGAGAAATATTGGTCTTTCTCCAAAGACTCGAGGCCGTGAACAAGATTTTTCCTCCTGGTTCCCATTATACATAGGCTGTAATCAGCACTCAGTCACTCAGTGCTGATTATACGCCATGCTCCATCATTCTTACTTCAATACCTTAAAGAACAATTCAGAGGGCTGTGATTTTCTGCGTTGTTTTCATTCAATGTAATGAATTAACTATTGTACTTAAACCATAGTTGTTGAGGACATTGATTTTAGAGTCATTTACAAAGAAGGTGCACATTTCTCTCGGTTTTAGTTTTTCCCCCTCATATGATTCTCTAATAAGTGATGTTGTTTTCTGTTCCTGCTGTGCAGGTCTCTGGTCTGTCACCCGGAGACAACCAGACCCCAGGACTGCTGCTGGCTCCGGGGGTGAGGTGGGGACAGACGCCCATCAACCAGCTCACACCGTGGGACACCGATGAGCCCCCTGCCAAGCAACATCGAGACAGCGAGCCCACCGGTAATGAATCTCAAACACACACACACACACACACACACACACACACACACACACACACACACACACACACACACACACACACACACACACACACACACACACGCGCACACCCACAAGCACACATAAACACAAGCATGCATAAGTACTGACAGACACCTTCACACATCCACTGGTTCCACAGGATGTGAGCTTAAGGTGATACAAGTTTTGCATCATCTGTATGCCTGCACACGGCAGGTTTAACCCTGTACGTGGAGCACTCACTTTCACACACACGCTCACCCGAGACGGCTCTGGCCATCTACGCTAGCCTCCAATGCTAATGAGGCAACTTGACTGCCTTGCCCTACATAAAATACATGCTTGCCTCCACAACATGCATACTTTACATACGCAATCATGCATAATGTACGTCCACAAGCGCCATCTTTACATAGAGCAGAGTAGATATACATATAATTATAGAAGCATCACAGTGATATTAAGAAGTATAAAAAAAGAGTAAAGATATAAATCTATTTTGTTCTCTCACCAGCCGCACACCCTCCCCCCATCGCCACTCTGCTCTCAATTTTATTGTCCTTGTTAATGTTATTGTGTCACTAACTGAAGCTGATTTAGTCTAAATTAAACCTGTGAAGTGAAACTCTGAAAGTCCTCCAAATGATCTCCACCAGGTCTAATTTAGACGTCGGCCTTATTCTGTTCAAGCCACTTGAAAACGTGTACAGAGCGGTCGTGTGCGCGCTCGACACTAACGAGTTCAGCCAATGTTGACGTTTTTTACTCAGTTACTTTCCTTCCATTCCTTTCCCTGCCTCTGCCCCCTGCTCATCGCAAATCTGTCTCATTCAAGAATAATGCTGGCGCGGAGCTTGTTCCAGTGGAAATTCTGGCTCACCAAATCCAGATTGTAGACAGCTGTTACTCCGTGGCAGCAAAGCATCACGCTGGAAACACGTTTCAACTCTGCTACTGCCTTTTCAGCTCGCCTCCTAATTATAACTCAGATATCTTACAAAGCCAAGAGAAGCATTTGGAGGTGCTCCTATGATGGAATGATGCGGTTGTGATCGTGACAATGTTGTGCTCTGTCTTTGCCTCCTGCGGGTTGTGCGCCCCCCTGCTGTGTGGCCACAGCTCCCCTGCTGTGCATTGAGGGTCTGGCTGAATTGGCCTTGACGTTCTGAAGACCTTATATTGTGTAATTGAGCGAGACTGGGCTCCCTGCTCACCCCTCCCACTGCGGCAGCTCCTACACACACGCACACACTACAGCATGGATTGAGGTGCGAGCAGAGTGAGATGTCACCGACCCGGCACGCTGTCGCATATGACACTCAAATCCGAGCATAGTGTTGCATATTGATTTGCGTGTGTGCGCTATTCCGAACTGTGACTGGCGTTTGCAACGAAGCCAGCTCCTTTCCACACTTCACTGAGCTGTGTTGCCAGAAAGTTCTCTGCCAACTGTGCCAGAATTAATCAACGATTTCTTTCAACGGAAACTTCCCTGTCGTGTCGGTGGCAGAAAGTTTGACTTTGGAAAATAAGTTTTATTTCTACTGTAGTCTCCTTGTACGAAAATAGTTTGATTCCATGTTTTGGGCTCAAGTCAATTGGGGAGTAAATACATGAAAAACGTTGAGCTTTTAAAAGCAAACTTGCAACTTTAAGAAACCATGTTAATTCTTAGATCCAAGGCGTCAATCAAAACCATGTACTTTATTTTGTTGACTTCGCAGGTGATACCTATACATGTCGGTCATTGCTGGGTCATCATAATGAAATGTTTCCCTAATTATTTTTCTCTGGTAAAAGATGTAGGAAATGTTGAAGGACAAGAACATTGAACTGGAGGACACATAGGATGTGTATGTATTAATTTCTATTGAATACCATCGCTGAGGTAAAACCTTGAAAGATTATGTGATATGAATATATTATATGGACCCATTTGATTCTAACACTTTTTATCAAGATGAGCCACAAAAGAGAGCAAGTGAAATACTGTGTTGGTGCCGATTAGCTCAATGACATGTGAATGGTGAACTGAATTGGCCTCTCCTCTCGAGGCTCCCGATCCCACCCTCTCCTCTCCTCTTTCTTTCTTTCTTTTCTTCTGTCGCTCTTTATCGCTCTCTCCCTCTCCGTCCCTCTCACTATTGTACTAGCGCGGTTAGTATTATGAATAACGTGGGCTTATTTCTTTTTTTCTTACTTAGCTTTTTGCATGCTTTGATTTAGCCTTTGGCCCGTTGGCAGACTGATAGGCTATTTTTGGAGCTTGGACTATGGCAGGAGGAGCAGAGGGAGACGGGGGAGTGAGAAAATCAGAGGGGGAGGGAGGGTGGGAGTCGGCGCTCAGGTCCAATATGGCCACGTCTTCCCAGCACACCCTCAGCATCCAACGCCTCAGGGTAGAGAAATGATTGGCTCAGAGTGTCTGGGTAAACACAGGCTCCAACGCAGATAATAGTGCAGACTGCCACATGCACTGAGCAAGTATACTTTCGGAAAAGAGCATTTGTTCATCCAGCGGAAAAACAAATAGTTCAATCTTATTATAGTGTTGATCTTGTGTACAGATCTTTACATTGCTTTGAATATTCTTGTTTTTTGTCACGAGTCATAAACAAGCTTTGACCAAAGCGGAGCAGCACACAGTCAGTTGTGGTGTGGAGGGGAACAATCTTCCACTGCGGTTTTCTTCCTCTATTTAATCATCTGATTCCAGATTTTGAATCAGAACCCTGCACTCGTTTACTAAAATACTAGGGAATTAAATTGACCTAATCTTTCTCATTGCTTTACCTGCCTACCTAATTACCATCGTGCTAACTGTCTGCGGACCAAGTTGAACACGTCTTCTTCTTACAGCAGTCTTCAGCAACTGGTGCAAAACTTATTTGTTCCGCCAGATCATTTTGATTCTCTTTATTTCACCTTATCTGAGTCAAACAGACATTCATTCATTCAATCCAATTACAACATTATTATTTTTTTTTAGCTGCAATGCTTTGTATCGAATAACAGAGCTTTTTTATTTTGAGAAATTGTTGAACTTTTGGGTCTAAACAATAATAATGAAAATTCAGTTTCATTTTATGAAAAACAATGAATATAAAATCTTTACTGCAGATAAACCAGGTAGGATGAACACAACGTTTTCTAACTTCACTTCGCACCTTAGACTGTTTATAAAATCCTCTGCACACAACGTCCAGCACACACACACAATAATAAGTGACTCACTAATGACAAGGAATAATTCTAAAGTGGCTCAGGAGCATTAATACTGGAAAAAATAAAACAGCCCATTTCAAGATTGTCATTTAATCAACAGACCTCTGAAATAGATATTTAGAATGGGCACTGCACTCGTGGTGTAAAAGTTGGGTATAATATTGATTATTTTCTATTCTTTGCCTGTTTGACCATCAGGTCCCGGGTCCTGGGCTGCACCGGTAGCAGCGGTGAGCCAGCCCAGCCTCCTGCCCCACACCTACGCCCTCCCTCAGCCACCGTCCTTCAACCACAGTGTGACCGCGCAGTCACCGATCATAGGAGTAACCGCATCCATGCAGACGCCAGTGCCCCCGCAACACCCGCTCATGACCGCCCACTTCCAGTCGACACAGCAGCCGCCCTCGATGGTCCTGAGCATGCCCGGCCAGCCTCCGTACCACTCGGCTCTGCCCACCATTGCACCATCAGTCCTCGCTGCCCAGGCCAACCACGTGGTTCACCCGTGCCCTCACAGCGTAATGGGCAACGGCCACCTAACCTCTCACCTCATCCAGCCCCCCGCCCTGCCTCTGACCAATGGACAGGCAGCAGCAGCGCTGGCCCAAAACACAGCTGCAGACAATCAGGACGGTCCTAACGGGCTGCAAATGCTGCGGACAGTCGGGAGGGGGAAGTACGAGTTCAGCGACCCGGGACATCCGAAAGGTAAGCGCAGCCAGCCTCAGCTGACGCTTTCAGCACAGGAGGCTTTCATAATTTTTTTAGAATCGCTCTCCTCCAGATATGGAACCTGTCATGCCAAACTTTCAAAGGCTAAATCAAAGCAGATCTGTTCTGCAATCTGAGCTCAGAAGTGAATCCAAGCCGGGGTAGGTGTCAGGTATTAAATCAATGTAGTCTTAGCTCTCTACTCCTCGTGACCTCCCCTTATGTGAGGCCTTGCTGGAATGAAATACATAGGCCTCTGCCCTCTGCCTGTATACCAGAGCAGCTTCGATGCCAACAGTCATAAACAAGGCCACAAACACTCAAAGCAAGGGGTTGTTAAAATACAACTTGCAACCAGAGCTAATTCACTTCAGCTCCTCCAAGGTCAGAGAGTAGGGAAGTTCCCCCACTGCGGCACGGAGACATGTGCAGGGACCCTGTGGATCCTAACACGTCTTCAATTTACTTTTTGATATTCAAGGTCTTAAAATATTTGGAAAGGTAGGGGGAGGCATTAAATCTGATCTGGGTATTTTATATTCCACATCAATGACCACCTCTGCAACATCCAATACCTAGTTGATTGTGACGGTAGTAGGGTCTGTGGCTGTGATCTGCATTTTAAACTACATTAAGAACGTGATTGTCCAGCTTTTGATATCACTGGCACTGGCACTCGATAAAGTTTTGATTTGCTATTGGTTTTAGCTGTACGGACTAAGGATGACTAGGCACAGCCTTCGGGCACAGCTTCCAGTCATCAGGCTGCATTCAGCACCTTCTCTCCGTCCATCACATTGATTTATGAGAGAGGCGGGGGCATGTGCGTGTGTGTGTTAATTGTAACCTTATTTCAGGTTTTGTGTGGTGAGCAAAATTTCACGGGTAATTTTAGGAGCAGATGCAGAGGCAAGAAAGAAATATATGAAGCCTTTGTAATGACCTGGTTTTCTGCTTTAATTCACCATAAGATGCAATCTGATCTTCATCTAAATCACAACAAAACAGAAATTGTAGACAAACCTAATGTGCTTCATGTGATAACACCGAAAACAGTAATGATCATTTGTGTCTTTTCTAAATACCCATTAAAGTGGGAGGACAAAGTGGTCATATGCTTGGAAGGACACTCAAGTGTGATAGATATATACATGGAAAAGGGAAATAAGTCTGTGCTGCAGCTGACAGCAGTGTGTGCCACATGGTTACATTTGCTGTTTTTACATGTGAGAAAATGTATATCCGCATTAATATTGCAATTAATGATTGCTTTTAAACTCAACACTTAACATGAATTTACTAGATCTGGAAAGAATATTACATTTTCTTTGTTTAGGTTTGAAAAGAGTCTTTACAGTCTTTAAATTTGAGTTACAAAAAGTGTGCTTGGACTTGTAAAAACCTGCAGCATTGCCTGTAGTGGATTCTTTAAGAAGAAGAACATGTCGTGCTGGTTTCAAACTGCTGCACAAAGGCAGCATCTTATATCGCCGCTGCTCTGAAATTGCTTGGAAGTGTGTCACGTTTATCTTTTCCCCGCTCGCAGTTTCGAGGCTCACAAGGCCTACACTAAACACAAGGCAGGAAGAGCTTTCAGTCCCTGCCCTCACATCTCTCCGGAAATCGTTTGAAGCCTTGTTGACTCGCACCGTGTTTGTGAAGGTGCTCCGCCGCTCCGGCTTCATGCCTGCGAGTCTGGGAGCCGTAAATTGGTGTTTGGTTTAACCTTGGAGTTTATGGCGCAGGGCGCGGGAAACAGATGCTCGCAATCCCCCGACCAATTTTCGCATTTAATGAAGCTTTTAATTTAGGTTTAGATTGTTTTCTTTTTCCAGACTCATTTTGATCAATAAAATGTGTGCAAATGAACTTGTAGATTGCAAAAAAGCAATTATTTTGGGTGGGCTGCCTGAGACATATTGAAATCAGGTAGAATTGGAAATGGATAATTAGTCGAGCTTGTCGGCTCGGGCCCAGTCTCCGTCGAGTGAGAGCTAGAATACACTGTCGCGATCCATTAACCATGTACATGTCAAAATTTGTTGACCTTCCTCTCACAAGCCAAGGAATCTGGAGTTTAATTTTAATTACAGTATTTATAAAGACCAATTTGAAAGGGAAGGGAAAGATGCAGGGTTGTAAAAGTTCAGTGGCATTTGCTGTGATTCATATGAAGAAGAATTTATTGCATTCAGTTTGTATGGTTACAATTTGTCAGCTTCTGTATTTCAAAGGCAGGAGGGAAAACATCCCCGTGTCAATTTCTAGACATCATACATACTTGAAACCTGGTGCAGCCTTCTATGAAGGTCAAACTGCAAATAGAGGCACTTGAATCCCACATCTCCTCCACCATTTTTTTCCCACCGCTGTTTACCAGTGCATCAACGTTAGTAAGCATGCCATTGGGGCAATATCACAAGGACAGTGGCAATAGGCAAAATGTCGAGCGCTATGAAAATTCGCAGCCATGACGTCTTTCGGGCAGACCTGCCTGCTGACAGGAATACTTAACTTTGCCGCTGTAATAACAACAATGTCACCCTGCATGCCCTTCCCCTCAGTCTCCGCTCACTGCTGTTGTTCTGTCTCTGCGTTCTTATCTTTCTGATTATCTCTGTCTGCTGCTTCCTGTCTCTTTCCTCCCTTTCCTTCTGCCTTATCGCCCACTCCAAGAAGTCACAAATCCCAAGCTCCCACAGGTCTTATGCATTCTGTTTCAAATCAATTAACGCTGCATATCTCTGTGGCGATGGGTGCCTACTGTTCTGCTGCACCGGCATAGTGGTAAAATATGGAGGGTAGAAGCTCCCGCGACCTGCATTCTGGCTCGCTTCTGTTACAATTATCTTACAATTTTCCCTCACATACTTTTCAAAAAAGAAGAGACCGAAACATAAGTAACGGGAGAAGAAAAGTGAAAAGACGGGAAAGCATCTGCAGGTTAGAGGTCGGTGTTTCTGCAGTCCTCTAATGACTGAGGTGAGGTTGGCGAATCTGATCCCAGGGCAGTGATTGCGGGTTACGCTCATGTCAGGTATAAAAGTATAGGCAGCAAAGGAAGTCAGAGGACGCACACACACTGGTCACAAACACACTGCTTATTTTTCTCAGGAATTTATTTCAGTAACAATTGCTCATATTGTCCAGCACAGCACACACAAACTGAAGAGTCCTGCAGGGGTCCATTTTGGCAAAAACCTGCAAACGGCACACCTGCCAAGATCCATCACGGACCCGACCCGTTGCCCGTAATTATCTCCAAGTCAAATCTGGACCCGCCCAAACCCGTTAACGTACAACCCGTGGTAAACACACATGCTACAAACACATATGTCACTCACATGAAATGGGTTATCGCCTCCTTCTCCTCTCGTTGTGGTGGTTGAGTTGTGGTCTTTGAAAAGAGTCTGAATTGCCTTTGCAGCAGCTGTCAATGTTTTTCCTGCGGGTGTTTAGTTCACTTTCACCTGTGGCCGTACTTGTGAATTTATATTAAAAATAAATGGAATCTGACATGTGGGACACTTTGCTTGAAAAGCTGATGAATTATTATCCTGCAATAGATCTAACAAAGGCTGTGGCCCAGGCAAATCCAGGCATTTGTTAACATGAGAGTGTCCATTATGCCTGTGGCTGTTTTCACACCATGAGACTGCACAGTAATACTTTCTTGTGACGGTCAAATCCTGGTCAAGCGTCTCACGTCTGGGGGTTTTCAGCAGTGATTACTTGACGAGCAGTTTAAACACCAACGCCGCTACTTGGATGATTGTGTTGCTGAATGAACAAAAGTTTGAGCCGGCAGACATGACTCTCGTAAGCACTGATGTGCAGTAGAGGTTTTTGGCACTTTTTTTTTTTTCTTTTTTGATGGCAAAGGCCTTGGATCTTGGAGTAGCTGACAGAGCTCTTCCTCCCTTAATCCAGCTGCACAACAGACCGCTGTGCATGTGCGCGTGTGTGCGCACAACTTCTTGGGTGTGACTGCATGGATGTTTGGTCAGATGTCAGCTTCACAGCCTTAGAGCCAAGCACGGCAGTGACAGAAATCACACTCCGTGTTTGATTTGGCTTTCCCTTCAAAGGGAGCAATTTGTCTTCGCTCTGCATCAGTGGGCACATCAACAACTGTGTGCTCCTCAGTCTGCGTGGCTGTGTGTGTGTGTGTGTGTTTGTCATATTCGTCTGTGCTGGCGTTCACTGTGTATGTTGTGTTTGTGTACGTCTTCTCACATGCCATATGTTTGTGTGGCCATGTGTGAGGATTCACACAGAGCAGCTTGAAGGCAGCTTTAACCTCATCACCTACTGAGATATGTCAGTCACTGAGCTGTGATCTGCCTACCTGGTTTCTCCATCCACAGCAGGGGTTTTTCCTAATACCTGCCTGTCATAGTGCACACATCAAACCACTCGCCATCTTGCCATCTTGTTAATTTCCCTCACACCACATGCTCCTAGGACATTTTGTCTTCATCTTCTCTTCATTTCCCTCAACCTTGGTTTTTATCATAATAACAGGATTTGACCAAGCTATCAATCGTTAAGCCCCTTTTTTCCACTGGTCAAAAAACCCACTAACACCCATTAACATCTGGCTTTAGTCTGCAATGGGAATGGATTCAATCGACATTCACTCTCGGGTAGACACACGGTTTTTCATCAGCTCTGATCGGCACTGATGGAAACGTGACACTCGGCTGAATTCGCTAATTTGGCAAGACGGCGAGATGAGAGAGCTCCTTTGTTTCCAGCACATTTGTGACGTCAAACATGATAAACTGGGGGAAAAGAACTGCAAGACACAGTCCTCTATTTGCAATGGGAAAGGAGTCAGTCCCCTTTTCTTAGCAGGTTTAAAACACCTGCGTGTACCTGCTACTTTTGGTGTAGAAGAGGTATTAAATAATCTATCCACATCTGTAGCTCCATCCACAGCTAAGACAACTGTCAGCAACTTGTTTTGTGAAATGTGGGAGGTCTGGCGTTGTTGTGAAAGACGCACAAAAGAAAAAAAAGCAAACAAAAGAACAGGAGGAGGCGAGAGTAGAGGAGAGTGTGAACATCAGAGAGAGGGAGATGCTGAGAGCTGATTCTCTGTGTGTCTATTGACCAAGTCATTAAAATCGATGGCTGTCCTGATGAATATCTGCCGGGGGAAGCTAGTGCCGAGCTCAGCAGGGACGGACTCACTCGCTGCAAAATGTGATTGAGCACCATTTAAAGGCAACTCATGACTGGGGAAAACACATTAGTAATCAAAAGGAAGCTATGATTCCCACACATGCGAGCCTGTTTTTCTAAGATTTACCGCTGTTAAACCATGCCAGCCACTCAAATGATGTTTTTGATATTGTTTTCCCGGCCTCGTTTCGGCTCCGAGCTGAGACGACTGCTGGGAGCTGTGGTAAAGGCAACTTTCTCCCCCTTTTTTTTTTTCTTCTTGTAAATGCCTAAAAATAAGCAGCTGCTGAAATACAGCCACTTCACAGGTTGGATGGTTTTGCTGAGAATGTAGTTTCAGATCTGTCGGGCCACCTGCTGCAGCACGGACGCGTGTGGCTCCTTCGCCCCCTCTTTTCTGATGTCAAACAACATTTTAATGCTTCCCTCCTCCTCACTGCCCTTTACCGGCTCCTCTCTCTCCCACACACACACACACAAACACACATGCATGTGTAAGCACAGACACAGGGACGCTCTCACGCCATTACTAGGGGGGGACACACTGGTCGCACACCTCCACCATCGCACACATTAAGCTGCACCCAGCAGCACCCAGCCTCCCCGCTCTGCCCAGGAAGTTCATCTTCCAGTCAGCTCACATCAGCCATCATCTGGGGACCGAGCTGCTCCGGAGCTGCTACTGAATGCAATTAAGATGCCTTGCCGAGTTAAGATCAGTGTTTTTCTTTGGCTGTACGGCGAGACGGGACTGGACTCGGTGCACCCAACGCCGGCTCAGCTTTCCTCCGCTCTAACCGCTTCATCTGCCTCATCTTCCCTATTTAAACTTCAACTTCAATTATGCATTCATTTTTGTTTACTTTCGGACAGAGCATATTGGCTCTGTGGAAACACCGTCCACCGGCGTATTGGTTCTTGAGCTGTTACTGCTGCAATATTGCAGCTAAGTGAGGAAATTATGGATCACCAAATGAGTACGATAGTGACTGTTTACAAGGCCACACTGTGTGTGCTGGTGTTGTTTAATTAAAGGAGATAACGTACCTGTTATTTCAAGACTTAGGGTCTTAGCACACCAATTCTGTATTTTCCGTGAGAGTTTTTTAATCCGTCATCCAGTTAAAATTGTCACACGCAGACACCTTGAACTCAGAGTTGGATGCGGGTCTGTTCGCTCTGAGACTTCGCAGTAGAAGATACGAGCCGTGAGGAGGATTTCGTGGTCCTCTCACTTATTGAAAAAAGGAAAAGTAAACATTGGTTCGGTCCAATCTTGAGAAGCCGTCAGGAACAAGGAGAATTTCATCTTCTCACACAGGAGCTGCAAATTTATCCTGTCCGCTTCCAAGTCTATTTCAGGACGCCAGTGGTCCAGTTTGATATGCTACCAGCACTCAGACTGCATATCAAAAAGAAGATTACACATATCTTTAATCCAGATGATCTCAATCCCACATAGAACATTTTTTTTGACCCAGATTCAGCCCACACTGCCACACTGTCATCTGGCCCACATACTATGTGGTGATTCCACGGTACCGCACTTGGGTCGTCCAATCCTGTTTACCAGATCCACAAGTAATCCATAGCAATACTGCATGTCAACCAAAGATGCTATTTGGGCCTTATTTACCATTTACCACATGGGCCACTTTAGGATCACATCCAGATTACACCTTGCCCAAAAAAAGGTTCCCACTTGTTTTGGGATAATTTGGCCACATTTGCTATTTTACAAGTGGGCCTCTTTAGTCTCACATCCATTTTGTCTGGGCCAAATGAAGGCCAGAAGTGCCACATCATTGGCTGAGGTGGCCCATCCCAAACAAAATGCAGCAAATTAAACCCGTTGCAAAAACTCTAAAGGACAAAGCTTTTGGAGTTTGTGTGTAAGCGTGATTGACACAACATGAGGTCGTATTTATGAGCAAAGACCTTTAATCAAATCTCATCAAAGGTCGTTGTTTTTTATAGTTTTACCTTGTTACATGTTTATGATGTTACTACAAGTAATAGTGACACACACACACACACACACAGATTGCACATCTCTCACCTCGGTGATATTCCTCTGCCGACTAAAGGAGCTGCCTGCAGTCATCAAGGAGCCCGCAGTGTTATCAATATTATTAGTGGTGCATAAATATTCATTTTGATTCAACCACAGGAACACACTGTTAGCATGACAGGCTGTTCAAACCAGTTATTAAAAACACAGCCAGTTTGTGATAGCCACAGTGAGACCATTAATCATAGCATGCACATTAATTAAACCCTCCCCTTTTTCTTTCTCTCCCTCTTCCCCCGTCTGCATCTCTCTTTCCTCCTCGATAGAGTGCAGGCTGCATCCTCGCTGCACATGATACAAAAGTCTTCCACGAAGACAAATATACTGAATTTGGCGATAGGGATGTTTCCTTTTTCTTAATTTTTAATATCAAATATGCTGACTCGGATCAGCGTGCACGCAGAATGAGCGCTGGCAAATTAATTAAAGCCGACGCAGTGTTGCGCTGGGTGACGATATCTTAAAGCTATCTACATCAGGATTAGCTAAAGCAGAACCCCGGTTATTATGATTCCAAAACAGGCTTAACTTGAAATATGAAATGCATGGATTTTCAAGTGTTTTTTTTTTTTTTTTTACTATCTCTCTCTCTCTCACAGTGTTCCTTAGTTCTAGATAACTTCAGTGGGAATCGAAATGGGATTCACGAGCGCCGAGAACGTTGCAAATTATTAATGAGGCTGAAATTTATTCCAGTCACTGTGGACTCAGTATGCGCAGGTAATTCTCTAAAATGAATACATGCAGAATGACGGCGATATGCGTATGAGTAACCTTGGCACACGGGTCCATATGGGGCCTACATATCAATGATATTGACTCAAACATCTCGTTTTGGAGCGGCGGGAGTGGTCTGGAGACCGCTGGGCTCCGTGTTCGGATGAAGCCCAGCAGCAACCCGACGCCGTCTCTTTAACTTTGGCTAAGGATGGCTCCTATTGAGACGTCTAACTGTTTTCTAGTACCGCTCGGCCTCTCAGGAGAGAGGGAGGGGAGAGGGAGGGGAGTAGCAGCAGTGTGTCACAAGAGCGAGAGAGGAAAGCTGCTTGCCCTCGTTCTTTCTCTCCCTCGTTATCGTATTTTAAAGGAGAGGAGCCCCCCCGCCACGAGCCCCATACATTACATCCCCCCGCAGTTAATACAGGGACGGTGGATAGCTCATTAAGATTGATCATTCCTCGTCCACCTCCGCCATGCAGAACGCGGCGGCGGCTTCATTAATCACCGGGATTTGGAGATAAAGCTCAGTGGCGGCGGCGGCGGCGGCGCAGTCACAGGACCCGGAGCCCGACAGCCCGGCTGCTACATGCATAATCACAGACGCGGTGCAGCCAAGGAGCAGCAGGCCCGGCTCCCTGCCACGCTAGAGGGGGCACCCGTACCTACACCTCCCCCCTCCCCCCCCTCAAACTACACTCTCCTCCCTCCCTCCCTCCTTCCCTCCCCCCCCCGCCCCACCTGTCCTCTTCACTGCAATTGTCTGTCTGTTGATTTCACCCCCAATCTCCCACTCCTGACGTCACCGCTCCTGTGCTGTCGTCTCCCAGCATCCTCCCCCACCCCCCCCACCCCCACCACCACCCCAGCATCCACCTGCTTCTCCTACCCTCTTATAGCCTTCTGCTTTTTTCATCTTCCCTTTTCCACTCTTTCCCTCGATATATTCCTTCCTTACTCTACCTGCCACCTGTTCCACGCTTCTGTAACTTCTTTCTGCCTCCTCCACTCATGCTGGAGTTGTTAGCCATTTCTCTAATAGCCAGTTTTTTTCTTCTAATGCCTCAGTTAGCAAAGTGGCAGAGGGAAATTTACGAGAGGGAAAAATTCAAAAGGAAAAAAACCGGTAGAAGTCCAGGTGGATATTTTCATCTGAATCATCCCATCAATCTGTCTCTTTTGCCTTATTACCCTCACAAAACGTCTGCACTTTTTGTCCAGAGCCACCTCCAGCTTGTCGAGCATTGTAATTACTTTTATATGAAATCTTTATGACTCTGTTTAAATCACCCTCCTACTGTTTAAAGTTGACATCCACGGATGCTTCAGGCCCCATTTGTCTGTCAAAGAAGAGAAAAGACGATTTTTTTTGTCTTTTATTCCTTTCAGGTTTATTTCGATTTAATTTTGCGTTCATGAAATAAACAGGATTCTCGCTCAACAATCGATACGAGTGCTGGGTTAGATTTTAAAAAGCAGTAACTAACCGCTCAATTTGGATTTTAGCTGTGATCACATCCCTGCTCAGTTATAACATCTATTGTAGGCAGGTGGAGGCTCGAGATAAGGAATTTTCCTTTCCCGCTGCTTTTCTTTCCCTCTGTGACACTTTGTTATGCTGTTTTGTGCTATGAATTTTAAAGCAAATCAAAGATATTATTAAATTGAACAGCCCTTGTTCCGACAGTGAATCACTGACTAAACATTTTCTGAGGAAGCCTGTAATGGTTCTTTAATTTTTTCAGGTTTTTTAGTTTTTTAGTTTGATGGCTCTTTTGTTCAACTGAGCTACTTTTTCTGAAGCAATTAACCTTGTTGCTTCTTTACATCACAATTAATTTAGAAAGAAATCCACAGTTCTTTTTAATTAAAAGCAGCATTACAACGACACACAAATACCATATTCGGTTTAGTCCTAAATTTTTTAAACTTCTTGGAAATATTACATGATTGATGTTGAAACTGTTAAAAGTAATGGCTAAATGGGTGAAATGGATAATGCTTGCAAACATAATTCAGATCGTTAGCTTAAGTATCAGATGAGTGGCATGAGGGAAGCTAAACGTCATGAATAAATAGTTTAAATAGCTAGATACATTCATAGAGCTTTTAGAGGTGAATAGAGATTTTGATTATCAGGCATATTATTGTAACCATCTAATGTACTCTTACTACAGGCTTAGAGATTGTGAAATCATGTAACATGCTCCTGTAGAAAGATACAAGTCCTTGTGATATCAACTGTGTTGTATGGAAAACGTGTTTTATTCAAGAAGAAATACACCACCCACAATCCTCGGGTGAAATAGTGACGTTTAGGATTGGTGGAGCTCGGTGGTAACACAGCCGTGAAACTCATGTCAGCTGTGATTGGCTAGGTTACTAGACTATACACTATATGAAACACTTTATACATAGATGCAAAGTAAAACTACAATATATTCCAACACTATATTAACAATAAAGTTATATTCAAGAGGAAGCGCTGGAAGTTGCCTGAAGGAAATCTTTCGCAATGATTTATGGGATGCGCAGCTCCGTCACTCCAACAAAATGATGTACGCAGTCTTGTACCTTCGCCTTTTCCTCCATATTCCGATATATTTTTTGCTCTGCATCAACTGTTTAATGGTCACGATTAATCTCATAGCTGGTCGACCTGGTTCCGGGCTTGGAACTCCTTTTATGAGGATTTCCTGAAATGTCAGTGGAGAAAGTGATTTGGGAAATTTACTTCCAGAACCAGAGCTGTTTCGAGGCCACCGCTACGCTCCATTCATCTGGTTTACCAATAGTAATGGACAAACACTTGAAAAGGCAAAAGGCAGCTATGTGAAGGCAAATTTAACCAAAGCAAACACCGACAGTTCAAGTGGGTGAAAAAGACTTTACAACAAATCTGTTTTATTTTTCTCAATAGTGTCAGATAATAATCTTTTAATAATTCACGTTCAGGATGACAAACGAGATTAACAAACTGTTATTGTATATGGTTTAATGTTAACTTAGCCTATATATATGGTTTAATCTATAGCAATTATACTTGTTTCATAAGCGTTGCATTTGTTTCATCTGTAGAATTTTAATAAAGCAGAAGTGGAAGTACCTCACAGAAAAACTGTACTCAGACACGGCACTTGAGTAAATTGTTTTTTTCTTCAGCATTTTTTAAGGAAAATTTAGAGCCTAATTTCAATCGTCTCATGTACATCTGGGCCCCATCCCAAATTTTAGAACACTCACTGCTGAATGTGCTGCCTGCATTTGTGATGAAGTGTGACACCGTTGCTCAGAGAATATCATGCATTGAGTATTCGGGAGAGGTCTCCAACTGGAACAGTGCCATTTGCCTCCATGAGACGTGCACGACCCGCGGTTACGTGGGAGCAAATTGATTTGTGTGTCAAGAAGTGTCAAAGTGAATGTATGTTACACCCTCAAACGGGCCTGCATCTCAAACACCTAATGTCAGGGGCTATCTAATATGACAAGATTAATTGCCCCGAGTCAAATGTCGATGTGTTATTCCGCGCATCGCCCATGAAATGGGTAGTAATGCATTATCAATGAGGCTGAGTGTAAACACAGCAGATGTTGCGCAGGAAGCCGGTCAATATCGAATGTTTTTTCTCTTAATAAGGAGCCATAATTGCAACAGGGAAGGAACTCAGTATTCAAAACAGCAGCAGATGTGCGGTAGCATCTCAGCAAGAAAAAAGAAAAAAAATAGTCCAGAAGTTGTTCAGCAGCATTAGTTCGCTAATGTTCACGGTGTGCCCTCTTATCTGAGCGCCGAGCCCAAACTTCTTTCTCACGTAGAAACTTTTAAATGGGTTTGATAATGTATGCAGGGCATCTAATAAATACTAATGACAGGACCAGACATTAGCAAGAATGGCTCCCCTCTCCAAGTCATTATTCCGCAGATTTAGCAACTGGCTCGGCATGTGAAGATACAGTATATAACTCCTCTGTGACACGGACAAATGATAATGGCCCGGATGGCAATCAAGAGATCTTCGTAGGCTAGTGCTGCACTCTGTACGCCAAATAGACTTGAAGCTTTAGCAGTAATACAGGCCAGGATGAGATGTCTAAAACAGTAGTACGCTTTTACCATATTAAGTTCACGCAATGTGTTGTGGTGCGAGAGGGTGCGGCTCTGAATAATAGTCTTGGTTACTATCACTATTCTTCTGCTGTAGTCCGTTGCACCCGCTCTCTCTCACATACAGACGTTGTTTTCTTATGTAATTTCTTATATTGGCCGGGTGGCAGGATTTAAAAGAAAAAGTGCTGGTTTAGGGAGTTAAACTTGGATTATAACTTTACAAGAACACATCAGCCACACACAAGCAGCGGAGCATGCTGGACACAATCAGAATTTGTGGGGCAGCGCAGTCGTCTAATGGACTGTTTTCTGTCCCCGAGGAGGGAGCCAGAGCGGCAGATGGAAAGAAAGGAGAGAGGGAGAGAGAGAGAGGCAGGAATGAAAGAAAGCGCAGACAAAAAGAAAGAAAAAAAAAAATCTGATGAAATGCAAAGATTACTCGCCTGACTCCACCGTAGGCCTGGGAGCTCATCTCAGGTGTGCACTCTGCTGCGAAGGCCCCCTCATACAACCTAACCCCGCCGCTAACCTTTCTGCTTGGGCTGCTGTGACTTTCACAAAGTTACACAGTAAACACATTGTCTTTGGGGAGGGAGGGGTGTGTGACATTTATCTTTAAGCCGCGCCGGTGACATGGGAATTTTTTGTTGTTGTTTTTGTTTCTCTGTTTGTTGTAGTCGGGTCGTGCCGCCGCTTCGGGTCATCTCGGCCGCAATGTCGCCCCGTAGAGACCCAGTATCGCACATGTGCAAAGAACGCAAGGAATGCACGCAAACCAAGCTCATAAACACTGGCGAGGTGGAAGACAAGACGGCGTAGCTACATTCTCTCTCACACACACCGGCATCTGTCCTCAGCCAGCAGTGCGTGCCTTGATGTGAAAGGTAGAAGTGAGCCTCGCACAGGAGCAGGCTTTTGGTTTCGGGCCACGGAGGAGAAAGTAACTTTGTACTTTTAATTAGTGCATAAGTGGAGTTTGCACTTTGTTTTATTTCAGGTCTGCTTGTACTCTAAATATTCAGAAAGGTGAAACCGCATGACAGCTATTCTTAAAGGAGCATATACGCATAATTTCCTTCGAGTATTTTCAACATTGAATGCACAACTGTACCTAGTATTTCCCTAATGGCAAAAACTAGCTGCCTGTTTTAAGGAGTAGTTTCAGCAGAACTTTGCGGATTTAAAATGCCGATTTATGGTCTGGCACAGCTGCATTTCATCGTCCACGGCAACAGCGGTGGGGGGGGTCTGCATCATTTGTTCCGCTCATGAACCTGATCACCAATAACACAGATTGTGAAGTTGAAAAGCTGTAAATCCAATGTGTCACGATATTCAAGTTTTCCACTTTTCATATCAGGAAAACTGAAATAGACCCTAAAACAAAATAATTTCAATAGTGATTAACTGAAGCCCCTTTTCCAACCACCAACATCTACGAACATATCACTTTATCAACATCTCCCAGGTCTAACTCTGCAGTAGACAGGTTTTCAGCGGCTCCAGCTCGGATCGGCAGTGACACGACACCCGGCTGAATACGCTATTTTGGCAAGACAGCGAAGTGAGAGTGCGCCTCATTTGTTGTGTTCATGACGATGGACATGACAGGTAGCACCTTTTGGCAAAAAAAAACCTGACTCATCTACTGGCAATGGGCAAGGAGTCAACCTTTTTTTTTTAGGGTTTAAATACTGTCAGAAAACCCTGTGTGTACCTGTAAATCTTGGCCTGAAAGAGGTTTTTAGAGATTTTTACTTGAAGAATTACAGTTTTAAGGTGTAAAAATTGATGTTGTATTGCTAATCTGTGGAATAGTGAACCCCATTAGTCCTAACACTCCAAAGATCATCGCTGTAATAGCAGCAAAATACTCTCCTGTCTCTAGCAGCACACCTTCTAAAACCGTGCCATGCCGGTAATGCCTCTGTAATAACTGGCTCAGCCTGCTGCAACCACTACGTGTCCTGTTGACGTGCCCTTGCTCAGTTTATGTAAGGTGCGTCGTATATACGAAGGGCATCTGATTGCTTAAATGTGTTTAGTACTATGTTTATTTTTCCATAGAGAGTTTTAAAAGCGTTTGGAGTGATTGCTTTGTCCCACTGCCAGTTTCCACACAGGGGAAAACTCTGAGGACGGATGATGAAAAGCCAGAGTGGACCGACTTACCTGACTGACGGAGGGAGACAACGTTAGCGTTTGTTGTAGTCATGATGTCGCGGTTTAAGGTCAAATCTCATTCTCGGCAGGAACAGAAGTGATCCAGTGCAGCTGGCTGGCCGCCATTTGTTTGCACTGTAGGCAGCTCTCTGTTCTGCATGTAAGCAGGTGTGACGCACTCTTAAGTAGGTCTCATGCACAACTGGAACAACCTGGATGCTCAGTAAACCATCTCAAGGTGAAGCACAAAAGAAAAACCGATATTCTCTGAAAGGCTGCATTCATGCTGATGCACTGGGCCTCCTGTCCAGATGATTCATTTCACTCACTTAGTCCTGCTTTTTCCACCAAGGTTTATAATGGGGGTGAGACAGAACTCTGGCCCTCGCAGTAATTTATATGAAACAGCAACTTAGCAATTTAATTAAAAGGGGAAGATGGAGAAGTGTTGCGTACCCAGTCAGTTCTAATCAAATCCCCTCCAAATGTATGGTATGTTATCTGCACCAGCCAGCGACTTCTCAGAAGCACAGCATTGTTATTAGGATTATTCTCTCATGACATTGTCTTGCCCAAAGTCGCGTGCGTATGTATTTGGTTGTGTGTTGAGGTGCATTTGTGCACTTGTGCGTTTGTTTCTGCATACGCATCAGCGCCTGTGTGTGTTTTTGCACTGTGACAAAGTCATCTGTTGTGGTGTGGATGAATAACTGAACCCCGAGTTTGACAATGACGTCCTCCGTAATGCTTGAGCCGAGCGTTTGCTAATCTGTGCTACAGTAGGTCACAGTCCGCTCATACAATTTCATGTGGTTAAAAAAACACACCAAAAAAACAACTAAATCTCATATTGGCATCTTGCCTCTTTGGCACTACGATGAATAAGCCAATCCACAAATTCAAGACTCGGGCTGAGTAATAAAAAGACGGCTTTTTAAAGAATGCCTTCTATTTAATGTCAGTTCCCAAAAGCAGCCTTTATTACGAGTAAGGACATCTTTAATTCCCATTAAGTGTCTCACATAATGTAGGTTTCTCTAATGGTAAGAAATTGAGATACATTATTAAATGATTAGCCAGTGTGCAAATCAACCCATTCATCCAAAGCCATTGTTGGTTCTGGAAGAATTCCTAGTAATATTTGGAGCTGCATCGCTTTATTTCAACAGGCAATTTGCAGAATGCTCAGAGCGATGGAGGAAACCTAAACTGTTGAATCAGAGTCTGTCGCTTTGGGACAATTTGGCCGCTCTCTCTTGCAAATGTAAATAGGTCTGTTGCCCATAGAAACAATTCAGAAGCAATACGCTGCTCTGACATGGAGAATAGATGTTGACTCTGAAGACATTCATTCAGCAAGCCACTACATGTAGTGGCATCTATATTTCCATCATGGCACATGGGGCCCTTTTGTTATGTGTAAAAATCTGCAACACTTGATATGCTGTCTTTCTGCAGCATTGCATCAACCAATCAGAGCCGTCCTCATGCTGTCTCCTCCCAGTGGCAGACAAACTGAAAAGTGACTGCTGCCTCTCACTGGAGCAGTAAATGTAACTAATTAATTCACAATTATTCATTAATCCAATGTGCATCACATTTCATTAGTCCTTCTTTCTACCCCACTTACTTAATCGTGTTGTAATGTCCTTTTTACATGTATATATGTGCAGAGACGACAATGACAGAGTGATTGTGAATAAATTTGTGACCACACCACAAGCTCACAAATGAACATTAAGCTGCCTTCAAGGTGCTGTTGTAAACGTCAGATTGTTTTGTTGAGATTGCATGAATCATATGAGCGAGCGGGTAAACGCGTCAGAGAAATTTGTGTTTTGATGTGATGCAGACGTGACTGAGATGCATCACATTTGTAACATTGGTTCTTGGTGACGTCTTTTTTATTGAGAACATTCTCAGCAATAGATGATATTTATGTTGTGATTTGTGTGTGTGTGTGTGTGGGGGGGGGTTTGTTGTGAGAGGCTGTATGGATGATGCAAAGTATCAGTGGCTCATTTCCTTATTTTTGACTGCAAGTATTTTTGGAACAGTTGAGCAGAAGTTTTGGTCGAATGCTAATTTGCAGTGATAACGGACATTTCAAAACTTCTGCCCGCAACATTAAATCAGCTGGAATCTGGTGTCCCTCAACTTTTTCCCAAAGTGGCCACTTATAGTGACACTTACACAACTCAAGACACTGCAGAGGAGCCTGCAGGTTTCCTCGCACCTTCTTTTGCATGAAGCTGTCATCAGCTCAGCCTGTATGTGGGGAACCGTTAAAAATATCCCCTGCCCCCGAGATATTCTTGGATTGTGATGTTGGTCAGCTTCGCAGACAAGCATACATTTAAGACAGAGCTATTTTCCACCTGTAAAAGGGTTAAACGCTTGAATGGGTCTTTTATTTCAGCGACGATGAAAAAAACAAACATGAGCACGGTATGTTAATATAGTTGAACAGGATTGTCACATTAGTGGCTTGGCACCATATTGACTTTACCGTTTCGAGTAGGTTCAAAACGCAGGTTTAAAAACAGCCATGGAGGAGTTGTGTAGTGCTAATGATGTGTCAGGGAGCTATAAGGGGACCACACACACACACACACAGAAAGAAAAATGGGTTTCCAGGAATATAAATGTATACACATCTTTGATGTGCCGTTGGATCTTGCTAAATCTGAAGTCAATGTAATTACACATATTCCTTTTTTGCTTCTGTGGGCCCGTTATGTCTTTTTACTTCGCTGTCATGTGACCTGCCCGGATGACAGGTATTGGCACAATAAGTGTTACCTCTCTAAACCCTAATTAAGACGTACTTTTGGTAAAAAACATAATTTCGAACCATGTTGAAATAACAACTTTGGAGGATCTCATATTCTTTTGGAGCATTTTAATTGGAAGTGAAAATAGGCATCATGGTATGATTTGTTTTTGTAGCCTAAAATGCTTTCAGCCGGAATAAACTCCACGATCCTCCTTTGAATTATTTTGGAACAGAAGTCATGTCCCAGTTATTCGGCGGGTAGAGTTACTCCCATGGTGCATCTGTAGGAGGTTAGACTCACTCGACACTGATTGCAAAGAGAAAAAGATAGAAGTGTTTTTTCATTTTTGTCATGCACCAGGGTGAAATAGCAAGAAATCATGTCAAACAAAGATATCAGTGCAAGAAAAAATGAATTAAATTGGATTCATTAATGCAAAGTTTTGGTTTAGCTCAAATGATTTGGTTTCCAGTTATTGACGCTATTATTTCATACATAAATTAGAGGTTTATTACAGAACTACAGAAAATAGTTTTGACACCACCATAGTTAGTACAAAGATACAGTGAGGAAAATCTGAAGCAGCCTTTGCCATCTTAGTGTATGTTAAAATAAAGCATCTTCTTTGTCGTAAACTTGTGTTGTGGCGCCTGAGGGAGAGAAGAGACAAGACAGAGCTCTGGTTTGACAGCCACAGGTGTATCCTCTTGTTAAAACCTGTTTGAGGGAGAATGACCACTTGTCACTTTCTGTCCTCTCCCTCCCTCCTGCCTGTCTAATGAGGAAGCCGCCGCACCAGCCGAGACCTGAGACTTTCTCCACTTCCCACCAGACTCAAACGGAAAGAACAAGAGAAACATTGCGTGACATCCTGTCACAGTGTTGCAGCAGGCCAACACACGCTCCCGGGGCTCCCTTTGTTTGTGTTCTTATTCCTCAAAGCCTCTCCTTGTATTTGCCTTGACTTTGTTCTGCTGGTGACAATTGTTCACTTGCATATATGTGAGTGCGTCTGACCCTTTGCGCCAGAGAGTACATACGGAGGTGCGAGTGCCCAGTGCAGGACAGGGAGCTCTCTGTGCTACTTTACTACTCGAGGTATTTTCTGGCATGCCTGTTTGGAGAAGACAACAAAGGCCCAGACAGTGTCTTTGAGGGGCACCGGTTCCTTTCCTCTGTCATGGTAACCCCCCAACCCCCAACCCCCCAACCCCCAACCCCCAACCCAGGCTCTGACCATACCCGCTGACAGCATCGCTGAGACTCGGAGCAGCTCGGATCAGCAGATTCGGGCAGCAGGGAAAAAATAAAGCGTCCTCATCGTGGACTATTCTCTGAGGCTTTATGGCTCCACTGCTCTCAAACGCTGAAATCAGGACGGCTAGAGACTCGAGGGGTCTCGAGGACCTCTGATGCCTCGCTTGTGGTGATTTGCCGGGAGTAGTCAGCGGCTGTTGAGACGTCTCCAGACATGAATGTGGCAGTGATTGTTAGAGGTACGTTTTAGGGACCGTTTGGAGTAATTGCGCCGTGAAAGAGACACAGGCTAGATTGGGTAACACACATCTGCTGGCTTTTATCTACGTAAAGCATCATTCGTTCAGCAGATGGCAGCGAGATGAGTGGCCTGATAGTGCTGGTGACATTTTGCACCCGTTAAAGGCTGACATTTAGCCATTGTGGCTTTTGCAATGAACTGTCCTGAGCTGAAGATGGTGGCATTAAACACAAAAGAAAAGACTTGTGAAATGTTGCTTTTGAAATGTGTTGGCCTCCCCTCCTGTTTTGTGCAAATAGGACATAAGTGTGGTTTTGCAGTGTATTTTTTAATGCATCCCTGTTTGAAATGTTGTGTGAACAATCCAATAAATATTATATATTTAATACTAAGACATTTTATGTAAAGAAACCAAATTATTCCAATTATTGTCTCCTCTTTCAATAATATCTGACAATCCCAAATCAGTTGCTTATCTGATATATGATTTCATCAGAAATGGCCTGATGCATCGAAAACCCTAAAATACATGTTTGTAAAAACCTCCAACAAACGCATCGGAATGATTTATGTTATGAAAATGTTTTAAAATGTATTAGAATTTTTATGTTTTTAATATTGTGTTAATTTATGTTACTATGTGATTTTGGAGCCTGGGATATTTTCAACATATTTTGCAAAAATTTTAGAGAAAAAAAGATTGACGCTTTTCCAATAAAAAATTTTAAAATCTGTTTTAAATTATCGTTTGTTACAAGTAAATTGAATGTAGGATCATTATAAGTGCACAAAACTACATATTGAATTTAACCTAAGCATTTCTAATTTTGTCTCTAATAATAAACAATTTAAGCAACTTAATTTGTATGAATAAGAAAATGTTATAAAGACTCACCTTAAAATCTCAACTTTTTAGATTGAGAGGGAGATATACAAACATAAAAAAAATGTTGCACTGCTTTTGTTGTTAACAACTTTTAACCAATGAACACTAATGGATTTTAAAATGACTTAAAGTCAGAAATTATATAACATGAAAAATAATTAATAAATAGCTACTTTACTTGAGTCAAAACATGTGCTAAAAGTCAAGAAGTGTAAGACTGTATTTTTAGAGCTTTACTTTACTGGACATTCATTTTGCAATAGGGCCAAGTCTATGTTATCTGTGCCGAAGAAATCTTTTTATTTCCTTTTTGAAAGCTTTGGTCAGGCAGTGTTCCCACCCTGAATTTAAATAACCAGGTTTAAGATGCGGAGATAGAAAAATCTAAAAAACACATATCAGTGTGTCAAGTCATAATTTAAGAATAAGGGTTAAATGCTTCCTCGGCCTAAGAGCTGATATTGGGTTCCCCCCCCCCCCCACTGTTGTGCGTGGCACCTGGGGTTGCAGAGTAGAGAGATTACATTATCCAACAGCTTGTGCTGACAGTGAACTCTTGACCATCTCTGTGAGTGTGGGTGTTTTCAATGTGTGCAGTCAGAAACAGGGAAACCATTTTAAAGTGGTGTTCTTATCAAAGTCAGCAGGAGGCGAGAAGTTTTATTTCCCCAAACGTCCATTTGATGCTGCGAGATCGGCGCCATGATGTTTTGGGGTCTGAGACAAAAACCGGTTCGCCATGATTATTATCTGAATATTTATTCATTTCTATTCTATTTTTATTACCAGGGCAGCACTTCACATGGGAATACCCCTCACGAATCCTCCTGACATTATCAGTGCTTTGACAGTAGGTTTCAGGCCTTCTGTTCTCTGCGGGGGGGGAGACATTTTTCAGGGGAGCCAAATGCTGTGCAAGCTTTTTGCTTGGAAAGATTTCTTTTGTGTGCATTTATTATATTTATGCTCTTGGCCCACTCTGCTCGTTCTGTCATAAAGGAACCTTTGAGCTGGAATTTCTCAAACGTCCCCACTTATCGAAAGGCTTTTGTACAAGAGAGACCATTTTGATCAGAATGCCTCGGTCCAATCTGCTTCAGCCCTGCAACAGTGCTGCTGCTGCTTCTTTGAAAGCAGATGCCTTTTGTTATAAAATGAATATATCTTATAATGTCTGTAATTATATATCTCATAATATCTTGTAAAATTCATTCAAATATTATCCAGAATATTCACGTTAAAAGTAGCAATGCAAATACTAAATTTTGCTTCATATCACTTTAAACTAGAGGCGATTGTTCATTAATTAATAAAAAAAAATTCGAGATATACATTTGTTTCTTTTTCCAAATGTCTTTTTAACTGTCAATTTGATTGGTTTATTAATTCATACACAGTGTGTATTATTGGAAGTTAATCTATTGGGTGAACGAAAATCAACAAAAATTTGTTTCGTCAAATTTGATTGATTTCTATTTATTTAAAGATATTTTCAGTATATTTATCTTGCACGTACAGCAAGACTTTTTCATAAAATATTGTTGACTTTGCAGATTTTTTTATTAATTGTTTTGAACACCATTAATAAATCATAAATTAATTTCGTTTTCACAAGTGGCGTGATAAAATGATTAACTGCTATTTGATTAAAAACTGTACAGTGTAGTGAAGTGCTGTCCAAGCTAAAGGAAAGCCATTATTGCAGACATGTACATTGAATTATTGATCAGCTAGCATGGTTTGTTCTAGGTAATTAAGCTGTGAGTGTTGGTGGGAATTGATTGTTGAAAGTTTGAAAGAGAACAAAAAGGTCAAAGTCAACACACCAGTGCTCCACCGCCGCAACACAGAATGTCAGCCAATTCAAACGAGATATGTGGACAATTACATGTCTATTTGTGAAGTAGGAACGAGATTTGTCAGGAGAGAAATGGAACAAAACATTTTTTATATTTAAGAAAACATGGCTTTTTAAATTTAAACCATCAAAAGTCACTTTTTGCTGTATGTATTATAAAAACTGTCTTTCACAAGTTGTCACATCTCACGAGTCTTAAGAAAGAAACTAATCTAATCTAATCAAAACAAGTTTACGTATTTTATAACCAATTATTTTTGATTTCATGTGTCGTTTCATATTTATCAAAAATGTATGCCATAAAATTCTAAATATTCTGTTAGATAAGTTGTGATGCCACAATGTAGAACAAATTTTAGAACTTATTATCAGAAAACACAATCCAGTGTGTGTGTATATATATAGATATATATATAGATATATATATATCGATATATATATAGATATATAAATGGTTGTGAGCTAAATTATATTTTTATGAAAGTTTTCTAACACTGTCTCAGCTCTGCACGGGGAATTAAATTCAAATTCCAAGACGATTCATCTTCATAAGGTTGTAGGAAAAAAAATCAAATGTTCCGCCTTTTGCTGTAAAACTAAAATTTTATTTTTGAGCTTTACTTTTTAGTCTTTTCACCACAGCAACTCAGAAACAGTTGGTGAGCTCCTCTGAAAATATTACTTGTGAATATGCGTCCAAATTTTAAAATTTTCCATTCAAACACAAAATGGTGGGTCTACAGAGGCGCATGTAAAATACATGTAGAACCTTAAAATGGCTCCGTGTTTGGCAACCAATGGCACACGGAGTCACCCTTCTTACAGCAACCAATCACAGTCCAGCACTTGACTTGCCACACCTTGTATTATGGTGCACGCTGATAGGTTACTGGAAATCTCACCCGAGGAAACCCATTGGCCACAGCGCTCGGAGATGTTTGACAGTAGAGTTACTAGGCTGAGCAGCAGAGTTGGCCCCTGTGCAGTGTGTCAACCAATCACAAGGAGCCTGCGCAGGGTGTTGTTATTATTGTGAACAGCTTAGGGGCAGGAAACTACTCTGGCACATTTTATCACTGTTTGCAGTCCGCGACGTGTACTCCAGAAATGTAGCACATTATACCCCTATGAGGATATCTACGTACTTCCCACAAAACAAACCCATGCTGCTATTTTCTGCGTCTGCTGCGACTCCGTGTTGCGCCCAGTCCTCGAGAGATTTGTTTCCTTTAAGAGTATTGAGATGTTGGGTGTTTCAAAGCCACTGAACATGGCTGTGCCTCACCACACTCCACGCCAAACCCCAGAATGGGGACGCCATGTGCAGTTTCATGGTCCCCGGCGCTGATGAGTTGTTCCAGGGCGCTTCACAGATCCACCCAAGAAGCTGATGATTAGCTTTTCCATCAGGCATTCAGGTGTATCTGCATGGCTCCGAGGGAGGCGGCCATTGTTTGCTGACAAGTGGAGTTCTCTGTCTCCCCCTCTCACTTTCTCTATTGTTGGGGCGAATGGATGGTATGCGGTGTGTCTGATTGGAGGTGAGAGCCATATCGGCCGCTGGAGATCCACTAATGCAAACTCGAAACTACTGTGTATTCACTATTCACAGCCCATGCCCACACAGTAATCAGATAGCTGTCTCACTGACAAACAGCGGTGGGGTGGAATGTGGAGGGAGATGGATGAAAGACAAGGCAAATGCCAGCTTTGTGTTTGCATGTGCATGGTCTGCTCCAACCATACAGTTGTGTAGGTGGTCAAAGCACAGCAGACATATTGTCAGAAAACTGCATCTATTATAATATTTCCCCTCAATAGCTATGCAGCATGTTTAATAACCAGGTCATTCTCTCTGGCCATTCATTTCTCGACGCGATAACTCTGAGGGATGC
This sequence comes from Hippoglossus hippoglossus, assembly GCF_009819705.1. NCBI lineage: Eukaryota > Metazoa > Chordata > Actinopteri > Pleuronectiformes > Pleuronectidae > Hippoglossus > Hippoglossus hippoglossus. Next base: position 14,087,919 of record NC_047174.1, read on the forward strand.
GCCGCTCTGCGAGGAGGCTTTTTACCAAAGCACGCTCGTGAATTGCACCGTATTTGTCATGTGTCTTTATACGCTATAATTCCAGCTGCAGAATTAATTCAGAGCTGAGCTGCCAGTGTCAGTCAGGAGAATGGAAGGAGCTAAATGAGTAGATATTCCAGCCAAATAGAGGGGCGAGTGTCATTCCAGGTTAATTAAATCCCTGATTTGTGTCTGGCGTGAACAAAGACCACTTTCAGGATCATAGCGGAAAATAAAGGTCCTTTATATCAGCTTGGACGTTGCAAATACAATCACAAGTCCGATCAGTTTTGCACGATTAGTGGCTAGACGGTAACGCACACGTCCGTCCGCACACACGTGCACATGCACACACCTTTCTTGGTGCACATGATGTTGACAACAAATGCTCGCTGCTGGTCAGATTGCCGTGTTTACGCTGAGGTAGAGTGGCTGCACTAGTCTCAGGAAAAATGACCCTTCCTACTGATCAAGGGAGGATTCGCCACCTTTCTTATCTATAGCATCATTCCCCATGTCTCATACAGAACTGTGGCTGCTCTTTATCTCTCCCCAGCATGTGTCCTTATACAGCACAGACTGTGTTTTGTGCCCTAATACGCTTTTACTACGTCTCACAGCCTGCAGTCTCCATGAAATGCTCTGTTAACGCTATAAGACAGTGCAGAAGCCGGCACCCTCTATGATGCTCGGTAGTATACTCCTGTATTTGAATCTCTTAGTCTTTGCCTTTTAGTGGCGTCCTGAGTAGTGGATGGTAGCGGAGATTAACAAAGCTTACAGTTTGGGTTATCTCTCCTCAGGCTGTGGAATATGTTGCTAGTCTCCCGCTGATTTCCATTCTCAGCATCCCCTCATGGTGCCTCATTAAGACGCAGCGAAACAAGAGCCTCCGACCCAGCGCCGCAGCAAGGCCAGGCCTAACATTGTACGGCTGCACCAGATTATACAACTCACTGTGTACTCTTTGCCTTTCGACTGCACATTGGTTTGCTCTAAGCATGTTTTCTCAGATTGTGTTTTGTCACTTTCTGTTATTGCCGTGTATTTTTTTTTCCCAGCGAGAAGGACGAGGGGTGTTTTTCTATGAGTGAGAGAGTGAGCGAAGGGATTTTGGGCATAAGCTGTTGTTTTCTCATTGAGCAACATTTGAAGGTCAACTCTGTGCTGACTAGGGCATTAGTGAGAAGCCAAAGAATTTTATTTCGATATGAATAATGCATTGACAGTGTCTCTGTTTTCAGCCCACACGTTTTTTTTCACTTCATTTAGCCTGCCGCCATTGAAGTTTTAGTGCTGCAGATTAAATTGAAAGTCAAATACAGTTTAACAAGTGTCTTTCCCCATAACAACCATTTGTTATTTTATTATATTTTCTTTTCTTTTTGTATTCCTACATTATTGGTTCCAGCCCACTGCGACCCCCAGAGGATAAGCCATACATAGATAATGGATGGATGGATAGTTCTGTTAACCACTAGCATGCTTTGACCAATCACAGTACAGTATAGAATATGTGAGCTAATTATTATTTATTTTTTGACATGCACTCTTTTTCTGTTATATTTACATACAGGCTTCATTTTGCTTTGGCCGAAATGTCGAATCAAATGTGCACGTGTCACCTGTTGTCTATCATGTAATGAACACTGTTTCCTAAGACCTGCCAGCAATAATGTGTTCCTCAATCTACACTGTTTAACATTGTGTTCTGTTTCTTGTTGTCATGCTTTTTTTTTAATGCACTTGTATTCAAAGAGAAAATTCTGAACCCAAATGTGGCACTGTCTGTTTCTTTTTCTTCTTCTACAGAGATGTTGAAGGAGCTGAACCAACAGCGCAGAGCGAAAGAGTTTACAGACCTGAAAATAATTGTTGAAGGCAAAGAGTTTGAAGTCCACCAAAATGTTCTAGCTTCCTGCAGCTTGTATTTCAAGGACCTGGTGAAAAGGTTTGCCTTCGCTTCCCTTCTTCCCACCAGCTGTTGATCCAATCTGTTCTTTTCATAGGGCGCATTTGTGTCGCTTTTTTTTTTCTTTCTTCTTTTCCCTTCCCCTCTCTCTCTTGCAGGTGTGTGAAGACTTTGGTTCCTAGCACAGGGCCAGCAGCCATTCCTCCCTCTTCCCGCTCAAATGAATGTATCTGAAAGTGGAGAAAAAAAAAAAAAAAAAAAAAAGGTCAACCCTCGTCATTACCTTTCCTCCCCCATGTAGGGCAATTTAACCACATTTCCATTTTAATGAGCAGTGAAAATGTTCCATGACTGGGGACGTTCTAAAACTCACCAAAGGGCCAAAACAAAAGAATCATACCTTCTTCACTTTGGGTGGTAATTTGCCAAAGCTGCACTGTCTTCTCTGGGCAGAGGGATTTTTGTCCCCTGAGCTGCCACTTTTTTTCTGTTGCTGTTTTGTGAGTTCTGCCGCAAAACAGCCTTTTCTTATGCTAATACATCATGGTTAGTCTAATAAGACATTTCAGAGTCATAAACAAAAGGACGAGACAAAAGCGCGTCTAAAACAGCTTAATGAACCACCACTTTCACAGGTTAACACCACCCTTCACTGATGTATTTGTTTGATGTGGATTCAAGTATTCCCTCTCTACTCTGCCCTTCATACTTTTTATTTTTGTTCATGGGCTGTTTTGTTTCCATGGGTGCCTGTCTGTGTCTGTGTCTGTGTCTGTGTCTGTGTGTGTGTGTGTGCATGTGTGTGTCAGCCACAGATCCTTTTAGTGTCTCTAGATGTGTGTGCACAATGTGTGAGAGTGACTGTAAAGTCTGATAGCGCAAGTATGTCTTTTTTTTATCTGCCTTGTTTTCCGGAAGGGGAATACCACAATTCCCTAATGTCCTCATCCTCACTTCAAATCCTTGCAGGTGTTTCAGCTTGATTGAGAGTCCCCCGGACCCAAAGTTGTTTTGCCGCCTTGCTGCTTGTGTGCGCGAGTGTGTGCGCGTTTGTTCTCACTTGCATGGCTGGGGATGAAGTGCTGAGCAAATACAAAGACAAAACAGAAGAGATGCACACACACACAGTCGCTGGCGGTGGCTGGAACGCCTTGGGGAAGTTTTCCACTTTGCCCCGCAGCCATGCGAGCTCATCAGAAAGCTGCTTATCAGCCGCTGCTGCCGCGGCCTCCTCTCTCGCCACCGATACACTTGTTCCTCCTGAATGGGGACGGAGTGAGGAAGACCAGAGAGAGAGCAGGCATAGAAAAGCCACAGAGCAGCATTTGTACTAGGATCACTCATCTCCATGACAGCAATACTCGTAGCGCCCGTGAATAAAAAACGAGACGCTCGGTCTTCCTTTGACCTTGACAAAAGCAGAGAAGCTTCCTGAGAGACTCGAGCGGCTTTGGACAGAATTGAAGCCCCCGTGCTGGTCAACCTGTCCATCAGATTGTCTCGTCTCTGCCTCTTATCCGGGAAGTACAGTCGCCAAATTGTTAATGCGTGAAGACGGGGCTCCTGAAAGACACCGCAGCTCCCAGAGGAGTGGTCGGAGTTTCATCAAGCTCATCTTCATGCCTGCTGCTGCCTACACAGTCAGATTTTTCTTGTTTAATTTGACAGTTTAACAGAGCAAATTCTCATTAATTGGTTAATTAATTGTAAAACTGCTTTGATTTATTATCATAACGCCGTCGTTTTTCACGAGATTATGTCTAAAATAGAAATGTTCTCATTCGACTCCGCACTGGAGAATATCTGATGGATTTGTTATACTAATTGTTAATTTTGGGAGGCGTCTCGGCGTCGATTTAATGAAGTCACGATCATCAGCATTATGCTAACGCTGCACCCTCCACAGTGATGGCTGTTGATATTAGAGAGAATGTGGCGCCCTGACTTTATGGAAATGAGAGGTGTGTTAGAAATGGACAGCGGTGAGAAGTTGACAAGAGAAGGACAGAGACGTGGGAATAAATGTCAGTAACGAGCGTACGGGGGGGGGGACAGGAGAGGAGGAGAGCGTTTTGGTCGTAGCTGAGAGGCGTTCGCTGTCAGGCGGAGTGTCACAAGCTTGGTTAGACAGAAGCGAGGACTACCAAAGGCCTCTCGTGTGCCATCCTGGTCACTTTTTCAATGAGTTACGGTGACGCTGCCGGTGGCTCGCTGCCGTCCACATCTTTATAAGGTCACATAAGAGACGCAGAGACATAGAAAGAGAGAGAGAGAGAGCAAGACTTCATCTCTTTATATGTTCGGTACCCACTCTCCCTCGCCCATTTCATTCAGGAGGGGTTCACTGCTGTTTAGAGGCCCTGTCAGCCCACTGTAAACCACCTGTGTGTGTGTGTGTGTGTGTGTGTGTGTGTGTGTGTGTGTGTGTGTGTGTGTGTGTGTGTGTGTGTGTGTGTGTGTGTGTGTGTGTGTGTGTGTGTGTGTGTGTGTGTGTGTGTGTGTGTGTGTGTGTGTGTGTGTGTGTGTGTGGCCCCAGCTTTCCCTCAACCATCCTCTTTTTCTCTGGAAATGTGTGTGTGCAAATGTATTAGATATGAAGCGTCTACACGTTTTACTTTGTGTGTGTATGATTGTGTGCATGCTTGTGCGTGCGTGCGAACACGAAAGATGGAGGGACATAATTCTCATGTGTTATCCAGGCAGGCTGCCATTAGTCAGAGTAAAAGTAGAGATGTAATACTGGAGGGTGAGGGAGTGCACATCACACTTATTTTCCCTGACCTACACACACACGGGCACACACACACACACACGTTTGTACTTCTATCTTAGTGAGGACAGCCATTGGCATAATGCATTCCCTAGCCCCTTACCCTTACCCTCCAAACTAAATGCCTAACATTAACCCTTAACCTAACCTAAACCTATCCCTAAAACCTAGCCCTTACCCCTAAACAGTCCATTAGAGGGGGGTCAGAAACTGAGCACCGGCCAAAATGTCCTCACTGTAGGTTGTCGGCTCAGACTGGTCCTCACAAAGATAGCTGTACAAGAGCACACACACATGCCAACCCAATGACTCACTCACGAAATTAAAGGCCTTATTGGAGAAGAGCCAACATGTAGCAGCATAGAATGACAAAGTAATTATGAAAATTTGTTCAAATTCCTTTTAATCACATTTTGTAGCCCATCTTGACAAGGACTCACCGGCAGAGGAGATTTTGTATCACAAAGGGACTTTCCTGCGTGAATAAAAAATATAGAATAGAATATATAAAAGGGTAAAAAATAAAACACATGCATTTTCAAATTTTTGCTTATCTGGCAAATTTTAAATCCTCGCTTTTCCAACATAATCCTCCAATGTCTGCCTCCCTCTTTTAGGTGTTCTCCTCCGCTGCCTACGCTCACCTAAAATATTCAGGCCTCCCCTAAAGTATATGTTCATTCAACCAGCCAGCTCAGCCCACGGTACCTGAAGAATGTAATGCCTCTCCGAAATGTGCGCACACGTCTGCCCTTGCCCCCACCCAAAAACCTATTACCCTACCCTTTAAAGGACCGATGCACAGAGCAGGGAGACAGATCATCTCCGGTAATTCCATTTTACCCCTCGGGATTTTCAAATAAGTGTGCTCCGCAGGCATTTAATTTATGGCCACTGCATCAGTAATGTAAAAATCTTTCAGCAGTCCTGACACATGCTTTCATGCCATTTGTTTTTCCTCCCTTCTTCCCCCTCTGTCAACTCATGGCTTTCACTGTGCCTGTGAGCCAGAGAGTGTTATAAGATGGGCAGGGAGCTATGTTTAAGCCCATTACAGTGCAGGCCCTGTGTGAACTCTGCAGCTGAGCCCTGTGAGCACTGCTCAGCCCTCTGTTGTTACCTCCAGGGAGACAAAAGACACTGTAATACTCCTCTGGGATTTCAATTAGACGATATGTTCTGATTGGCTGACTTTAAAGGGTCAGCTCATCCAAATCACAAAACATGTTTTCTACACACCCAAATTCTCTTAGAATTTCGAGTTTCAAGAAAAGAGGTTTTCAAAGAATCGAGTCCTGCTGTCGCAAATCTTTTGTTGTTGTTAGTTGTTATGTTAGGAGATCCAGTCCCCAAAAAAACCTGCCTTGATGATGTAGTAACTATAATTAATTTTTTTATTTTATTTTGGTTCTTTAAACTCAAATTTTTACCAGATTAAGGCACTATAATTATAGAAATCAAATAATAAAAGATTTCTTATCGTGTATAATTTTTTTGCTATATATATATGTATACACTTTCTACTATATAGACACTGTCTACTATTTTCAGACAGATCATTTCTTTGGAAGAAAAATTGTTTTTAGAAATGATGTTATCCATTATTTTCTCAAAGGAAATTTAGCTCTGGATTGTTTATTTTTATTAGTGATACCAATAAAGAACCAGAAATTGAATTCCTGGTTGACCCCCATTAGTCAAATAAAACACTTTTTCTAACACATTTTCTTATTTGTCATTGAACTGGCCCTTTAATAACGAAGCTTCACATCCATATTCACATTGGCTTGTGCATTTTGCTCTGCCATCACTCCTCAAAATAAACTTTTAGGTAAAGTTTTTCAAGTTTTTCAATCAAGAGTTCTGTCAAACCAAAGTCCACATTTCTTCCCCCCCCCCCCTCTCACGTTGATGGCCCTCGGCTCACACTAGGACACAGCTTCGGGCTTTTAAACTCTCCACCTGTCATCCTGTCCTCTTTGTCCTTTTAGAGTGTGTCTGACACAAACCAGGCTCTTTCCAGCCAAAAGAACCTCAGCATCACTCTCGTACCTGACGCTGTAACGTGGCCTCATTACTGGAACGCAAACGCAAGCAAAAACTTGAGTCCCGACACTGACGGAGCTCACACATTATGTGCGTTTATTTTTTATAATTTATTCCTGATTTATGTTGTGACAGGGGATGTAAATACAAACCTATTTTGGCCCAGAAAACGTAGGCTTTGCATCGGAGTAACCGTCCATCTTAACATGTCTTCGTATATAGCGAATCTACTTCCACGGAGAAAAAAATGGTCTTGTAAGAGAAAGCTAAAAGTATCGCTTGTAAAATGGGCTTTTTTTAGGTTGAGGGATGTATTAGGAAGGGTGAGCTTGTGTTTGTGTGCGTGTGTGTGTATGTGTGTGTGTGCGTGTGTGTATGTGTCTCATGCTGCTCCCCTCCTTCCTCTCTCCCTCTGCTCACCACCATTTTTGACAGTCTCTGCTGATTTTAAGACTTCCTCTTGAGTAAGTGGTTGGTTCACAAACAAATCTCTTTGCCTGAGTGTGCCCATCTTTTTCTTTCCCCCCTCGGCCTCTCTCTCTCTCTCTCTCTCTCTCTCTCTCTCTCTCTCTCTCTCTCTCTCGCTCTCTCTCTCTGTCCTCTGTCTTCCCTTCCTCCCTCTTTCACTATTTAAATTTGGAGTCTGCAATCAGATGCAGCATAAATATCCACCTCTTTAAGTAGCTCTAGAAAAAAGTCATTACCATAACACAAGTGCTCAGACAAAACAGACTACCACTTGAGCCGCTTCCAATTGCACTAATTGACCAGGTTGATGAGCATGCTCTTCTTTATATTTTTAGCCCTTTCTCCCCCATCTTTTCTCCCCCGCCTCCCTCCATCACTTTAACCCTGAACAGCACTCCCCCCTCTCCCTTCCCTTCTTCTTGTCTTACTACCTGCCCCCACTGCAGGGCTTTGTGCGGAAAAAGGGGCAATAACACTGTGTGGCTTTTTGCTTTGCAGGAGGAAAAAGAGTAACTGCCTTGGTTTTTCCAGCCAATGTCCATCCAGAGACAAACGCCATTGTCTTTTATTTTATCTTATTTTTTTTTGGATGTCCTTCTCCCCCCTCTCACCTCCTGAGTGCGCTTTAAATGACAACTAATGTCTCAGTTCATACACTACAGGCTACTGATGAGTATTGCGGCGGGGACAAAGGCTCCCTTTAGGTGTGATGGTGGTTTTTGTTTCTCTCGGGGGTGGGCGGGGACATCTCTTATTTAAAAGACCAAGGCACAGTCATGGAACAACCCAACCCCTCCCTCAGAAGGATGGCTGCTGGCTCCCTGTGGAAGAACCGTCTCACCCTGCCCCCCCCCTCCCTCCCTTCCTTTTTGCTCCACCTCCCTCTCCCCTCCTCTTCTCGTCGTCACTCTAACCATTTCGTCTACCTGTCTCATCTTGTTTGTTTTGCTGTCCCGTGTCTCACTAAATGCTGACTGTCTGTCATGATTTCTAATCCCACAAACTGTCTCCAGCAGAGAAGTAAAAGACACACACACACACACACACACACACACACACACACAGGCAGGGAGTGAGAGAGAGAGAAAAAAAGGCAGAGCATTATCATTGTGCCGCCATGACTGACAGAAGCAAACAGCTTCCATCCATCTTAATGTAGAGTACTTTTCATATTGTTGATGTCCGTAGCCACGGGAGGAGAGACAAAGTAGTGGGGGCATGTGTACTGCTGGGCTTTGATTCCATTTATTTTGCCCTTGAGTGGATTATTGTTTCACATGGGACATTAAACATGGGTGGCGAGGTGTTATTTAACGCTCTCATACCTCCCCGGGGGGGAACCCTGCATGTGAACTAATCTCGGCCATTTGATCCCGGTGAAGTCACAACGCGGCCCGGCTCTGAAAGCAGCTCCCCGCATATCCCACTCTCTGCATTAGGGAGGGATATCGTATTCTATTTAATTTGCTCATCCAAACACTCCCTGGCACCTCTCACTCCGCCTCGCCAGCGGGAGTGGATGCATTGCTTCGATACCCAGCAACCCACACGGCAGCGGCGTAGGTTCAGCGAGGGCCCTCCAGTGCCACACGCGTCATTTTCATCCTATCACATGTCAGCGTTACGAACTGTGACGTCCCTTTTCTCTTTCTCTCTGTTTTTCTGTCTGATGGCTCCAACGTACTCTGCCATGTATGCATGTCCACCTCTACAACTATGCATACATGTAAACACACGTGTACTAAGCATGCCTGTTGAAACAAAGTAATAACTCCTGTTTGCCTAATCCTTGTTCAGAGGGGACATTTTGTTTCAGATGCAGCACTATAGTTGCAAATGTGCTAGTCCCATAGAAAAGTAGAAACCATCCAAAGTTCTGTTTCTGTCCCCTTTTCACATTATGTTCTTATCTTATTGTGTAATGATTCTCTTATTTTCTCCTCACTCGTACTGGCCAAGGTGTGTTATAGGTGTTGTATGTAGCGTACACGTATCTGTGTCCCTATCTTCTTTTCTGTTCTGTTTCCTCGATTTCCTTCCCCGCGATTCCTCTAACCCCTCTGTCTCTGCCGTGATTGGTTGACCCAGGTCTTCGGGGGAGACGAGGAGCGGGGAGACGCTGGAGCTGAACATGAGCAACATCAGCGCCGACGTGCTGGAGCTGCTGCTTGAGTTCGTCTACACGGGATCCCTGGTCATCGACTCGGCCAACGCCAAGACGCTGCTGGAGGCCGCCAACAAGTTCCAGTTCAACACCTTCTGTAAAGTCTGTGTGTCCTTCCTAGGTAGGTGTGGCTCAGAAAGTGTGTGTGTGTGTGTGTGTGTGTGTGTGTGTGTGTGTGTGTGTGTGTGTGTGTATACTCATTTTTGTTACATGTATGGGCAAAAAATTTCATTTCTGAGCTCCTGGTTAAGTTTAGGGGTAAGATTTGAATTGTGGTTAGGTTAAGGTTAGGCGAGGTTTGGTCATGGTTAATGTTAGGTTGGGTTAAAAACACTTAACTTAGTGTTATATAGGGGCATTTAAGGTTAAGCAGTTAAGGTCAGGGATAAGGATTTGGGTAATGCCGTCCACAATGAAAGGGAGTCAATGCAAAGTCCTAATAAGATAGCTGTGCAAACTTGTGTGTGTGTGTGTGTATGTGAGTGCAATGTTTATGTCAACTAGTATTCATGATTATTACATCATTATATCCCAATGCAACCTTCCCTGCTGAGTGTAGTATCAACAGTTTTGTGTGTTTTCATGCACTGTCACGCATCATCAATACACACACTCACACTTGCAGAGTTTCTTAGGCAGAACCTTAATTTACCTCCCTTACTTAAGCCCATCACGCTCCGGTCTCTCATGTTTCCAAAGCCAGCAGCTGTGTGAGTACGTTCTCAGTCAGGCACGGTGCCTCTGAACTCGTCCCAGCGGGCAGGACCGAGCGCGGGGGGCAGATTTATAAAAAGGTCAGGGAACAATTGTCACTTAAATGTCAAATCCTCTGGCCTGAACCGTGATGGAATTGAAAAATAGCAAAACAGATTGATACTCTCCCTTGATGCTTCGACAAGGTATGGAAAGTGGAGCAAAGGGGGGAGGGGGCCTGCAGGAGGTCACGTGAAGCACAAATGGCATGTTCCAGATTTTAGTGGGTCGGGCGACCAAAAAGCTGCAAATGTCAGGTTTTGCATCCCATTTACTAAGTTGTTTTGTTGTATTGGTAACACAAGGGAAGTGCATGTTGGCGAAAAAGGTCAGCGACGAGAAAGGGAGTGAAAAGAAAGTAAAAGAAAAGCAGCAGTCCACGTTATTGATTTGTTTTTCTCGATTTGGGAACCTAAAAAAAGAAAAGAAACATGGAAAACAGGGAAACCATTAGTAGACTTCATCGCCAGGGAGACGTCAATCCATTCTTCCTCGACAAGGTACATGACATTTCGGCGCATTAGAACGAGAGAGATACGGGCGCGGGCGTGCGTCCTTGAGCAGAAAAATTGATACGGTGTCAGAAATTATTGAAGTTTGTAACAAATACACACAGAAGAAACAGCAAACATCTCCATGACCTACTTTTTCTCACACAACCTCAGATTCAAACAAACACAAACTGTCATTTATTGTGTGACCGCTGCTCAGTGAGGAACCGTGATTGCTTTTTATTATCTATTATCTGGAGGTGAATTGGCGACATGCTCCACACTTCAACTCTTATTACCGCGATGAGAAGCTTTTCACATATTTTTAGTGACTCTACCTAATATTCATTTTACATGCCCTGCATCTCCGTACATCTGAGTGGACTCGCGCTTTTATCCAGCAAATTTAATTACAAACTCTTCTGCATTGCATTGAAGAAAGTGATGAAAGGAATATGCAACATAAAGCGCATATACAAGCGTGCACTCACACGGTGTAATAACTCTTCATATCCACAAACGGCATTTCAGAGGGACATTTTCAAACAGCCCTTTGTTTTGCCACTAACCTCCTCCGCCCCCGACTCTGGTGCAGCGTGAAACCAGCGTTTATTTGTTCTCTGCTTTGGCCTTTGTTTAGTTGTGATCCTGCAGATGTTAGGTGACCTTTATTGGCTGATATTAGTTTAGGGAAGACTCTAAGACTCTGTCTTCAGTGATAAAAGACCTGGCGTCGCTTCCGCTCTGATGGCTATTGTTTAATCAGGCCTCTTTTAGTGGCCACTGAGCCAGTCGATCTGTGAGTTAATGTGTGTGTGTGTGTGGGTGTTTGTGTGTGTGTGTGTGGCAGAGAACCAGCAAGTTTTCCTTTGATGAATGGCGATGTGCGTTAAAAAACTAAAATTACAGACACACAACCTTAAAAGCAGCATCCTTACAAGAAATCACAGACGGTTGCGTAAGCCTTCTCCCCGCTGGCCTGGCCACGCGGGTAGTTTTATATTTACTATGAAACTACACAACCACTGTGTGTGTGTGTGTGTGTGTGTGTGTGTGTGTGTGTGTGTGTGTGTGTGTGTGTGTGTGTGTGTGTGTGTGTGTGTGTGTGTGTGTGTGTGTGTGTCTGTGTGTGTGTCTGTGTGTGTTTAGTATACCCCGAGATCTGACAGGACTTATTTAAAGTGGCCCCACTAATCCCAAATCCCGCTCCCTGCCATCCAGCACCTTGCCTGGGCTGTGAGCGATCGATTCCCCTTGTTGTTTGTCCCCGGAGCTTTTTTGAGTTATTATACTTGTTCTCCTTTAGTCTCAGGCAGATACACCCCCCGTTAGGCTACGGCTCTGCGCCACCAGCAGTCACTCTTTCTGTCCCTGTAGCTTTCTATGTCTGTGATCTTTTTATGGATGTCAGAATTTTTTTTCACCCGTCTTAATCAATCTGCCAATGTCTGATTTTTCATGTTTTGCTTTGTCCGTCCCCTCTGTCTTTCTTTCTGTCTCTTGGACCTTGTTCATCAACTTTAGAGAAACAGTTGACTGCAGCTAACTGTCTCGGAGTGCTGGCCATGGCCGAAGCCATGAGTTGCACGGAGCTCCACAACATGGCCAAAGCTTTTGCACTGCAGAACTTCCCTGAGGTACGTAGAGATTCATTATTTCATGTTTTTTTCTGTGGAACAAAGTTGAAGTTGAAATAAATTACGAGTGAGTAAGACTAGAAAACTAGAATGGCACTCAGTAGAGCACGTGCCTCTGCCATTAGGTAGAATTCAATCAAACTGCACCAAACTATGCACACTTATAGATATCAGTCGTCTAAATATACTGGATTTTTTTAATCAAGATCCATGAATGAAAGAATGAAATGAAGGATCAAAAACTGCAATGTTGAAAGCTGATGTGGTGGGAATTTGTGTTGAATAAAGAGCAAAGTCAACACGGGTCTTTCTGAGATTTAATTTGGAACATGCAGATGGACTCATCACATCACTTACATGAAGGGAAACTGAGCTGAGTAGTGGCAAGCTCTTCAGGCCGTCTACTCTTGTGCTGTCCTTGGACCTGCAGTGTAGTGTCAGCACTAACACTTAGTGTGCCTTGCAAAGATTGTAAAGAACACTGTGTCAAATGAAAATACCATTTACTGTTTGTGATAAGGAATAAGAAAGACATAAATAACATAAAGCTTAGAAATTTGAATTTCTGGATTTTCACCAAAATACTGTTTACTGGTAATCTGTCCAGTAGCTTTTGCGTAATGTTGCTTACAAACAAACAAACAAACAAACCTAAACAAACAGAGAATGGTGTCTTTGGTGGAGGTAATGATTCGAAAGTCTTCACCATTATAGAGATAACACCATAAAAATGACTTGTTTTGCTTGAACATCATTTTGTGAGACTTGCTTTACACTGCACAGGAGAATATTTTCTACCCCACTGAACTAATCAGTTTTACATGTAACATGTAACATTGACGAAGTGCATTAGATGTTGCATATTTTAAATTCAATCTAGCAAATGCATGGATCTGTTTGTTCAATAGCAAAATTAAAAGGCTTCGCTCGGGTAAAAGCTTTCACCAGATATAAGGTCATTTACTGTAGGAGCACAATGTACTGTACTGTGTGCGACTAACTGCACTTTCCACTTGTTGCCATGCCGCTGTTAGATAGGCTGATGAAAAGAATATACACAAAGACACAAAACACACAGAGACAATGCAAAGACATTTGCCTGTAGCTGACGAGGAATTTCGATAACATGAAACCACGTAGGACAGAAAATTGCTCTCCAGCACTCTGGAGTTATAAAGCGATCTATAGAGCGAGAGACAAATCTGAATTGATTTCTCGCTCTATAGACGGAGTAGTGAATTAGTAAACCAGTAGCTGCAACACATAAGTCTCTCTTTGGCTTTGTTACATTTCTGTTTTTGTACAAAGGGATAAGTTAGATATATACGGCTGGAGCTTCCTGCTTACTGAACATTGGTACGGATCTTCCAAACAAACTCTTGGAAATACAGATGATTGGCATACTTCTGAAAATGTAACTCTTGTAATCTTTCAAATCAAAGCAGCAAAACTGAGCTTTGATTGGCAGTAATCAACTCGAGCAAAGAAAGACTACGGTTCATGAAAGAAAACCACATCAGTAGGGAAACGAGGAAATATCAGAAATCACATTATTGAAGTCGGCATTTCCCAAAGAACTAATTAAATCTGTGGTGATAACAGGGGTGAACACGCATGCACACAAATGTGTACATACACACGCAGGGAAGTCACACTCGCGCGCAACAGATTCTGAGTGATGGGTACTGACACTAGGTACCAGGGATCGATAAGTTGTGGAATGAGAGAAAAACTGCAATTGCATGCTACAACCGTAGCTCAAACTACAAGGTTTGACTGTCTGCGTGGATGGTAAAAACATTATGGACCATAGCACTTGATAGCTCGTGGTAGTGCAAATGAGCGTGCTATTTTTATGAGTGTAAAAACGTTTTAAACTTTTTTTTGTTCATTATAAAACTGTGTCGGGACAAATTAGAATATTGCGGCCTGCCACAGTCTCGATAATCGATGGGAAACACTGAATGTAGTAAATGAGACACTGCAATTTAACTGACTGGTGATTTTGTCCTCCACGACCCGTCAGGTTGCAGGACAGGAGGAGATTCTGAGTGTTTCCAAGGAGGACCTGGTGGCCTATCTGTCCAATGACAGTCTAAACACAAAGGCGGAGGAGCTGGTTTATGAGACGATCGTCAGATGGATCAAACAAGACCCCAACTCCAGATCGCAGGTAATAAAGAAAGAGTGATGAGTGTGTTTGTGAATTGTCTGAGCACACACTGCAGGTGTATCATGGGATGAAAAAGTACGATAAAGCCCTTGTTACCACTGACAGTACAGATACTGTACGTCTGCAGAGCCGTATTACTTTAGTTGTTGCATCGACCCTCGCTGTCGGCCCCCGAGAACTGCACAACATGAAAAACAAGAGGAGTTACTCCTCACTGTATCGTAGGTAGTGTTCATCAGCTTTGTGTTTCGGATTGCAGCCAAACGCAGCAGTGGTTGATAATCCCAGGAGCGCTTTGCCCTCAGAATGTGCTCTATTCTTAGTTTCACTTCATTTGTTTGTACCGCATGAAAATAACCAACAAAAAGACACAGCCCCCTTTCTTCTTCTGTCCACCTCACAGGTGTTTAATTGTACTCCTGCTGACTGTTAATCACGATCTAAGGTCATATCGCCGAGATGGGTATTGACACATACTGCAGGTAAAATTTTAAAGAAATGTGGAATCAATAAGCCTCAAGGTCAGCATTTATGAAAAGGTAAATAGACGCAGCGCTGCAGACGGATGTCCATCTGGCGGGCGAAAGCCTCGGGTCCTGAGGATCTTTTATGGATTCAGTCACAAAACCCCATGAATTTGAAACTGACGATTTTAAAGTATTTTATAGCTGTTTAAAAATGGAGGTGAGATGATTATCAGATAAATTACACCAGTCCATCACTGTAAGAGTCACTCACTCAGAGTAATGTCTTCTCATCAAGCAGCAAGTGAGGGAAGCAGCCTTATATCAGCGGAATCAGGTTCGGCGCAGACCTCTGCAATCAATGTTACTTTATCGGCGCCAACTTTTATGGGGTACATCCATCAATATTTGAATTTTTCACCTTTCGGATTAAACATTTAGCGTTTATCCTTTGATACGTGGCGCTCTGAGATTATAGTGAAATCCATCTGGCAGGTATTAAGTGTCGGACAAAGCTGAAGAACAAACTGCAGGAAGCTGACGGCGATGCTTGTCAGAAATAAGATAAAGGGGTTCTTCACTTAAGCCATTTTCAGACATGAACGCCGGAGAATTTCTGCGCAATTGTATCCCAACTTTCTCTGGAGTTTGCAGAAGACAGGACGTAACGTATAAATTCCACTGCGGAGATCACAGCACATCAACATCAGCGTCGGCCGGTGTCACCAAAACCTCTCGAATCTCGTCGTCTTCATCTGCGTTTTCTACTTGTATGACTCCTCTGTTTCATCGTGACACATTTGTATTGTCGTCGTTTTTTCATCATTGCATCTGTCGTGTGTTAGAAATGGCATCAGTGCACCCACTTGCTCACCGTGAATCCTCTGGAGAATCTGTGTTCTCACATCATGTTTCTACTAGGGGGGGCCGGCTGGAGATCAGTGCATGTCCCAATGCAGCTTTTAAATAAGAGAGAAACAATATAGAAGGTTTGTTTGACATGGGTATCAATCTCTCCTCGGGACAAATCCACTCAAATTGGACTTTGTGTGGGGACTGATGGGAAAATTTGACACGGTGGCCCTGCAAAGTCACATGGAGCCACGAGAAGGCCGGTGCGCAGCTTTCAGGAGAACATACGATCCCTGTCATCCGTGTGGGGGGGGGGAAAGCCTCCAGCCAGCTCAGTTCAGTGGACTCCCGCAATCACACACTCTAATGGAGAGGTGCAGAGGTGAGTTACTCTGATGGAGTAGAGAGAAAAAAAGAAAAGAAATGGAACATTTTCCCGGTTGTCTGAACAACCTGCCGCACTGGTTCCTGAGAAGAGACACAGAGTCACCCCGTCTCCAAAGAGAGGGAGAGGGAAGGAGAAGAAGGAGGGGTGGGAAGAGAGTCGGAGCGAGAGAAAGAAGCAGAGCGAGACAGAAAGACAGAAATAGCCGTGGAGTGATTGAGAGAAGAGAAAGCGGTGGCGAGAAATGAAGAAAAGTGGAATGGAGAGAAAGAGCCACTGTGTTCTAATCTGATATCCAGTGGTTTGTGCTCCTGCGCAGAGGCATGACATCCAGGGAGCGGAGATGCGATTGAGCTCTCGGTCAAGCCCAACTCTCCTGCCCATGTGTGACCGGAAAAAAAGAATAAAGAAACAACTAGCAGGGCCTGGTTCCGGCAGAGAGAGCAGGAGAGGAGGACGGCAGGGAGAGGATAGACTGCTTGCCTCATGCCACAGGAGAAGGTCATGCGATCCTAAGGGCTGACTTTACATGCATGGCCCACCACCAGCTCATCACTCCCATGCTCCCTCGCCTCCATCCCATCTGCCCGTTCGGAGGCAGAGAGCAGCGGAAATCACTCCCCCAGAAACTGTGACACTTTTTAATGACATGTCAGGGCAGAATGTCACAGCGCTGCCGAAGAGCTCAGGCAACACGGGGGGAAAAGCTTGAAGCCTTGAGCTAAGTTTGTATGCGTTTTCATTCGTCGGAGCGTGTGCGTTTATGTGGGTCTTTGTGCGTTTGTGTGTCTGTGCATGCGCTGTGGGTTGTAAGCTGCAGGCTACAGAGTGGAAAAGTGGCATATTGAAGGCGCTGGGTAAATAATATGCAATTTTCTCTCTCCGGTATGCTGTCACTAACATCCAATGGCACCAGGAAACGGGGCCCGGACATCGCTCAGAGACAGAGGAAGAGCATTGGAGTGTTAATAATGGTTTGCTATGAGACACAAAGTCACTGAATGAAAGACGACAGCCATTACAGGTTTTTTTTTGATTGAGTATCATTGAAGGTTTGCTGCCCTGCAAGCATCTGTATACATCTGTTTCTATATTTAGAGAAAAATGGGTAATGCTGAGGGGAATCTCACAGTTTTTTGTTATTTAAAAAAAAAAGCAGCCCTAGGATAAATTATATATATACTGTATATATATATAATGTACCTATACTCTCTATAAACAGATTGTGCTCGTGAATATGCAGAATCTGTTGGCAAGGGATGAGATTTTGGGGGAGAAGGCTTCTGGATTCTAGTTTAGCCGATCACAGTCCGTGTGGAGACCAAAAGAGGTGGAACATGCGTCAGCTTTTTATTTTATTCCCATTTATATGCAGATAGCTGTTAACAGAACTTTGCCTAAATGTTGCCTGGACCTGAAACACCTGCAAAAAGTGTTTGTTGTTTAATATGTAGAAACATAAAATCTTGTGGATTAGTCGGACTGTAAAGTGTGTACGCCGCATTGGAGGACGGAGTCTTGGCCCGGATATCCAGTGTCTACAACTGAAATTCATATAACTTCCTGAAAAATAGCATAACAGCAATTCTGCTCCCAGTGTTTCTAGACAAAGCTCGATTCTAGTAAGATTTGCAAATCAGTTTTTTTTTATTAATACCTGTCCTGTTTTATAAAATGCAGCTTTTAATATCTCAGTCTTGATTGGAGCATCTTGAATTGAGAGTCCGACTCCAATCAGGTCTGACAGCAAAAGGATAATAACTAAGACTAACAAGTCAAAAGCTGAAAGGAGAAGGGGTGGTGCCTGCGGCCGTAACTCCCCAAAACTCCCCAGAAACTCCCTTTCTGTTCCCATAAAGGGTCATTCGTCATCAGACAATAGCCAATGGGCTCCAAGATTGATGCAGATATAACCTCTAAACACAGAGATACTGCTGCTTTGTACATTTGAGACTAAATCACCCTCCTCACTGAATTTTCAGCACACTGCTCCCATAAGTCACATAAACATTAGGCTGTAAAAAGAGTTCCCTGCGTCGTGTTTTCTCTCTGAAGGTGCTGACACAGAGCGACCTGTCCTTCATTTCTCCCCGTCTTTTGTTGGGGACACCTCCCAGACACACGGCTCCAATTATAACAGGCCCGTCTCTGCCAAATCCCTGAATAGGACCTCCATTACGCCTCATTTCAACATATTTCATAAAGGATCCTATCTTGCCAGGTGACTTAACCTGACAAAAGAGGCAGATTAATTGGCTCTTTGGAAAGTGGCCAGCTAATGGAACAGCTAAAAAGGAGAGTTAATGGTGTATTTTCATGATAAAAAAGGCCACCGCTGCCATTAGCAAGGGCCCACTGTCCACTCATCAGAAATAACAATGGCCTGCCCTAACATTTCTGGCTCCCAAGCCCAATTAATGCAGTCAAAGGTATTATTTCATATGCTTACGGTTTTTCTAGTTATGAATTTGGGGATTTTTGTACAATTCATTCTGCTATTATGGTGATGTGATTCTTTTATTTCCCCTCCAATACTCATTAAGAAGAATAAAATCATTTTCCCAGAACAAATGATGCCATCATTATGTAGTTAGAGTGCAAAATTATCAAAGGACAAAAACTGCTTTGAGGCTGTTGAGGGATATAAACTGAGTATCGCTGTTTTACGATTCATTTACCTTCAAAACCACGACTGACCCTTTCACTTTAAATTTAGCGATTTTCTTTTTAAGCTCCAAGTTCAAAACAGACACTTTTCCTGATCGCACGCCCCTTTAAAGAAAAAAGGTTAATTGGTTTTTTTTTCTGAGATGAGGAGCTTCATGTCACAACAATCATCTCTGAAGAGGAAAGAGAAAGTGTTCAGTGGGGATGAATGCGACGCAGGCCACCGCCAGCATGAACTGTGACAAATACGCCGCTCTTGACGAGACACAGCCCGGCAATGGAGATTGATGCAGCGAGCGAGTCGCCGCTTTTCCTTCTGCATCTCTGCCTCCTTTTCACTTTGTCTCTTTCTCTCCAACACACACACACACACACTGGGACACGAGCACGCTGTACTCAAACGTTCACACAAGAGTGGGAATCACTTGTACATCAGCGCGAGCACTACTTGTGTATTAGAGAGTGGACGGGATCTGATGCAAGCCAGTGGGCCCCGGACCTCCGTTCTCATCTGTGTCCTTTGTCGTCCCAAAGCGCACTCAGTCCTGATGTGTGCAGCCAGTTGAACCACAGCTACTCAACCCTGGCGGCTGCATTTCCGGAGCAAGTCGAAGGCATCTCATTTCCTCTGAGCTCTCTTAAAAACACAAAAGAGTTGCATGAGTGATACGGTGCATGGAGAACAAACAAATTACACAGTCTTTTCAAAGGAAGCGATCTTCAGCTCTCCCAAGGTTCATGAGGAATAATAAAAATATACTTAACAAAGGCGAAATACAGAGTTTACGATTCAGTGAGTTGACAAACAAGCCAGAAAGTTTTATGTTACAGCAAGAGGTCTTTCTTCCAAATATATTTTGAATTAAAAGAGCAGAACAACGTTTTTAGTTTCTTCCTCTCTGGATGAAATCACGCTGAAATAAGGCTCAGAGGAGACCACATTGCACCTGTCAGTGGTCGCTCAGGGCAGCAGTCAGCGTCTGTCGTTCGCTACATCTCCCTCCATCCCCCGTCCAGCCGTCCCTCTGGCTGATGCGCAGCCATAGTCATGCAAGCGCAAAAAAAACAAACAAAAAAACCATGTACAGCAAAGCATCTCTTGAACCCAAATGAAGTGCCATTTGCAAGAGCATATTTTACTCATCCATGATGTGTTACCAGGAAAAAAAGCACGAGCATGTGTTTTCACACAGAAAACCTGCGCTCGCTCAAAAGGCACACTGAGCCGTGGTCATTTCAGCTGAGTGGGTTTGTTAGCGACGTGAGGCTAAACATGGGCACAAGCCCTATTGAACACACACGCGTGACTCAGTGCGTGAGTGAGTGTGTGTTTGTGTGTTTTATTTTTTTTAATTTTGACATTCAGTGCTGTGTTTTGAGCAGCAGGTCGTCCATTTTTCACACTAAAGCAGACACACACTCCTATCTACTCAGAGCAAAGCAGATAGATACGACAATCCATGTGTCATTTATTTGATGCCGCTGTGGCACTGAATGTCACACACACACACACACACACACACACACACACACACACACACACACACACACACACACACACACACACTAACACACACTAAGAGGCGCTAGTCTTCGTTGACAGTGGTGGAATGGGAAATGCACTATGGACATTTGTCATCTGTGTTAGCGGATGGCGGCCTCCTGGCGGTTTCTCTGCTTCCTCTGACAGGTTTGAGAGGCTCCCAGTTAGACACATTATCCCTGCCTTCCTGCCTTTCAACCCATTCTGATCCAGTGTGTGTGCGAGTGTGTGTAAGAATAAGAAAAGAGTAATGTTTTGTTTGGCTGTGCAGCATCATTTTCCCTGTGGGTTTAGCAGTAGATGCAATCTGACCGGGGCTGCAGAGCATGTGCATCTGCTACCGCTGAGGGTGTCGACATGGTGTGTCTGTGCACTTGGTCAGTGTGCAACAGCATTCGAGAGGGGAAGTCACAAGGTGTTATACGGGTTGCATATTAGAGTGCAAGCTGATAAACATATGGACTTGTCATTAAAAACTCCAAGGAGAACGGAAGAGAGGGAAAAAGTGTGTGTTGGCGGACCAGCTTAAAAGTAGCATCTCCATATGTCGTCAGGCTCCTGCAGAAACTTTCCATCTGCTTTTTATTAAGTATGAGAAAAGATCATAACCTGTTTTTTTTTTATGCACAATAGGTTCTGTATCTCTCCATCTGTGCTGTAGCTTTTATGATTCAAATCCATTACGTGTTAAAAGTATACACAGATCGCTTGGATGAGTGGGCGAGAAGATGAAAATGACAGGTCACACCATTCGCCTGGTGAGACGGCGCTCACATTCCCTCTGCGTGCCTGTGCATGAGTGAGTGGCTGCTTGAGAGCTCGTCGGAAATGGAAAGAAATGGGAGTCAGATGTATTCCGCCCGCTCTCGTCTGCTGAGTGCACGCACGTCACTCATTAGCCTGGGTTTAGTGAGTATTCTCATTTACCTGGTTCATGTCACACGTAGACAAAATAACAATCGAACCCTTTTAGCATACCATTCATAATGGCGTGCACCAGAGGCATGCACTCCTCACTCACGGTGCTTCCAGAGAGGATGGTAAAAGCCTCCATGCCTTCGCTTCCATCCATATTTACCAGACTTAACACCTGAGGAAAGTTTCGCTCTGTTTAAATATCAGTTCTGTTACTTACCTTTCGGATTAGCTTTTCAGATACAGCAAAACCTGCCTTTGGCTCAGTATCAGAGATGTAAGAAATCTTGACTTATACGCATAAAGCACAAGAATGGAGTAATTTCACTTACCGAAGAAGTAAGCCTCAGTTGCATGTTGGAAATATTATTGTAATCCCACGAGTACATCTGCCTCAAAAAGAGGAGATTTAATCCACACGCGGGTGAAATGTTTGGGTTTTGATGTAAAAAGAAAGGGTGAGACAGGAAGAGAAGATGGAGGAATGAAAGGGCTAAACCATTTAGGGTTGGTTGTATGATATTAATGTCATTGTGCAGAGTGATGATCATTTCTAAAGAAGGGCATTTTCTCTGTCTCCCTAAGACCAGAAGACTTAATCATTACTTCACCCTTCAAAAACATTGTCAGCTGCACTTTTTGTAGAGCCTTTCGAGGATATGGCTGCTCCATGAAGCTACACTTACTGGGAGCCAATGATGATGTGTCTCATCCTTTCACTTCACAAACATGAGGCCAACTTTCCTTTTAAGTGTGTTTTTATTATTATTAATATTTATATGTGTGTATGTGTACCTGTGTGGGTATATTTTTTTTTCGATAAAATAAAAAATTTGATCACAAAAAACAAAATAATTTTTGGTCCCTGCCATGTTGTGCTGGTGACATTTGCACAGTATTGATGGATTGGTACAGCTGCGGTTCTTCAGCATGATAAGTAGCCTACCGAAAATGGCAGAAACCATGTTTGGGAAAAATGTATTCGACTACTCTGAATTTTCACTTTGCTCCATGTCCCATCTGCTAACATGGAGGGAGCAGGGTTTATGAGTTATACTGC
Organism: Hippoglossus hippoglossus; assembly: GCF_009819705.1. Classification (NCBI taxonomy): domain Eukaryota; kingdom Metazoa; phylum Chordata; class Actinopteri; order Pleuronectiformes; family Pleuronectidae; genus Hippoglossus; species Hippoglossus hippoglossus. The sequence continues at coordinate 14,110,240 of NC_047174.1, forward strand.
AGTCAGCCACCGGGGCCAATCGTGATGTTTTGGCTTCCCTTTTGGGAACTGTCCTATTGTTATTGTTACCTAAATGCTAGCCTTGGCCTGCTTTCATGCTGATGTTCATCAGGTATCATGTTAACCATGTTCACCATCTTAGTTAAGCATGTTTGCTTGCTAACCTGTCTAAGTTAGCAGTAAACACATAGTGCAGCTGAGGCTAATAGAATCGCATTAGTTTTGTTTGTGATGAGTTATGAACATAATTATTAGACAAAGTGAAAATTGGACCTCCTAATGCTGCTCGATGGAGAGTCAGTAGGATTTATCCTCTGGGACCCTGAAAATCTGAGCAAAATTTCATGGGTTGTTGAGGTTTTGTGCTTTGACCAACGTTATTGAGTCGGTCCGACTGACAGACCATCATCTTTAGAACCTCGCTGCTAGCACGGCTAACAAGCTCACCTGTTACAGCAGACTGCTTTTCACTGCTGTAACCATTAAACTGATTTGTAGTATTTGCATAAACAAATAAAGACCCATTTAAAAGCTGTGCAGAGCAAATATGAAATTACTCCTCCCCCAAAATACATGATTTAAGTATATTTTGTCAGTGGCAAGCAGTTTAAAAGAAAACATGGTAATTACAGTGATTAAAAACCATAACAGGGATGAACCTGACCAGTTCCCCCGTGCACCTGACCCCCACTGTATGAAGGCTGTATAACCGCTGACTGGTTGACTGACCTACATTCGATTTGCATGAAAGCATGTGATTAGATAAGGTGCTGCCGCCGCTAATGGCTGCGCCGACTGTCCATTTAACGTCCATGAGTGAATTCCCTGTCCTCAATGCCAGCAAATAAAATAATGAAAATAAAAGACAAAGTAGCTCAAAAATCCTCACAGAAGAAAGTAGAGGAGGATAAGGAAAGCTTTACTGTCTGTAGCAGTATCAGGGCGACAAGCAAATGTTCTTGGTTTTCTCTTAAAAACACTTTATTTCAAAAGATAAAGCAAGAACCCTGAGTAAAGCATATCTGCAATCATTTCCGCTTGAGTAGTTTCAATGGCTGGCACGAAGCGAGACTTTTTTTTTTTTTTTTTTTTGTGGGGCCTGATACTTTGGATTTGAATATTAGCAGCAAGTATGCAACTCTCCCTCATTTCCATGCCGATGTATGCGTGTGTGGGAGGAAGAGCGAGGAGCAGGAATGGAGGCGGAGAGAGAGAGAGAGAGAGAGAGAGAGAGAGACAGAAAGTGAAAAGAAGTGGGAGAGATAGTGAGTGAGTTAGAACTAGAGAGGAAGAGTAATTTTTTTTTTCAGAAATAAAGGCATGGAGGGAGAGAGATGAGGGAGGAAAGAGCCGGGGGGGGGGGGGGGGGTATCCCACAATTGAATCCATGCTTGTTTATTTAATCAGAGGTCAGCCTCAGTGATTTGACATTTGTCTTAATCTTCTCAACAAGATTTACAGTCAAATCAGCCTTTGGACCGATGACACCGACCAGATTAACAACAAATATGACCACAAACAACACGTGATTACAGCGCAATACAGTCACGCTACAGACCTCACTGCAGCAGTGTATCCATCTGTCTCTCTCTGTATTCACCATGTGCAAATATGTGCATATGTGTGGGTGTGTTTTAGGTGTTTTCACTCTATGTGGTAGTAGTCCTTACCTTTTTTTTTTATTCCAGAGACCAGATGCTGCGTCTTTGAGGGAGTTTTACTGCCATTTTCAAAGATGTTTGGCAAGTGAAGACAGGACACAACAGATGTGGGTCTGTGTGTAGCTAAGGTTTGCAGATGGTACATATGCTTTTGTTTTTTTTTTACTTCATCTTAAGGTAAAGGAAAGTTAACTTGGGGTGTGTGTGTGTGTGTGGGCCTGTGTGTGTTAGTAAGTGTACGTGTGTGATCGCACATAGGATATTTCGGTAAAGTGAGGACATCTTGGCCGGTCGTCCCTTTTTCAGAGGGTTGTTAACGTGTAAAGACTTGTATTAAGGGTGATGATTTAAATTAGAGTAACGGGCTAGGGACTGCATTAGGCCAACGAGTGTCCTAACAAAGATAGAAGTAAGTGTGTGTGTTTGTGTGAGAACAAGCCCTGATGGATGTGGGTGTAGTTTTCACCGTGTGCCAAGACAATACTGCTAATGAGAACATGTGTGTGGAGCTCTAACGCAGCTTCTTCCGTCCATCATGTCTTGAACTCTTGACCTGTTTGACTGGTTATGCTCAGAGTTCACCTGCTCTTTGAATTCTGAAGGCAGCTTGCAGTGTTTCCCACAGTATGGGATTCTATTTGTAGGAGAAGGTGACTGGCTTCTTTCTTTTAAATATAATAAAAAGCTAGACAATACAGCTTCATTGCATCACGCTGTGTAAACGAAATAATGTCTTTGGGTTGGGTTGTTGCGGTTTGATAAGCTTACTTATTGCAATGTGTCAGTGAGCCCACTCACATTCACGAATGCACCTCGAGTGACAGACACTCAGATAGGGTCAGTAAAGAGACATACAGGGATAGTGAAAACTTTATGGATTTTTTTAAGGTCCACAAGAGCGAAATCAATGTGCAGCTCTGCAGTGAAATAAGATTTAACCCGTTTTAATAGTAAAAAAAGTTGAAAATCAATATGTGGCTGCCAATGTTAATTTGTGGTGGGCCACACACACACACACACACACACACACACACACACACACACACACACACACACACACACACACACACACACACACAGATATCTTTCCCAGGATGCACTGCACATGAGGCAGGGAAACTCTTAGTTGTGTGATGCAAACTCCCAAAAAAACATTTATGTGCAGGGCCCTTCGCTCGACTGTTCAAAGTAGGAGCAAGTTTTCATTTTGCACGTAACAGTGGATGTTTGAGCACATTTATTTCTACCATGGCACTGAGGTCGCCACCTGGCTGAAACTGCAGCATATGCAGTTTTAATTTAGCTCTGAGGGTCAGGACGGTCAGTAGTAGACCTATTTCAGGTGACCTGCAGATCTCATGAGCCAAAATCAAACTTAAAATACAGTAAAGTTGAGTCCTTACTACCTGCATCTGTACTGATTTGAAGGATATTTTTAAAAAAGGGATAGACAGTTGGATATGTGTTTTTAATATTAGTAACACGTCATAAGGTCCAAGTAGGTGAGGTTGAGGCAAAACCTGAAGAAGTTTAGGTTGTAATAGAAAAGCAAAGCAGGGAGCCTGAAGCTTAAGTCACCTCAGTTTGTGTGTGACATGACTCAGTAATTACTGGGTCAAATCTCGCACTATAGGGGAACTTTAATTGGAGGCAGTAGCTTATCCTGAGCTAGTGATTCTTCCCTAAAGAATATCTCTGTATGCTAAGCAGCTTGCTTTGATTTCACCTTCTCCCTGCGTTTGAGCTGAGGTGCTGGGAGCGACCGTCACTGTTTATGTGGGTATTGAGCTGTTTGTTTGATAAACTGTTGGGTAAGCTGTGTGCGTTCGTGAAAGAGAGGGGCGAGCGTTTGGCTCCGAGCTCGCTCGCAGAGAGGAAATGTCATCAGCAGATTTCTTTGACTGGCGCAGAACCGTCACATCCTCTCTCCCATCCTCTCTTCAGTCCACTTCAGTTCAGTTAGCTTGTCTTTTCAATTTTCTTGTCCTGCTACTGCTCTCCTATTCCTGTGTCCTCTCCTCTCTGCTGTCCCTTTCCCCTCTTGTCCTCCTCTTTGTCCCCCTCCTGTTATCTTCGGCTGTCTTATTTCCTCCTTTCTGGTCCGATGCGCCCGGGACACTGGTGGCAAACAAATGGGACACACGCCAGAGGAGAAAAAAAAAAGCCTCAGGTGGGAGAGGGAGATGCTTAGGCAGAGTGTCAGCTTATCATTTGTTCTCCCCCTGAATAATGTTTTCTGCGAGTGTGTTGTTCTGTCGCTCTCCCTCGCGTGGCTCGGTCACGCCGCTTTGAGCCGGAAAAGGTCAGCGGGGGTCAGTCTCCGTCCAGCTCCCTGTCGCTCCGTCCGCACTTGTTCGCAGCTTTTACTGTCGACACAGATGAGACTCCCATGGGGGGGGGTTACAGACCAGCACACGTACACATATACACAATCACAGAGAGAGCAGGAGGAGCTATAGACAAGGTTGCCATGGTAACAGGCTGTCCTGTGTCTGAACACCTTTATGATATAGCATGTATAAATGGTAAATGTATGCACACCCAGTGGTGGAGCACACACACAAATACTCAATTCAATTAAATTTTGTTTGTATAGTACCAAATTACAACAAACATCATCTTTACATAGTAAGTTGGAGACGTATATAATATATATATATACACACACACATATTGTATGATGCTATGGTCAAGGATTTTTATTATTATCAGGTTCCTCACTCTTCAAGCTCCCTCAAAAGAAAAGGTGCCAATTTGAAGCTATAATCGTGTCTAAATGTGTCTGTTTTTTGTTCAATTCTCAAATCTGTAGCAAGTAGTGCCTCCGGGCTAGAATGCGTTACATGAACCATTATATTAACAGAAGTGGATCTCGATTTAGCTGCTGCAGATAAATAGCAGTCCGAAAAAATCAGAAGCAGAAGGTGCAAGTGGTGAGATATTCCCTGACGTTTTATTTTGGCTCTTGCGGCGTAACAAAATGCACATATGAAAGTGGGATGGTGAGCAGATCCTGCTGAAAAACATGTGCCAAATGTTATTTCTGTTATATCTTTATCCAAAGTTCAACATCTCCATTGAAGAATTAGAAGGTTCTCGAGTTTCTTTCACTTTGTTTTTGAAATGTAATGAAATCAGTAAATACACCTATAACGGGGCACACATGATAAAAGCTGTCTGCGCTTTGATGGATATTTTTCTCGTTTGTCTTGCTTTGCCCGGGCATTTTCTCCTGCACAAGTACAGAAATAGAACGCTAACACATGCAGGGTGTTGAACTGAAGCTTTGAGGGCCTGACACTGACAGTAACTGATCTAAGGGTCTCACTGCACATAGGTTTCCACACTCTTAACAGGCCCATGCTTTTATAAAATATCACATGAGATTATACATGAGCAGCTTTTCCTATCGTCTTTAAAAAAAAAAAGAAAAAAGAAAAGGGTGATTTGGGTACGGGAAAAAAAAAATCTTATAATGAGATTGGGAGTTAATCCAGCTGTTCTTTGAGGAAGATGTTAGTGTCTGTGTTCACTGACTCTGATCCAGTGTGTTTTTATCTGCGATTTGCTTAATGCTGTTCATGTAAAATCTCTTTGATCATTGCTGGCACATTCACTCAGTCTAAACTAGTTTAGATGTCTGCAGACGCTGTTTTATTGGTGTTTGCTTTTGTTTTCTCTTTATTTTTTCCACACTCGCTGATTGCTGCCTGCAACAGCCAACTGGCCTTTTTATAAAACATGATTTTCCATCTCTCTGTTGGCCTCCTCAGCATCTATCGGAGCTGCTGGCGGTGGTGCGTCTTCCCTTCATCCACCCGTCCTACCTGCTGAACGTGGTGGACAACGAGGAGCTGATCAAGTCGACGGAGGCGTGTCGCGATCTGGTCAACGAAGCCAAGCGCTACCACATGCTGCCCCACGCGCGGCAAGAGATGCAGACGCCCAGGACACGGCCAAGACTTTCTGCCGGTAAACACACACTCATCACACGTAGATGCAAAAATAAACTGAATCATCTTTAGCCTGGGTGACAGTAGAAGAAGATAGGCTCATGATCTGCCATCTACTGGTGTAATTATTTCAGAACACTTATTGGAGCTCTCTTCAGGTCGGTTCTTTGAAACGGGCTTTTCTATCTTGGGCATGTCTCGTCTCGCTGGTACATTTTTAGTCACGCCATGGCACCAGACTCCAAACACGATATGCCAAACGCCGTGAGAATAAACACATTACAAAACACCTCAATAAATTATAAGACATGTCGCATTGAAATACAAGTGAACACAGAAGGATGCTCAGCCAGACGTGACACGGAAGGACGGTTTACTGATTAAATTAACACCTTGTTGGCTGCTTGGCGTGAAAAAAGTTCTTGAAAAGTCCCTTGAAGGTCTTATAGAGTGGTCTTTAAAGACCATTTGCCATCCGTGCAAACTTCAGACGTGAAAAAAATGTAAATGAATGAAAGTAGCAGATCCTCATGGCACTTCGTTCCACAATGAACAACAAAACATTAGTTCCAGGCAAGAAATGTACAATATGGGCAAGTAATGCATGTGTAATTACAACATTTTAGTATTTAAATTGATCATTAATCTATTTAAATGTTTATTGCGTAGAATTATGATGTAGCTTGATAATCATTTATCAATGTATCGTGAGCTCAGACAATCTATGTAACCTTACTTATGCGCTCCCATAAACAACCATCCACTATTTATAATATTAGAGGTGATACAGTGGTCAAGGAGTCCCTGACTTGCCATTGCAGTGTATTCATTTGTGCCCACAGCTGGAAAGCAATGGCTTAGAGCTCCGTGATGTTTTCCACACAATGGGTAGAGGGTAATATTTCCAGATGACTATTTTTTACTTTCCACGATCAAGCAACTGTTCTTCTGAGGCCAAGCCTGACAGAGGCTACCACAAAAGCTGAAAGTCGCCAAGCAGAACATTGGCTTCCTGTGGTTTCTGTGTGCTACCGAGCTCTTTTACAGCGAACGTGTTAACATCTCCTGTCACAACTTCTGAACACCAGCGAAGGCGCGGTCGGGTCTGTCCTCGCTTTCTAAGCAGCCCAGCCAACCGTCCCCCTGTCCAACTGCCGCCGATGTCCAAGCCATTGAAAACCCGTGTTTGTTTACATCGTTAAAATCAAAGAATCCTTCATGGAAATTGGAAGGCGCCTGCAAATTGCTTTTGGCCGCTAGATTTCCCCCCCTCAGGTCGGCCAGGGACCTCGTCTTTCCCCCCGTAAAGAGCTGCCTAATTGCAGTGTCTGCCCGGCGTTATGAGCCTCGCACCAGCACACCTTACCATTCAGCACGAGTCATTTTCTGCTTGGTAGAATAAAGATAATTGCCTAACAAATGGCACTTTATGCAGAGGTCAGTTTACCAGCCAGCCCTTGTTGTCCGGCCTATGTGTCTGTTTGTGAGTCAACAAACACTGGGGGAATTCTGTTAGGTTAATATTTTTGCATTCTTAATTGCCTTTAATGCAGTCGCACGAGGGTTTATAAAGAGCCGCTTGCCTCTCGAGAATAGACATTTGTGGCTTTACATGCGCACAGCGTTGTCCCATTACTCATCCTCGATCCAGTGGTTTCTCTTTGTTCTCAGCAGTTTTTTTCCAAGCGCTTTCTGCCAGGGCCCATTTTATAGTGTTTGGTATGTGCATATCATATACGTCCTACAGCCCCATTATGCAGGCTGAAGTGAGTATTGATTCACAGCAGCTTGTGGCTCTGTACAACAGAATTATATAAATGCATAAACGCTGCTGGGATGAATACATTCATGATGCATTATACCCCGATGGCTCAGGGAATGAGAAATATATGTAAGTTTTCCCCATCAAGTTTTGAACTCCTGCAGCTGAAGTTGTTATTAAGACTGGCAAAGTGTGCTGAGGGTTTTTATCAATGTGTTTTTATCAATGTGTTTGTTTCATGAGGTGGAAAAACGTGTGTGTGCCGATTTTTTGTTCGGATAAATAAGAACATACTTCGACATTTTGTTTTCGTTGTGTGTATTCCTGAAGGCCTGAGTATGTTTTGTTTTTTCATGCCTGAGCATGCACGTGTGTGTCGGCAGTCGTAATTGTTTGTGTGCATGCATGTGTTGCTCAGCCATCTGCTGCATTGGACAGGATGGGCCCTGCGCACCGGGGGGGCACCGTCACTGGGACTGCAGGCTACACGTCGGGGACTAGCACGTGGACATGCAGGAAAGAGAGGAAGATTAAATAAAATCTGGTAGGAGAGCTCGAGGTTGCCGAACAACGTGGTTGCCGTGCAGAGGACAAGAAAGTGACGGGACGTGGGAGAACAAGAGGAGAGGTCGGGATGTGGTCAGAGGGAGCGAGGCGGAGAGGGAGCCGCGGGGATCGGAAATGAAATTTGAAGGGCAGACGTTTGATTGAGTTTATTCCTGAAGCTTGTGTCTACTTGTGTAAGCAGTAAGTGAGCGTGTGGGCGTGCGTGTTTGCGCGTGTGTATTTTAAATGTGCGCAAGCAGATGGGGCACCACCTGAGCTCGGTTGATAAGTCTGTCAGGCGGAAAAAAGAAAGGAAAACTGCCATCCGTGAAGCGCTTCTTGCTGAGCGCAGTCAATCTGTGAACTTGTGAGTCGCGTGCATATGTGAATGTATTATAGTGGGAGTGTTTGTGCCCGTGCGGTGTGTGTATGTGTGGACACGTGTTTAAAGTGACTCAAACGTTCAGTCTTTTTACCAGTGATAAATTAAAGTAGTTTTTTTTTTTTTTGGGAGACAGAATTTAAACTAACACTAGAAGTTAAAGTATATATATATATTAATACTTGAACATTGAAGCCAGTCTCAGTGTTTGGAATAGCAGTAGTTTAAAGAGCAACTTGCAGGTTATAGATAGCAGTAAATCAGTGTGTAGGAAAACTCTAAGAAATATGCTCAGTTTTCTTTGTTCACATTAATAATAATAACAATAAAAACTACAATGAAAATCGTGGGAGCGCAAACCTCCGCCAAGTCCCTGCAGTCCCCTTTAGTTCAATCAAGCTTCACCAAATTACACACACTCATAGATATCAGTTCCCTAAATATGCCTTTTCATCTAAATCCATGAATTATTCCCTGGGAAGTTGTGGAAATGTTTAGAAGCGCCTGTACGGAATGTTGGAGACAGAGAAAAAAGAATTCCTGGATCTTCCCCCTGATCCCCCTGGAATCCGCACCAAAATGAAATAAGTTCCTCCCTGACTCATACAGCATCCTTCTACCAAGGTTTGTGGAAATCTGCTTTGTTGTTTTCGTGTAATCTTGCAAACAATAGGGCCGTAGGTTACAAGATGGAGTATATTGGTGTGGGAAGTCAGACACACAGAACCATGCTCAGCGTCCCCCCTCCCCTCGTCTTCAGGCTCTGTCGAAGCTAAGCCACGGGTCTCTAGGCTGCTGGCTATTCTTGTCTTCATATTGGACACAATTGAATCTTTTCGCGTAACTTTACTCGAGAAAGAGAAAAACATGTATTTCACTGTCAAACTGTTCCTTTGAAGAGAACTGTGCAGAACATTTTGAAAAGTAAAGTTGTCAGTTCTTTCACACTGTGTGTAGATCACCCTATCTCTGAACATTCAACAAAGAGAACAAGGACAACATATGCTGTGGGCGGCCATTCATGCACTGCACATACATGTATGTGTGTGTATTTGTGTATTTATTTCTACAGTGTGTGAGTGTTGTGTGATATAAAAGAATTGCTGTATATTGAAGCACTGTATTGTGCTTGGATGAGTGAATGTGGCTACTGCTGTAAAGGGCTTTCAGTGGTTGATAACACAATAAAGCTCTTCATGAAATACAGTGTGTTTACATATTTGTGATGGGCTGAAATAGGCAGTGGCATATTATTACGTAAAGTCCTTACAGCAAGTGGGCAATTTACTCATCCAGCCGACCCAAAGCAACAGTAGCATTAATTTAAGTCAACTGACTAATATGCTGTGTTTCTAATATTGACTCTGCTTTTATCTCTGTTTAGTTTTCACCAGCTCCTGCGGGAAATATCTGTTGGTTTTCAGCTGCTGAACGTTCCACTGTGTTACCATCCAGTCGTAAACTTTGTCTGACTGCCACTTGGTGCTGGGCAGGTAGCAGTGCAGTGGGTGTAGTGAGCTTGTTTTTGCAGGAAACCGTTCCCTGCTGCTGCTGCTGCTGGAGGAAAACAATCCTGCTGATAGAGAAGTGGGAGTGAATTTAAAACAGTGGAGTTATGGGATGTAAAACCAATCCAATTAGTTAGAAATATAATGCTGTAAGTCTCCGTAGAGCTGCAAGTGCAGAGTCGCTAATCATGGATTCTTTACTATCGTGACACCTTTTACATTACATCAAATTACATGTCGTCCTTTTATCCATTTTTAATAATGACTAAAGCCGCTTTAAATATTTTATACCGATGGTTTAAAAACCTGGTGAATCGTTGATAGTAGTTTAAAATGTGTTGGGAAAATCTCCTCCATTCTTTATTTACCAGTGTCACGTTTTTTTTCTCCATCTTAAATCTTTTGTATCACATAAAGGATAAGAAAGCTATGAATATGAATATTAATGGCCTATGAATATACACCCTGCGATGTGTTCAGGAGCGGCATGAGAATGTTTTTATCCAACAAAAAAGACTGATGTTTAATGAGCCATTGCTGCATTAGCTGTAAGCCCTAAAAACAGCATTTCTATTAGAGCTGAATATAGAAGCATTTTCCACACACCCGTTAACTGTCTTGTTTGCTCAGGTTTTTCCTCAAATTGAATCCTGCTGTGCCGCATTGTTGTAACTCCGTTCTTTTCCTTAATTGCCCGTTTTTTATTGAATGTTAATTTTTATATCACACGCTCTGAAAGGTCCTGCCATGTCACCGTGCACTGTGTGCTCCTGTGCAGAGCTAATGGAACCGGCATCAAAATGCGCTGTGTAACGACGCTGGACAACATCTGCACACAGCTGTTTTTCTCTCTCCGAATTACGACGAGGCAAGAGTCGTAAAAGTCTAACCACCGAGACATAAAGTTTATTTTTGCGTCGCCTCGCTGACTGGAAATGAGACAGTTCACTTTCGCACTTTGCACCTACTTTGCATTCTGGAGCGTTTAACTAAGTGAATGGTGTTCACATTAATTTTATTAGATTGTTAATTAAGGGGCCAAAAAAGATATTCGGCCTAGAAATTGCTTTGTGTAATCCTCAAACTTAAACATCATTTTAGATTTAAAGAACGCTTTGTATGCTTGGGTTTTTAATTTGCGTCAGAGTGTGTGTTCAGTGGAGTGTGGCTCGGCCTGCTATTTTCTAACACAACCTATAAATGGTCCGTATTTATTTGGGCCTTTTCTAGTCTCAAAACACCTCACAGTAGTTCCACCCATTCACCCATTCATACAGTGCATCTATGTGCAGCACTTTCTCCATCATACATCACTTATACCCCTGAGTGAGCACAGCTGTCTGCGCTTTAGGGTTCAGTATCTTGCCCAAAGACACTGAGGCTTAAATGGGGATCGAACCGCCAACCCAGCAACCCTGAATCCAACAGGACATTGATGACGACTGATTTTGTGTCTGAACCTGACACGAGCCCAATGTTTTCCCCGATTACGATCAATGAATCAAATTTTATATGTACAGCCCGTTATCACATATCACAAGTTTCCTCAGAGCACTTAACTTGATGCGACATCCTCTGCCATCAACCCTCGACTAGAGAGAGGAAGAACCGACCTAAAAACCCACGTGCAGTGTAAACAATGAGGTAGAAAGCACAGCTAACATGACCAAACCCGAATGATCGCCCACACGTGTAGATGGCATTGTTGTGTGTATTTAAAAATGTGTTTTTATTTTATTCATATTATATATTATATTTCCATCCTCAGTGTTCTGCTGCAGTAGTGAACTTGTCAGGACGGCAGAGAGGATGTAGCTGACGTCTCGTTAACAGCCTCGTGACTTTTGGGTCTTGGGTAAAGTGAAAACGATGAGTGCCTCATAGTGAATCCACTGTATTCTCCGTACTGTATGTGTATCCAGTAGCTGCTAATTGGTTAATTAGAGTGTGGATGTGCATCTGATTAGATGTCATTAGACTTTCCAGGGGATCGGGGGGGATCAGCCACCAGGTGCTCGGATTTTCCTCACAAACCTTCTTTCCTTTTTGTCTGAAGACAAATGACGCGCTCTGGTTCCAGTGATGTTTACATCCTCATGTGTTTGTGTGCTTTAAAGGAGCGAGAAAAGTTTTCTTTAGGATACATGATGTGTGTGTGAACTTGCACGTGCACTGGCAAACCTTTGGGTTATGCTCCCATCCCCTCCTCTCTACATGTGTCGCTGTGCTCAGCTGAGAAGAGGGAGGAGAGCACCAGGGCAAACTGTTAACTCAACCCAGCCAAGTGGAATAGCACTCAGACAAATGAGCTGTAATGACTAGGAGACACAGGGGTCCAGCTCAGCTCACACTGTTTCTCTGTCTCGCTTGCATACGCGCGCACACACACACACACACACACACACACACACACACACACACACACACACACACACACACACACACACACACACACACACACACACACACACACACACACACACACACACACACACACACACACACACACACACACACACACACACACACACTGTTAAACCTTTAAGTACATACACTGTGGAAAGGAATCCTTAAACAGTGGCTGCACTCTTTCCGAGGCTGTCTCTGTCTCTCTCTGTCTACTTCATCATCTGTAATCAAGTAATCATGAGTCTAAAGGCGGAAACGCAGCAGCAGCATTAAGGGCCACTGAGAGGAGATTTTCTGGATGCAGCAGGTTCAAGCCCGCGTGCAGCATGAGTGCAGCACAGAACTCTGGGCCCTATACATCAGCAGTCTCTGGAGTCTCTGTGGGCCCCCTTCCTTTCTTGGGCTACATCCACACCACCACATCAACTCTGATACACATACCCTTAGCGTAGAGTTTTAGAGCCACTGAAATGTAGAAGTGTGGAAATGCTGCTGGTCCAGTTAGGGCTGCGTTTTTAGTATCGACAAGCAGAAAAGGAGATGTTTGGAAAACGATGACGTAGACGCTCACACCCGCTTGCTGACTGGGTGTTTTCGTCTTGTCAGGCTCCTATGACCCCCATTCCAGAAGAAAAGAGCTGTTGTGCAGTTAAATTCTGCTTTTTACAATGATACAACTCTTTACGTGTGGAGGAGATGAGACGTTAGTCGAGCAATCTGCAACGATTCCTGTGTCCGGTGGGACTTGCTTGCCCTCCTGTTTACATGAAGTAGAGCACATAGCCACGCCAAGCGCCAACAGTAAAACACACGAAAATACATATCGTGTTATGCATATTATGAATCTAGTGTTTCTTATAGTATAGTATAGTCACTAATGCACTTTTAAGTAAACTAACACAGTAATGTGTGATGTGTGTGTGTAAGTCTGCACAGTGGGAACGCTGACCACATTTAAACCCCCTTAGCTCCACAGTAGCTTACATTCTACTGTGCGATACTCTCACTGTGGCTCAATGAAGATCACTTGGAGAATCAAGAACCTTATTTTCTTCATTAAGTATTTATCATTCCCAAGAAACAAGACAATGCTACAAAAAATAAACATCTTAGTTGTCTAACCCCTACATTAAGACATTTTTACTATACTGCATAATAAACGACAACTGAAGAAAACTTCACTGGAGTCGTGTTTTCTTTAAAAACAAAAAGAATCAGACTTCCAGTAAGCACTGGCTTTTGATCTCTCTTAGGAGCCAAGACCAGAGTCTAGAGGTTCAAAAGCATATAGGCCTAAAAGCTAAATTATTAAAACGTCAGAAAGATGTTAAAAAATAACAACAACAATGTGTTATGTTTACTGAGAATATGGTGATAATGAGTAATTTGTAACCAGAATGGCGCGCTGTGGAACACACAAGGCCCAACAGTCCTTAAATTCAATCATGCCTTATAGTTAAGCTGGCAAACGATGCAATCATGAAATCATAATCTCCGTTGCAGAAGAATTATAGTTTTTATTGTTATTCTCTGAGAAATGGGCGAAAATGTCTTCATCCTCAGCAACATTTGCGGACCTGTCACTGCTCTCGGGGGCTGGTTCTGAAACCGAGGGCCAAGTGTTACATGATGTTAAGCTCTGTTAGGTTATGTTAATAAATGTGCCATATGACATTGTAGCTGTGTTGCTATTTAATTTATGTTAAATATAAATATGCTCCAAGCTAAAATCGTACTTTGCTACTCTTCACACAAAGTTCAGTCTCATCTGATTTATTCAGTCAATTTAAATTTACAAAAACAAACTTCTCACTCCAGGCTTGAGGGCCCTCTCCCATTGGGGCCCAGGGTTTCCCTTCCTCTGAAACGCCCCTGCAAGCGTGTTCATTCCTCAAACATGAATTGCAGTAATGGAATAATCAGTTGGAAGCTCCCCCGTAAAAAGATCTTTTTTTTTCTTAAACTCGGATCAGAACCTTGGCGTGTGCTGCGGCAGGGTTTGAGTTGCTCCCTGAATTCCTCTGGAAAATGTTGATATCAAATGTTATTGACCGTTTTACATTCCGGCAGCATAAGGACAGCCAAAATAAAACAGTGCGCTGGTTGTACGGTGTTTTTTTTTTTAAATGGCTGGAATTTATTTTAACAGCCCACACAATAGCTTGGCTTGGGTCCACGCGGCATGGAGATAATAAAGCCGGGGCTGTTCTGCAAGGTCTGAGGCCCCTCAGGCGCGACATTCATCTACACGTTCACACCTCCGCCGGCCAGCAGCTCCTTGGAGAGTGGCCGCAGCGCACCGCTGACGCCGCCGCCACCGCAAAGAGAGGACAACACGTTTCACACTTTGGGAGCGGCAGAAATGCTCATCAGATGACTTTCCTCTCAAGTCTGACTCCCACTGCCTCTGGCTCGGGCCTGATTAACACCGTCTTCCCGATCGCCCTGACGTTTTCTCAACTGGTCCTTCGTCAGCGCTGACAGAGGCTCTTTTTCATGCAATAATTGAATTTATTTGTCATCTTTTCTCTCCGGTTGCACATCCTCAACGTTAACTGTTCAGTGAGGTGATGGCGATGGGGAGAGGCTGTCGGCAGGTTGGAGAGACATTTCCCAAGCTTTGTCTTTCTTATGTCAGGATTTTTGTTGATTACTGTCCTGCTCTGTGTAATTATTCAGCCTGGTTTGTCTTTTTAGAGCCAATGCAGCGTGAGATTACTCCGTTTCACCTCTCCAGCTGGAAGAGCGGGATGCGGGAGAATGTGCCAGAAATGTCTTAATCGATCAAAGTGAGGAGTGCCCTTCAGCGGAGCCTCTTCCGATTTTATTTCTGGAGTCTGAGATTGTATTCGAGGAAAGAAGCGGAGCGAGTGAACTGCACACAGAGAGAGAAAGTTGGATGCAGCTAGTCACCGGAGAATTGAAGTATGTGTCTCTGATATTCGCGGGGGCTTATCAGTGAAAATCTCGAGCAAACACATCTATCTTGGCTCATAAATGTAACATGAAGGCAGTAAATCCAGATTAGATAACCTTTGGTCTTAATGTCTGCAGGAGCTGTAGCCAAAATTAAGTTTCTGTCCGTTTGACCTTTTGACTGGTGACTACTGTCAGGCTGAGTTATCGAAAAGGAGGAGGAGGAGGAGAGGTGTAGGAGTATGCGGGTGAACAATCGCTCCGGCTGTTGCCAGAAAATTTGACTCATTCTCTTCCGAGAGCTGCGGTTCGTGCTCGGTGCCGAAGCGAGCAGCATTTACAGGAACATGGATCAGCCTAAGCATCTCTCATAGCACATCTGGCACTTTGACCCGCTGTACCTGCTGCAAGGCTGCGAAGCTATTCCTCATCCAATATTCAGCAGACAGAGCGAACCTGGTTAGAGCTTTATCACCGCGTCTGCTGAGGGTGCAGATCTGTTGTTCAGACTGCGTGTGCATGTGCGCCCGTATCTATCAAATCACAATGTATGAGATTCAAATTCTGCAAAAGTTGGAAGGTTCAACGAAATTGCGAGGAAACATTTTCTCCGACTCCACCAGTTGGGTCTAGATGCGCTGATACTGCAGTTTATTTATTTTTTCTCCACCAGATTTTGTCCCTTAAATTTGTGTCAACGTTTCAACACAAGATATGGAGGGGGAAATGAAATTCCATGTGCACTGCTCATAGCATTGAATATTATATTAGAAAAATTCAACAGCAACATCTCTTTCCGGTGACAGTGTCCCTGTACCTGTGGAAACTCCTCAGAACAAACCCTGCAAAGTTTGCATTGGGACTATTTCTTCAGCAAAAAGTTGTTCCAGCACAAGCTGTTCACAGATAGAGAAGGTATGTAGATCATTCTGAGCGTTGGGGACACGATACTGTTGAGTTTTTAAAAATGAATGTGACAAAGCTGCAAGGACCACGAACTGGATTCAATCACTTTCATTGTTATGTCCCGTCCCGGGGAGGCTCAGATGATTTCCACATCTTCCCCAAGGCCCAAATAGCCACAGAACAATTAATGTACATCTCAAAAATGTATTTACTATCAAGGTTACTGAAACAAAAAGAGAGAATAACCTCTTAGCTTCGGAGTGGACAAAGGCCAAAACAACAAACAAACATCATAATAATCTGTCTAAATATCAACAAGTTAAATTACAATAACTAAGACTAACTAACCAAAAACAGGGAAAAATGGAGTCAAAATAAAATGACAGTCCACTCCTACTGAATATCAAATTCAAAACTATGTGCGTGCAGGCTCTAGGAACAAAAGGATGATGATGATGATGATGATGATGCAGTTTGGGAGAGGAGGAGGATACGAGACGTCTTGCAGCTCCACTGCGACATTCTTTTACGATGCAGCGGGCCAATCAGCTGTAAGGTGCACCGTTGTCCACCGATCACAGTCTCGTCCTGGCACAGACCTGTTTGCATGCATCACTCAAACATATCCACCACAGACAAGCGGCCGCAGTCATTATGATTGTCAAAACATGTGAGTCAGTAATTCGAGTCAACTGACACTTGCTGCCACGTTAAATGTTTGTCTCCACTTCCAAGTGCGACAATCGCAGCGGCACAGATGTTTTGCTGAGCAGAAGCCCAACAGACAAATAACAAACACATGCACACAAACACTCCAAATCACGCGCATACACACACACACTGCAACCCTCCCCGGACCCTGACATTATTTGGGAGCCTTTGGCCCCCTGATCCTCACCATAGCAAATTAACACCCTGGGAGAGAAATTGTAGGATTACAAAAGGAAAAAAAAAAAAGTCAAAGAGAGCAAGGCAGCAGAGATAAGAGGAAATGGACCAGCAGTGAGATATAAATGGCTCTGAGCTGTGAGAGTGCAGGTGTCACTGCGGCCGGAATACGTAGTGAGTTAAAGCCCCAGTTAAACACTGTATAACGGCTATATTTACACATATTTATACAGGTATTGTGTACATTAACATCACAAATCTCATCACACTAGAATAAGTCGTTGTTTTTTCAATTTCATTTGTGATTTATCTGTTGAATTTCTGGCTGCAAATTTTCTTAAGGATAATGGTATAGTTAAAACAGAGCTCGTACCCTCATAGGATCTGTGTATGGATGATTTGAGTTGGACCTTGAGCTTGAGATTATGTCAAAAGCCATTTCCAAAGTCAAATATGAACTTTTGAAGATGGACTTTGTGGGGCTGCAAACTAGCGGGTGACTCTTTGCTGCCATGTGAATCAGCAAGGCATGGATTTCTCGAGCTGAGGTGTAACCTTTGATTCAACTTCACCCCAGAAAACCCAGCAGTGTCCCTTTGACTGTAGCCGACGTATGGCTGGTTAAAGCAAGGGCACGGAGGCTGAAACACTCGGGTGAAATGTGCATGAGGTGAATAACAGGAAGCAGTGAAGGAAGATGAAAAGGAGAATATATATTGGAAAGAGATGGCAAAGGTTCCTGGGGTTTGAGGGAGACAGACTTGCAGAGAAAAAAGGGAGATAGAGCAAAGTCTCCCCCTTGGGTTTTCAAAGAGAGAGAGGGGGGTATTAACCACGGGGTAAAAGAGAAGAGGAATAAGGGAAGCAGGGTCACAGCATGGGGCAGAGAGCAAGGAGACACATAGCAAGGTGAGATAAGGCCCAGTGTGGCAGCTCGGGGAAGAGGAAACAACATATTTCCGTTCTGTCTTCATCTCTCCATCAGTCGCCCCTCTTCCCAAGTGACTGTACATCTGTGCGTGTCTGTATTCGTGTGTATGTGAGGACCCAGCTTGTTCTAGCGTGGGGTAAAACATGGGCAGCGTGGCTCCTGTCACAGACAGGTTTCATTTAGTCTGGAGTTGAGAGGAAGTAACACGAAGAACTGTCAGGGTGTGTGTGTGCCTATGTACAGTACGTGTTAGTGTGCGTCACGCTCCGTGGGTGGGCATCAGCTTCAATTTGAGATTCAGGCCTTACACAACCCTGTCAGTCAGTCAGAGCACATACTTTTTAGGGGGGTTTTTTTGCCACACAAGTCCCAGCTTGCAATGAGTGAATCCTCCTTTTTAATACTGGGCTGAGTGGGCTCTGTCCAGATGTTGCCCTTGTAGTTTTGCTGGCATCTCTTGCTCTCCTGCGAAGACTTGCTCTGACTGACCATTTGAATCACTCAAACAGCTGTCATCAATATTGTTCTGTTAACATTTTTAATAAATCAAATGGACAAACCCACTGGAGCCTGTCTCGCAAAGTACCAGAGAATGCAGTATTAGTAGAAGGGATTTATTATTGTTGATGGAGTCCAGACAGAGATAAGGCGAGTTATTATTACAGGGTCAGTTCAGGGTCAGTGACTATTCAAAAAGGATAAAAAGAAAAGAAATAAATAGAGCGTAACAGTGATTTTTAGAATAGCTGTGGCCCTGAAGTAAATTTGTCCTTCATTTTCTTTATTGATGTTTCAGGAAATCCTGAAGTTTAAGCCTGGAACCAGGTCGACCAGCTACAGGAGAAAAAATATTGGAAAACTAAAAGATTGGCAAAAATTAAGACTTATTCCATAATTACTTTGAGAGTAAAGAAACTATGCATCCCATAAACCATTGCAAATGATTCCTTTCCCACGACTTCTAGAGCAGATGTTGTATAGAACAACGTTGGAGTGATTCAGCCCTTTGGAATCCGATCAAAGCCGGCATGATTTTCGCAGTTGTGGCAAACATTTTTGCTACTACACCTGAGTGTTGTCGGTAGTGTATATATTGCCAATACAAAAACGTTTTTCTTTACACGCAGTTGATATCATACAGACCTGTGGCTTCTACAGGAGCATATCGTCTACCTTGGATGGTTAAAATATTATGGCTGATAATCCAAATTTCTAATCTGAATATTAATGGGATTTCTACTTCCAGTACCACACTGTTGACTAGTTCGTGAAAGTACAAATAAAATGTAAACTTTGGAAGCTAGGATTCACAAACAAGACACATCCAGTAGAGTTGCTAAAAACTGAAGACTGCTTGTACTAGTAAGCATCCGCTTAAAACTCATTTATCTGCTCGTTTTCCTCAGTTGTTATTTTTTGCTTTATATAGAAAGGTTAAAAATATAGCAGAAATCGAACAAAAGGTCGGCAACAATCAGGAGAAGGAGACATTTTCTCCCCAAATATTGTCATGGGTATAAACTCTGTCAGGAGGAAAAAAAAACAAGAGCTGTCAAGACTTGGTTATTCCTTCATCCCCAACCGGCTCGTCTCCATTCTTCGATCCCCCATCCCTTCATCCCTCCGCCAAACTCCCATCAAACCACCGACTGACTGACAGCCGTCCCTGCGAGGCTTCGTTGCCTGAGAAAACTCGCACACACCCGCACAACCATCTGATCCGATGCCGTGACTGCCCCCCCCCCCCCCACCCCCCACCCATCAACGGTGCCCTCTCCTGTTTTGTTGCTTTCTGACAGGCCGGTGTTGGGTTGCGTTGCCTTGTGAATGTGTTCAGGGCTTCGGGGGTCATAGCCGCGCAGCAGCCCTGGCGCCCAGATGTGGATTCTCCCTGACGTGTCTTGTCAAGCGGAAAGCGCAGAGAACAGCCGCACACATGTGCACTAGGTGATAATAAAGACTTGCATGTGCACAGACGCACAATCCGGCGCATTGGAGCGGCATGTTGAATTGCTTAGGTCGGCCTAATTAGACACTGTGGGGGTTCAAGTGTAGTGGAGGAGAAATTGTACACAGAAAAAACAACTAAAGAAATGACTCTTTTAGTCTGTCACCATGTTTTAGGACTAAAGAGGAAAAATTCAACAAAGCGGCAGCATCAGGAAATTAAGTATTTGTATCTTTACTGTGTTTTAAGATGAAATTAAATGTCATATTTCCTTTTTGACTGATATAAACCAAACTTTAAACAGTCGAGCATTGATTGACATGCACGACTAGAAGAGAAAATCCCGAAATGGCTTAGACACTGAAACTTTGCCAAGTTAATTGAGACAGTCAATATAAACAGAGGGAAACGGCTAATAGGATGAAAGGCAATTAGATAAGAAGAGATGAAATTTGTAATCCTGCAAAGGCAGAGAAAACAGCCCAACTTTTAAAATCCAATAAAGTTCGAAAAACGGTGTGTGATAAAGACAAATGGAGCAGAAATATGTAGAGCAATGCCGAGGAGGAACAATAGTGGAACAAAGTCAGTATAATTAATCTGTGTGTGGAGGTATGGTTGGAGGCTCATGAGAGGAAAGACAAACAGCCCATTTTCGCTTCATATTTTTTCAAAGAGCCTCTGCTGTAGCTGCGATCGTCCTACAAAACTACACTCCCATTTATTAGCCGCCCATCCAAGGTCTGTTAGAGGTCTTCAGGGCCGTTCGAGGCTCGGAGCCGGGGCGCGATGCCACGAGGCGGCGAAAGCTGGCCTACAACGGCAGCGAGTTCAAGTCAAATCTTTTTTAGCAGCGCTCCAAGTTCGCACATCTTTCACACGTGCTGCCAGAGAGGCGGACAACTCCTCCGACCTCTGTATTTTGTCCTGATTGTCCTTGTTTCAGCTCGTGTACCAGACCACCTTCGCCGTGACACCGCTGCAATTTCTCCTTCAGCCGTTACTTTGTTTTTCCCCCAGCTCTACGCAGGGGAAACACATTCTTAAAAACTCACAGAGGGAAAAGAGCGGGGCTTAAGCTGTCCACTAAGTCTAAGCTGTATGTCCACGATATGTCTGAGGTAGTGCTTACTGCTCTGTCTGTTTGCTCAGCCTCGGCAAAGCCCATTGTAGTTTTTATTTTTCCCCTATCTCTCTCCTCGTTTACCCTTTTTTATGCTTCCTTGAAAAAGCTCTCTGTTTTACCAGTTTTGATAGAAAGTGAGAGGCTTGAGAAAGTAAAAATGTGGGGATGGACAGAAGCAGAAAGAAAAAGACAAGGCGCCCATGGCTATGGACAAGCCCGGAAGGAGAGTGAGTGTGTGGAAGGTTATCGATCAGGGCAGATAAACCAGCGGTTCGTCTCGGCCCGGAGTGTATGAAGATTAGCTCTCCCTCCTTTTCTTTCCTCCACTCTCTCATTCCCTCTGTTACTCCTTCTCTCTCTCCCTCTCTGTATCTCCTTCTCTCTCTCTCTCTCTCTCTCTCTCTCTCTCTCTCTCTCTCTCTCTCTCTCTCTCTCTGTCTCTCTCTGTCTCTCCTCACCTCTCTTTCGCTCTCTCTCCCTCTCTCTCTCTCTCTCTCTCTCTCTCTCTCTCTCTCTCTCTCTCTCTCTCTCTGTGTCTCCTCACCTCTCTCTCTCTCTCTCTCCCTCTCTCTCCTTGGCTCCCTTCCCTCTGCCCGCCTGCCTGCTGCTTACGAACACACAGCTCATTTCTGTCTGGCGGCTCGTCGTCCTGCCTGCTCACTGGTGCCTGCTGCTGAAGACTGAGAGGACCTGAGACGTGCACTCGGCAGCCTGCCAACCTGTTTGTGTGTTTTGGATCACTGGTGTCTTTATCCAGAAGCTGCTTGTGTGTGTGTGTGTGTGTGTGTGTGTGTGTGTGTGTGTGTGTGTGTGTGTGTGTGTGTGTGTGTGTGTGTGTGTGTGTGTGTGTGTGTGTGTGTGTGTGTGTGTGTGTGTGTGTGTTCGTGTCTGTTTGTGTGTTCGTGTCTGAGTGCAAAGATCGGGTGAGGAGTGCTGCACATGTTTCAAGTATCTTCTTAATCACATGAGGCCCTCAATGTTTGTGTGTGTGTGTGTGCGTGAGACAAGACACATCTCCACATATAAATGTACACAAATTGATTCTTGTGTATTGATTTTGTGATTCTCTGAGCAGTGTGTGTTTCACTGTGTGTGTGTGTGTGTGGACAGTGACTGTGTCATGTGTGGGAACATAGAAAAACAGAGCAAACTGCAGCCCCATCAGTCCTGGTAATTGAGTTACACTTTGCCATTTACCTTTTTTCCTTATTCTTCGCTTTGCATTTCCCGACAAGCTAACTAACTCAAGGCCTGCTCAATTCAAAACAGCAGACTCGTAATCTATGGCTGATTGTGTTCATCAAGGCTCCCGTCTGCAAATGAAGGTGTTTTTTAAATCGTTTTATTATTGAATGTATACAAATATTCACATTTCACTCTTAAAGTCGTGTATAAATCTTTTAAACAGCGTGCAGCGTGCCAGGAGACATTATGCTGCTTGTTACTGCGGCGCTGAGCGTCTCAATGGGTCTTTTTGATTCAGTCTTGGCCCTTATTAACTGGTGGAAACCCTGACGGCCTGCTCTCTTTCCGTCTCTTCATTTCCTTTGTCCACCCCCATCCTCCTCCTCCTGTTTCTTTGTCCTCCAGGTGTAGCCGAGGTGATTGTTTTGGTGGGAGGGCGTCAGGCGATCGGGATGAACCAGCGCTCGCTGACAGCAGTTACCTGTTTTAATCCCCAGAACAGTAAGTGGTACCCGCTGGCCAGCCTGCCTTTCTACGACCGCGAGTTCTTCAGTGTCATCTCAGCGGGGGACAACATCTACCTGTCAGGTGAGTTAAATCGCTCCACTCCAGCAGCACAAACGTAGCTTTAGAGGATCAGTGGAGGAGGACAGTAGATGCCTTCAGTAGAGAAGGGTTATCCCTGCATCCAGCAACACTTCACATTACTTCCATCCATCCATTATCCATACCACTTATCCTTTTGAAGCTCACAGGGGCAGCTGGAACCAGTCCAGGTTCACCCAAACAACCATTAACACTCACATTCACACCTCAGGTCATTTGAAAGGCTCTCATCAACATAACCCTGCATGTCTTTGGAACGTGTGAGGAAACTGGAGTGCTCGGAGAAAACCCAAGCAAATACAGGGAGGACATGCAAAATGGCATGCAACTAAATCCATCCCCTTAATCAAAAGTACATCTCCATACAGTTAGATCAAATACATGCTACAAATAAGTTGGATTATGGAATCTTTTTAAGTCATTTG
This sequence comes from Hippoglossus hippoglossus, assembly GCF_009819705.1. NCBI lineage: Eukaryota > Metazoa > Chordata > Actinopteri > Pleuronectiformes > Pleuronectidae > Hippoglossus > Hippoglossus hippoglossus. The sequence goes on from NC_047174.1 coordinate 14,133,392, forward strand.
CTTGCATTCAATAAAACTAGAACGGCACTCAGCAGAGTGCCGCATATACCTCTGCCAAGGCCCAGCAGTCCTCTTATGAAACCACATTTAAATTCACTCGATTCCCCAAAAAATTTGGGACCAAAATGAACCAACTCATGAATATCAGTCCTCTAAACAGGCCTGGTTTTTTTTCATCAAGATTCATAAATTATTCTCTGAGAAGTCAGTGAAAAACTAAATGTTAAAGACGTGACCCCCGATCCAGATCTGCACCAAAATGTTTGGATAAATTTGCCTCAAGAAACTTGAGCGAAACATTTTTGAGAAAATGGAAATATAATCATGTAACATCTGCAGTTTCCTAACAACCAGGAGATGAAGATATTTAGTCATGATGCATTCTGTGGTTTTGGCATCAATAGTGATAGTAGTGGTAGCAAAAGGTTACGTGATACATGATCAAATACTTACTGTTGACTTTCTTGTCTCTGACCTCTTTTGTCAAAGTCACTTGCACCATAATGAGGCTCCGGACTCCAAACTTGACATTTGTGATCTGTTATCAAGGACATTTTCACTCTGTATCAGATATGATTCAGTAAAGTGAAGCTGCCCAGGCTGCAGCCCTCCTCCTGTGACCTTTAACAACTGTAAGTGTTAAAAAGCGTCCCACCCTCGGGCCTTATTCATCAGCTGATTCGAACATTTCTCTCTGCCTAAGACAATAGACGTCATAGTCATTCGTTTTTTTTTTTACACAATGTCTCTTCTATTCACCTTCTGTGGTGCATTTTTCTTTAAACTTGACTTTTTTCTCTGTCTGGCTTTACAGTGTCTGCAGTGTTCTGCGGTGTATTTTGTTCCACAGTCGCACACTGTGCACTCTGTGACTCCCTCTATGAGACACCTTTAAGTTGCTCCTCCAGAGCTAGACTGAATTTCTCCCTCCACGGTCCATTTGTGCGAGAATCCTGCACGGTAATCAGACCTTGACATTGCACTGTGGAAATGCAACAGGATTTGTCCTGCGTGTACCTTTCCTCTCCCCTTTTTTCATATAAATGTAAATTTGTGTTTGGGCATTGGAACAGGTCTGCATGTGTCCGCTGGGAGTCAGGCGGCCGGTGGGGAAATCATAGGTGTTCTGGCGAGCCAATCAACGGGCTCTGGTCTGTAACCTTCCTCACACTGGGAGCAGGGGCGCTGAGACACAGCCGGCGTTACATGTCAGGCTGCACAGCTAACAGGGCTGCTTTAAAGAGAGCTCAAACAAGGACAGTTTTGTTGCTTGGCTGGTTCACCTGCAGCAGGAAACGACTTTCTGTCAAAGTTGTCCAAGTCTTTCACTTTTCCTATAAACCCCCCAAAAAAAGATTTGGGAGTGAAGATTTTGCAGAGAGAAATAAAAACAACTTTACAATCTTTATCCTGTCACTTGATGCCATAAACCACATGAAAATAGTTTATTGCTCTTTTGTGCCACAAGTTGAACTCACCTTGGAGATAAGGTTTCCTTTTGCACTCTTGTTTATGTTCCAAAATCATCTGAAGAAACAACGACGGATTTAAGAAATTACAGTTTCCTTTCAAATGTATTTTCTAACATGAAGAAAGAGGCATGCTGCTGCTCTATGGATGTAATGTGGTGTGCCTCTTAGTGTACGTTTGATTGAATGCAAAGAAATGAAAAGGCTGAAGACTCCAGAATAAATCTCTCCAGTTGACAACCTGCTACATTCATTTATTTCTCTTTTAGAGCCAGACGAGGATTTTATTTTTAGAATATAGGACAAGATGTTGAATATTCCTGTTATGGGGAAGCTGAAAAATTAGCTTTCTTTTTAAATTTAATACAACATTCCAGTAACCTGTCCTAATACATATATATCAGAGTCACTATATTAGAGCAGGGACTTTTTCATACCTGCAACTATTACTCAGGAACATGAAAGATTTTTATGAGTCTGGTTAAAATGCAGGTAAAGTTCCTGTGTTTCCCAATAGGTACTTGTTTCCCTGTTTTCTGCTGTAAAAACACCCATGTAATCACCTTTCATATTTATTAATATTAAATATTCACTCACCCTCATGCTACACATTTCAGGTGGTACGGAGTCGGGTGTGATGGTGGCTGACGTGTGGTGCTACATGTCCCTGTTGGACAACTGGAACCTGGTGTCCCGCATGACCGTGGCTCGCTGCAAACACAACAGCCTGGTGTACGATGGAAAGCTCTACACCATCGGAGGACTGGGCGTATCAGGGAACCTGGACCACGTGGAGAGGTAAGGGGCTGCGCCGAACAACAAACAACTCCAGCAGCTCCCAGCTGGCAACCGCCCAGTCCCATTAACCAATTCCACAGCCATCTCTGTAAACACGTGGATGCAAAAAAAAAAAAAGTATGCTGGATTGCTGAGCGATCCAAATAAACATGCACTGTGCGCAATGGAACGTGGCAGATAGTGTGGCGTGCAGCGGCGTGGTGCAGCATATTTGCAAAAGTGTTTGTACAGGTTTGTTAGCGTTTATGTGAGAGCCAAGAGGTGCAGAGGAATGGAAACGAGCTGGTGCATATTAAACGGTCACAGCTGTGAGTGTGCGAGAGCGACAGAGCACCTCTTACTTGTTTGCGAGCGGTGCATGAGTGAGAGGCTTCGCTTTCAGAGAGCAGAGTGGTATACTTTGTCTGATTCTATCCACTTCAGCAGCGACACATCATCGACACTTCACTTGAAGGTTGTCCACTGTGGCCTATTCAGCCGGGTCTTTACTTCTGTGCTCCTGTGCTCCTGCATTTGTTATAAGTCTTTGGCATAAAACCGTCTATAGACAGTTCTCATGAATTCCTAGTGACAAAAATGAGATTTTCCAGATATAAGAATTCTATTCATATCGTTTGACTTTTGCAACGCTGGTGCCGCTGTCTGGTTTTTCCTTCCAACCAGGGCTGAGGCCTGGCGTTCAGCGGCGGGTGGGGGGGCTGCCCCCCCCCTGCACGGCAGAGCGAGATTAACCAAAGCAATCAAAAGAACATTACTGACTATATTAGAGCAGGCCGCTGCCGCTCATTACCTAGCAGCTCAATTGATCTCCAAAGCTGTTCGCAATGCACAACAGTCCTCCAAATGAAACAGCCTAATTTGATATTTCCCCATAATGCTGCCATACAGTGTCGTTATGACAGGGGGTAGATGGAATATTTTCCCCTTAATGGAAACGCATTTGATTCCTCTGTCTCCGAGCTGCTTAATTTGAGAGCTGCCGGCACATCTAGGGCATTCCCCGGCTCCGAAGAAATCAGTGTTTTCGCCGCACGGTGCGTTTGTATGTTGCTCCGCCTGTGCCCATGTGTGCATTTTTTTGTGCCCTCGTGAAGCTTCTCCGAGGCGCCGCGGCAACCGGACGCGATTATCGGCTCTGAAAAACTTTAACCTACTTTCCCTCTCCCTAAGAAGTGCCCCAGGCCTCTTCTGCCTGGTGTAACGGCCCCAGCGCTGCACTCTCAAAGGTTGCATGGGCAAAGGGAGACACAGCAACCCACACACCGAATGAAACAGCTGGAGATCGGTAGAAGATGCTCAAGCTGAAGCAAAGGGTTTGTAACACGGGGGGTCGAGGTTATTTTGACCGGCCTTATCATGTAAAAGCTAACAGGTCTTTTCATCTGTTTGCGCACATTGACAGAGCAGAAAACAGGCTTGTTTCTAAGCAACCCATGATTTAATTTAGTCTTCTTCACAAACTGTTGTATGGAGCGAGAGTCCTAATTGAGTCACAAGGTCTAATGATTCATTAATCTGGCAGTAAAATGTTAAAACACATGAGTTTGTGTTTGTTACAGGGGTCGTAAACAGGGCAGTAAAGGAATCGTCTCAGGCTTCCATTGAAAACATGTCATATATATTTTATCTACACAAAATGTGTTGCGTTGACCTAGTGCGAATGCCTTTAACAGGGATGCACTGTGGATTAGTCACAGGCAAACATTGAGCGTGTGAGCTGCATGTTCTTTTATACAGACCAGTGTCTCACTGTATTAAGTGCTGCAAAGGTGACAGCTCTTAATGGGGAATAACAAAGGCAGTGCAATGATGGGACTATTTTTGCCTCCTTAGGTTGTGTGCTCTTGCATTATAAGTTTAGGTTGGTAATGTTACATTTTCAATAAGAAACGTATTATATGCTGGAAGCCAACTTTGATATTGCGGGTATATTTTCATAATTGAATAAGCGGAGTATTGCAGCTCTCCCAACTTTCATATATCTGTGTATGTATATATGTGCATATGCCTCCACAGAGAAAGTTAATCTTTTCTTTGTTCAGTGTGTGTAAAGAAACTAATGTGTTGGGTTTCACATAATTTACAATAACGTTTTTTCGATATTTTATTCTGAACAGATTCGTCTACCTCCGACATGTGTTTGAAAACATGGTGTTCGTTATGAGTGAATGACAATGCGGCCAGCTGCTCAGAAAGCACAAACACCCGTGTTCAAGCCAAACTGCAGATTTACACCTTTGAGTAATAGTCCCACCACTTTTCTCTAAAAGGTCACTACTTTAATGCAGGTGACAACAGAGGCAGGATAATTGGTTGTTTTTGTCACAGACTTCTAAAAATACATCGGTGAGTCTCAGCCGAACAACAGCGCTCACGAACAACAATGTCACACACACACCGTCTCTGCAACCTGAAGCAAGACTTCACAGTCATGGCTGGAAAACTAAAAAACAACAACATTAGTACATAATGAAACAACAGATTTGTCAGTGAAGAGTTGAATTCATCAATATATACAGACTGTTTATAAAGATGACATCACAGCTCACCAAAAGCCTAAAAGTCTCCTAGTGGTTGGCTGCAGTACACATCATAAACCCCACCTCCTCCATTTTAGTGAATGGGACATAGAGCAAAATAAAAAGTCCAAATACACGTCAGCAATTTCTTTTGGTAGTTCTTATTACACTGATATTTTAAGTTTAGAATTAGTGTGGTTGTGGTTTCGGGGTGAAACATGAATGACAGCTGGGATTGGCTCGCTATTGGTTGAGGGTGTCTGTGCGGCTGTGGCTGAGGGGTAGAGTGGTCGTCCCCCAACCAGAAGGTCGGCGGCTAGGGACTCAGCCCATGTCGAAGTGTCATTGGCTGAGCCCCGAATGGCCCCTCATAGATGTTGAATGCACTAATTGAAAGTCGGTTTGGATGAAAGCTGAGCTAAATGACATGTAATGTAATGCAATGGGTGATATTGGGATATTTTAGCTTGATTTGGAAGTAGCTCATGGTAGCTAATGTTAGCAAATTACAGAAACTCCAGAGAGAGTCAGTTAGTTATCTGTTTGACTCCCCTCTATCAAGGCTGCAGGCATAAAGTGGTTAACAGTAAAGCATGGCATGAAAGTTGATGGTTATTTACATTTGCTAAGTACTGTTATTAAAGAAAAATGCAACCAATTGGAAAACCTCTCCTGCACGTGTGTGTCTCCTCTCCTCCTCGACACATGCAGTTGAGAAAATGACAGAAAAGAGTGAGTCTGATATCATAAAACTGTGCCCCCCCCCCCCCCCCCCCCCCCCCAAAAGGAATTAAAATCATTTTGGGATTACTCTGAACAATGGGATTGTCCTTAAGGACTGGTATTCAGTTTGGAAAAAAGTGGATGCAAAGTGGATGCTGCTAAAGGAGGAAACACATCAAATGTGTTCACTCGTCTCGGAGAACATTGCCCATCTGTGCAGATCAAAGTCTGTTTCTAACTTTTGTCCCTAATGAAAAAAATAGGAATCAGAAAACATACTAAATCAAAATAATATTCCGCTTCCCAGCTCCAGGCTACGTCTGCGTTTTCTGATGACTTACAGACACACACTGGCCCTGATGTGTCACCCCATACAGAACCTTCCTGACTCAGGAGGCAGTAGAAAATATTTCTAAAGAGCTGCATGAAAAGCGGTTGTTCAACCAAAAACAGGTTCTGTTTTCGTACCTTAAAGGGTCACTGTAACCCCTGACTAGAGGGGTGCTCTTAAAGTGCATACCTCTGCCAAGGATGGATGTTTTGCTCCGTTGCTGCATTGTATAGCTGTGTGCTACTTACTCGTCCATTAGGTTGTTGTCGTCCACGTAGGTAGTTAGACCTCATAGTTTCAGCTGCAGTTTCGGGCATGTGGCGAGCAAAGCACTTCAGTCAGGAGAAATCTTCCTTTTGTATCTGCATAAGTTACATTTGGAGGTATAGCTCTGATCTGGGACCTCCCTGCCCTTCCACGTTCATACGTGGAAAGCTTAAGAGAGGGAGGGCAGCAGCAAGACTCCCAAAGGGAACAGAACAGAGTTGGCATCAATGACAACAGAGATTACACTGAATAAATCAAACATAGTATGAAAAGGGGGAGCTGGGGTGGAAGTGGGTTGCAAAACGGCTCGCAGAGGAAGCAGCAGGGGTAGGCAGGCTGGAGCGGCTGAAATAAGGCGCCTTGTTTGAGCTTTGCCAGTGAATGCATGGAAGGGAGCCGAGCCATCAGCTAATATGGGCTGGCTTTGATATCAACTGCTGTAGCTGTCAGGTGAGCTGAGTTTGACTTGCTGGCCTGCCTGAACTAACACTATGCTCATTTTCTGTCACACAAAATCTGTCACTCTTTAGTGTGTGTACCTGTTTACCGAATGTGTTGTATGTGAGGGGACGTTTGTGCGCTTGCAGCAACTTGTAATTGTGGACGATTGTGAAAGTAACTTTCATCTATTGTCTCAAATTGGAGACATAATGTTTTGATGACTGACACCATGACTTATGGACTATAACGTGTCCCGAGATAAGATATTTAAACACTGTGAAGGAAACCCTATTGGGGCAGGTTGTGCACCTGAATGTGGGTGTTTGTTTTGCAGAGGAAGAGCAATTTCAAAGATTAAGGAGGATTTGTGACTCCACAGCAGATTTGTGAACAACAGGCAGCTGGTCTGTCACATCAACTCAAAAGACAGGTGCTGTAAATCATTCACAATCTCGGCGCCTTGGTAAGAGCCTGACAGATAAACTGCAGCAATTCATTTCACGAGAACTATTATCAGCAGTTTATTTAATTCCTCAAATTCATTTTTTTTTTTTTGTAACAAGACACAGCACAGATTTACAGACAGATTAGTTGTTTGAAATGCGAACGCATCTTGACTACTACTTTCTCTGTGGAAACTGTCAAGCGGATTTGTACTTTTAAACCTGAAGAACGTATGTCGTCTTTTTTGTTTTTTTAATTTTTTTAACTTTGTTTATTGATTTTCACATATAGAATTAATAGTCATTAACAAACCAATGAACAAACAAACAAACAAACATCCCCCTCGGCACACACCCCCTTCAGAGTGATACACAATTAAAAGCTAAAAAATAAATAAATAAAACAAAAATGTATAAACAAATAAATAAAAAGATAACTTAAACAGAGTACGCCAATCAAATCCAATGCTCAAACGTCTTTTTTATTTTTAAATATCGATGGCAATGCAAGCAAATAGCAACTTATTTCATTACCATTTAGTCTACACAGGAGCGCCTGAAGTTTGCTCCCACATACATTGAAAGCACCTTTTTGACATTTTTTTTCTTCAGTTGACATTTGAATCAATACACAGATCTCACAGCCAGAAAAGAGAAACTGTTGAAGACCACTCAAGATCCCTTTCAGTCCGTTTGTGAAGGCGTTCTGTTTTGATAAATGAGCCCCATTAAGTGCTGATCCTTTATTTTGTTGCTAACCGCCAGATTTGGCAGGTGTGGCTCTGCCGTGGGCCAAAACTCCTAATGATGGGCAACCGGTCCGCAGCAGGACTCAACTCTGTCCAGTGGAGATAAGAGAACAGTTACTCAGCCTCTTTTTGTCACCTCCACATGAGCAGGAAGGAGCTGCCTGGGTGTGACGTGCTGTTGTAATAAGGACACCTAATAGCATTCTGAAATCATTAGTCAGTGCATGTGAGTGGCTGCCTTGTTTGATATGCAGGTGGCTGCTGGGGAGTGTAGCTGAAGGCTGGGGAGTGGCTCTGATCGCTGCAACAGCCAGAGTCGATTTGCTGCGCTCATACAGTGATTGATGCGGAGATTGTTTACACACGGCCGATATTTTTTTCCCATTGTGTACGCGTCTGCATTTCTGTGCTCACTTATGTGTTCCTGCTCCTTGAGTGTATGTACATATGTTTGCCTCTGTTCACACACACACACACACACACACACGCACATTGTGTTTTATTTGTGCGTCAGCATATATCCGCTAGCCCTGGCCAAGGTCTCTCACCTTCGAGCTCTGGCTGTGGGAACGCCGACCCCTAATTTGCAGTCCTTCCCGCCTCCGCTGCTTCTCATCTCTCCATCCATCTCACCGAGGGTTTTCACGCTCCTGACCGTGAAATTCACCCACATTCAAAATTATGTCTTCAATCAGAGCCATCTCCAAGCCAGGAGGATGCAGCCCGTCTTTGGGAGTGGCAGGAGGTCCAAATAAAGACTCGGAGGACCGAGCAGGCGCATTCCTTGCTCCTGCTCTCTACACTAATGAGTGACAGATTTTTAGGGATGGGAGCAGTCGAGTTCAGGGGGCTTTTAACTTGCAATCAGGTACCTTGGGCCCGCATGCTCCTCAGCATGTTGATCCATCAGCAAACCAATATGATTGCTGATATTGAATAATTCATGGGTGTCTAATGATGTGTCAATCACAGATGGTTTTGTTTTATTTATTGCACACTATGCACAGGTTTGTGCGTCCTCCAAACTCTATTGCAAGTTAATATTGCATGAAGACTGTTAGCAACATGACACTGAGTACAGCAGCTAGCTCTTCTCATCAGGGATGTTGCTCTGTTTGGATAACAAGTCTGGAGGAGAGGGGAGCAATTTGCGAAGATCATGTTCTCTGGCTTTTACATCTAAAATGAATCTTCCCACTAGCATATATGAACATGCGCCCATAAAATCTTTGGCGAAGGCTGCGCTCTTAATGTGTTGTCTTTCAGGTTCATTAACCGGCACATGTACTGTTGGTAATGTGTAGGTGTCCTTGATCTGGGTTTTGTTATCCAGGCTTTTTCTCTCTCCTGCTGAATGTCAGGATTGCTTTTTTTTGTTTCTATCTCTGAAGGTTGTTGAGTTCCTCTGTGGTGGTCAGCCTCACTCTGATGTTATCCTTCTCTTAACACAGCCTTCTATCTATTTCTTGACTTTTTTCCTACTCAATTAAGTACAGTTATACTTTTGACCGGCGTAATGGGCCATTTGGAGAACGTTGGCTCAGTCTAACGCAAGAGGCAAATCGTGATGCCTCGGCGACCTTGCGGAGGAGCAGCGAACGGCTCGTGGGAGAAATTTCATCAAATCAGCCATGACAGAGAACATACAGCGAGATGGAAAATCCAGTGGGAGGTTTCATCATGCCTCACGCTGCCGACAGTTGAAGTCCTCTGTGGGTTGGCCTGCAAAGCGACAAGTCTTTAAGTACTTGATGTCCACGGGTGGTGCGCACACTGGATTGCCAGTCACCCAGAGAAAGGTCCCCTTCTGTGGGGACGCCGAGGGTGGGAGAGACCCCCACGTCGCTCTCGGAGAAGGAAGATGCTTCCTTCAGCTGCTCTTTGAGTTTCGGCGAGGCGGGGGGTTCTCCTCCTGGCTGGCCGAATGGGCGTGCTCTGATGGGGATCTGCTCCCTTGTGTGCAGTTAAAAGACGCCGTCAAGCCAGAAAGTGGAGCTCACTGTCAGTCCAGTCCAATCAGAAATATTCAGCTTACACATACTGCCACCTCAAACGTCGTACTCCCTGTATGCACGTGCATTTTAAACACACACGTTACATGTACGCAGACAGCTCTCTTACACATGCAACACAATGTCTTGGTGATGGAAGCCCTCCTTTGTCCATCTCAGCTCCCTGCCCAACAGCACTCTCTTTTGGAGACAGTGGGGAAATAATCAACGGGGCGATGATGCTAATAACAACAGAGCGCCCCCGCTGCTCTGCAGCCCCGGGTGTTTGGGGACCCTTCAGCGAAAGAGTTGAGAAAGAGGGGAATGGGGAGAGAAAGAGGAGCATGTTGGGAAGAGTTTAGCAGTGCAGAGCCGACGAGGAGGTAGAGGAGAGGGATGTGTGGATGAGGCAGCCCCCCAGGTGGGCCGATACGCTCCCTCACAATCAGTCACACTGGAACCAATGGGCTCGTGTGAAGACGCCCCTCACTCTTCTCCTCTCGGCCCCTGCAGCCTCTCCACAGCAATAACGAACTGATGAGCTTGCAGTGCATGTCTTTTATACATCTATGTGTGTGTTGCTGTGTGGATCATCACCACATACTAGGTCAGAGAGCGCCCAGGGCTAGTTTTTGAGGGGGGGGCACAGCCAGCCCCTGCTAGCCTTGCAGCATGGCACTGTGGATGGGGGACATCGGGCTCCCAGAACCCCCCTGCCGCGCCGGTTCCCCCCTGCTGAGCTAATCCCAGGATTAACCAACTTCACAGCCCTGGCCCCTACTGCGCTGTCAAGGCACCGGTTCACCCTCCAACCCCGTTACCCCCTCTCCCTCCACCCACCATCCCTCCCCCGCAGTCATAATCTCATATACACCCTCATTACCCCTCGATGGTGCCGTCCCGTCCCCCCCCGCTCCCTTCTCAAACGTCAGTGTTGATTTTCACTTCTTGTGTCTCTGTCTTCCTCACTCTTTTTTTCCTGCATCCCGCACAGATCCTGTTTGCTTCACAGCTAAACATTCAGTTTGATAAATGGTAAAATGGTCTGTATTTATGTAGCACTTTTTTAGTCTTGATGCACACCTTAAACATTTTACAGTACTGTTTTTTGGACAAATCCGCACGCAAAATTGGGCAAACGCCGAAAAAAAAAAAAAAAAACCTTAGGCAATCTCTTGAAACTTGTTTGACTTGATCCATCCATCACAGTGAACATCAGGGCTGCATTATTGTCAAAAGTTACACAACACTGATGAGGTTGTAAATAAATTTCTTTCTTAAACACTTAATTAGCTCCAGTGTTGAAATAATAAGTCAATTAATCATTTTTGTTAATGGCCAATAACTGTGTCATTTTTCAAGTCCTCTGCAAAACCGATTCCAGCGTTTCCTCCGCCCTCACATCTTTGGAAAGTGAATATCTTTCTCGTGCGGATACAAGAACAAAAGCAATTTGAGGAGCTGTTTTTCCGATTAGTAGTGAAGCAGCTGAAAACACACTCGCTCTCATTTTCTCCTCTGGTCTCTCTGATTAGTGGCATGATTGAAACAACCACACCCCCCCGAGCAGTTCGTCTCATACGTCTTCATTTAAAACTCACAGCGTACGTCTTGTGTTTTTTTAGACTTAATTTTAAATGTTGAAACAAGCCTCAAATACTACACAGGCTTCTGTGTCGTGTGTTGACAGAAGAAAATCCTCCTGTGTGTGTGTGTGTGTGTGTGTGTGTGTGTGTGTGTGCGTGTGCGTGTGCGTGTGCGCGCTGCATGCACGTTCAGTCTTTTCCTTCCCTCTCCCTGCAGCTGCCACTGCATCTCTTAGAGATTCCGACGCTCCGGGGCTGAAAAGAGAGTGGGCCCAAATCAAGCCCATGATCACGTCTCCCTCGTATTTCTCTCTCTCCGCTGTTCCTCACATCCCTCTCTCCTCCCCCCTAGTTTCCTCTTTTAACCACAATCTCTCTCCATCTCAACTCTCTTGCCTTTCCAGCTCCTTCTGTCCCATCGCTCCCTCTGTCTCTTCACGGCGCTGATTAGGTGGGCAGGAGATGATGGGTGTATTTGGGGCCTGCGAGGCCGGTGATGTTGAATCTGTCTGACATGCTCGAGCAAAGACAGTGTCTCCTCTATATTGTCTTCTAATGGCGTGCTGAGGTCCCGGAGACGCGGAGGGAGATGGTGCAAAGAGTGTGTGTGTGTGTGTGTGTGTGTGTGTGTGTGCGTGTGTGTGTGCGTGCGTGTGTGCGTGTGTGTGTGTGTGTGTGTGTCATGGTTATAGAGAGACATTGGCAAGCGGTGGCAGGTGCACCGGAGGATGGTATTAGGGAAAAGCAGAGAGGGGCGGCAGGTAATGACTAGTATGAACAGAATGTGTATCCGCCTCGTCGATAAACGATGGGCTGGCACTTCAGACAATTGCTAGCCTTTACCAACAGCCAAGTCATTTTTCTGCGGCCTTCTTTCTTGCTTCTGCACCTTTTTTATATCCTTCTCTCTCTTTCTCTTTCTCTTTCTCTCTCTCTCTCTCTCTCTCTCTCTCTCTCTCTCTCTCTCTATCAAAAACAGAAATGCAGGCGTAAAAATAGCACATTCCCTTCGTACCCCCCACCCCCCCTCAGTCAGACATGCTGGAGCAGTGTAGTGAGTGTGTTCACTGGCTAATTATCAGTGGTTAGGATGTGACAGATGCCGCCGAGATGGTTGGCAGCCAGTTCGCCGCCGCTGCCCGCCCTTCTCCTCGGGAGGAAGCAACGACTGACCTTTCCGAAAGCAGGGCTCTGGCAAACCATCGCAATATGTAGACGCTGCGCCTGGCAGGCACCCGGGGAGGGATTCACTCTGGAGGTGGGAGGGTTAGTTGTTATATATAGATTTGTCCTGTGTGAAGGTGAAGGTGCTCACATTAATGGGAGATAAGTGCAGACTGGGCGCTTTGTCGGTTCAGGTCTTGTAATCGCACGTGTGTACACTGTAAACATACATGTAGTGTGTGTACAGTACACTCAGTACAGTGTGGAGAACATACTTTCCCTCATATATAGGAATGATTACATGTGGCCGTTGAATACACTTCCTCTGTACTATTTTTGATGCATCAATGTGAATAATAATTTATTGATTAATAGCAATTCATGTCTTTTTGGGGATTTTTATTTGTTTTATTTATTCATTCTACTCATTTATTGTACTCATACAGCCAGAGCTGTTATAGGTATGTGGCTCAGGAGGTAGACCAGGTAGTTCCCTAACCAGAAAGTCGGTGGTTTGATCCCCGGGTCCGCCCGCTCTGCATTCTGAAGTGCCCTCAAGCAAGATACTGAACCCCAAATTGTCCCGATTGCTGTGCTGACAGTATGTGAATAGTGTGTGATAGAAAGTGCTGTGTGTGTGTGTGTGTATATATTAATACATTTATATTCACATATGAACGTGTTAATTGAATAAGATCGCAATATCCCTGTTCACATAAGGGAAGTGATAATTTAGTCATTTTATTTGTCACAGACGTGAACAACACAACACACTGTAACTCCCTTAAAACACACAAAACTAACCCTTACAACTAAGCAATCAAACCTCAAGTATCAGCTGCATCCACTTCCTCCCTGGGAATTTGGATGTCAATTTAAATTTTAAACCCCCCCCGCCTCAGCACAACTGCCCGCCACTCGCCACCCGCCACTCGCCACCCCCACAGTGCTACTCTACATGGCTGCTGTCAACACAGGGGGCTTACTTTGTTAATGAAGTGGGGTCTAAGTCTTCCATCTCCCATCTAGTTTTGAAGAGGGTGGAACAGTAATTGGTTTACGACCTAGACCACCGGCAGCACTCTTGTTCCCTGTCCTATGTGACATTCCCATCCAATTAAATCTGTGTCTACTCTCATACACACACACACACACGTAGAAACACTAAAAGAGAACACTCTCACTATTATCATGGCACCCTACATTCTCTTTCAGATGGTTGTTCAAGGTGCCCTCTTTTTTAGGTTCGCACGGGTGTTGAACAGCATATCTGCAGCTGTCTACATACAAAGTTTGTGTGTGCGTGCATGTTTGTGTGTGTTTGTGTGTGTGTGTGTGTGAGAGTGAATATATACTTGGACAGATTGTGAGCTCACACACTGAGGAAGCAGACTTCTGCTCTGAATTAGTTCATTCACAGGGATTATGGGTAAATCTGTGTGGCCACTGGATGGATCGCTCGCTGTCTCACAAGGATTAACTGAAGGTGACACTGAGGTGGCAGGTCTGTGTCCATCTGTGTTTGTATGTGCCACAATAGTGGTGTGTGTGTGTGCGTGCGTGCCTGCATTTATTAACGGTGTGTTATTAGCCTGAAATTTGCTGTAATCCATCAGAGTTAATGAGTTGTGTGTGTCCTGTAGTGATGGCAGTGGAGTGTGTTGTGTGTGTGCGTGTGTGTGTGTGTGTTCGCTTTTGGCTGACCTTGACTTCGGTCTGTCGGATGAACACACTTCCCAGTCGTCCATATGGAGAGCAAGACTCCATCAGATCCCCAGATGTCATCGTACACAATCTGTCAGATGTGTGTACTACGAGCAAATAACAAGCAGAGCAGCTCTGCCCTTGAGAGGGAACGAGGGAGATTTGGGAGTTCATAAATGAGTAAATGTGTCAAAGGTTAAATCACTGCTCCCAAACCTGGGGCTCAGAATCCCTGAAGGGGTCCCCAGATAAATCTGAGAAGAGTCACGGGATAATAAAGAGAGAAATCATCTCACTTCACTATTTATCTTCTATGACTTTGGTCTGTTTTTTTCTGCGTACTGCAGCTGTGTCTGCGCCCCAAACGTCTCCTCATCTCCATTAGTAATAATAAAAAAAAACACTTACCACTGATTCGGTTTTGTTTCACTTTCTCTGCAGCGTTTCTCCCAGACTTAATTCAATCTATGGCAGTAGCAGGGATGCACGTGCACCAACGTCAGAGTCAGAGTGACAGATACACAGACTAAAGAGTGAGAGACACATTCTCATGTGAGAGAGAGAACTGGATTGCATGTCTACCAGTGACTACCACTGAAACTATGAGGTCGGACTGTCTGTGTGGATGCTAACAACTTTATGGACAATATATGAGCTTGCTGCAAGTACTGCTCCACACAACAATAAAATGCAGCAAAATGGAGCATAGTACAACAGAGATCTCTTGTGTTATTATTAGAATTGAAATAAAAAATGTTGGTTCATTATGAAACTGTAGCGAGACAAATTAGAATATATATGGCCACCACAGTTTGCGTAATTAATGGGAAACATTGCTTTGACAAGACGAGACAGGGCATTAGCCGTGGTGGAGGTATGCACTCTCAGAGCGGTTTTAGCTGTTGAAGTTTTTCGTTCTTGGTGAAACAAAACAGTTACTTTTGGTAGTTGGTTTGTGATGCCTCAGTAACTTTCTCTTTGTATAAAGTAGGTGATTGCCTTTGTTTGGGCAGTGCAGAAGACGTTGTGTTGGCTTTTACGTGCAAGGATGTTTATTAGGTTTTAATAGAACCAAATACAGTAGATAGTAGTTACTAAGAAATTGGGAAGGTGTATACATCCAAATGTATTGGTCTCTAAATAGCTGTTACAACCCAAGCCAGAAACAACGTGTTGGTGGAATTCTTTTGTTCAACGGTGGTACCAGCAGGAGACTAGAAAAATGAAGAACTCTTCATTAACTTTGTATTAAAATGACGAGCGACTGCTGTTTTGTTCTTCTTTGCCGTGCCCCTTATGAAGCTGCAAACACGTCAGCAAAACTGATGTGCTCCATATAGGATGCAAATTCCCACACATTTACATTTCTGAACAGCACAGCGCCCTTCCTCTCCAAGGCAGGACTCGGTAGATTTCACCGTCAAACATTGATTAGCAATCTAGGGGGAGAGAGAACACCGCTACAAACAGCTGTCACATACAGAGAAAATCAACACGAGGAACAAAGGTGCATACAAACGAGTTCAAATTAGTTGTCACGAAGCTGCTGTTTTGGTTTTCATCTCTGACAATTTGTGTCAAAGCATGAATTAGAGTCTAGCGAAAGGTTAGTTTGCTCATTTGAGGACCTTTGTATTTGCAAGAAACTCTAATGCAATTTTAGTTACATGTTGAGATCACACATCTTCATGAAACTCTTTCACTGTCACCAACTGTAACAAGGACATCTCCATTCACTAGATACTGCAACCAAGACGTGTAAGTGGCCAAACACAGACATTCAGACGTTGCGGTTTAAATCCAATGCAGCTACAATGGACTTTTAGTATAGGACTCAAAAGTATCTATAAAGAGTAGTGTCAGGTCCTCGGAAACAACAATATTAAATCAGACGAGGACAAACACATTGTAAATGTAGAGTGGCACTCAGTAGAGTGCAATGTCTCCACCAAGGTCCCTTTTAATGTAACAATGTTATAAGAAGTGAAACAAATTCCTGGATCCACAGCAAAATTCAATAGAGCTCAGCAGCAGTTGTTCCAGAAGTAAAAATCCCATTCATTTTTGGAATAGAGATTTTGATTATCAGCCATAATATTTTAACCATCCAAGGTAGACGTAACACAAGCAATGAGTCTGATATCAACTGTGTTTTAAGAAAAACATTACATTTCATTTAGCTGACGCTTTTATCCAAAGCGACTAACAATAAGTGCATTCAACCATGAGGGTACAAACCCAGAACAACAAGAATCAAGAAAGTACAATTTTCTTCAAGAAAGCCAAACTACAAAGTGCGATGTTTTATTCATGATGTTAAGGACACGTGCTACACTACCCACAATCCTCAAAAGTAATGGATGTGATTGGTGGAGCTTACTGTTACCATGGAACTGCTTACCACAACCGCAAATGATCGTTCAGTGTTACATAATGTTCACCACAGAGCAACCATGATTTCACTTTCTAGCTTGCTGTGTTTTTTTTAGAGATGAGGAAAATAATCCAAAGAGGTGAAAATCACTACAGCGGGTTAAATTCAAGAAGAAAGGTGCATGAAAGAGATCATTTACAATGGTTGATGGGATGTGTAGTTTCTCAACTCTTATGACTCTTATAATAATTAGTTACACAGTCTACTTTGTTTTTGTTTTACAATATTTTTTTTCTCTAAATCAAAATTTGTTATGGTCTAGATTCCTCTAGTAGCTAGTCGGCCTGGTTCCAAGCTAAAACTCTGAAACGTCAATGGAGAAAATTATTCTTGACGAAAGCTGCTCTAAAACTAGGCGGTCATGGTTAAGTGCAATGAGTTCTTCCTTGGATCATGCTCCACCCCCTTTTTTTGGAAATCAGTTGAGTCGTTTTCGCGTATTCTTGATAACGACCAAAAAAAACACATCACAGATGAAAACATAACCTCCTCGGTGTAATAAAGACCAAACCCATTATTAGACCAACTGCTGCTTCAGGAGACCAACATGCATATTATGATTTCATTTATATCCACAAATCATGGTATGGAAGCAACTGTGTGTATGTGTGCAAGTGCCTAGTGCAGGGAAAATGTAACCGAATGTGTGCATGTGATGTGTATGCGCGAGTGTTGGTGCCCAACTGACAGCAGGGTGATAGTGGAGGTGTGGTTACAGGCCTCACAGTTTCTGTGATGTGCTCTGACACACAGATGGCAGCTGACACAACACAGATAGACACTGTCCTCTCGCACCCACTCCTCCTCCTCCTCCTCCTCAAAAGTGGATGTTCCCTCTCTCATGTGCCTCTATCTTTGTCCTGCCTTCACATTGAAATGAATGCAAAAAAAAATACTATCATCGCTCTCCTTTCCACATATTTGTTTCTCCTTCTTGACCTTGTCTCCCATTTCTCCATCCTTCACACCTTTCCCTCTTGCCCAGGTGTGAGTTGATCATTTTGGACGAGATACAAATGCAGAGCAACAATTTGCTCGAAAAATGAAAGTTCAGCAGACGATTTCAACTTAATTTTTTAAAGCATAGAGCAGTTTAGGTCATGCTGTTGAGATTTCCCCCCCGTGCAGCTGCTAATGAACATTCTTGGTAAACACGAGAAATGTTAATTTAAGCAAACGATGCCTATATTTGTGTGCAAATTGTTTTGCGTGCCCTCCAGGCCATGGCTGATTCACACAGTAGCCTTGTTTTCCTCGGGCCAATCACAACCTCTCAGTTCATTACTTCTGACAGGAGGCAGAAGGCTAATGAGGGATTGATTCACTCACATTCCCGCTCTCTTCTTGTGCTTGTTCCAGTGACAATATAGAGAAATGACAAAACAGACATGGGACTGCATGCAAATGTCTTAATATATTGATGTGTTCTGGTGTAATGACATCTGACTCCAGATGAGCGAGGTGGCAAACTTGGGATTTAAAGGGGAATTCCCATATTTCTCAACCTTGGGCCTATGTTTATAAATGTGAGTGTGTAAGTGAATGACACTTACAAAAACTTTTGGAATCGGTCCACTAAATCACCTGTGCCAGCAACCGCAACACAACGGCACTGCCTACAATGTTAACTAATGGGGCAACTGCGACAGTCCACAAAACGTCCACTTAAAGTGCTTTTTTTCACCAGTAAAAGGCTTAAATTGTTGTTGTTATTCTCCTCATTCACTCTTCAATTTGTAAGAGCTCTTCGTCCCTCTACTCTGACTCAAACAAGTAGAGCAGACCATCGAAGTCAAATACTTCGTTAACATTGTCTACATCAGAAAATTATTCAGCCATTGTAGTTTCTCTCAGTAAAATCCTCCCTCCAACTTTCTCTCACTCACGTTTTCACCTCAGTCTTCCTGCAACAACACAAGTCTCAAAAGACTAACTGTAAAGTAAGAGGAGACAGTGTTTATGCACACATATCTTCACATATTCAATGCCCAAACCTTTATATAGTAATAACATTTTATTTCACTGGGACTTTCTACAACACCAAAGAACACTCTACAATACATCATAAATAGCACATAGCATTATGTTGTAATGAAAAAAAGAGTACAAAACATCAAAGACAAGCCATTTCAAATCAAATATTGACACCATATAGCCTAGATAACTCTGATTCACACTCCCAACACAGTAGGTTGCCATCCGCCACTAGACCGAACAAAGAAGGAGAAGCTATCACATATCAAGGGTAATAAGAGATACAGTACCGAATGGGGAAGAAGAAGTGGGATATTGAAAAACACAGTGGATTGACATTGGTTGCCACCCGCCAATAAACCGAACAAAGAAGAAGGAGATATAACACAAAATTTAAAATCAAAGAGCAGATCAAATAAGAAATGTTATGTATGGTGGACTGATCTCAAGAGATGTGTTTTGAGTTTGTGATGTGAGGTGGCAGAGAGTTCCTGAGTTGTGGTGCAGAGCAGCTGAGGGCGCGTCCCACAGTGCTGAGTTTAAATGTGTGGACATTAATTCATACTAAAAATCAACAGAGAATAGAGAAAATCAAAGAGTGTGAATTAAATAAAACTAAAAAAACAGAGTATGCAGCCATGCAAGTTGCTCTGTGAAGCTGTACCTAGGCACAACAGTGCTAAATGCTAACATATGCTCAAAAGATCCAAATATTTACCTTCTTCAGCATCTTCAGATTGCAAATTAGCATAAGAGTATTTGCCAAGAAGTACCACACATTAAGAATAGCTAAGGGCGATTGGTTCATTAGTTTTACAAGTATTTGTTCATGAATTATTCGATAAATTAACAATTTGACCTGCCGGTGGCATTAGATGAAAGGCTGGTGGATCAGCGGGTGGCCGTAAATGTCTTCACCAAGCATCACGACAATCAAGCCAATAGTCGTAGAACTATTTCACTTAAAATCCTAAATGGCAGCCCCCACAGCTGTGACGATTAAAACCAAATGCGACATTTTCGATTTGGATGCAAACTGAAGATGTTCCTTTTTTTTTTTTTAAACAGATACCAACTCCCTGTTGAAGGCCTCGTGTATCCGAGGGTTTGTGTGGGCAGCAGAAACAGAATGGAGGGCAGACGGAGAGATGGCGTTCATGCGAGAGAGATAGCTAGCTGGGGTGTTGCAGGGATTAATGTGAATTTGTAACTTAAGGGCATGAGTTGCTGCTTGATAGAATCTAGAGCATCAGCTCCTTTCTGCAGGCAATGAACGCATTTTTTTACAAACTTGCTTAAATTGCATCCCAATACACACACTCACTTTTTAAAGGTTACGGTTTTGTTGTTGTTGTTGTTGTTGTGGGCCTATGTGGGGTAAGCGTAATTAACAACTTAAATGAGTGCAGGTATTTTTAATAGGAGGAAGGAACTTCCACTGCGAGCTGTGTGCATCTCAAGGCCTTTAATAGCTATATGTGCACGATGCCGCAGCTATTGTTATGCCATTGCCGTGTGGTTGTAGCTGCTGCGTGATGCACTCCTCTGGCTCTTAATGGATCTTTTTGTCAGCATTGAGATGCATAGAGCCCGAGTGGTTTTGTTATCTGATCGAGAGGTGTGTGTGTGTGTGTGTGTGTGTGTGTGTGTGTGTGTGTGTGTGTGTGTGTTTTCTCTCCTCCCTCTGACTCCCCACCCTCGTTACTCACTCCACATACGCTGTAGTCTGTATCTCAGGGGAAATGGATATGTGTCAGTATTTCAAACACTGTCAGCCCATCAAACCCAGTTTATCATGTGAGTGTGCGCGTGAGTGTGTCAGCGTGTGTGTGTGTTAGAGGATAGAGATATGAAGATAAGTGTGGTTCATCATCCACAATCCCTTGCAGCTAACCTTATTAGTGAATTGGTGGAGATGCCTCAGGCTCCTTGTAGATGATTAGATTGCATCATCACATAATATATAGCCTAAATATTATATATATATATATATATATGTAAGCAATACAGACAACTGGTGCGCTATATAGTACATGGTATATGAGGTCAGCTCAAAAAGGAAGGCATTGGTCAACAATTTTCTTTCATTCATGCAGGGCATTGTAATTGTAGACTAAAGATGACCACATGACTGCTCCTCAAAAGTGAAGCCAAAGCATATTTTTCGCCACCTAGTGGCTGGCTGCAGTATAGGTAATAAAACCAGTCTCCTCCATGTTATATAATGTGACACAGGCCAAACTAAAAGTCAAAGTACATGCTAAGTAATTATTTTATGTCTTTTTAGGTATTTGTTATCACACTGATGTTTGATTTTAGTTGGTTATTTTAAGATTTAAAAACAGGGTGAAGTGTTGTGAATGACAACATAGACTGACTCACGGAGGAAGTAGATACACGTCTTCCAACTTAATATACAGTCTTTGATTAAAACAACGTGCTGAATATCTTATTCATATGTTTGACATTTACTTCTCTTTGCTGTAGCACGCTGCTCCATCGTGGCTGCCTCATAAACAGAAAAACAAGACACACACATCAGGACTTAAGACAAACATGCAACTGAGCAAATCTAGTGGAATGCTGCATAATGCTTGCGTCTTTAC
Organism: Hippoglossus hippoglossus; assembly: GCF_009819705.1. NCBI lineage: Eukaryota > Metazoa > Chordata > Actinopteri > Pleuronectiformes > Pleuronectidae > Hippoglossus > Hippoglossus hippoglossus. The sequence goes on from NC_047174.1 coordinate 14,154,591, forward strand.
TGCATGCATTAACTTTTATGGTCTGTGACCCAGATGTATATTTCCTAGTTAATGTTATGGAGAGAGGGCCCCCGGGATAATATGTGCCTATGTGCCACATTTTCTGAGCTCAGCGTGATGACATCATCACAGGGTGACATATTCTTCGGTGGTGAAGCCCTCGCTCAAACACGTACCATTTTGTTTTTGAAAAGGACAGAGATAGATTTAGAAAACAGGGCAGCGTATTTTTGGTTTCCTGCTGTGGTTTTCTCGACTCTCTTGTCTTCCTCCTTTGCTTTTTGGAGATGAAGAACCACAACTATTTTTAGAAAGTTGAATCTAAAATAATTTCTCAAAGATACTTCGATAAAGATAAAGAGCTAAGTGATCTCCCAGCAAAGTCAAAGGTGCGAGCCATGCTTTGGGACATTAGGTGACATGCTACTTCATAACTGATCATGTGCACTCATGTTGCAACAGGGTAGGCAGAGCGGGAAATTGCCCGGGGCCTGAGCTGAGAAGGCCCCCCTTAGAATGGATGATAATGTTTGTCCACAGCAACGACAATTATGTGAGAAGCCCCTTAAATTCTATTATCGGCTATTTGCACGAGAGACTGCAATAAAAAAAGCCTAATGAGGCCCCATGCCAACAGCTTTGTAATTTCTGAGGTTTGGTTGAAGACTACAATGTCTAAATGTGTGTGTAAGATGGGCCTGGGGTGGTGGTGCTGGTGGTTTGCACTCCCTTCTTTGCTATGTTTGTTGCATTTTGTTTATAATGTGATTCTAGAAGAATCATTTGAAGATTGGAATGATGTGATTTGGTATCATGTTTTTCTTGGGTTATCTTTTGGTTTAGAGCTTATGGATTAATCTGCCACAAGAGTAGTTCCCATCAAATGCACTGTTTACTGTTGTTTTATTAACATTTGCCAAAAAAGTACAATGCCAACTATTTAATAAAAATCTCTCAACCTTTTGCAAAGATGACACCAGTTTTAAGATCAATATCTTTAATCTTACGGACGGGCTCGTGGCTAAATGTATCAGACAGGGAAGGAGCAAAGTATTGAGAGGCTCTCTAAAGCTGTTGTTTTTGAAATACAAAACAGCAGCCTCGTCCTTTTCAATCAGATTTTTGATACACACAGCAGAGCCAAAGTAATAACAACAATATGCTCTGACCTACCCACTGCGTACATAGTGCAGGAAACCTCCTCCTAGGCAAAATGTTGAGGATCTGAGGAGACGAGTGGACACTGGATGTTCAGACTAGAAGTGAGTGGGGAGGAGGAGGTGTGCCTCAAATCACTGAAATGACAGCAGATTTAAAGTTTGACAGCAACGACACAATTGGCTGATGGAGATCATGGCAAAATCTGATTGGATGACCATTTATTTATTTACCATTATTATCAAACAGTCTTCCCCATGTTTCTCTGCCCACCCCAACCGGTTGAGGCCGATGGTCGCCAACATTGAGTCTGGTTATACATATTTCTTTGTGTTTTTTCTCTCTGCTTGTTCATTGTGGGAACTGTTGGAGTTCTCTATAATTTGAGATTATGTGTGTAATGAATTGGCGCCATCCAAATAAAACTGAATGAATTGAATAGCATTGTGAATGAATGAGACGTAGAGAAAGTCTTCATTAACCCTTGGGGCACCTTGAGGACATTCTTTGTCCATGAAGGGGCTAAAAGGAAAGGTTTTTTAAACGCAGCCCTAAGGGTTAAGCTACCAACCAATGGAAACTATTCTATGGTATTTAACGTATGGTATTATATACTTTGTCCATAATGTAGGTTGTAGGGATGTCACGAGAACCAATACTTGGGTGTTCAGTTTTATAATGTCAATAGTCTTTTCTTTTTATTTAGTACTTGAAGGCTACATAGCCACTGTTGTATTTTGTACGTTGACATATTTTTATAAAGGAGGAGTTTTTTGTAAATGTTTTTTGCCGTGGTAACAAATTGGGTATCTTGACATCCCTAGTAGGTTGAAAACTGGTATATTAAGTACCATCAGTTTATTATGTGCATTAGGAGCAGACAAGCAGGTGGGGAGACGACAAGTCCATCCAAAATTCTCTAACGTGTTCTTTTCCTGACGGGTGAGTGAAGAGGAAAGCACAGAGATGGTACTCTTCTTCTTTACCAATGCGATGACGTTTATACCTTGACATGGGATTAAAATTGTGTTCTGCGACGCACCAGTCACAGCACATGCTTATTAAGGATGTTTTTCTTTATCCAGATTACACACTCAGAGGAAAATCTGTTTGCCTGTATCTGAAATGTCTCTCTCTCTCTCTCTCTCTCTCTCTCTCTCTCTCTCTCTCTCTCTCTCTCTCTCTCTCTCTCCCGCTCCCCATCCAAACGGTCTTCCTTCCTTTCTTTCTGTCTCTCTCTCACGACACTGAAGAACACAATCATTGTTTGTTCTGTTGTAATCCTGCAGCAGCATTTTCCAGATGATTGTCCCCGCATGATAAAACAAGCCCTGTCAGGAGCTCCAGCCGATTACATGGCTTCATGCAGAGATCAGTCCTTGTGTATAAACACTGAAGAAGAGGAGGAAAGAGAAAGAACAATCAATGCAGCGCAACATGTTGACGTATAAACTCCTACACTGTCTTAGTGACAATAAGAAAAGAGCTCTGTCTGCCTTTTCTGTATGATGGAGAGATCCAGAGGAAAAGGAGGGATTTCTTCTTTGTTTTTGTAATGAATGCAGTTTTTCATTCTTCCTCTGTCTGTCTCTCTCTCTCTCTCTCCCTCTTCCATCTCATCTGCCTTGGAGACATAATTGAACAATATACTCCCACTCAGAGAATCTTTTTAGTGTCAGTTCTAATGTCACGGTTCATATTAAAAGCTTGATGGTGAATCAGTCATGTAATGAATTTAATCAGATTTGTGACCTCTGAGACAGTCGCAGACGTCGACTTTCCTCTGACCTGCACTTGTTCGCTTTCATCAAAAACTCCTGACCCATTTGACGGCTCGATAGCTGTGCCGTGTTTACATTAATGGCCCCTTAAAACCCCTCCTCTTGATCCGCCGCTCGCTAAAAGAGACGGGGGTCTCACTTGAGCAAGCCATTATCTGACAAAGTTAGACTGGCTGTGGTTGTTCGGCATATTTTACATATTCGTCTGTGCTTCTCTCAAGACAGTGAAGAGGGCAGAATCCGATTCAGATCATTTGAACCGCACAAAGTCCTCAGAGAAGATTACCTTCGATTTTTAGGGTTGGATTGTTTCAGGTAATTTTAAAGCTTCACAACCTGTGAACACAATAATGACGTGTTATCGCCTTGTGAACCTGTGAAGATTAACAAACAGCTGCTTATTTACACATTCAGCTGACACTGATCATCCAAATAATCAGTATCTGTCTAGTTTCAGCTCTGTTCCTGGTAACTGATGGAAATGGAAAAGGTGTAAATGTCTGGCTCTGTAGCAGCTAAGTGCTCTACTGTGGCCCTGGAATTAACATTCACACTAACAGATCTGATCGTAAGTGGTAAGCTCTAAGTTTGTCTGTTCACACCTGGTATTAAAATACATCCGCCTCCTGTGACCACTTGGGATAGGATATCACTTCCCTGCTCTAGATGCAAACTAGAAGGGCACTCTGAGATAGGATACCTTCGACAAGGCTAATGCCATATCTCGCAATATTTTAAAAAGTGAAAAACATCCTGGATGCATCCCCTTAATCTACCTGTCCTTCCTTGGTCAGTGTTTATTTTGTGGCTACAAATTAATCAATGTACGGGTACTGAGAAGTGGGAAATTACTTTGGGTTCACGATGAAACTTTGACGGGTCAGAAATGTCAGATGAGTAGCTGTGTTCACCGGCTAGATGCTAACTTGTCCGTTGGCTGTTTTGGTGATCTCAAAATTTACACTCAAAGCAACACTTTGTAACTTTTACTAAGCAACAGCGCCCTCTGCAGCCACATGCTTTGATTCTGTTGGGCTCCTTGTCTGAGCGATGAAATGGTTTTAATGTAGAGAAAAAACAAAGCCTAACAATCTGTTGACCGGAGCGCTGATGGTGTCGTCCGACTCACTGAGACTCAACTGTGCGAGGGATATTACCCTTGAGCCCCGGCTTTACGAACCAAAAGATTTACAGCTGAAACAAATTCACCAAACCCTTTCAGAATTCCTCATATTTTAAAAGTTTCCTCTCTGAATATAGATGTTAAACGCTGGTTTTAATGACTTCTCAGTCTCAGCGTTTCTCTTGGGCCTGAATCCGACAATTTTGGCTGCGACCATCAGTTACACCCTTCTCACCGGAGGCTGTACCTGATCACCGAAGTTGCACAGAGAAGAAGAACAGGTGTTCAGGGTGAGCAGAAGGAAAGGAGAGCAGCTCCACTATTCCAAGTCAGTAAGCCATCAAACTAATTGTGGAGCTGCCATTTTTAGATTAAAAAAAAAAAAAGAGTTGCATAGTGTTGCTTTAAAAGCAGCTGCTTTAAAGTTGATGAGAGAAGTGCGGTTGAGCCAAACTTTGAAAATGAAAAAGCTCAAATGAGCTGAGGAAAACTGAAAGTTATTGCAGTTTTTACTTTGTTGTGTTTTCAGTCAAGTTTTTTGAGAAAGCGTCAGATTGGAAACCACATGACAGGATCTGAGTGATGTGATGTGAAGATGTGTCTTTACCAAGATTTTAGTCTTTCTTGTCTTTAATCTATTTTCATCGTGGCCAGCTGTTTGCTGTAGTTCCTTTTGGCCTCATGTCTTAGCCCCTAATAAGCTTCACTCCGCGCTGTCTGACCCTCACAGTTCTGCACCTCCTCTGATGTGGTCCGAGGGGTAATTACATCTGCCAGAGAATGAGACATGTGTTAGTCCTTCTGTCTCAGCCCAGTTACTCAACCTGATTCTGGTGTGTGTGTGTGTGTGTGTCTGTGTCCATGTTTTCACACTGCTACTTGGCACACTGAGTGTTCCGAGTCCACCTTTTCCCAGAGTGTCTTCTTTGTCTCTTTCTCTGACTGCCAGTCAATTTAAACCCTTCGCATCGACCGCTGTTGCCAAGGACATGATCAGACCCCTGAAGCGAATATTCCCGAAGGCTAATTCGCTCGTCTCCTCTTGCGCTTTATCTCGCGGCCTGGAAGCTGGAATGCAACCGGCGCTTCCAGGTGTCATTTAAATTCAGCCTAACTTTGAAAAAGGAGCTGAAGCAGTGAAACATCTGCAGCTGGAAAAGAGTATCTTTCCACACATGTACGTCTTTGCGGGAGTGTTTTGTGAAGAAGTGAATATGAAAGTAACAGGAGCAGACACCTGATGAAGTTCATTGACCCCTGTGGGAAAATCACACTTCAAAAAATTGCCTTTAAATTGACAGTGTGAGGGTCCTCGTTTCTTAAATGTTTAGCGTTTGAAGTGTGAGGATTCTTCTCCTGGGGGACGCGTGGGTTTTCATGTAAAGGTGTTTTTTTCTTCTATAACAAAGAGACAACCTTGATTAAGGAGGCTTGCTGTTGTCTGAATGGATGTGTGTGTTGTAATCACAGATCCTGGATCCATTTGCGGCTCTTTAATGAAGCCCACTCCAGCTGGAAGGCTGTCGGCGTGGCTGCTTTGATCAGTGGCCCGTGGACACAGGATTGCGCCGCTAACACACTGCGCTAATGGAGCCACGGGGCAAAAGAAATACACACAAACACATGTCTGAACACTCACAAATGCAAATGTGAGAAATAAACATATAAACACACCCACACCCTCCACTTCTGACAAGGGCACGGCCCTGCGAACGAGCATCTTCTTGTCATGCAGCCCATTGTGTCGGGGCCCTTTCATCTGTCTGTTTGTGCTGGTTCGGGTCGGTTGAGTTTTCAGGCGTAGCGTTGAAGTCTCTGCCAAAGGGGGGGGCTCACCGAGGAAGGTCCAGAGCTCGGCATTGACACACAACCCAGCTCTAGAGAGTAATGGCTTGTAGCTCCCAACATATGTTGCTTTGGGTAATTGCTTTAATTGCTGTCATTGTACGTAATGGTCGGTCTTTTTCATCTTCCCTGGTGGTGTAGGCATTCTGCTAATTACATCTGTCAGCCCTGCAGCTAAAACGAGCATTTCTCTGCGAATTCAGACCAGTTGGAACAAAAAAATCTGAATCTTTCTGTATACTGTTGGTGTGTGTGTGCGTGTGTGTATGTGTATAAATGAGACGGCATTGTAGCAGAATAATTTACAGACTCATGTGGATCTTTTTAACGTAAGTGGGGTCATTAAATCAGTCAAGTGTGAACCTCGATTTGGTTCTTATATCATTCATCACGATTTAAGATGTTTTCTTCCTCTTTTACACCAAACTTGTCAGGTAAACATGGGTTTTTCAAAATGCAGGTAAACCCACAAAAAGCTGATTGACTACTTTCACATTGCCGGTAGAGGAGTTTCTGTGTTGTGAGTCAGGTCCGTCGTCACAAACGTGTAGGACACTGTGAAGCTCTCTCAACTCGCTGTCTTGCCATTGTTGCATTTTGCTCGACACAAAGAAAAAAATTTACGTTGCGCGTTGTCAGTGACAAATGTCATTGCTATTTACACGCCAATGCCCGGAAGTTCAATGCGAATGGTAACGGCGGATAAAAAAAAGAAGTGTATGCATTCCTATTGCAGACAAAAGCCCACTATACCTTGGATTAAAAAAAACCCCACTATATTTAGTAGCACTTACATAAAGCACTTTGTAGTTTGGCTTTCTTGAAGAAAATTGTACTTGCTTGATTCTTGTTGTTCTGGGTTTGTACTCTCATGGTTGAATGCACTTAAAAGCGTCAGCCCTAACCCTAACCCTAAATGAAATGTAATGTAATATAAAAAAGCCAGATGTTAGGTGTTTTTTTGACCAGTGGAGACTGTCATAACTTTTCAAGATGAAAGTTACTCTAATTGTGTACAAAAACTAAAAATATCTAAACATTGTAACTCTTATTTCTCTTCTCTTAAGATACGACACCATCACCAACCAATGGGAAACAGTGTCTCCCCTGCCAAAGCCGGTCCATTCTTCAGCGGCCACCGTGTGCGGAGGAAAGGTGTACGTGTTTGGCGGCGTGAACGAGGCGGGGCGCTCGGCCGGTGTCCTCCAGTCCTACGTGCCGCAGAGCAACACCTGGAGTTTCATCGAATCTCCCATGATAGGTGAGAGGGGCGACGGCTTCGCTGTTATTGTCACACATTCACAAGCGCTTTCATTCACACGCAAGCTTCAGCACAAAGTGAAGACACGTTATGTCCTCTGGGGGATGTGTTGCCATTGTTGCCGTCACTTTTTGTATCCTCACAAAGCTGTTGTTTCCTATCTAAAGTGCTGTGTATGAGGATGTGGTTCGATAATCCCAATTGTTTGGTTTGGTTTCTTTTCCCTCATTATGCCTTCCACATTTTCCATTTGAGAGCAAACAATCCACCCGCTAGTTAATTTGCACATCAGAAAAAACATGAACATTAACGCTTGGTTTTTAATAGCAATGTAACAGCCGAATTAGAAAAGTTACATATTACTCAAACCATTAATTTACATGCATTGCTTTTATATGTGGTCGCTGACATCTTCTTATGTCTTTAGAGAACAACCAGTTGTCGTTGAGCCTCCATCATCGTTTCCTGGTTTCCTAGCAACAGGGTTGTCTCAACTCTACCCACTTAAACATCATCTCATGTACTTGACTCCTATGGTTGAAACCATCAACTCCTGATTGCCATTTGAAGGCAACTTATTGTCACACAGTAGATGGATGCCTAAGGCTCTATAGTAAGTGGTTCCTATTGCCTCTGCACTTCATGCACTGGAAAACCCTCACAATGTCTTTAAAGCTGCTTTCAGTACATGCACTGATTTATGTGAGAACACAAATGTTGATTACATATACATGAAAACAACTTAAAACTAGGAGTGCTACACTTTGAAAATATGCAACCGATACATGCCACCCCCTCCCGTTGGCCCCTTTCGTCAAAACATATGAACGTTCACTGACCGACAAGGTCAGTTAGTGACACACAGGTTCGCCAGCCAATCATTTCATTCAGTCTGAATTAGCTTTTTCAGACAACTTCATCTATTGACAGCCAGCGGGACATTTTTAACAACTCTACCTTAATGTGTGGAAATCCCATTTTAATGTGCTGGTCAGTTTTCTGGAGGATAAAGAATAGTGCAAACCCACAGTAGTCATCAGTATTACAGCTTATTACAGCGAGAATGTTGATCCACACTCGTGTCAAGAGAGAATTCAGTAGTCAGTGTGTGTGACCAGTCGTTCCATATCATTGCTCTGTCACTATAATGCTATGACCAAAGCTGAAATAACTTGTTGGTCTGACAATAGTTTTGACATGTTAGTGGCCAAACTGTTCTGTAGTTATTCGACGCACAAACCTGCCGCCACATTCCAGTCGAGGCCACCAGAGGCCTGTGAAGGACGCTGCACCAGGAGGAACCCTTTAACCAAGCTGCCATAACTCAAGGTAGCAGGAAAAACGCTCAGTGAGCAGCTGTGTTTGCTGTGGAAAGATCCAGAAATATGTCCTTGTAAGTTGCAGCACAGGGACGATGGCTGTTGATTTAAAAAAAAAAAAAACCCAAAACACATCCTGCTACTTCTCGTTTAACATTCGGGTCTGAAAAACGTATTAGTCACACAAACAGATATGTGACGTTTCAACTCGAGCAACACAATTAATTGCTCTAAAATGATGGTTTGACCTTTTGGGGAAAAATGCATTAATTTGCCCCATTTTGAAGAATTAAACAAGAAACATTCTCATATTTGTCTCTTAAATATAAGGTTTTGCTTCATTTTAAACCCAGTTGTTAAGCACATTTATAAACAAACCCAGTTGACCAAAGTGCTGAAAGAGAAGAAATCAAATTTGATAAAATAAAAAAGCTATTTTGTGAATAAAACCAACTTAATGACACTCAAAAAGCCTGCGAGAACACAAGGGTCTTGATTTTAGTCTTAAACATGTCGGCAGAAAGGGAGCACTTACATGTTAAAGAGACTGTTCAAAGGTTGAGTGGAAAGGGGGCAGAGAAGCTCAGAGAGGTTTTCAGGGCCCAAATCCTTTAGTACTTTAAAAACTCAGATTCCATCCTGAACTTACCGCGAAGCCTGTGCAGTGATGCAAGCACAGGTGAGATGCTGGGTCTAAAGTCAGGGGCATCTGAAGTCAGCATTAGAAGACGGATTGCCTCACAGCAGCTCAACGAGACTGTCCCATTCGTAAGTCCCCTTCAAATGTGGCCTCTCATAATCAGGAAAGACAAAGGCTGCGTTCGAAATGTCCATTTTGCTTTTCGAAACCTTCCTAACTGAAATGAACCAGACATATGTCAGCAAGGGTTAGGAAAGGAGCTTCAATGCTTCCTAACTTATCTCCTTTAGCATAGGAAACGTTGCTCTTATGACACGATCCAGAACTGAATCCTCACGTGATCCATGAAAGTGCCGTTGTTTGTGGGTGAAGGAGCCGGCCCCTGAATTGGGACACAGCTGCCGTCTCTCTTCCTGGTTCCAGTTACAAAAGGTTATAACAACATGTTATATCTTGTTTGTTTAATTTGCACACAAACAAAAATGTAAAATCAATAATTAACTGTTTTATGTTGGATTAATCTTGGGTGGTATTGATCTTCTCATCTACAAAAAAAGCAAAAAAACATAATTCCGATGATGTTGAAATAGTCCTTTAATTCTGCAACAGAAATCTTATTTACAAAGCAAAATAAAAAAATATATATATATTTACTTTCATTTAGATGAATTTTCTACGCAAATATGAATTCCATATTTGAAACTGGATTACCCCATTTAGGATGTTGGCACATGATGGATTCACGGGGAGGAGAGCTGTCTGAATGCCGCTCACAGAAGAAGAGAGGCATTAGTGTCGAGAAGACACAGGGTCACAAATGAATTCCAATTCAAATGTTTCCTGACACGAAGTTGTTCTCGTGTCATTAAAGCGCCGGCACGGAGGCGCTTCCTGCAGCGCCGTGGCCCAGAAACCGGCTCTCTGTTATTAGTGGCCTTTTACAGACACACACTACTATGAGCGAAATGATGATTATGTAACCCGGGTGTTTGGGGTGAGAGCTGAATGGTATTAAAGGGCTGGCAGAGCAGCTGGCAGAGGAGAAATGAGAGGGAGAGAAAAACGCACAACCACACACACACACACACACACACACACACACACACACACACCCACACACACACACACACAAACCTCTGCTTACCTCATATCAACCATACATCCCCTGGGGGCACAGGTACACAGCACATGAATTATGTAACGAGCCAGGAGGTTACTCCGCGTGTGTGTGTGCACGCATTGTGTTTGTCTTTTTATATATATGTGTGTGTGTGTGTGTATGCTTGCGTGACAGATGCAGACAGACACACCGTCATCCGTCAGGTTGTAGATGAGCCTGCATCTGACAGCCAACGAGCCAGGAGATAATGGACGGGTTTAGTGCTTCCTGTGAAATTGGGCCGGCGATGATTTTAGTGAGCGGGTGGGGAGCACTTCTCGATCAACCCTCTGCCTCCCTCCATCACTCTCCCTCTCTAATCTCCCCGTTCATCTCTCTCTCTCTTTCTCTCACCCCGTCCTCTCTCTCTCTCTCTGTCTCACTTTCTCCCCCCCCCCACACACACACACACCTCGCCCCTCTGTCTCTCAGTGCTGTCTTATCGACTGACACAAATACAGCTGTGTGTATGTCTGTGTGTGTGCGTACGTGTGATATCCAACTGCTTGGACCATCTCCCGCCTGGACTGCAAATGGGTTTCACAAACACATATCAGGACCGACTTCCTCTCCCTCGCAGAGTGACAAATAATATTGCTCGTGCCAAAAATAGTCAAGAAGTCTATTGAGATACGCGGTGTCTCAACGGCTTTGTTCATCTATACCGTCCTTTGTCTTCCACCTGTCTAGTGAGCGCTGTATGTGCTGGAACATGGAGCATAATTGAGCACCCACACATGCAGGAAACTATTTATGAAGCCTCATTGCTTTTCTCAGAAGGTCAACTCACTGCAGCTCACTCAAATTACCAAAATGCCAAGGTTTCCAGATATTTGTCTCTGAGATTTCTGCCTCAACCCCACAACAATGGAGGTGAAAGGAATTTTGTTTGTACCATGACATTAGAAAAAAGTCAGCCTGACACATCTCAGAAAAAATGTCCTTGCTACTGAGAAAAAGCCGCAGACCTCTTTAATTTATCATTTCTGTTGGCGCTGCAACATAGATTAGGCAAATAGGACTTTGACAGGCCTTCCAAAAAATTTCCCTGAAAAAATGTTTTGCTGGATTTGTATAAAAATCCTTGAACACGTATCTCATTTGATCGAAATTAGAAAGACTTTAATCTCTTTATCTCTTTTTACACACACACACACACACGCACACATTTATATATATATGGGATGGCAATGTTGGTCTACCCTCATCCAAACATATCTCGATAACAAGCTCACATAAAATACCAATCATGCTAAGCTTTAACATAAACATGTTTGTATTCTTATTATGTATACGTTGAATACTGTTTATAAAAATGGGCTACATGATGGCTCTCCAACAGTGAAGCCAAAGTGTATTGGTTGCCCCCTGGTGGTTGGCTGCAGTATAGTTTGTACACCCTGCCTCCTCCATGTAAGTGACTGGGACAAAAGTTGAGGTACACGACAAATACCTTTTTTCTGAAAGATGGTTTCTGTGTTTTTTTGTGGGTAGGTTTGTACAAGGGTGTATTATTCCTGTAGCTTTAGTTTTAATTAGTGATGTGATGCTCAAAGGAAATGTCATGATTGACTCGCTTAAAAAGTACAAGTGTCACTAAAAAACACTAAAAGGAGAATTCTTTTCTTTTCTTAATTTAGGTGAAGTGGCTCAAACAAAGCCGTTTCCAATTATACAATTTCACACATTCTCTCTGTCTCTCACACACACACACACACACACACACACACACACACACACACACACACACACACACACTCCAGCAGACCCCCCCCTCCCCCCAGTTTTCACCCAGCATGCTTCACCAGGTGACACAGGCCTCCATTGACTTGTCGGCTCGGGGGACAGGAGAGTCGAAACGCCACGTCCAGATTGCTCCATCGGGAAATTGACTGGCGAGCAATTACTGGCACCCATGACGTCGCAGCCAAATGGGGAAGGGCAATTGAGGGGTGCTAATGGAGGAAGAGGAAGGGAAAGAGCAGGAGAGGTGGACAAGACGTTTCCATAGTTACCTAATTGGACATGCCCCCGTTCCCACATCGTTCTCTATCATAGCGAATAAAACACATCATCGTCTTCCTGCTCTTTTGGCCCCGTCATTTCAAAGGCTGCTCTTATTCTCCTCCCACCACATAAAAGGACATTGTGTGAAAGAGAAGAAAATAATAATAAGTTGTCCCTGCCCCAATTACCTTGTTGTTATCTTATCTAAGCTTCTGGCAGCGAGAAGTGAAGGTTCTTTGTCCTATTTGTCCTACTCCCTCATGCTCTCTGCTGGGACGAGGGACGCCGGAGAGGATAGCCGCCACTTTGTCCTCCATCTTTATTTTTCTTTGGAGGAGAACATCTTGTTAGATTTCTTGGTCCTGCTCCATGTGTGACTGCACGTTACTGTGTCGATGTTGTGCCGCGGCTCAGCGACAACGCCCGCTGTTTGGGAGTCTGTATCAGAGAGAGCAGTCTTATCTAGATCTGCACAGTATCGGTTTGATGGAGTTGCCTGTGATATATTTGTGTGTGTGTGTGTGTGTGTGTGTGTGTGTGTGTTAGGCTGTGGTTGCGTTCCGGTTTTACAGCATCAGATATCTACTGTTATGATGCAGGAATCAGATAGCGATGGATGTGAGGTGAACAACAAAGTGTTTGTTTAAACAGAGACCACAAATTCCATTATGGCTGTGTGTGTGTGTGTGTGTGTGTGTGTGTGTGTGTGTGTGTGTGTGTGTGTGTGTGTGTGTGTGTGTGTGTGTGTGTGTTTTCACTGGTTTGCTCGTCCTTGACCTCAGCCTGAGGGTCCGCAGACTAGGTGACTAAGCTGTTTTAGCAGGGTGTGATAGGCTGTGTTAACTTGTGTTGCCCTGCAGGCGCAGCTGTATTTCTACCACTGTTGCGCTGTTAAAACCTTGTTTTGTTTTCCGTCTTTTTTTTCTCTCCTTCCCTTCAGTAATTCTTATGCAGAGTGTGGTCAGATACTTGCATGAGTTTTCTAACCTCCGAGCAGCGAAACCACACAGGATGTATTGCAAGGGTTTGTGTGAGAATTAAAAAGTTTTCAGCTGATGCAGACGATACGTGCACGCTCTTTTTTCTGCGTGTTGTTTCAGCAGAAACGGCTCGTTTTCTGCATCGGCGGCCAGGGGATAAGAGCGAAAGCAAAGTGGTGGAGAGATCTTGAACCCCGACAGCAGTCCTCTGAGGCTCGCTGGTTGAGAATGAGATTTACCTGCCTGGTGATCCTCCAAGCACTGTTGGTCCACGAGAGAGAGAGAGAGAGAGAGAGAGAGAGAGAGAGAGAGAGAGAGAGAGAGAGAGAGAGAGAGAGAGAGAGAGATGAAAAGATGGTGAGTTTCTTTTGGGGGGAAAAAAAGAAAGAATCCTTTGAGAGGATTGTGTTATTATTCTGCCTCAGGTGCCGAGCAGAGAGAAATGAGTGTTCTGTGTTTATGGGACCTAACACAAAACACCATGTACACGAGCTTACACTGACACACACACACACACACACACACACACACAGAGAGACTGGCAGCGGCATATCAATGAGATGAAGATGGTAAAAGAAAATAAACACGTCAGGCAGATTGCGAAGACCAGTTGAGATAAGTAATTGAAGCTGAGGCATCCGATGGAAGTTACCATTAGATCTGTGTGTATATGATCTGTGTGGTAAAAGAACACATGAAACAATCAAGTGAAGTCAGCAAACTGAGTTGGTTGGTCCACCACTTTAGTGTAGACTAAAATATCTCAACAGCTATTGGCTAGACTGACATTCTGTTCAGATATTCATGTTCCCAGGAGGATAAACCACCTTTGAATCAGGTGATCCTCTGACGTTGGCATTTGTGACTTGAAATTTGAGTTTTGTGTTCCTGCTCAGGATGATTCATAATAACTTTGATGAGCCTTTAAATTTTGTTCTTGCGCCATCATCAGGTCAAAATGTACAAAATGTATTAAAGTAACGAGTTTAGTGCACAGACTGTATATAAAGATGGACGACACATCTCCACTTTCTCTCACTAACTAGAAATGAAAATACCCCGGATATGAATGAGCCATCTGGTGCTGATGGAGCTGTGGTATTAAGGTCCTGCCAATATTCACACTCGACCAATCACGAGTCAGTCTCAGTGGTCAATCATGACATTTGACCCAATTTTTTAAAGCATCAAATAAATCAACTAAACCAGAAAAATGAACACTTCAACATGCATCAGTTTGATAAGAACGATCTAGAAACTTTTACTTGAAGTGCCTATACTGCAGCCAGCCACCAGGGGCCGTTTGAGACGCTTTGACTTCACTTTTGGGGAACACTCATGTCGTCCGTCTGTATGCCAATTAGCTAATGTTTGCATTTTAACAAGCTTAAGGGTTAACATTAAGCTTAACGTCGGTATGCTAGCATTGCCATCGGAAGCATGTTAGCGCGCCGATGCTAGAGCTACTAGCATGGCAGCGACTTCTCTCAGCGGCTGGGGCGAAGGCCTAGAAAAGGGTTGAGGCGGTTCACTACAGCAGAGGAGCGTTTGTTGGCTTGTGTCATCATTACCAGGGCATCGGACTTCACCCCTCCTGCCGCCCCGTCCCCGATGAGGGATGTCCGTCGGCTGTGGCAGAAAGCAGACGGCAGCTCGATGCCAAGTGAAGGTGCATTATTCATGCCGGGTGTAAATTGGCCAGCTGCAGTCTGCTCGAGAGAAATCCCTCCGAGTTTGAAATACACGTCCTCTTCCCACACAGCACGGCTGCTGCTCGCGAGCTGCGGGTTTCCAATGGCATCGTTCCACCCAAACCACTGTTTCATTTTGTTTCCCCATCATCTATAATTCTTCTGCGGTGCTCCTTCAACGCCTCAGCGCTACACACTGTATCAGATTGAATTATACAGTATGCACAGTATGCAGTATGCCAACCTGTTCACTCATGTATTTTCAATATATGTGCAGTGTTTTCCTCTTTTATTTATTTCGCCCATTCTCTCCCCCCCCCCATCTATGGAGGTGCCAGAGGTTGTAATGCAATTGTGAATCATTGGGACTTAGGTAACTCTTATATTGCTGCCCAACCCAAACACATTCAGGAGCAGAACCCAATAAAGCCGCAGTGATTTATGAACAGTGCTTTTTTACCGGTTCACCATCTATTCCGTTTCTTTCTCGCCAAGCAATCTTGTGAATGGCACATCTGTAAAGTGATAAGGAGAATGTTGATGATGATTTTTGCATGCGGCCGGGGGAAACCGCGGGGAGACGAATAGGCGGAGGAAAATAAATTGAGACCATTACACTGAATGGAAATTTTCTGCTGTGTGAGAGAATGGTGTGCAAACAATGGTTGTGTTTTAACAAAAAGCTCTCCTCTCCTCTCCTCTCCTCCCCCCTCTCTCTCTCTGTCTTCCTCTCGTATCTCTAGATAACAAATACGCCCCTGCAGTGAGCTTAAATGGCTTTATATTCATCCTGGGAGGAGCCTATGCTCGAGCTACCACTATCTATGACCCAGACAAAGGCAACATCAAGGCTGGTCCCAACATGAATCACTCTCGGCAGTTCTGCAGGTAAGAGATTATTAATGCAGCAGCGCCACGTGTAAGTTAAATCCCCAGAGTGGATTTTTTTAAAGAAAATATTCTTTTTTTTCTTTTCTTTTCTAAATATCAAATTCCAGGTCTGTCTTGTGCGAAGCTTCAAAAACACTGAAATGATTTTATTGCACAAGCTTTAAAAGATAAAACTCACACTGATCCGTCAGTCGTCGTGTTACAACACGGGGCTAACGGCTGCACAGGGAGAACATATTCAGGCCGGCTAATTAAAGTTTTAACAAATCCAGTTGTGCGTCTGACAATTATCCTATCATGATGCATTTTCATTTGTGAAATTTCCCCCTCGGTTCAAAAATAGCTTTCTAATTCATGGGCTTGATTTTTATTTTTTTTTTCAATTTGCTTGATCAGCAACATGGCTGTGAGAGACAAGATGCATCTGGTCAAAAAGATTTAATTGACTTTCCCTTTTAATTTCCCTGTTTTACCCTGAGTTATATTATTTATTTATTTGCCTGCAGTTAGGTGAGTGCAATGTTTGTGTTCTTAAAAAGGCAGGAAACTGCGGAATGCATCTGAAGCTCTAATAGAATTTGTGGACACCTAATGGCTGATAAGGGCAGATAAATGAAAATTAACAACAATGGGATGGTGTTCTAATATCCCTGTCAGCTCGAGCCACTGAGGTGTGCTGCCTGCTGGATAATGAACCCAGTTTTCTACATTCCAGGCTCTTTTTTCTGCAGAGGCTAAGAAAAGAAGGGAGGAGAGAAAAAGGAGGAGAAAGAGAGAAGTCTGAGATGCATTTGGGAAGCAATTACAGCCGGTGATCTTATGTGCCGAATGCATATCATAAATCACGTTGTCAGAGTTATTGATAAGCTGCAGCCGACCACGCCAGGCAGCTGTTCTGCTACATTTAACTAAGTCTGACACAACAGAGGAAGAGATGTGGGGGGGGGGACAACAAACACGCTAAAAAGAGAGCTGCTCAGAAAACAGCACTATCTGCACTGCACGCTCCAACACCGAGGCTGGAGTCTCGCAGGACATCGTGCAGGAGAGCTGATATTCTCCCCTCGCTGCGTCCACGCAGCCCCCTGCAGGCCCGCACCTCCCTGCAGGCCCGCACCTCCCCTCCGTTTATCGAGGAGAGCTGCTCCAGGCTTTGCCCCTGTGCTCTCTCCATTCTGGATCAGCTGCGCTTTCTCCCTGAGTAGATTTAGGCTTTATGTAATAATCTTTTTTAGTCCCAGCAGTGTTTTCTGCAATAGGACTGCGTGTGTTTTTTTGCCCTTGCGCTCTCTCTCTCTCTCCGTGTGTGTTTGAGCGTGCACCTTATGTAAATGCAGATCGTTACAAACCCCAATAGGAGTACAAAGCCCTAATCAGCTTACAGCCCAAGTTTTAATCCTCTCTGCACACAAACTCTTGTTTCTGTTTCTCATATCAAATGAGCACATTTGTACAGATATTTGCTTTTTCATTATTTTTCTCCTTTGCCCTCAAGAGGGAATGTAATGTGTGTGTGTTTTTTTTTTTACCCGAGCGTACAAAGTAGCCTTGTTGGGCATGTCGACATTGATGTCAAATAAACTCCTGACGCGGCCCCCAGCGTGACAATCAGCGTGTTTTTTTTAGAGACGCTGTCTTCTGTCTGGCTTTGTTGTCTGGTCACAATCAACAACAGGAGTAACATTCCTGCTGCTGTGACTCACACTGTCGCTATCTCATATCAAAGCTACACCTGCGTATCCTCACCGACATACCTGTCTTCCTGACACTGAGTTCCTCTCGTCATTATTTGTGCCAAAATGTGTGTTAGCTTAGCACAAAAACTGGAAACGGGAAACTGCTAGCCTGACTTGATCAAATAACAAAATCCAGCTGCCGGCCCCTCAAAAGCTCATTAATTAACTTATGATATCATGTTTGTATACTTTATTTTAAAAATCAATGTGTAAACAGCAATTGCTCTGAGCAGTTGCTTAGCAACCACCAGAAACTCCAAGAAGTTATCGGTCATGGTCAAAGAAACAAGCACATAGTCTCTTGTAAAATGGCAATTTGTTGTTTTCACACCTGAATCTTTTTTAAGGATTTAAACAAATAACATTAAAAATGTAATTTGTATCTGAACCAAATTGCACAGTCAAAAAAAATGAGTCTCTTTTTTTAATCAAGACTCATGAATAAAAGGCCCCACCATGTTGACAAAAAGTGATATCAAATTCCTGGATCAGCCCCTATATCCAGATCCACACCTACATTTAATGGATTCTTCTTCGGCCCATCCTTCCACCATGTTTCATGGGAATCTGTTTTGTTGTTTTTGTGTAATCTTGCTCACAATCACATAAATCAGCCAATAAACAAACAGGGGTGGAAACATAACCTCCTTGCCAGGGGTACTGATGGGCTGCTGAGCTAAGAGGCTGTGGACTATTGTTATATGTATCTAATGGAGAGACATGATCTGTCCATTAGCTGTCTCATCCAACACTCCACAGTAGATACACACATTTACTACAAAAACGTTCATCTGTTCCGTTAAGAATTCAAACCTTTAAAAAGGAAGAAAACTGAACAAAACAATCGTTTGTGTCTTTACGCAGTGCCGTGATCCTGGACGGGAAGATCTACGCCACAGGAGGCATCGTGAGCAGCGAGGGGCCGGCCCTCGGCAACATGGAAACCTTCGACCCCTGCACCAACTCCTGGTCGCTCCTGCAGTCGCTGCCCTGCCCGCTCTTCAGACACGGCTGCGTGGTCATCAAGAAGTACATCCAGAGCGGCTGAGGGCAGCTCGCACCCGATCACACTGGGTCGACGCCAAACACCAGCTGAGCTCCGGTTGTGGGACGATGCACGACGGCAGCTTAGGGCCGGTCGGTCTGCGACCTCCGGACTTGACGCCAGCTTCCATCCACCCCGTTACCCGTCCCTCCCACGCCCCCCCCCCCCCCAAAACGCCCTGTGCAGAATGTACTCATGTTCAACTACTCGGCCATGCCAGGTGGTGATGCCTAACTTCCAGTACTGTACGTGTCATGGTAGTAGTTCATCTTCTCATCCAACAGGCACAGGGGCCGTCTTAGTAATTTACAAGCTTTGTTTTCGATTTTGAGTTGTGTCTTTTCCAGATCTCTGTGAACTCACCAACTCCCCGTTTCTTTAACAAACTGAGTCTGCGCAGTGGAAGCCATCGCAGATCCAGATTCTTGTCTGATTGAGTAAATTTTGTTCAGGCTTTTTAGTCATTCATTAGAGCGGAGAGTTTTGTTTGTGGTGTGTGAAGGTTTATTCCAGTAGTGACATCTACAGGACAGGAGGAGAAGTGAAGGAAAGGACTCTGTTCCTCTTGTGAAAGTGAAATTCCTGCAGCCAGCTTGAGTTCAAGGTCATTTAGAAAACATATGAACTTCACGTAACCCAGTTCTTTTAATGAATTGCTAAACATAGGAAAAACATCCATAAAATCTGGGTCAGGTAGTGTTAAAAAGAGAAAGTCTTTATTTTTCTTTAGTAGTTGCAACCTGATTGAGGTATCATCTGAGTGGCCTGTTTTTCCACTTGATTTTCACTCATGCTCTCTGGGAAAAAAACTGATTCAGAGAGAGGGAATTCTCCCTTTCACTGACGTCTGATGAGATGTTAGAATTGGGGCTGTTCCTCCGGATAAAAGCACAATAATCACCTGTAACTGTTCTCATTCAACTTATCTGTTGATCCATGTTAATTTCTTTCTCTTTGTCTTACACCAGTAGCTCCTCCCACCTTCTTTTTGATTTGTACAATGTGTTTCATTGCAATCCACAAAAGACGTTGGGTTGGTATTCTGTAAATACAAGAAGGAAATATGTATATTTTAAAAACCTGAAGGCAATTCTGTATAAATGTTTTTAGAAAAAAAAAAACGGATAGGTTGGAATCAAACGGTATGTCTGTAAATCTGTACCCAAAAAGAGGAAATTAACAATTGTTATTATTGAAACCTAATACATATACCAGAACAAGAAACACGTCGTCAAGTCTGGTTTTTTTTGGCATCTGTGATTCTAGAGGTATTTTCAGCTTTCTCAAGGAAGATGCAAGGTGGCTGAGAAGTCTCACACAAGCAACTTAACGGAAAACACAAAAGCCACAACCACAACGGAAGTGAGCGACAACGAAACGAGCACAGTTACTTTCTGTGGTCAAGTGAGCTGTCATTTGTGCTGACTCACCTGTTCTGTACATCCATGACTTGAGTGCAGAGAATAACTCCGCTAGTTTCGTTGTCAAAATCCGCTGTCACTCACTTCTGTTGTGGTTGTGTTGAGGCTGCTTCAGTTGTGTTTTCCGTTTACATCTTGGCCACCGTGGAAATCACTCTGCTTGAATCAGGTAAGTCAGGTTTCAAATGAACATTTACCACAGAGTGAGGGTGAAAAGAACATTTTGGTACATAAAAATACCAAAGAGTATTATAATTATTATTAAAGAGTTATTTTTGATAAGGCTTATACTCACTTATATATATATATATATAACATAATATAAAATATACTAGCTTTCTGCCTTTAAACCAGAAGCAGGTTTTCCTTATTTGGATACAAAACTAAAGTAATCCTGAAAACCCTAGTCCAATCTGCCTTTTCACAGCTTTCTCTTTTCTGGATTTCTTTTTTTTTCCAACTTTACCGCACGAAAGAACAACACTTCAAATTTTACAGTTTGCACCTTTTTATTCAAGTATATCACAGCAGTTTATTTGAGAAATACAGTAAATGTTTCATTTCCAAATATAACTTACACTAAAGTAACAATTGCGAACAGGTGTGTTAAATACACAAAAGAAAAGAATTGACAAAGCTATGAAAAGTCTTGACTAAATTAACTTTGAAAAAAATAGGGAAGAACAAAATCATTTCGGGATAGAACAAACCCTTTCTCCTTCTGCATACTGGACTAAGTAGTCTCAACTACCAGACAAAAATTGGTTGTTAGTCCAAACTGGCTACTATTTATAACAAGAAAGGAAGATCACAATGTATGACATTTAAAACTACCCATATATTATTTCCCAATGTGTTTTTAAATCCATAAAAAGTAATTCTCTTGGCAGAAAGTGAACAAGAATACAAAAGTTCATCTGGTCCTGTTTCTCTTCCTAGGGTTTTACTCAAAGACAATACGTTTTTTAAATATCCTGTTCCATCCTAATAATCGTCACTTCCAGTATGCCACAATCCGTAACCACTTCAAAACGAAGAAAACACCAGAACAATAAAATAAATAGAAAAAGTCGAAAGGGTATGTTGTCGCGTGTTAAACCTGAGAGACCTGTAAACCCTTTATTCCCCCGTACACGCCCCCCCCAAAAAACCTGCTACACAAACGCTGAGCGATTCAGCAAAGTTGTTGTAAAAACGGACGCGTGTTGCTTCCCCATTCTTTAAATTTCAGACTTACAAAAAGACAGTTGACTGAATATTAGGTGTAGAACATGTTTAATAATAAATAAGAATGAATGAGATGAACATTTTTGGGGGGGGGGGGGGGGGGGGAGATGATCATGTGTAAAGAGGCAAAAAACAAAAAGTCCTCTGTAGATTCGGGGAGATGATGTGAAAGAGGAGCAGATGTAGGACGCCTCCTCCGTGTCAATGTACAGTAGAAAATAAGACAACCTGAATCTAAAGCATAAAAAAATGTTTCCTTAAAATGTATGCGATCGTCATCTGGCTCAAATGCAAACGTACATAACACTCAGAGAGCTATAAACAACTGTTGGGTTACTGCAGCAGCCTTGGTTGCACTGATCTGGTACAGAGGATGGTACTGTGGATGTTGCAACAGTATTTTGGGGGGAGGTGTGAGAAAAAGAAAATACTGTTTATGTACCCAGTAAACAGTTTTTAAAATAAATTAAGCTGAGGTAGCGTTGGTTTTATTCTTCTCTGCAGTAGTCCAAGTGCTAACCTGTCGTTGCCAGTTTGCGTTTTTTTGTGTCACCCCAGAATCTGAGAAAAAGGCAGAGGTGAGCTGGGGTCAGAGTTTCACCGGGAGGAGTTTGAGGATTGGAGGGGGAGGAGCGCTCTGAGAGAAAAGAAGAGGGCCTCCGTCAGGCTACACCTGCTCGGAACAGAGCACCGCTCCCCCGAAATCAAATGTGGCATGAAAAAATTCAGTAAACACCTTCATTTACTGCAGACAGAAAAAGAACATGTACTGTGTGGGCCACAAATGAGAATCCAGCTTCTCTCGTCTGGTGTTGAGAAAAAAGAAAATGAATCGATGAAGTCCTAACATACACATGTGAAAGAACAAAATAAAATAAAATCATGTAATGCTTTGTACACCTTAGTGATGGGCACTGCCTAGAATGGCCTTGTTCAATATGGAATCACAACACATGCAAAAAAACACCAAAAAAAAAATCAACTCAAGCAAAGCATCTTATAAAAAAAGTTAAAAAAACAGTCATCAAATATACACCGTAATACATCAGTCGTATGAGCGTCTAACAGAACATTTTCAAACAGGATTCCTGTGAACAGGCGCTGTTGGTGTCAGCACCTTTTTTGAGGGAGTGGGATAACGCTTGGCACGATCGATCACTCGACTCACACCATTATTATTATTATTATTATTTATGTTTCCTATGAAAAACTGAAGAAAAACCTTCACCTGCGGTCGGATCAGGTGGAGACCGACCTCCCCTGACTGCTTTGTGGTACAAGTTGAACACATTTAAATTCAGTAACAACACAAACGTGAATATATTTTCTTCCTGCTTTCAAAAAATTTTGTTGGCCCATTTTGACATTTTAACTGAGCAGAGATGTAAAAACCTAGATATGACGTTAATCAACCTAATGGCACAGAGATATATACAATTTTTTGCTTCAAGGTCACTGTGACCTCACTGATTAAGACCCACCCCAACTTGGGTTCATTGTCACGAGACTTAAGTAAATAATACCCACAAAAAAAACATCCTGCAAAATATTTCAGAGTTTCATGAGGTTTTAAATAAGGCACACGCTAGGCAGTGCAAAACTACAGACGCGTTCCAATTTATACTGCTTCCAGTATCTCAGCCGGGGGTGTCGATAGAAATCATCCACTGGTGGGCAGAAGCTGGAGTGGGAGCGGAAAACATTCATACTGTGAACAAAGTGAGGGAGGGAGGATGGCGTGCAGATAGCGAACAAACTATTTAGGACACGACAATCTGCTGAGACGGTGAAGGACAGAGGCCGTCTGTGAGCAAACGTGTGGAGTGAGGTGGATTTTACAGCTCTTGAAAAAAAAAAAATGAAAAAAAAAAAACACAGGGAAGGAGGGGAGAGGGGAGGGGGGGCTAACAGCTTTCCACACCTGATGACTGCTGAAGAGGACATAATCGCTCCTCATCCTGCTGTGCTAACCTCAGCGAGTTTGTGTTCGCACTTAAAAAGTTCTCTGTAAACTCCAGTTCTGGTTGAGGGTCCTCGACGGTGGCTCAGATATTCAACTAATCAAGTAACTAAAATGGCAGAGATAAAAAAAACGAGCCGCGTGATATCGGGGTGATAACTGGCCAGTGATGAGGCGCCACTGCACTTATGGGCAAGATGGGCTCGGCAACGTAGTTCAGCAAAAAGATCTAACCCCCCCGTTTTGCGGCACTTTGCATTCACACCTCTGCTGGTGAGGATCTAAAAGTGTGTGTGTCTTTGTGTACACATTTCTGGTGTGAATTTGTAGAAATGCATACATACCCATACCCAATCGTCAGTGTGTGTGTGCAAGAGTGTATGCACGGCTTGCTCCGGAAAGAAGCGGCCAGGTTGTGATATGACATCACCCGATCTGTTGGTTTTGCTAGTCATCCAAGTTAAGAAGTAATCCCAAGAGCAGCATGGATAAAAGTTAGGATAGCACCCGAGTAGCACCAGAGTTGCCCGTCACCGTTAGTGTGTGTGCATGTGATGTGTGGCTGACACACCTCCAGGAGTTTGGTTGTGTAGAATGGGTCTGGATCTGGCCAGGTTCCTGAGACGATAGCACCATTGAATGTCTCCATCCTCAACCTCGTCCTCGCGCTCCCTCCTTGCCAAAAGAAGGGGGCTGGATTTTTTTTCGTGTTTGTTTTTCCGTGTCAAGGGCTGGACTCAGAAGCTCCTTCACGTTCTCTCACTCAAGTTTGTGTCTTTGTGGTCCCAGGCTTGTTCAGGATCTACCTGACAGGTACAGTTTCTCCAGGTCACAGGAATGTATCAAAATGCTGGATTCTCTCCTCCATCTCCTACATCACAGACAGACAGAAGCACACAAACACACACTGCTTAGTTTCAACCACCACAGCAAAGTCGGATGTGTGTATAAAGCATCTGTGCACGGTTTCAATATTACTTGGAAATTTCCCACAGCAAACAACAGCTTTCACCATGATAAATGATGTAAAATGAAGCAAAGCTGTGCTGGAATGAGACAGGCAATTTTTCTCAGCATGAAAACAGCAGAGTTTGACACTGACTAAATCTGAACAGAGCCGGAGGAAGAGAGATGGATGTTAGGCTGCAATAGACCATGATTAATGTCTTGAAGATGTTACAGTGTGTGTGTTCTCTCATCTGAACGGCTGAGTCAGTGCGTCAGACGCCGCTACCAAGATACCAATCAACATTTACAACAGTTAAAGATAAGGCTGGGTACCAGACTCTGTACTTTTAAGGGTACTAACCGGATTACGTGGGTAATACCGGGTACCGATTCACGATAAATCAGTCGGTGCCACATTTCGGTACCTGTGAGCGCATCTGAGTATGTTTTACGTGAGTGAGTGAAAGAGAGAGTATACGCATCCGTGTGACGCATCCCTGGAATGTGATCTGGCCAAGCTCATTTCTGATCAGTGCACAGAGTCAGAACAATGGCGAGTCAACGGCGCAGACACCCAGGGAGCCATGCACGGCGCCATGGCTCAGACCCAGGGACCGTCAGAGTGCGCTCAGCCCAGTCACAGCTCCACCAAGGCAGACACCCAGGGAGCCATGCACGGCTCCACTGTGTTCGCTAACAGTGTTCATTTGGGTCTCTTCAAATGTGTTTGGATGGTAAAAAAAAGTTACTTTTTTACAGCTTTTACTGGCTGTGTCAGTAATTTACTGCTCCTCTCTGTGTCTCTATCATTCGCGCTGCGCACTGTGCCAAACGAGTTGAGCCAAACCGAGCACGCCCCGCCATCTCCTCCGGCTCTCCATACATTAACTGAGTTTCCAAATTCTGTTGTGAGAGAAGAGAGCAGCGGAGTCAGTGTGTGTGTGAATGTGGCGCCGTTACCTTTCCTTCAAGTTCCTGGACTATCATACAGAAGCTATACAATTCTTTAAAAGTAAGCAATCACTTATAGTGATGGATTTGGCCCGCGACAAATGTGATCACTATAAGTGATTTCCACTGTACTGGAATATTGTCGGGAGGTAGCTGACGGAGAACCTGATGGACTTTTGTTTTGTTAAACAGTAAAGTACTGAAAAAAAAGGACCGATGGGTAGCTGTACCGAATTCCAGATCCTGGGACCATTACAGGTTAAATTGTGAACGGCACCCAACCCTACTTAAAGAATATCAACTTCACAGGAGGCAACAATATTACACTTTGAAAAGAGGGGGAAGATTTTCCAGGGGAAAGACGCACTCTTACTTTGAGACAAACTTTTGCACCACAGACACCAACATTGAAGAATTTGTGAGAAAGAAAAAGCTATTTGCATAATTATTACCCAGTAGCAGATATTGCAAACGCCTTTTCAGCTAAGTAATACAAAAATACTGATAAAGGCAATATCTTTTATAGCTGTAATTTCTTCAATGTAAATCTATTTAAAAGTGTTTGTAATAACTCCCAAATCATTTCTTTAACCAATACAGAAAAGGGCAGCAAAGGTTTTTGCTGAAACTGAGATGATAGGTTAATTAAATCCTTAATATTTTGACAGAAAATTAATTGTTGAATACAAAAGGCAAAAAAAGTAACAACTTCCAGCTTCTTGGACGTCAATATTTGCCAGTTTTCCTTATCTGCTACAATAATAAACTAATATATATTATATTTTTGGCGCAACAGCTGGATAAAACAATAGACTGTATATAAAGATGGATGACGCATCTCCACTTCCTCACATTCTGGAAATGAAGCCAAAATACACAGCATGCAGTAGTCTGTGCAGGGGATGGCGCAACGGTAGCGAGGTCCAACTGATAATTGCGCTCAACCAATTGTGGGCCAGTTTCAAGCAGTCTGTTATGATGTTTCACCATCGATGTTTTGATTGCATTGAATTACTACTGGAAAGATGAACGCTCGAACAAACATCAATGTGAAACGAACTACCTCAAATGACAAAGGCCATGTTTGTAAAAATGTATTTGATGTGTACTTTGACTTTTTAATCTGGTCCATGTATCAACCACTTACACGAGACAGGATTTGGGAGCTGTACTGTAGCCGGCCACCAGGTGATGATCAAGACACTTTGGCTTTACTTTGGGGAGCTGCCATGTCGACAATTCTTACATATAGTCACAGAAACTGTGATGGGCAGTGTGTGTAATGGATAATCAGCTTAATGGATGTTACTTGTAGCATTGAAGATCATATCAGAAGTGTATTTCTTGAGTTTTTCATTTCATATTCCAGTCAGTCAGTCTCTAATCAGAAATTTGGCCTGAAAATTGCATGTTCTTTCACACTTTCGATAACTTGTGAATTCAATGCCATTCTACAGCCAACTCCTGATTATCATTGCCATTTGTAATCCTCTCGTGTCCAAATAGTGTTTAGCTGGTGCCAAAGTCTGAGAGTTAAAGGAGACCGAGTGCGTTGCGGCCAACTGTTCATTAATAATCAGGATAGTGAAAACCATACCCGACATATCCTGCAGTTTATTCTGAATAGATTTGAAAAGGTCACAGGGCTGACATAATGCTGCACGTGTTTCTGATTTGATCATTTCATTGCATTTATAAGATCCATTAGGCACTTAGCACTGGGAGGGACCCAGTAGGTGAGTGGCTCGTTATTGGGTCGCTCCCAGCTAGCTGGACCATTTGCTGTTTCCTGTAAAAAAAAAAAAAAAACTAAAACACTCATTTTTAAAAAATCCCTAAAAGGTTCAGCTCTTGCTTTTAACATCTTTCTGCTTAACTGACTCTTTCACTGTAAACTCGCACATCAACACATAAATAAGCTCTTTGCCAGCTTGACGCTTTGCACCTCTCTGTGATCATGACTCCATCTGCTTGAAGGCCCATCACCTTCTCATCCTGAAAACACACCAGACGATCTAACAAGCCTCTGCAGCACCAACTCTCTGTCTCACTAACATACTCCGTCGGAGAGAGAAACACAGATCTCCATAAGCCCTGGCTGCCGGCCAAATAGACGCCTATTCACTGAAGTCCAGTCGGCTACTTAATTACTGGAGTTCATCAAATAGTGACTGGAGCCTTCATTTACCTTGACTGCAGAAGCTAGCTTCATTTGAGGCAGGCTTTTGTTCAAGAAAGGAACCTTTACAATTCAAAAGTATAATTTGCCTTATTTTAATTCAAAGCCCTGTTTGGCCTCTTCCTGTCAGGCCATGGCCGGGCAGCAGTGCATTCCATATACACACATGGAACAAGTAAAGAGGAGAGGCTGTGGTGGACACACTAAACCAGCTGAAGTGAAGATAACTCATATTGACAACAACTTCACTGGTAACTGTCAGTGCAATAAAAAGTTAAAAAGGCAAATAAACACTTTGTCAAACCACCTGTTCATCAAACATACAGTGAAAACGATTCAGTTTGCGTTCTCCAAGCTAAATGCTTTACTAAACCATAGCACGGTGGTTAAACTGAGAGTGAATTGTTATGGAGAAGCTAAAACAAAGGCTGTCTGTCTGAGTGATCATCTTAGTTTGACCTGAAACTGGGAGATTCTTGTAAACTGAGCTACTGTCTGAGACTAACAGGGCCCCCCATCTCTCTTCCAGAGGTACCTGCAGACAGTGAATCACATCAGCAGCACAGGGAGGATGACAGAGGACAGATACTGACTCATGTCTGTTTTCTTCATTCTCTCTAAACTAGAGATATCACGTTCACAGGGCAAACAATGTGCTTGTGAGGTCACCGTGACCTTTGACCACCAGAATCGAATCAGTTCATCCTTGAGTCCGAGTGAATATCTGTACCAATTTTAAAGAAATTCCCTTTAGACGATCTTTAGATATTGTGTTCACGAGAATGGTAGGGACAACCCAAAACATATTGCCTCCAGCCACTGGCTGGGGCCGTCTTGGAGCCAGAGAAACACTCCCAAGTATAAGGACTATCGAGACCATCCCCACAAATGACCTACTGCCTATGACCACCCCGTGCTGGTTACGCCATGTCTTAATGGAGAGCCATGAGAAACATTAGCCCTGTAGTCCTGTCATTTATTCTCTATTATGGGTGGAAGACAGCCTACATGTCAAGAAGCTCTTGCATAGCTAATGAGTAAAAATGTGGCAGAATTGCAGATAGAGTTTTATTTCCCTATAGAGCAATACAATGCATGTTAGAGAAATCCAGAATTTTGTGCACCACACTGTTAAGATGTCATCAACTTGTGATGTTCAACCGATTTGTGACAAAGGTATTATAAATTGCTTTGGCGTAACCACTTTCTTTGAACCCATCTTATCTCTTTCCACACCAGTTACTGATTTCCTTCGTTTCCCAGATCAAATTCTCTGCAACCCCAGGGAGAGCAGGCTTCTCGTGTAGATTAGGAAAGTAAGAACAACAACAGTGCAAGTTGGGGGAGTTTTTTCACTCACGAGAGAACAATCTTGTGTATTGTGCCTGAACGAAGGTGTTGTCTCACAAGCTATTGACAACTGATTCACAATGATGAAAGCCGGTGCTGTATTGCTTTCTGTTCTGCAGGGGCGACTGTCACTGAAAAAAAAAAAATACGGCTTTCTCTGACTGTTTTATGATGCTTTTCTCTTGACTGTAAAACAATAGGTGTCTTGGCAAGTCTCAAAAGAAATCCCTACCTGTCTTCAAAGCCAGAGGTTTAACATTAATGATTTAAAGAGTACACATGCTCCAAATGTCTTCACGTCATGAAGGCAGGACATCTCATTTCACTGTCTACCTGCAGGAACCAACATGATGATGCTAAATATCTAGGAATCCAGTGTATTTTTGCAATCTCTATCAGCAATCTTCAGCAGCAAACACACAAATGGGCAGAGAAATAAACAACTCTTTGGATGTTCAGCTCAATCGGCCAGTGAAACAAAGTTCTGGCATCACACAGAATCAGGTTAAAGGTCAAAGGCTCCTACAAAGTCTGTAATTGCGATCTGAGACACAGGCAAAATGAATTACTAAGCCAAGGGTGATATGAACGCCAATTTGTAGATGGGAGCATGGCTTGGCTTGTTATTGTGTACAGAGCAGAGATGGTCCCTCTGGCGTTAACTGGAAGCAGGGTGCCGTCCACTCCATCTGCTGAAAGGTCAGCTCCTCCAGAAGACGGAGACAAGCCGTACCCAGAGGAGGACGGGGTAGAGTAAAGGAGACAAATGTATGGACACGCTCCATTTCACTCGGCTCTACAGCACACCACGCGCTGCAACAGAGTGCAACATTAAGTGGAAATGGCTTCAGCCTCCTGCATACGTCTATCTATGTGCATGTATTTTTTTCGCATTCTCCGGGGAGTAACAAGGAGATGACCTGCTGGGGAGCCGGGATGTGTGTTGGAAATAGAGGTAAACAAAGCACGTGCCAAACGAGCTGACATTTCTGCTCTGGGAACACCAATTTAGGCTGGCAGTATGAGATGAACCCAGACGTGCACTCTCTCCCCTCCACCACCAGCCGGCCTGTAGACAGGCGGCACCACCTGGCTGACTTCTTCTCTCTCTCTCTCTCTCTCTCTCTCTCTCTCTCTGACAGCCAGGCTCTGGCTACCGGCACCAGGACACTGCCATTCCTGGCCCGCTGTCTGCACTGACATCCTGCAGCAGCAGCAGATGACCAGATGGGTTTCTGGGAAAATAGACAGCAGCTATTTCTGTATGGATCATTGTCAAGAGAGATTAGAAATGAATATAGAAAAGAAAAGACCTTGTATTGAGGGTATTTTGTTGATCCTTACTCACCATATGCACAGAATTTAGTGTATTTTCCAAAGAGGCAATCACCACGCTCAGAGTGCTATAACCGACACTTTTTACGAAAACAATTTTTTACAATCTCTGACCTTGAAAAACAGCTACTATGCGACAGCAATTAAAAACCTCCAATTATTTTTCTATGATTAATAAAATCAAGTAAAATTAAAAGTAGTGTATGCTTAAGTGTGGTAATTCCTGCAGACATACAGGCTGAATTGTATTAGTAAGAACTATTAAATTCAAACTTTGCATCTCAAACTTTTATGATTTATTTCGATGTTTACATTCAGAATGTTTGAAATAGAATACCAGTGAAATGGTAGTTTTCCCTTTTCCATAAAAAAAGCTAAATTACAGATTATAATGAAGCCTAACTGGAGCATCGGGTGGAATCAAAGATTCTTTTAAGAACTGTTTTGGATTCCAGCTCCTGACTTTCTTAATCTCTGTAGATTTCACACAAACAACGACTGAATGCAATCTTTTACAAGTGCTCAATTACATGTCCCCGCTGTCCTCATTAGATCCTATTGTGGAGCAACAAGAACACAAACACAAACAAAGAGACCTTAATTTCAACTAAACCCTGAGCTACTCCTGATATATACCCTTTCTGCCCGACTCCACTTGCACCTAGCTGTGGTTTTTGTCCCGATGCTTGTCACTTCCAGATGCTATTCCCCATTTCAGCGTGTCTCAGTGAGTAGATGTCTAAACCAAAGCTCCCAAATGAGGTATATTCAATTTCAAACACTTCCCAGATTGTATTTGCTGCCATCAACTTTCCCACCATGGAATGTTAATAATGTTACTTCAATGAATGTTAAAAGGTTTTTCAAACATGCATCATTCAGCACGTTACTTTAACCGAGTCAGATCTGCAGGACAAAATTTAAAAACGAGGCTACATTCGCCAGATCATTGGTTTCCTAACCTTGCAGAACTACTTAATTATCATTTCATTTGTATTGCACACAAAAGATGCCCCAGGGCCTCATATTCATTTGCAACTAAATTTGCCTTATTCACATGTTCATTGAGAGCAGTGGTCCACCGCCCCTTTATCATAATTTTCAATAAGGTAAAAAAAAAAAGACAATCAATCCATTAATGGAGAATATAATAAGCAAATTAAAACACAATGACAATCACTATTAATTACAGTTATAATTAGAGTAATTTGTAACTGATAATAATAATAAATCTGTCAAGTCAGAGACCACATCATCCCGACATCTTGGATATATCACTGTCCAGAGATTTAAGATGTAGTAGTAATAGTATTAGTAATAATAATAATAATAGTATAAAAATAGTGACATACTGTATACAACACACCATGAAAGTAGGGTATGAAACCCTAGGGGAAGCAACTAGTAAAATGGGGTTCAAGTTGAACTTTGGTTAAATAAAGGTCAGCCATGATGGCAGTAGCGGACTAGTATATTTTCCCTACATAAATCATTAACTCAACTTAGTTTTCACTGATATATATAAATCTGTGCATTCTTTCTGGGTACTGACACTTTGTGATCAACTTTATCTTGTATTTCGTACTTGTATTTCGAAATTGGTCAGACAGTTTAAGACAGTTTATAAAGGCTGACACAGAGTTCTCTCTGTCACTGACCTCCAGTAGCTGGGTCTTGTCATACTCTCTGCGGTACTTGTAGATACACTGGCTGAGAACGGAGTACAGTCTCTCCAGCTGCTCTACGCTGTAGCCAGTGCTCTTCTTCACCACCATATCCAGTAGCACCTACAGGGAATGACAAAAAGAGAAAATACATCAGTAAAACACTAGTATTAACACATTCATTACTAATTAGAGCCCACACAATATCTGAATTCCTCTACTTGATTATCTTGACTCCAAGGTTTCACAAATAATGACATCAATAGAAAATTTGAAAAATAATAATAATGCTTTCAGTCAATTATAATGCAACTTTCATTGTGTATCTTTTAAAAAAAACTACATATTGCGACCCCTCCCAACATCCCTGCGGTGGATCAAATAGCCATTTACAACAGGAGGCTACAGTCAGACTGGGTAAGTAAAGTAATGTGGCGACACCATAGATCTTCACAGAGGCTATAAATACTGATCTCATGGTCACTTTCCGTCTTCTCCTCGGCTCCACATCTCTCCATGTATTAAGTGTGTTGTGTGCATTCAACAGTAGCATACACATTTCTCACTCGTCCACACATTCCATTCACTGCCGGTGCAGTTTCTCCACACTTCATGCCTTTTGTGAGTAGTTTTGTTGTTTATTTTCCAATAAAACCTTCAATCTGCACTTTATCCAGACTTGTCTCCCCACTTTATGTGACAATAGTAACACCCACTAGGGTTGTGAGGATAGACGGAATTGATGATCAATGATGGCCAAAGGAATAAAAGATATTAAATCTAATTTCATGAACAGATCTGCCTTGTTTTCCCATTAATCTAAATAATATCATTATTCCAAGCAGTATAAATTTTACATTTAACCCTGCTATAGTTTTGCATCTGTATCTCTTATATATAAAAACCAACAGTGATATATACACACACACACACACACACACACACACACACACAGAGCTTTCTGACTGCACTGTTTGTGTTTAGGTGCCCCACTGATGCTAAAACAGAGCAGACGAGATCATAGAAAGACAGAAAAAGGAGATTTCTTAGTCTGCTAGCTTTCAAATTTTCATGGCTGTAAATAAAACCTCCGGCCAAGTGAATTTCAAGTGGATTGAGAAAGAGACAGTGCTGCAAGCCATAAACTGCTGTTTCTATTCATTGCGCCGACCCTGGGAGAGAGAGCTTTTCTCAACAAGGGCAGCCAAACTAATAATCATATAATAACTAATACCTAGTATGAAGTGTGAAACAGACGGTAACTGCAATACAACAGAGAGAAACTCAAATATTTAAGAGGCACTGGATTATTTACACAATGTTTTCATGGTGTGTATTATTAACATGATATCAATACTCAATATAAAAAAACATAGCTATCATCAATACTAGAAATATCACAACAAAGCTATGACTAATATGCTTCATCATGTGAATGGAGTCGTAACAAAACAACAGACAGTGCTGAATAACCAGTCACACAAGCTAAGCGCTGATGTTGGTGCACGGAGATGAAGAATTTGGAGGTCAGCTCTATTCAAAAGCAATTAAGATTAGAGTGACAGCTAATTAAAGCTAATCATAATTAGAACCAAGTTTACATTTCACTGCTACTTTAATTAAAACATTCTGGACAGTCAAAAGCCCTTTTAATTGACCTGTTCCCCACATTGTGTGTGTGTGTGTGTGTGTGTGTGTGTGTGTGTGTGTGTGTGTGTGTGTGTGTGTGTGTGTGTCTATTTAAACACAGGGCTCATCGGAATGCATGGACAGAGAGCGCATGGGCACAATAATTAAAGTTACCATCACATACTCAAAGCAAACAAAGAAACCACAGTAGAAATTAACTGGTGTGTATGTGTGTGCACGTGTGAGAGGGACGAGTGACCACGTTTTAAACACATAACACCAAGGCAATGTCAAGATTAATAAGACGTGTATGTTTGTCAAAGCCTCTCATCAGCCAACGTCTGAGAGATAATTATAGTGAGCCAAAGAAAAATTACAGAGGCAAAGAGGTTAGCATTGTATTAATCGCTATGCTCCATCTGACTGTGATTTCTGTTTAAATGACAGAACAGTTGTCTTCATTAAGACTACATGCTGAGCCCTCACATCAACAAAAAAAAACTTCAGTAAAAACTTAATCCCAAGACAGACTTTACTCATGACCAGATCCTTGACTTTTAAGAGCAGTACTTCTCTTTGAAAGGACGCTTTTACTTTGCAGCACACAAACGCCTCTGATGGAGTCAAGGAAGTGAATTTAAAACACGGGCTGCCCTTGGGATCCACTGTTACTGTTAGCAATTCAGCTGCCTGCCCAAAGCGTTCTACATAAATATCATGGACAGGCTAATTCATCTCTTGCAATGTGACACTGTAAACATTATGAATATAGAGTGGCACCAGGTCAAACTTTCTGCTGCGGGGAATAGCTAATCAAGTCAAAGATGACCCGGTTTCCAAAAGATAAAGATGAAACATGTCTTTAAAGGGATAGTTCACCGAAAAATGGAACTTCACTTATTATGTACTCACCACTATGCCGATGGAAGGGTGGGTGAAGTGTTTAAAACATAAAACACTTTTGGAGTTTCAGGGGTAGACAGCGTTGCAGCCAAATCCAATACAATTGAAGTAAATGGTGATCGTTTTTCAAACTTGGTGTAGATTTCGAGTTGAATATGAATGCCGGGGCGTGCGGACACTTTGATGACACCACAGGAGCAGTATGGAGGCATGTTGTGTTTTTTTCTTTTGTTTTTATTATGTTTGAAAATTTGATCACCAGTTACCTCAATTGTATTGGATTTCACTGCAACACTGTCTACCCCTGAGACTCCAAGTGTTTTTTGGACTCAAACACTTCACCCACCCCTCCATTGGTATCGTTGTGAGTAGCTAAGTGAATTTTCATTTTTCGGGGCACCATCCCATTTATGCAAGATTACTTTAATTCCTTCTTTTACAATTTAAAGACAAAAGGGACAGAAACAAATGTTTGGGCACCTTTGGTGGTAAGTGTTAAATACCTTTATGCCAAAATTACAGCTTGTGAATGTTTTTTGTAACAGCCAAGAGTCTTTCAATTAATTGTTTGGGGGATTTTCATCCATTCTTTCTTGCAAAAGACTTCCAGTGCTGTGAGATTCTCGGGCCAACTTTCATGCCCTGCTTTTGAGGTCTATACACAGATTTTCAATGATGTTTAGGTCAGACGACTTTGAAGCCCATTGCAAAACCTTCAGCTTTCGCTTCTTGAGGGAGTCCATTGTGGATTTAAAGGTATTTTGAGGATTACTATCTTGTTGTATAAACCATCCTCTTTTCATCTTCATCTTTTTTACAGACCGTGTGATGTTTGCTTCCAGAACTTGCTGGTATTTAATTGAATACATTCTTTCCCTCTATCAGTGAAATGTTCACCGTGCCACTGGCTGCAACACAAGCCCAAAACACGATCGATCCACCCCTGTGCTTGACAGTTGGAGCTCTTTTCATGGAATTCTACACCTTTTCCCCCAAACAGACTTTTTCTCATTGCCGACAAAAAGTTCAATCAGTTGAATTTCATCAGTCCACAGGACTTTATAAAATAAGGAGGAACTGCGGAGTCCAGTGCATGTCTGAAAGCAGCTTAAGTGTTTCATCCTTACTATGGGTCAGATACAGAGACAGCAAAAACTCTGGATATTGCTGCATGATTGCTTTTATCTACCCACAACAATGTGGACAGAACAAGTACTTGGGCGACAAGGGAAACTGTTGAGCTTTTTTAGAGGTCTGCATTCTTGAGTTCTTCCTTGGTTAAGGTTATAGGTTAAAGGTCCAGTGTGTAAGATTTAGGTGAAATTGATCTATTGGCAGAAATTGAATATAAAATAATCCTAGTGATGTTTTCACTAGTGTGTAATCGTCTAAATTGTACAAATTGTTGTTTTCTTTACCTTAGAATGGGTACTTTATATTGACATATTTACATCGGGAGCGGTCCTCTTTACGGATGACGCCATGTTTTTTAACAGTAGTCAAACTAAAAGAGTTTTTATGACAAATGAAGGCTACCACGGGTTCTCTTTCATGTTTGGGAGGTGAGGGGTATTCAGCTGCAAATAGACAATCTGAAGCCTAAATTGGAAATAATTCCACATACTGTAATGTTATGAGGAATCCACAACAAAATCAGAAAAATGTCATTTATAAAGCAAAAATGCAATTTTCAAGGTATCTCAGCATCCTGTTGACTATAGACAACCTCAAGTTTTTATAGATAAAAAAAAAAAAAAAAAAGATCATATGGTCGGAATATGGTGTCTGCAAATTATGTCACAATGTAGTAATTAATTAATTAAAAAAATATTTTTGCAACCAATAAGATTAGAGACAGCTCATTTAGATGAACCAATTATTGTTATCATATGGTATAAATCATATCAGGATGACGTCATTGTGAAATGGCATTATTACAACATTCAAATGTTAGAACTGCCTGATTGGAGTATATACAGCCTACAAAGGGTATACATCACCCTTCTGATGCAAACCCCTACATTGAATATCAATCAGAAAGAAGAAAGCATTTCATATCTCTCTTGTATTGTGTCACTGAAATCAGGTTTAATTTTCTCTGCTTCACCAGCCTGACCTCCAGTGGGTTCTTAGCATTCTGAACTCAAGAGACTGGAAACATGAATTTGAGCAGATAATGCCTTTCAAATATTCACACTTTCATAACTTAATCTGGCAGTCGAGCAGGATTAACCGGTAATATGCCTTTGACATAAAAAGCTCAACCTGGCCAATCTAATAACTTTGGGTCCCTTGACGAATAAAAAGTGCATACAGAAGAAGACTAAGACTTTCTCTAATATTCAGAATTCATGCCAAGTGATAATGATCATCACGGCTGCCTTCAGAAAGCAGAGTCAGCTGCTCTGTTGTGGGCATATTTTATTGGTTTGCTTTATATACAGTGACTCGGGTCTAATATCAAGGGACTTTTTAGGTTTCATAGTTTCGAGCCAGCTCTGAGAACTCATAAAAAGAGGACCAAATGGAGCACATCATGGTGAGATACCAATTTTAACAATACATGCATAAAAGCTTTAATAAGCATCATTACAACCCATCTCGCATGTGTGTAATAATGTGAAATTCTCTGCGAAGCACTGCTATAGTCTTCCTTTCATCCAACTGCTACTGCATTGCTTTCTATTTTTCATGGTTTCTATCTCTTGCTTTCAGTGCATTTCACCACTTTATAGTGCACCTTCTTTTCTTTATAGTGCATTTTCTCACCTCCAGCCCATTTCAATGTTTTATGGAGCCGCTACTCACCTCTTCTTCAACCCCATTTTTTCCGAAAACGCTGCTCTGACTTTGTGTCCAATGTGTGTCTTCTCTTTTGCTTCCTCTTTGTGGGTTTCCTTCCCTATTCTCTCTTTCTTTATCCCCTCAATTTATTCTCCTCTTACTGTTAGCCAGCTGTGGCCATGTAGTTCCCGGCCTTTGTCAGCTTGATCAGGATGTGTGCAACAGTGTGGTCTAAATGGTGTGAGTGTGTCTTACACAAGCTCAGTGATTGAGTGAGCCCACTGCACACAAAAGGGCAGTAATCCCAAGCATTAAAGAGTGCTACTGACTTGGACCATTTAACCTCACCCACTCTAAACTCCCTGCTCCATCTTCCCCCTCTCCATCGTCACTCACAACTCTATCTATCCCCGTGTTTGTTAAGACCACAGATGGAGTATGGAGTTGGTCGGTGGTTAAATTCTGCCGGATTTGATCATAAAGGGAGTCTTTCATGGTGTTAACTTACAGGATTTAATGCAACACTAAAACTGGATTTATCTTTGCGTCTAATAGTATGTGCAGCATTCTGATGGGACAATTTCAATATTTAAATTGCATTTAACAAAATCCTAATGCTATGCTAGTCCAATAAAAAAACATAACAGAAAGGTAATTAATACTGAAAAATATAATAAAACAGAAGTGATTCATGCAACTAGATACAGGCTGGAGACCGGGCACAATAACAAGACACATTCATCACGCAGTGTTGCAGCGCTGCTATTTAACCCCTGACCGCTGAATCGGATGACATGCTGATTCTAGTCACATCATCAACCCCATGCACGACCATGCTGATATAACTCCAGACCAGGCTAAGATCATAGAGAGCCTACACTTATTATGAAAGGCAGAGACACAGCTATATCAATCTACATGGTTAATGTGTGTTACAGAGAACATATTATATTAGGAAATGAATAAATGTCACTTAACGCAGTCTGCAAGCTGCGCTAGTTGCCGACACCTGAGAATCTCGATTACTATTAAGCAAATTTCAGACATGAACTTTGTTTTTTACATATGAGGAACGCAGCAGGATATTGTCCTGGGTAGACAACAATAATAAAATATCAAGATCATGCAGGTGAGGGATGGCATCAGGGTAGATCATGCAGGATGCAGGACATGGCATAACAATTCTGTTGTGGAAATCACATGTTTTTGATAAGAGCACATAGAGACTGTCTCATTGTCTTTTCAAGATGACATCTTCTTACAGCATAGCAACTCTTTTTGATCCTGATATTGTATTCATTTGTTTTGCATCCGCCGCACGTTAGAAACAGGATCAACACGCCCACTTGCTCGTGGTGAATTGTCCTGACAATATCCTGCTGCATTCTCACATGGGCTCACTCAGTTTTTAGTCTAGGAGGGCTGGCTGATAAAGTTTGGAGCATAACCCTGACCCTGACTCACAGGAATCCTCTTCAGATAATTTCAGGGCAATATCTAAAGTTGGGGCTTGTCTAAAAGCAGCTTTAGTCAGGGAAAAACTAGATTTTCTATTGATGTTATGTTTAAAGAAGTCGACCCCACAATATATAACAAAACTAAAAGAAATTACAAAATGTTTATTGCACTTTGAAAATGTTGTAGCGTGCTAATTAAATGTGCCAAACTTTTTTCTGTGGTGCAGTGAATTTATTATTCTATGATATACTATTCTTATTATTCTTTGATCACAGAGAGATGCTTCACTGGCTTCGTGCATGCGTGCATGTATGCCGCTGAATGTATATGAAAAGCCTTTCTCAGTAATGAGCGAGAGAAACGAGTTACACAGCAGCAACGGGGGAAAAAACCCAGGGATTTGAAGCCCAACATTCTTTATCACCGGAGACACTGTTAAGCCCTCAATATCTGCCTCTAAAAGAACAATCCAACCCCTTCTTCCTGTTTTAACTTAAGAAAAGAATTAATAATAAATGATTCTAGTTCGCTCATTACCATGTACGGCTTCATTGAGGGCAGAAGCTGGCAGTGGGGCTAGTATAGAGAGATGTGGATGGTAAAATATCAAGTCACAGCGACAAATAATGTGGCTTACAGGGCACTTGGTCACACAGGTAATGCAATATTGATAGTGCTGCAAGGGTCAGGGAGAATGATGACAAAACATATTACCATGGTCCCAGCACAGTAAAAAGAAATGCTCTCCCCCTTTTCAGCTGGGTATGTAAAATCCTGCTTGGGTTGACATCTCATCTTAAATATGCAGGGCCTGGCTTTACTTCCAACATTAAAACCAGTGGAACATGCCCAGCCATTTAATAGCTGTGAATTCTGTTTAGGTCATTACAGAGGAGGAAGGTCAATTGTGTCAGAATTATATTAATTTGCATGATTTAATAAATGGTATTACTTACGTGTACTTGTGGTTTTAATAATAATTGGCATAATTAAGATGTGAAGATGGATGTAAATTAACAGCTCCATGTATTTCAGTATTCACGTCAAGTTAAGCCTAGATGTCACTAAGTTTATCAGTGACTCAGAAATCATCATAATCAAAATACATTTTCCAGTAGAGACCCAGTCAGACCACATTGATAAAATGAATAGAGATTAAGGGCCAGTTTCCTGGACAGGGTATAAACTAAAGCAGGACTAGGCCATAACAAGGGCTGGATATCGACACAGATTTATTTGATTTTAAATTGAAGACCAGTATGGATTCAAGTTGACTTGATTGTTGATGATTTAGTTACATTGGATAACTACCAATGTGGCATGAATCATTTCTCAGAAGGTGAATTTAAATTGTGAGCAACACTGCAGTTTCCTTGCATATAAAACTGTGTACGGTGTGTATTAGGGGTGTAACGGTATACAAAAAGGTAAGGGTTCGGTACGTTTTAGGTACAGTAGAAACAAGGAACAGAAAACTATGGCTGCATCACCTACCCAAGTCATTTTTACAAAAGTAAAACAACAAAATAAACACTCATAAACAAATAAATAAAAATAGTAAAAATTAATATCCATTAAGGCGCAGCATGTAGAAAATGACTGTACTTAAA
Organism: Hippoglossus hippoglossus; assembly: GCF_009819705.1. Classification (NCBI taxonomy): domain Eukaryota; kingdom Metazoa; phylum Chordata; class Actinopteri; order Pleuronectiformes; family Pleuronectidae; genus Hippoglossus; species Hippoglossus hippoglossus. The sequence continues at coordinate 14,194,646 of NC_047174.1, forward strand.
CTGCACAGTTATTGTATTGTATGATTATTAATTATTATTATGTATTTTCTTTTCTTTTTTCTTCAAAATAATTAACTACCACCACATTGTTTGCAGAGGTGGCCCTGCTGGTACAAACAATGTCTCCGCTGTGGAGAACGCTCTCACGCTAGGGACAGAGGTTCATAAAGGGCTCGTATGACGTGCTGGCTGAAATGCGGACGAGAGGGAACTTCGTTTACTTTCAGTGTGTGTTTGAACCCTGAGTTCTCAACAACAGAGAACGGTCGCATGTCCGCGGCTATAAATACACCTATGACGCCTGTTATTGCTTTGACACTGTCTGAATTATTTGCAAGCGGCAGCTTTAATGCTGCGGGGGAGCTGGGTTTGCACTGAACTGGATTTTTTCCTTGTCCCACTAATGTTAGTGTTATTCCCAATGTTAGTGGGACATCACTCTGGTGATGCTGTTTCAAACGAGTCGGCATGTTCGATGTGCTACCAGTTACATGTCCGATAGCAGTTGTGCAATGTCTGCAAACAGCTTTTGTACGGTCCACTTGTCTTTGTCCGCCATCATTATAGTGACTGTGAAACTGAAGATTTCTCACATAGCAGACTTAAATGATGAGGGAGGGTATTCACACTCCTGTCTGTGGTCGCTATGACTACGAGCCTACAGCACATCCGATCTTTCCCTAAAGTTGTCCCTCGGAATTTGAGACCCGTATGTACAGAAATAACTTACGCACATGGACTCGCTGCATAAGTTCGGTACACGTGCGTACTGAACCGAAAGGCCAGTCCCGACAATTTTCCCTAGTGTGTATTTCAGTCATAAAACTGTGGATCAGGGATTTATTTTCCTTGGCAAATTCAAAACTAAAATATGATGCATCTTAATTTTTATAGCCAACACAAGACACATTGAGTTCAAGTGACAGATGCTTTAACTAAGTACACACATACACTTAAATTATCACTGCGAGCAGAGAGAGGACAGAAACTGGAAGTTTGCTCACCAACTCATATAGTTTGTGTTGACAAGACATAAGCCTGATCTCTGCAGGCAGCTGTTAGCTAGTGTTGATTCTCCAGCAGGGAGAGACTGAAAAGACTCCAAACACTGTTCACTCGACTTCCTCGGCTCCTCCACAAACCTATGAAGGAATATTTACTTATATTGTATTTTCCCAATCATATTAGGTCTTTAAGTATCTATGAAGTATTAGACCATGCTTCTCCATACATGTCACATTGAAGTCAATCAAAATTAGGGTTGCACCTATTGATAATTTTTTTTAATAAAGTAAAACTCAGGTAAATTTCTGGAGGAATATCAACACTGTAAATTCAAGTTTAGCAGTTTATCAAAAAAACTATCTTGAAGTAGCATAGTAGTTGTATCAATGTCTGTATGAAGCCAACAAACTGACTGTGAAATAAAATGAAGTATGTATAATTCAATTGAGTTCTGTATTTTAACAATATTTATTATAAATGTTCACATTGAACTGGAGTGTAATCTAATGAAATAAATATTATTTTCTCATTTCAAGTAAAATAAGGTTTGCATTTAAAAAAAAAAGGGCTTTTGAAAAAAGGCATCTTAAAATAAAATTAATTTTTGAAAAAAATATATAACTACATATCACATGTAGCAACGGTCTGATAATCTAATAACAGGTCTGGTTCCATATAGAGCGGCTTCTGGGACTATTGGTGACCTATGCTCGAAGATCATGGCCGATTATTTTCGCTTCAGCTTGCTCTTCAGGTGAGTCCATGCTTTGACTGGGCGCAGCCACCTTCCTTACGACGCGTTCCCCCAGCCCTAATCAAAATAAGTCCATTATTTATCTTTGGCATAGCTGTTAAGATGCATTTGCCCATTCTCCATCAGCAGTTACCATGGTAACCAAAGCTACGGTACAGACACTAGGGATAGGACAGCCAGAGTTCCCAGAACACACTTCAACAGCCAAGATTGACAGCCAGCAAAGTCTCATTGTCTTTTCTGCAAATGGTCTCCAAGTATGACAAAAGCACTGCAATAAAGTGAGTCTGTGTTATGTGAGGATATGTTTATATAAAAATACTGAAAAGCACAGCCTTCAGAATTGGGTGGCATTAAACAGCATTAACTTGTATTGCTCATCTCTCTTCAAGCATCAATAAAACGCTTCCACTTCAGACATCTAGGTCTCCTGACATCTTCCAGCAGCTCACAGGATTTCCAACACAATACCAAAACCAAGAGCTCAGATCAGTGTGCAGGGTCGTTTTTCAGCCCGTCCCTCTCGTAGATGGCATCAGCTTTGAGACAGTTAACCATTCTGAGTGCCAACACTACACTGTCTGCCCGAGTGCAACTGTTCAGGTCACAGTTTATGAGACGATCGGGACTCAAGGTGTCTCATATAGCCCGCTATTTTCTATGTTGCCTTAGTTTTCTTTAATTAAAATAACTTTTTTTGTGTAGGTTGCAGTAATTTGATTTCAACGAAGTAGAAAATCTATACATCATGCAGCTCTAACAGAGCCAGTTTCAACAACTTACCACTACATACTCAGACCTTTGCAGATAGACATGTTTATACTGAGAAAATGTGGACAAACAAAGACACATACCAGGATTTTAAGAGTCAATATTGGGCCATAATTATACTAGTCAATTTTAGTTAGATAGGTGTTTTTTTCCTAAAACATATTTAAATGACTATTCCTTAAAGGAAGCCTCAGGGGGTAAACTTTGTTAGAGCAGAATCCAAGATAATGAGTGAATTTTCATTTCTGGCTGAACTATTGAGATTCATTTTCACCAACTACTTTAATACCTCCATGCCCCTGAGATAAGACAACCTGCAGCTTTTTAAGATCCAAGCTCATATGGTAGTGAAAATCCAATGGATTCAACTTTGACCTCTTGGGTAATGCCTTATGTTGTATTAATTCAAAATACAATAGAATAAAGCTGAGTGATGTGGACTGACTAAAATGCAATAATTAATTTATTGTTTGACACGTGGGAAAAACACAAAAAGGAAAATTACTTTAAAAATATTTTTAAAAATGCATTAAAAATAATTAAAAATTAAATAATAAAAACTGAAATAAAAACTGAAATCAGGCAAATTAAAATGTGAAGGATAATCCCCTTCTCTACAATATGTCTGGTTCTCACGTATTTGCAGCCCTGTTGTTCTTGTTTAAACAAGGCGAAATGTCACAGACGCATTCTTTTGAATGAGCGTCACAGCGCAGGCCACAGACAAATAGTCACTTTCGTTTTCTCTTTCAGAGAACTTCCCTTTACAACGCCTAATGGACATGATGACACCTGCAGATTTATCAACGAATGATACTATGAATCCACACAGAGATAAGGATGCAATTCCACTACAATTATAAGAGCCATGTAGAAATATTCTACTTAGCCTTTAAAATCACCAAATAATATAACAATTGTGTGTATAGATATATATATATAGATATATATATCTATATATATATATAAAAAACTGTTTTTTTTCCCTATTCAATGCATTTCATGGTAGCACTATATAGGAGCATTTTAAATATGTACACGGAGTGAGCTGTGATTTTTCTTTTTTATTATGGAATAAAGTTTGCATCAGTTTTTCTAATTTAAATCGAAAATATCTGACGTTACGCCTGTAAAGGATGTTGAGGTTTTACCTTGAACTGTGAAACTTATGAAAGCCACAGGTTTCCCAGCTTATGTCTGGAAAATGAAATAGGTGCGTCCTGTTATAAATGAGGCTCTGCAGGTCAGCTCCAACACAATCACCAGGAGACACCTGAATCTGCTCTATACAAAGTCAACTTCTACCTGTTTCTTAAAGATGCTTAACAGGATCTTCTTCGTTTGCCTTTGCCTCTGTCTCTACAGTGCGGGCTCAGCGATGAGCTGCAAATGGATGGATCATAAATTCAAACAGTTCAGCGAGAACTCTTTGGATCTACTAGATATGATGGTGAGTGAACTTGTTTGCATCATGTTTTAAAGTCATTGAAATATCTGAATGAAATAACACATGATGTGTGTGATGCAGGTTCATAATTCCACCAACACCACTGAGGATGCTGAAGTGGAGGAGAATGTGGCCTTCCCTGAAGATCTGTACAGCCAGGTGTCACAAGCCTCAGTGAGTAAAATAAATACCTGCAGTGAATAAGAAACATAAGAAAATACTTGATTTTCTCTTCTTAAACATGAGGAATTGTTTTCAGAGAAAAGTGTGTATAATAATATTTCTTATATTTCCTATCATTATCTTCAGTTTTGGAAACTTGTTTTTCGTCTTCCTCTGAATCTTCTTCTTTTTCTTCTTTCTCCGATTCCCCTTCTGATTTCTTTGTTTCATCTGATTTTTCATTCCTACAGGCTCAGGACAAACTTGGATTTACAGTGCAGGTTCTGAACGGGGTGGCTGACCTGTTTGAGAAGGATTACAGCTCTGCATCATGGGAGGAGAGACGAGTGGATGACTTTCGCAATATTGTGACCCAGCAGGCTGACGGCCTTCGCTCATGTGTACGTGTCAGGGGGGATGAACGCAGCCTCACTCATTTTGTTTCCATGTACTTATTTATGTTGCTCCTGTTGACTGAAGGGATCAGCGGCGCAATTGTTACACTAATGGCGATTTTTTGATCTCATCAAAGCTTATTTTTCTTTTATTCATTTAGATTGCGAGCCACAGCCCCAAGAAGAACAACAAGAAGCTGCACATGTATTTCAAGAGACTGTCAAACCAAGTCCTGAAACAAATGGTAAGTCTACCAACCCACCTAACCACCCAGTTACCTACCTACCTTCTGCCTTATCCTCCCCATCTACCTACTTGCTATCTACCCATCTACCTATCTATCTAATGATAATATTCGTGTGTGTAGGACTACAGTGCTGAATCCTGGGAGCTGATCAGGAAGGAAAGCAAAAATCATCTAATGAGATCATACCTGCTGATTTCATCTCTACTCACCATCAACTAGAACCTCTCCATCAGATTAATTTATTTCATTTATTTATTCATTTATTTATTCATTTATTTATTCATTCATTTATAGAGAGCTTTGTCTATTTATTAATTGATTGGTTGATGTGTTTTTTTCCCTGTGAGGAAAATGCAATATACATTTCTTACATGTCATATCCAATAAAAACATGTATTCTCCTACCAAATAGAAAAGCGATTGTTTTGATTCCTCTTGCATCAACAAAAACGATGTAGATTTCTTTATTTATTACTAAAATGCATTTCTCAATACAGAGTTCACTTATTCAGTAAAGACCATGCAGTGTAAAAATATGAAGGTTGTTCCAATTAGAAACACGAGGTTCCCGTCTGTTATTTTATTTCTTTATTTCTCTTGACTTGTTTATGTGTGTTTTTTTTCGTTTGTTTACTTTGCATTTGTGGAAACAAATGATAATAGGGACAGAAAGTTGGACACAAAAAATCCTAAATGTACACATTACTGCATCCATAATAATCCCTTGATAATACATCGGTGACAGGGGTTAGGGGCTCTAAGTGCTATACTTGTATATGTGTGGTAACATGGTGAAGCAGCTGCTAATATTTTAATGTCTAAATGTCTCCAAAAAACAAAAAACTACAGGGATTCAATTTTAGTTAACGCTAATTTCTTTGTAGTTTTAACAATGGAGATTGACTGCACGGACGGATTTGCTTCATAATCTTACTGTAGATTACAGAAGATATGCATCTGTGTTTGAAATGAAGCTAGCTGTAATACAGCCCTGGGTTTATGAACACTGATTATGCATTTTAAATATTAAACTGGATCAGGAGTTTATAGTTAATTTGACTTGCCTCCCTACTAACTGAGGATGTTAAGCACAGAGTCAGTCAAGTTAAAGTTCAGTATCACATACATTTTTCACTTGTCTTTAAAGGCTCCAACATGAGTTTCAAAGGCAGATCAAATCTCTGAGAAGGTAAAAATTAAACATAACTATATGAAACAAAAAGGCAATCAAATTAATATTCTGTTACCTTTAATAAAATTGGGGATTTATCTGGGATTGAACATTGTTGGAAACATTTTGGATAAGTCAACAAAATGTTCCATACTATATCTTTAAATATGATTGAAATCAATTCAATGATATATACATAATATTTTAGGATTTGTCAATATGTATCACAGTATTGTAATACTCTGCACGTGTTACAATGAGTATCCATAAAGTATTTTCTCTCTCTTTTAGCACTAACATCACTGCATTGAACATAATGTCATTAGTAACTGCAACAGAGGGAAGTATGCCACATACTGACTTAACTACCTTATCAATCTTAACGATTCTGATGTTATCCAGCCATGGCAGATTATAGACGTAATTGTTCGACATTATACCCAGCACTGCTATCATGATATTATGTAAGTTTGTCAGCGAGGTGTTTTTTGGAAAAATTAGCTCGAGACAATTAAACTCCAAATATTATAGAATAAAATCCATCCCTGTCTGAAAATAAGTATCCTCCAATAGGACAATGTGGCACAGTCTCATCTCTCACTATTTGCCACTAATCTTATGAAGACATTGAGGCTGATCCATGGCGTTTTTTTCTTTGATAAAATAGGGCTATGTTTCCAACAACCCAATAGGGAAATGTGGAGGAGCTCATAAAATATGAAAGAAATACCTTCAGAGGATGAGCATGTAGGGGGGTATAGATAAGTACGAGATCAAGGTGACAATAATGAATAATGAGAGATGTAAAAAAAATATATATATGAAGCAACCTTTACTCGTCTAAATTAATTTTATTGAAATTTTTCCAATTTGACAGGGGAAAAAAAGTTTTGGAGGATAGAGACTTCATTTAAGAGGTATGTCGAAAAAATATGTCTGGTAAGTGGGCTACAGGAAAGAATTTTAATATTTTATAAGTTCAAGACAGCAGAGATCCAATATCACCAAGTAATAATAGGAGAGAAGGTTTAGCCCTGACTTAACACAAATAACCACAAACACACCTCAAAACACACCTGTAAAGTTACCCGAAACAGAGATGATGCTTTTAAAATAAATGCAATAGAGGCAAAAAATCCAATAAAGGAAAAGTTTAAGAGTAGGTCAAGGGTATGGAGAGGATTGGCGATTGACCAGGTGTGGTTGAACTTAGAGTAACCCTCAAGGGAAATAAAGGTCCTTTACATGTGTAGTACAACCAGTGTGTGTGTTATGGAGGCTGTGTTAAACACTGAGATCCGCTGACCGAGCATTAAACATTTCAGACCGTATTATTATTATGCATTAAGAGAATAAGTTGCCTGCTTAAAACTCTACAGTAAAATTCTCTCAAGGGTTTTTTAAGCAGTCAAGTAATGGGGCTTTTAATCTATTAACATGATCTTCATTTTAAATACATTATCAACACAGTTTTAATTGATATTTGAAAGCAAATGCAAGACACTGAAACTTCTAAGAGTGATGTTTGTTTGCTGATATATCCTACTTGTCATGTTTTTATTTCACCCTGACTTATATTCTCACCTTGGCTGTTAACTAACAAATGTAATAGCAAAACCATTCACTTAAAACTCTGTGCTCGCACTCAAATATGTGCTTAGGTTTCCTGAGCTCCGGTCTCAGCTCTTCTCCTCACACTCATGCTGCTTCTTCTGCGAACGTGAAACGTAGGTTCTAGGATTTCTCCTGCTCAAGCAGGGGCTATTTGAGTTGAAAGGACAACAATATCTGAACGGTAAATCAATAAGTCCTGCTCTCAAATAAAGCTAAGGGGGAAAGAAACATAACCATCCACATTCCCATCAGCACAAATGCTATGAAATGTTTGCTTTCACTGGAAGACCAACACTGCTGGCTTCTATTATCACTGCCAAGGTTGACAAAAGAGAAGCTAAGCATTTAATAATAACTACAAAATCCAACACAATGTGGTCTCTCACACACACACACACACACACACACACACACACACACACACACACACACACACACACACACACACACACACACACACACACACACACACACACACACACACACACACACACACACACACACACACACACAGTGCCTTGCATAAGTATTCACCCCCTTTGGACTTTTCTACATTTTGTCATGGTATAACCACAGATTAAAATTTATTTCATCGTGAGTTTATGTAATGGACCAACACAAAATAGTGCATCATTTGGAAGTGGGGGGAAATATTACATGGATTTCACAATTATTTACAAATAAAAATCTGAAAAGTGTTGAGTGCATATGTATTCACCCCCTTTACTGTGAAACCCCTAACAAAGATCTGGTGCGACCAATTGCATTCACAAGTCACATTTGCAAGTCACATAATTAGTAAATAGGGTCCACCTGTCTGCAATTTAATCTCAGTATAAATACACCTGTTCTGTGACGGACTCAGAGTTTGTTGGAGATCATTACTGAACAAACAGCATCATGAAGACCAAGGAGCTCACCAAACAGGTCAGGGATAAAGTTGTGGAGAAATATGAAGCAGGGTTAGGTTATAAAAAAATATCCAGAGCTTTGAACATCTCTCTGAGCACCATAAAATCCATCATAAGAAAATGGAAAGAATATGGCACAACCACAAACCTACCAAGAGGAGGCCGTCCACCCAAACTGAAGAGTCGGACAAGGAGAAAATTAATCAGAGAAGCAACCAGGAGGCCCATGGTTACTCTGGAGGAGTTGCAGAGATCCACAGCTGAGGTGGGAGAATCTGTCCACAGGACAACTATTAGTCGTCTACTCCACAAATCTGGCCTTTATGGAAGAGTGGCAAGAAGAAAGCCATTGTTGAAAGGGATCCATAAAAAATCCCGTTTGGAGTTTGCCAGAAGCCATGTGGGAGACACAGCAAACATGTGGAAGAAGGTGCTCTGGTCAGATGAGACCAAAATTGAACTTTTTGGCCTCAATGCAAAACGCTATGTGTGGCGAAAACCCAACACTGCCCATCACCCTGAGCACACCATCCCAACAGTGAAATATGGTGGTGGTAGCATCATGCTGTGGGGATGCTTCTCTTCAGCAGGTACAGGGAAACTGGTCAGAATAGAGGGAAAGATGGATGGAGCCAAATACAGGGAAATCCTTGAAGAAAATCTGATGCAGTCTGCAAAAGACTTGAGACTGGGGCGGAGGTTCATCTTCCAGCAGGACAATGACCCTAAACATACAGCCAGAGCTACAAAGGAATGGTTTGGATTAAAGAATGTTAATGTCTTAAAATGGCCCAGTCAAAGCCCAGACCTCAATCCAATAGAGAATCTATGGCAAGACTTGAAGATTGCGGTTCACAGACGGTCTCCATCCAATCTGACTGAGCTTCATCTTTTTTGCCAAGAAGAATGGACAAACCTTTCCATCTCTAGATGTGCAAAGCTGGTAGAGACATACCCCAAAAGACTTGCAGCTGTAATTGCAGCGAAAGGGGGTTCTACCAAGTATTGACACAGGGGGGTGAATACTTATGCACCCAACAGATGTCAACTTTTTTGTTCTCATTATTGTTTGTGTCACAATAAAATTTATTTTGCACCTCCAAAGTACTATGCATGTTTTGTTGATCAAACGGGAAAAAGTTTATTTAAGTCTATTTGAATTCCAGTTAGTAACAGTACATAATGGGAAAAAGTCCAAGGGGGGTGAATACTTATGCAAGGCACTGTATATATATAAGCCCAGGGTTAAGTGGGATACATGAGGTGTGAGCACTAAAAACGGGCAAAATGAATCACCGTAAAGGTTTGGCAAAAAGGAAAACTCATACAGAACATGAAGAAAAGGGGTGAAATTTGTATGTTGTCTGCTCTATTGACACTACTGGTCCTCACATGCCTGGCCAAGAGGCATAGCTATGCAAGCAATTACATGCAAATAGCTGCTCTGTCAAGGCCATCAGTGGCAATGAATGAAAATAAAAGAAGCACTTCAAATGCTGTCTACTTTATTGACAATCAAAGGCTGGTCCAGCACTACTATTAAGCTGTTCTCTTTTGAAGAGACATGTGGCGTGGCTACTTCGCCAGAGGGGCCCCCACTGTTATTAGAACTAAAACGAAGGACGGTGCCATTTCTGTTGACAGGCTTCTCTAAAACAGTAAATCCTGACATGCTGTAATAGCTAAGCGTCAAGCCAAAGAGATTTCATACCATGCCAGAAACAAGAAACACTAACTCTTTCTAGGCAGCTGCTAAAGAAAATCGCAGAGCAGATGATAATCTATGTGTTCTTCGTAAAATGGAGGAAAAATTGCCGGACCAGATTGGATTTCATGTGACTGAGTTCTCATTCGCAATCGTCAGCACCACTTCTCCCAGCCCATCTGTGGACAAGTGTCTGATTATTGATGAAAGAAAACAGCTGAGAATGAGAGACATTTCGGAGAAGTGATAGAAACAAGCCTCAGGAGCTGCTTATTCATGCCGAGGAATTCATTTTGTTTTAGACGGCATCAAGCATCATCTCAGTGAAACTGGCAATAACAGAACTTGATTTTGCTAAGAGAGCAAATAACTGTGTCCTGGCTCTGAAGGACGGGATGTGAATACTGAAATAATAACATCTCTGTCCTACAGGCTTTGGGTGTAGGGTCTGTGAACAAACTCATGACTCTGATAGTATTCAATTCCGGAGAGATTTCAGAGCCTCCTCCATCAAGTTAAAAGTCAGAAGTAATGAGCCCTCTACAATCAATGAATATGACTGAAGGAAAAAGGAAAAGGAAAAGGAACAGTACACCACTGACTGCGGGCCCTAATACACATCAGGCACCGTGCCAGTCCCGGCTCTGCCAGCAAATATCTGCTTAAATGGTGACTCTCATCCTACACACCGGAAATTCAATTTGTTCCGTAAGCCTGGGATGAAAAAGCAATTATTCACAGTCCCCTCTTTTCACGATCTGTTTCTTTAAGATATCTCTCTTCTTCCCCCTTCTAACAAATAAACCCTCAGATTAGTGCTGTGTGTGGCTGTTCATAGGGGCAGCCAGTTGAAGCACTAAGATTCAAGCCAACTGAAAAACTTGTCAATCAATTTGAAAGATGGGAGTCAGATTCGGCAAGACAAGACCTACCTTGCCATCTCTTTCATCCCCATCGGACATGGGTAAAAGCCACTATATAATGGATTGATGGCATATCACTATGCAGTATGGAGGACAGAAGTGAGAGCATGTCAGAGGAACCCTTCTTTTACACCAATTACACTACACAGAACGCCTTAAAAAAATGCCCCCCTACCCGATCGGTGACGAGTGCTGTCAAGGGATTCCACTGAGCCGAGACTCCAATTTACACTTGGGGTATTAGGTGGGACCCTAGCGTGACTGTGCAAAGTACCACAGAGCTGCTTCACATGCTCTCTGTTACTTGGAACACATCCTGGGATAAGTTGGCAGACCTAGTGAGGCGGCCAGAGACTCATGTTTGAGTCATAACCTTATTCCATTCAACTGTTGTACGAACAATACCTGTTGATTGAGGAATGTGAAAATCGCCTGCCATCGTAATTGGCTCTCTCCATCTCTGTATAGCAGGGATACAAAAATGTGATAGTTGAAAAATAAGGGGAGAGAGACAGTGGCATAACTATAGGGTGAATGGAAAGGCAGGATAAGCCTCAGAAGTTTAAGAGTCAGCCCTCTGAGAGGGGCAGTTGGACAGCGTCAGCCCCAGGCAGACCTATGGATCAGGAAGCTTAAGGTTGGTCATCCATGATTGAGTTTCCCAACCCTCCATACATTAAATGCCTCAAAGCTTGCAATGCCTCTACTGCATGCCTCAGTCAAAAAATGATGGACTTCTAATATCTCTTAAACCAAAACTGGCCAGTATACGCAGATTTTTTTTAAATGTTGGTAAATCCCCTAAAAGAGGCGATTGACTCCTTTCATTGCCAGTAGGAGTTTGCTTCTGTGTTTTTTTTTTTCTTTGGGCGTCATGTTCAAAGTCACGATGAACCGAATTAGCGCGTTCAACCGGACGATACGTTTCCATCACTGCTGATCTGAGCCGGAGCCGATTAAAACCTGTGTCTACTGCAGAGTCGTTTGCATTGGGAATAGATTAAGTCGGCATTCACTCCCGGGTCAAACAGATGTTAGTGGATGTTGTTGTTTTTTCGACCAGTGTGAAAGGGGGTTTAATTATCTAGATACTTGCTCTTTGTAACCTTTTCTGTATTTGGAAACCACAAAAGGATGGATTAATGGCAAGTGCAGAAGGCTTCTGAGATGAAACCATACATCTCAGGAGCCAGTGCACGTGACAGGGTACGCAATGCAAGAAAATGAGGGAACGGGCCTAGCTGGCTCACGGATGAGAACATGAATGCTTCCCCTTCGAAATGGGACCACGCCAAGTGTGATCGTCAATGCCATTTTCACACCACCCCCCTATTAAGTGTCTGTGCACAAAATGTGATTTACCAACCCATGGGAAGCAATAAGTGACTAATTTCGAGCATTGAAATTAACAACAGCTGGTTCTTTTACAGAGGGGAGGAGAAACCACTCAAGAAAGCTCTTCAACCACACTGGTGACAACATTTAAACAAGCACCCGTGTGAACTCAAAGGAGACAAAAACAAAAGCATATTGGTAACATTTTTAGATTATAGCTCCTCTTTTCCATAATCACAGCATAATTAGTCAGTTGCAAAACTTTGACAGCTCACCACAGCTGGTTCTGCAGCATCAATTAGTCTATATTCTAGTGCTGTCTAATCTCACTGTTGGATTTCAGGGCCCTTTATTATAATATCTAAGGTTTCTTAATTCTTTATATAAAAAAAAAAAAAGTGTATTAATATTTGGCTGCACTGTAACTTCTGAGTATTCTGTGTCCCAGGATCGTCTATAGCTGCATTATTTCTTTTGCATAATTATTTAATTAGTTTATTTTTTGGAATGTGTTGCAATATTCTCTGCAACACATTAACACAAATTCCTATCAGATAAAAATACTAAATACACAAAGTCATCACGGTCAGAAGAAATGACCACGGATATTCAAGCTACTTTTAGACTAGATGTCCGCACAATTGGGTCAGGACTTTCTCCACTCTCAGATGCATTCACAACAACACAGACATTTCCAGAGCCTTCAGGCAAGGGGTGGTGCAGCATGCAGAGGCAGGAGGTAAGGTAACATTAATTCCACTGTGGAGATCACATCTTTATACGTCATCAACACAGTACATCACTCACAGTGAGGATCCCCTGCTGTATTACAACATGGGCTCACTCCGACATAATCCAGAGTTTTAACTGGGGGGGCTGGCAGGAGAAAATCTCACTCTGTCATTTGCGTTCCAAAAATAATCTCCTGAAATTATCCAGAGTTCAGTGCATGTCGGAAATCAGCCATATTCTTCTGCCCTCTGCCGCATCATCATTTTGATCTGTAAAATCTCAGATTTACAGTCAGGCCATAATACTGAATCAACCCAGATGTTAAATCCTTCATGGTCTGAATTACAATTTCAAGTGTGTAAAATAAAGAAAGAGTGTGACAAGGGAGTGCGGTTTTTAAAAAGTTAAAATCTTGGCTTGAGGTTGGATTATATTTAGGAGTGGGGATAGGGCTTTTCTGTAATCATCATTTGTGCACCAAGGTGGTTCCCTGAGGTTTGCGCCTTCAAGCTCTGTAGTGGGTCCAGTTTTAATAAAAAATACAGAACGTCAACGTGCGCTGCAACCGCAGTCAGTGGACAAGTCAGTGGAAGATGAAACAATCAGGTTGAAAACCTGTAGGTCGTTACCAAACACCGTTTGAGAGAAACTTTAAATATAAATTGCTATCTATCACACTGTGCACACAAAAAGTAAGATTCACAATTTTCAGATGAAGGGAATGCACTTTAAAGCGACAAACATCCAGCTGAAGTATTTACATTTACATTGAACAAATAAAGACTTGATGCAACTTCTTCTCAAACAGGAGTGCACACATTTAGTAAATTAATGCTAAGTGGTTAGTAAAACACTAGAAAATTGGTTTTAAGAGCTTCCACATTTAAATCACCTCAAATACCAGATACAGTGTCTAAAAAAAAAAGACAATTTTGTCCTTGTGAATTTCTTTCAGGCCCCCAGTCTCTGAGCACTTACCATTTTTCTGAGAATGCAAGAAATATTATTCTAATATATTAACTTTTTATAGCTTTGAGGGCACGGTGTACAATTTGGATAACTCATTCTTCCATTCGCATCTAATAATAAAAGCACAGGTGCCACTAATAACAATGAAAATGGCTCTGGTTTATTAAAGCACCCCACTAAGTCATGACAGTTTAACTATGAGCCAGAATACACGACAGTGGCACCCTGAAATTGAAGTAGCGAAATGGGATACAGCTGTCCTCAATTCACACCTTTGTATTCTTTTGTTTGTACTGAAAACATGCTGAATTATGACCAAAAACCACAAACTGACAACTTCAAAGCACCGTTACACCACCAAGGGACAATACCATAATTAAAAAAAAAAAAACATTTTACCGTAAGTTGCTGGTGGTCAACCACGACTGGAGGGACTGGTTGTGGCTCTTCCTCAGTCGTTTCAACAGATTCCTTCAGCTGCTCTGATGGGCTCCTCTTGCATTTCCTTACTTTGGAACCTCCTGTGAAGATATGAAGGGATGATTAATGGAGGGAAGGTGAACTGAGAGGTATGCAGTTTTATGAATTAAAGCAACTTTCAAATTAATGGGAGAGCTAAATTTCAGAGCTCAATTTGTTTTTCTCATGAAACATTTGAAAGCACAAACTGGACGGTTTTATGGAAATAAATCCCAACTGCCATGGCCACAAGATTAATGCAAAACTAGGGTATGAGAAAGAAAGTCTATTTGAAGCTACTACCAGCTACTGAGAGCACAATATTTCACATCTGGCCTCTTTCCTGTCCATTTATAACAGTGTTCGGGAAATGTTTTCGACGGGAACAAAAGGGCTGGCTCAGCAAGGGAGCGAGGAGGCGGAGCAGCTGAGTTGTCATTTGAGGAGCCAGGGTTTGTTTGTGTTCTGCGGTCGGATGATTGTGTCATCCTCTGATGGCTTCTCCATATTCTAAGCAGCATCATCATTACTCCGGCTTTCCAGCTTGGCCTCTGCCCATCACAAGCCAACCAGGCCGGTAATCAAATACAAACGTATTGGTTTGTGTCGGACTTGAACACTACACACTAGTAAAAGGGACATATTGGCTCATGGCAGAGAAACTGAATATATGTGGCGGTTCAAAGATGGAGAAATGCGCTGTGAATCTTCATAGACTAACACCATTGAGGATATCACCAGGGTGTGGCATTTTTATATTCTGTATAACTTATGTTACATTATTCATGTTCTCTTCTCTATTTTTAATAGCTTAACCAAGTGAAAGTCAGAGAAGCTGGAGTATGATCATAGTTACATGTGGAGGCAAAACGCTGGCTGAATGTGTGAAAATTTATCTACTCTCTTAACTCAGTTAGATTGGATGAGGAGACATTTAACAGGACGAGGTAAAAGCCTATCACTGTATATGGCTGAACAGTGTATGGTCAATGTGTAAAATGAACACCTGGTTACTGGAACTGCTGTAAACAACTTGACAATGGAAAGCTGTTGAAGGCTTCTCACGAAGTCACTTAATGTCACTACATGACGCAATACACAAATTAGCATATTCATGACATAATCACATCATATTTGCATTCTGCCTGGTGTGAGCTCGTTTTAGCCTTTTATCTGTTTGCTACTCTTCTTATTCTGTTTTGACATAAACATGCATTTTAATAGATTTAATAAACTCTAATACATTTGCATGTTTTTCAGTTTCTGCTGTCAGACGACGGAACAAGTAAGAAGCGGTGACCGACCCAATAAGAAAACATGTTAATCAGCAGTCACCTACAAGCCATTTTCAATTTGATTTGCACTGATAAAATTCGTCACACATAATTTAAAGAGAACGTATGGGCTGTGATTTCGGCTGCAATATAATCAGTCAGGGAGAAAGTAAAAAGCTTATTTTATGTCTTTGTCAGGTGCCGTGCCTTCAAATGAATAAGAGGCATATAGAGATGCACCTCTAGAGGTAAAGACTGACCTTGTCCTCTTGGCACAATTGCAATGACTCTTCTCCAGAAAGTAGCTTAAGGTTACCCAAACAGTTTTAAGAATCGTTGGTGCATTTTTTTTTTTTTTTTGGGGGGGTAAATCTGTAAATCAGGCGACAAAAGTACTAAGTTGATAAAACTGCCTGTAAACATACCTTTATGATAAAATAGAAACTGTTTGCACAGAATTGTTTCAAAAGCCCAGTGGCCAAAGGATTAAATCCTACACAACATTGGCCGATCAACCAATAATGTAACCTAGTGACAGACTGACTTTTAAAGAAGCTGTCACTGATGTTGTAACCACCCAAAAACTAAAAATAATCAATCGAGCTGATTGATGGCTTGTCCAGACATTTTAAAAAGTGATCGACAGGCTTGGCTGCGTCAACTGAGGCTCAACCTAGACAGTGAAAAAGTATGTGAAATAAACCATGCCGCGATAACTTACCAAATTAGGTTACTTTTACTCTATTTTATTTTTACAAAAAATGTTATATATAATTTGCACACACAGAAGAGCACTGTGTTCTATTTTACCAGTCTACTCATATACCTTCTATGTCTTGATCTTCGTCAGCACTCTCAGTAACTGCCCTCCAATCCTGGTGGGGGTGCTCCTGAGTTGGATGGCTCTCATGTTTGTCTTTGTGCTCTTCCTGCTCTGGCTCATTAGAGCCTTTAGCCATGCTCAGAGGAGTCCTTTTCTCAGCCTCACTGCTGCTCTTGGGGCTCTGCAAGTCCAGACTTTCCATTGACTCGTTTCCATTCACACAGTCCACTTGTGATACTAGGAGATCCTCTATGTGCTTGGACTGGGCCTCAGCATCTGAGGACTCAGATGTTTCTGCCAGAGGATGGAGCTCAACCTGCTTGGCCTGGCTATGCCCATCTGCCTTGGGGTGAGAACTGTCACCAACGCAATACAGCTCAGTGTCCTTCTCCATGTTCTCAGACTCTCCCTCGTTGACTGTGGTCTCCTCCTCCTTAGGTGTTGGTTCCTCTCTGGCTTCATTGTCATCTGGAGGTTCAGCAGGAGCCACAACAAGTGGCTCACTGGAGCTCTCCTCCTCAGTGGAGGGGGCATGGTGATGGTGGCCATTGGGTTGGGGACCTGAGGTATCGCAAGACGATTCCTCATCCTGTGTCAAACATGAATCGCTGGGTCCTGCAGCTTCCACTTCTGCCTCGGGCTCATCCTCATCCTCTTCCATTCCTTTCTTGTAGCTCTTCTTTTTACGGATGATGCCCCGCCCCCAAGAAGGCCGCCGGCGAATCTTTCGCTTTATATGATCTATGATGAAAAGAGAAAGAGAGTTAAGAAACTTTATTAAATCAAGATAACTAAAAGAAACCACAATTCCCACAAGGGAAAAAACAGTAGTACCACTTCATTTCAGATGCTTTTGACTACATGACTGGACATGTGATTCTCAGACCCAACATTTCTCTGAGGTAAAAGACTGTTTGGTTCTGGCGCTCAGTTGAAAAGATGCAAAGGATGAGGATGACACAAGGCAACACTAAACACAATAAACCATTGTTTTCTTATTGTTAAAACAGCTGAAAGTAATCCAAGATTTTAATTTCTAAACTGCAAAATATTTTCTCCCTATTGTAAAAGATACTGTAGAGTAAGAAAAAAAGTTTTCTCCTTCGTATAGCTTGCAAGTTGACTGCATTTAAAGCTGAACATTTGGTCCTTCTCCAAGGGTAACAAGCAATGGGTTACAAAGACGACAGAGACCGTAAGAGAGACAGAGACAGCAGCCGGTTATATCACTGATATTTGGACACTAATGACAACAGATGGTGCTTGGAGTTTTAAGAGGAAGGGGAAACCAAAGCCTGCTCTCTGAGAGTGCAATAAAAGTGCTGCAGCAAGCAAAAAAACGAATGCTACACTGGGTGAAACTTCAAGGCATTTGCCTTCATTTACTGGTTTCCTGAAGCAGACACTGAGATACAGGCCCAAGCAACTAAGTCAGCGAGACAGAAAGAGAGTGCCTGTGACAGAAAGAGACACATAGGGACCAACACAAGGCAGTTTCCTGACAATGGCCTGTCAGGGAGACACACACCCTAACCCCAAAGGAACCTTTGGTCTTTGCATCAAAAGGCATTCGCAAATTAAAATCATCTGTTGAGTCCCATGAGGCAGCTCTGACACTGCATAATTCAGAGTAACGCCAGGATATAAAAAGTAATTCTTTCATAAAACAACTATCTGAACAAAGGACAAGGAGATAACTTAAAATGTGTGTGTGTAAATCAGATAATCCGTGGATAGAATCACTAGATCACAGTGGACACAGTCAAAATCCATAAGTCCTCGCCATTATAATTCTGTCAGGAACGAAAGGTCTAATATAAATCTGGGATCTTATGCAGAATAAATAACATATGCCAGCTTGGTTCTCGAAGGACTAGGATTCCTTTTAGGTTATTCATCAGAGACTATACTGTAAAGTGTATAGTGAGCAGAGCTTTTTGCCTTAATACTAAAGAGGCTCTATTCTGTTAATTGTAACAACTCGAGGACATGACTGAGCAAACTGACCAGAAATCACGATGTACCTTTCCCTCTCCCCACCAATGCATGTATCCAGTGATAACCTTTTGTTAAGTATTAGTTTGTAATTTATACCAATACCTAAATAACAAGAAAATGTAAAAAACTATAAACTAGACAAAATGGGGTTCATGACTCAGGACACTCCACTTCAGGAACTGTGTTCTCAGGTGACCCTCTTAATAAATGACAAGCCACACATTTCCCGTCACACACCAATCATCACACCAGATAACCCAGTGGTGTCAGCTTATGCTGCACAACAACTGCAAAAAAAATAGCGATTTACATGTGTTTATACAGTGGCTACATTTGCATATGTACTATATCTTATCACACATACTTTCAAGGACATTTCAAAAGAGTAAAACTTCTTACAAAAACAATATATGCATCTATATCTGGAGGACACTAAAGAATATGTAACATCTTAGTCAAACTGCTGGTCAGGGCAAAAGCATCCAGTACCATCATTTTCTTCAACTTTCTCTGTTGCTTTTCTTCACACTTATGTTGTCTCATTATGTCTCATTTGACATCAAACCAAATGACCATGCATTGCTCAGGCTATGAATGCAAATCAGGCTGGGGGACTAAGGGATACCTTACAAAAACAGAGTAGCGAGCATTCTGCATGTACGAAACAATGGCAGCACATCACAGAAAATGATCACCAGTCTCCCACAAATATCTACACAGACTGGTAATGGTTAGAGAAGAACTGGGCAGTTTTCCCTGTGAGACTACCAGCGCTGGGGGTTTAAAAAGAACAGTGAGACACATGCCAAGGTCCCACATCCACCAGCAATCAAGCCCACAGTTTGTAATCTCACTGTCAAGAGGGTACAGGGGCTGCTGGCAGACTTGATTTTAAGGTGGGATGCTGCTTTGGCTTTTGGTTCCACCTGATCTGATCTGGAGGGAAAAGGCAATTGGATACGTTTTCATCTCCAGCTATGACTGTCGCTCTGCTCTGCTGTAAGTGAGGGACCAGAGGTGGAGAGGAATTGGATATTTCTGAATGCTGGCATCCTATTAATAAAGCTTCTTTGTGTGTGTGTGTGTGTGTGTGTGTGTGTGTGTGTGTGTGTGTGTGTGTGTGTGTGTGTGTGTGTGTGTGTGTGTGTGTGTGTGTGTGTGTGTGCGCGCCTCTTATCTTTGCAGAATGCTTGGACCACCATTTATTTAACCTTCAGAATTTAGATTTTATTTAGAAATGTCATGCTGCGATGTCCAGTGCTTAATCATAACGTGGCTGTTTTGTTTTTTTATCAATTTCAACACAGGGAATATTACTTTTTGCCCAAAGTTATACGTTTATGCCTTTTTTTATATATTGTCACTTTTATCAAACAAAAGTTAAGGCAAACTTCAGCATTGTTAATCTTAAAAGATGATAAAAGAAAAAAAAAAGCACATCGGCTAGCACTCCAACAGGGGTTGTGGGTTCAGTACTTATTGGTATTTTTGAGGTCGGGTGCTGCTAGCTGGCTCTCATAACAGGTCAGGTGGATCTGGGTAATAGAAAACCTTGACTCATGTATCACCAACAGCTGCTTATTTTCAGCTGGCCCTTAACTTGCTTTTTAAACCGCTCTGAAAACATATTTTCCACTGTCAAATTTTTTACACATACAGACCAAAACATATAATCCACAATTCAATTTTTTAATTCTCGCTAAGGCCAGTAATCACCTATCACTCGTGAGGAATGGAAATTTTAGACTGGATGGCAGCAAACGACTCACCACACTCCGCTCTTTAATTATGTATAAAGATTCATGTAGCGGCAGAAATATTTTAAACTGCCATCACACGTACTCGTTAGAACAGTGTGTGTACATGGACACGTACAGCTTTTGAAAGAAAAAAGCCCCGGGGAGATGAGTATCCAAACATAGCAGCAAGTATTAAATAAATAAATCATTCCAGTGACACTGACAATCCAGCGGCCTAGTGGTAATGTCTTTAGGCGGGATTGTGAATCAGTGTCTCTGATTCACTTATTTATTTGTATTAAATAATTCCTAGTATGGAGTAATCAGATCACAACCCATCAGAAGACGGTCATGTTTTTAACAGAAGACATAGGGAGAAAAAGCTCTAAAGAATCTGGAGCATAAAACTTACAAATTGACAGCTTCTATACTGTGTGCAATGTTAAGGGGGGTTTTCATTGCAAAGGCATACAACTCCAGATCCACTGTCTCTATAGCATAGGCAAACGAGTAAAAGCCCCAAAGCCATGTCAGTATAATACAGATGGGCTTCTATATTGAGTTTATAGTAGGGCCATCCAAGCAAACTTTGAAGCACTCCATGCCTATAGTGTTATACATTATGGTGTGGGTTATTTATTACTTTTATATCTTCCCAATCTCACACTACCCATAAAGGCATAAAATGCACCGATCTTAGTAAGATTGATATGATTGGTCTCTGGGCTCGATGCCACATTATCATCAGTACTAACTCATACTTACTGTCTACCCCAAAGCTAGTTAAACAAATTTAGGTAAATCAATCCAATCTCCCGCTGATCTTTGCCAAGGAAAAACATTCAGCACTGATTAACATTTAATTCTTACATTAAAAAGGGACATTGCATCTTTAAAAGGAAAAAATCTATATTTGGGAAAAACACTTACTTGCTTTATTAGCAAGATGGAAGGGCTGACACCTCAGTAATATCTGTAAACTACAAACAGCTAGAAGACTGAAAATAGAAGGAAACAGCTCAGTAGCTCTGTCTACAGGTAACAAAATCAACCTTCAAGCATCTCTGAGGTAAGAACAACAAATTGTTTAATTACTTTTATCCTTCCCTTTAAGTAAGTTTATCCACCTATGAAATAGGTGTAATATGTAACAATATTAACACCAGTAGAGGTGGAGTGGAATGTTCATGCAGATGTTTCTATATTGGAGAAAATAATTCCTCCAGTTGGGTGATGGGCGGATGAGTCAATCTCTACTCTACAGTAGCTCAGTCAGCTGAGTTGTGGCCAATGTGAAAGTGAGCCGTCCTAAAACGTAGAACCAAACAAATTTTTGTCTGACAGACTAACACTGTTACATTGTCAGATAGTTAGTGGAAGATGAGAAAATCGCATTTCAAATCAATTCAGCCTAAATTTTTTTCAATGTCATTATGTATGACACACAGTGTAATCACTCACAAAGAAATGACTCACTTTCACTCACTGTTTCACTTGTAATGAGTGGGTGTACTATGAAAATCTACAAATTTAGTTAATTTAATGAATATTGTTGCAAAAATAGTCCAAAATGTCCATTGTTTAGACGGAGATGATAATATTCAATTGCCGATCTTATGCCCTTCAAAGTCACTGTGAATAATGGGCTTTGTGCAAATTCCTGCATAGATACAGTATTATCAGAGAGCATGCAGACTACTGTAAGAATAGCCAAAGGCACAAACCTAGCAAGCAACTCAATTTTTTTTGTCATTCGGGTTCATTGGAATCGACTGGACTCGGGGCCTCAATCTTGTAACATTAATGAAATATTGATCAGCCAAGTTCTCATCACCTGCAACTGATGGGGAGGAGCTTGGAGTTAGGAGTTGTGTCGTAGTCTTAACATAAACATTAGGGAGAGAGAGACATACACCTGAGTACAGAGGTGCAGCATGAATGTGTTCGAGAAAGGATGAATTTGACTTGTAATGAAAGTTGTACTGTGGTTGATAAGACTGAAAAAGCACTATATACATGTACTAATAGATTTTTCAGCAAGGAGCTTATTTCAAACTAAAGTTCCATCATATTTCAGATGGAGAGAATTACCATTGCTCCCATTTATCCACTTTAAAAAATGTGCTTTTTATACCTCTTATAATAACTGTAATTACAACAGTTAGTGGCATTAGAAGAATGTCCTGGATATATGCTTATATAACATAAGTGGTTTTTTTTCATTTGCCAGGTCCAGATATACTGTAACTTAGTTGATCATGACATTCTAAGCAGATGACCAAGAGCCATACATCAAATAGACTATGAATCTATGAACAAGCAAAAATAAAAAGGTTTTGCATTCATTTTAGATATTTCTATTTGTGTTTGTAATTAAGGAAGTTAAGGTTTATTAACAACGCTCAGTGTGCAAAGCTTTGGTTGTGCTGTTCTAAGCATAAGCAATAAAAAATATATTCCTGAAAACTATATTTTCCCAACGGTATCCCTCTCTGAGCTGTAATTAACACAGCACAATGGCAGTATATCCACGGCCATGACTGCTGAACAAATTCCAATTCAACGGTTCCTGATGACTTTCACTAAGGAGTGATTTAAAATGTTTCTTTTTTGAAAGTGCACATAAAGCAGACTATTAAAAACCCAGGTCAAATGAACACACCTTTCAAGATTAATATAAAAAAAATAATGATGTCTTTGTATGTCTTAACTGAGCAATTTATACCCCAGAAACTCTACATATAGAATTCTAAGCATAGCTGGAAACAAAATGAAGACTAGTTATCAGGCTTGAAATAAAAACCGAGCAGAATTTCTTACAGTTTCTATTCAGCTGATCTCAGTTCAGTTTATCTCTACGATTATCTTAGCAATTCATCAACAATTTTCCACCATTGATATTCATCTTGAACTGCTGCTAATGACTGTCTTCATTATCAATAATCAGATAGATAACTTGTTTGGAATATGTGATTACGTAAAGGAAAGCAAAACGGAAGACAACAGGGGAAACGCTGTAGGAGACAAAGTAGACAAAAGATCGTCATGGTGACACAGGGCCTCAGGGCGTCTGAGTCATGAGAGGAAGACATGCAGTTTGTCAACTGATGTGACACTTTGCACTGACACTTAATGAAATGTCCAGATCAATAAATGATCCCATCATTGCCTCTTGAAATGAAAAGATCAGTCACTTCCTTCAATTGCGGTGTTGCCCTTCCTTTTTCCGTCTTTCACTCCTTTTCTCTCACATAAAAGGCTACATGGCCATATCACCCTGCCTGCTTTTACACTCATCAAGGGCTTTTTTCTTTCTGTCCTGTTTACAGGACTGCATCACATCTTTTCAGCATTTTTTTTCAGCAAAAAATGAATGCTGTTCTACCACATTGCTATGGTGTTCTATTAGATTCAAATCCAGTGACTGTGGAGGCCACTAAAGTTCAACAACCGCATTGTCATTTTCAAGAAACGAGTTTGAGACAACTTTTTCTTCGAGACACAACGTATTATCATACTTGAAGTCGCCATTAGAAGTTTGTAAATTGAGGCCATAAAAGGTTGCACAAGGTCAGCAAAAATACACAGATGTGGCCAGGATCCAAAATAAACCACCCACCAATTGTCAGATACAGGTAGACTTTCTCTCGGTTGAGATCTCAGAGGACCATCTCTACTACCTCACTAGCAGGAAAATGCTTGTGGCAAAACAGTCATCAAATAAAACACTATCCTCAGTCTCTAGGGCATTTTGATTTATGTGTGCTCTGCTTTTGTCCTCTCTCTGTGCCTTTGTCTGAGACACGCACGCACACTCTTTCTAAGAAAACAATTGACCATATCCATAACCAAACAACGAACAATATCCAATCACAGGCAGAGTAGGGGTCTTTCGTGGAATTTGGGGGGGGAAACTATCACTTGCCACCACTCTGAGTCAAATACTGACTGAATAAAAGCCAACCTTAAAAATTTAAGCCCACGGAGGAACGTGATATAAAATAAATACTGTTTCCACAGAGCTTCACTTTACATTACCACCTTAATGATTCAGTGTTTTCCCCCTTCACATCAACTTTTAACATTGTGACTAATTAAATCAAAATAAGGTCCCTTCATACGGAAGCGTATTGCATTCACTTGAAAAAAAAATGTTCTGTTTTTCTGAGATAACTAACTCGGAAATTCCGAGATAAGTTCTGTTTTTCTGAAAAAAAAAAAAATAAGTTCTGTTTTTCTGAGATAACTATCTCGGAAATTCCGAGATAAGTTCTGTTTTTCTGAAAAAAAATAAATAATAAGTTCTGTTTTTCTGAGATAACTATCTCGGAAATTCGGAGATAAGTTCTGTTTTTCTAATAAATTTTTTTTCGAAAAAAAATTAATTAGAAAAACAGAGCTTTTTTTACATGCTTTTATTTTGAAAGTGAAGTTCCTGTATAGACGCTATACGTCAGGGCGCTAATATACGGAAGCGTACTGCATTCACTTGAATGTAATACGCAATAGATAATTGTAATCTAGTATTTTGATGAAGTTACATTTTGTATGGACGTTTCGCACAGAGCCCTTGTTCAGCGGGCTGCATGTAACTGTTGCACTCTTAGACAGTCTTTTGTTTGGCACGATTTCTTGTATTAGCGCCATGACGTATAGCGTCGCTTCAAACTGTCAGACTCTCCTTCTGTATCAATAACAGTGAACCACAAAAGACTAATGCAGCCGAGCGTGTTGTTCTGTTATACTCTCACAGGCTTCAGCCGGAATCACACCCGGTTACTTTCCTTCACATTTCAAAACTTCTCTATCGACAGAACCCTCTTCCGTTAGAACCCCTTCCTTTCAAAACAAGAGTCCCAACCAACACCCTGCTTATAACAGGAACTACACATCAATCTTCCATAATAAAGCCACTAAATAAAATAGCTTACACTAACAAACGAAATATTTGAATTATGGAAAAAAAATGAAAACTATCCTTCATCTATCTGTAGCATATCCCCGAAAGATGGTCGAGACTTTCAACTGATGTTTTCAGGTTTATTTGAAACTTCCCTAAACAACACCGTAAGAGCTTGTGCCTCTTCGGAGGGTCGCTAAAACATCAAACTTTTCCTTTGTGAAGTTACAGATTCATAACAGGAAGTCCGCGTCTATACCGGAACTTCACTTTCAAAATAAAAGCATGTAAAAAAAGCTCTGTTTTTCTAATTAATTTTTTTTCCTGGTTTTTTTCAGTTTTTTTTCAGAAAAACAGAACTTATCTCGGAATTTCCGAGATAGTTATCTCAGAAAAACAGAACTTTTTTTTTTTTCAAGTGAATGCAATACGCTTCCGTACCTTCATGCCATAAATGCTGTCATTATATTATACAATATATTAATAAAAGGCTAGTACAGTCCATTGTGCTTTAAGTAATTAAAACACCATTTCTCCATTTTGATGTTTGATGTGAACATTTCCTGAAGCTCCTGGCATCTTTCTACAAGGTGGTTTTATTGCAGTGCTGGAGATAGTTTACAGCTTTACCTTGTGCCCGTGTGTGGTAGAAAACTAAAATGGTGCATTTACCATGGTTGGATGCAACAAGAAAAAAGATTGTCAGGTAACACCTGTCTGCCAATGACATCTAACCAAATCTCTCCCATTACACCCAGTGCACTTTATATTTAAGAATCTTATAACTTTGATGGATGAACCCAGAATATTCTGCCACCTTGATTTGCTAAATCATACAAGTTTATCTTTTTCAAATTAAAAACACTTAGTTTTCATATATATATATATATATATATATATATATTATATATATATATATATATATATATATATATATATATATATATATATATATATATATATATATATATATATATATATATATATGTGTGTGTGTGTGTGTGTCACTATAGCCATTTTACAGAGCTGACAACTCCCAATGTCACTCAATATCACTGGTTTAGAGGAATCACAAAAGAATGGACAGTAGACCACTTTGTAATTATGTCAAACCTTGCTACACATGTTCAAAAGCTTGGCTATGCACTGGCTGCATATCAATACAGCAAAGAAGGAATGGTCACAAGGTGGAGGAACTGAAGACATGATTCAGTCAGAGCATCTGTCTCTTTCTGTCATCTCTGCTGCTCAGTAAATGGCCAGTGGGATGACGGTGCCAGTGGTGCCCCCTTCTCAGAAGACAGATATGCCCTAATGCACCAGCAGCTCCAAGTACTACTGAAGATGTCAGCCTACGCCCACACGTGCATGAAAGCCTTCCAGCGGAAAGGTCTGTTGCCCAAAGAAGAAACACGCAAACCGACAAGATGCGAGGCAGGAGTGAGGACGTTAGGAGCTGTGTACTCTTTTGAATCATTTGGATTGATATGCATTATCACACTCCTTGTGGAGGAAGGAAAATGGTCATGCTCCTCGCAGGAGCCTTCTGGGGAGAATGACAATGCTCAACAGCTAGCTATACTGTGAATTGAACAATTACACAGTTACCATTTCCATTTGATGAGACAGTATGGTAAAAGATGCTACTTTGATGGCATGTTCGGAAATTATTGCGAACTGCAGAAAATGCTTACAGGATGAATGAAAAACAAACGTACATCTCGTTGGTTAAATTGCTGCTATATTCATATAACAAGTTACTGCTATGCTTTCTTACACTCTGCAGACTGTCTGACAAAAGCCATGATCTGGAGCCATATCCTATTCACTATGAAGGATAGCCATTGTACACTTGCTCAACTGATTAGGTTAGATACCAATTAGATACCCTGTGAGTCTGTTAAGGGATTGAAGTCGTCACAGCTGTATATTTATAGGACTCGACAGAAAGGGATATTAAATTAAACACTGTTTACACAGGGATTCTACACTTTACATAACCACCTTACTGAAACAGTTTTTCATTTTCATATTTATTGTTTTTTTTTATTGAGACAAATTAAATTACACAACTTCTCTTCAAGTCACATATATGGTGTCATAATATTATACTGAATTAGTAATAAAAACAAAGTATATATTTGCTCAAAGCAACCGTTTACATATCTTCCGAGTTCCAAATTTCAACAATCCTGAGTCATTTTGATCCTCCTCTCGGTGCTAATGTCTGCTCCCTTAAATGACTAAGCTGTAATATATTCCTATTTACTATTAGTGTATTTGTACACCAAGTTTTCAAAAGTCATATTCAAAAGTTGAGACAATGGTCTCCTGCTGTTCCGAACAGCATCGAGGGAGAATGCTGTGTTATGATTGCTGATCACTGCTGCATGCAAGACATACTGCTGTGCTCACAAATAAGAACTGAAAAGCAGAGCCCATCTAGGATACAATTAGCTGCTCCATCATTCAGAATAAAAGCTAGTTTAGGCTAAAAATAACAAGTTTGTGCGACACGACAGGATTCAGTCTTTTTTATAGCTTGTCCGAACAGCGACACTCAAAGATAGTGTGAAAATCCAACTGGCACTGGAGAGAGAGAGAGAGATGTGATGTAGTTTAAATATAAGGATAACTGCAGTATGTCTATCTTGGAGTTACAGTGTACACATTACGTGCAATAAATAGCTGTGAAACAAATCTACGACCTTGAGAGATGGTTGTATACAGCTTACTCCCGCATCTCTGCACACCGGACGATGGCACACATTGTCATGGTCATGGTCATGTCATGGTCACCGACCCCTCAAATATGACATCAAAGAGCTGCTGGGAGAGTTGGTTTCTGAAGCTATTTGACCATCAGACAAGCAGTTCTGACCTAGTGTACTGCTGCATCAATAGCGTTGAGTTTCTGTAGCTATAAAGTTCGCCCTGTAGGGGATTTTGCTTCAGTACATCACATATCCTTTTGTTGTCCAGGGAAAATAACAGTTTACATTGTTTGGCATCTCCTTGTGAGAAAAATGGGATTCCAGTTTGTTGTGCAGTTGTGTTTCTTTCAACTAACTAATGACAGTTTTCTCAGACAGTGACTACACTAAAGGCGATCTTAACTCAAACTCCCAAAGGTGTAATTGGTGTTGGAGGGTTAGTATTGATTGGTCCCAGCTCTTGCTATGGCTGATTTGACAATTCTGCTTATCAACAGAGGCTGACAACAAACTAAAACCTCTGTTATCATTCTTAACAAAAAAATGTCCTTATTGAAGATGGAAGTTGTCTTGAAGTGAGTCTGCTTGTTCGGACTGGTACAGCAACTGAATGGTCTATTTAAGGTGTCGAACTGAGTTGCACATTCATAACCACCATTTGTGCTGCTTGTGCTTCCAATGCATGCATACACTACGGCTGCCCCTGTATCCACACGGGAAGTTGTTTAGTTGTTTTTCTTTCTTCTTGCTTCTCCTTTTGCATTGTGCTGAGATAAAAAATACCTTAGAAAAGCTAAGGTAGTGATTGACTGCAGCTGAATAAAATCTTTACATTTACTCACTTCCCGAATATAACGTAAAAAAACTGTTCTCCTTGAAAATGTTGGGTTGGTCTAAAAAGTAGATTAAATTGTCCAACAAACATTGGCAATGTAACTGCAATGATAAAACTTCAAATATAAAGTAAAAGTTATTTCTAAGTATTATTTGTATTATGTGCATGAAAGATACTGTAAACAAGTTTGTTCACTGTATCAACATTTCTATGAACACATTTCTCCTTTTCAAGTTAGTGGCTGTACTTTTATGAGATTCTATGGCAAGTCAAGTTCATATATCCAGTCTCCCCACTTATATTACAATCACATTTGAAATCTTTAAATATTTCTATGAGTAGACTAGTGTATCGTTATATTGTTTGTAACTTGAAATCCTAATTTTGATAACAAACTTCAGGAAAAAACAATAAGGCCGAGCAAGATGTAAATACCTTCAGACATTTATACTACAAATAAATGTATAGTGAATGGACGAGTGTAAAACAAGTTCTTTCAAGAAAGCATGAAAGCAGAACAATCAAGGGCTTTGCAATAAGGATCTATTATGTGAGGGAGTGCTGGGAATTTGAAGCTGTTTATTTTTGATGTCATAGTTTATGGTGACAATGGACTAGATTGCATTAATGAGGTGCCTGTGAATGGATGCATATACAAATATAATGGATTTAACAATCCTGCACACGAGAGCTGATAAACAATGCATTCGTCAGAGAATGAGGCTCCATCAAAAGTCAATCGAAAAAACGTGATCATACCAACATGACTCAATTTAATGGCTAAACAAGACCCATTCCTGACAAAAGTATGTTGTCATCCAAACAGACGCAAAGGTCCGTGAAGGAGAGAACGATTTACAGCTTATTATTATCACTGATGGAGACTTGCATGATGGTACCACCTGGTTCATAAAACAATTATGTTACTTAAATTTATCATGTTAATGCCAAAAGGGCATTAGTCATTGACATGTCACAGATAAGATGGCTTAAATAAATAATGAACTATTCATAGGTTTCACTTCACTGATAAGTTACTTACTGTCCTTGACACTTGTGACAGGTCTTAATGAGTGGTTTGCTGGAAACCGGCAGCTATGTTGAAAGAAAATGCATCTAATCTCTGGGTTGAAAGGAGAGGTGGCAATTAGCCTGGATAAGTGTGAGTCTAGGAGTAATCTGCTGTGGGCATTAATGGGCGCACTCGTATTCTTATGGTAGTCTAATTTGACTCATGTCTCTTGATGTAGCCATCTCTTTTAGAGTCCCCGGAGATGCAGGCAGGGATGGTTGAGTTGAGTTTGTTAGTTAATTTCCACACACAGAACATGTAGACATTAGCTCATTAGCAGACATCAGTCCAGGAAAGATGATGTAGTAGTATCTGTACCAATAACGATAAAAACTGAAGGACTAAGGCTATATCCATTTTACTACATTTTCATTTGAAAATGCATCAACTCTGGTACGGAACACTACACTGGAGTTTTAGGGCTGTGCTTGCTGATTGGGTCTGTACAGTCTATACGTAACCTTCCCTGATTTGTCAGGCTCCTATCACATGACCCACTTCCACAAGCAAACAACCGGCATTAGCTTCAGCTACAAGCGTAGGACACAACATAGATAATCAATTACAAGTATTGCTGACCCTATTGTCTCTGCTGACAGTAGTTGGGCAGTTAAATTCTGTATTTTTGACAGAACCAGTGTTTCCCACAAAATGTATTCAATCTATGGCGGTGAGAGAAAGAACTGCATGCCACAACTACAGCTGAAACTATGAGTTCTGACTGTCTGCGTGGATGGTAAAAATGTTATGGACCATAAAAACACAAAAGGCTTATAAGCTCAAACATCAGAATTATTAGTTTGATGTTTTCAGTGGCATTCTCAGAGTTAATTAAGATAGTTACCAGAAAACCCTAATACACAAGTTGACCGCATTATAAATAGCTCTTAGGGGGAAAGGGATGCCAGTTCATTTACTACAGTTAACTTACCTAGTAATGTATTTAGTCTAATTTGGATGTCTAAATCAAATCCATAAGTAATTCCAACAAATCAAGCACTAATGCATTTGGCTACCTGACGTTTACTAGTTTCTGGTGTTTACTGAAACTGACAAATAGACTGCTCTACGGTTGAAAACAATGAGTGTAAAAGCCCAGGAGGCCTTGTATAATTTTCTATCTGTAGTACAGCCTAAATGCTGTGATCCTGGCATCGTCTGTACAACATTAAGCGTAGCATCTGAAAAGGCAGCGACCAATTTATATCATAGTTGGGAATTGTCTGCATTATAATTCATTCTGTCTCACACATTCACACTCTGTTTTCCTTTTCCATCAGGTTTCTAACATCCTTGGGCGGCACAGCTTGTAGTCATTGAGCATGCACAGAGGCAGTGAGCAGCAACGCTCAATCATTTCAGTGCAACTCTTCGGGCTCATTTCTTTCAGGCAGAAATGTAAGCTGTTTACAATAATATGGTTATCTCCATAGCACAGTAATAAAACAAGGCATTAAAATCCCACGAAGAGGATCACCACCCAACCTTGTCAACTGTGTACACTTAGCACGCAGCATCAACTGTGCATGGCGATATACTGGGAGTGGAAAAAAGACCCACAGACACAGGATGAATCTTCAGAAACACGCACACTGATGTCAGCTCATCTTCACCCGAAAACAATAAATGGAGGCAAGAGGCATCATGGATGATTTTACATTCATTTCACGCTTGGTGCCACAATCCATGAGGAATCTGTGCCCAAATGGCAGCTTACGCTCAGTGCTTATTCGCTCGGGGCTTTGCATGCTTTGCATAGATTTTATTAGTGGGTGCCACAGGGTCTCAGAGTGTGCAACTCAAGATTGTTTTTGCCTGGTGGCAAATAGGAGCTGGGGAGAATTCAGTGTCCAGTTCTAATAACTAATAATGTCACCAGCTCAGTTTCAGGCAAATTAGGCTTTGTTTTCTCTTCCTGACTGGCAGCCTACTTGCTTATTTTGTACAAATGTATTTAGGTAATACATAATTTCTTTCATCATCTGAAAGATGGATCAAATACCATTTAGATTAGTTTATGGTAATTAACTTAATAATGATATATAAAATAAATACAAATGTAATTTACATGATCTTATTTGAGTATGAATGTATTAGTGCAAACACCTATGTTGGTACAATAAATTAGGTTTGATTAAAACCATGTTTTTCATTGCATAATTGTTTATCACATTGCTCTTTCCAATTTTCAAATGTGGAACAAAACTTGTGACATGAAATCTGATGGAGTGATTAGCTGACACGGAAAAGAAAAGGTGATGGCAAGAGGAGTAGCAAAGGGAGAAAAGAAAAGTCTTCGGTCCTGAGGTTTGAAGGGTTTTGCAGGTCACTTGGATTGAAGGAGCAATTTGGACAGTTATGTAAACCAGCCAACAGTTAGTCCATATGTCAATTAAGTCTCAAGTTTTCTGAAATGATGCAAATGCCGAGTTCATTGACTCAAGCTTTACAAAAGCATCAATGGCGATGACTGGTTTAGAGTTGATTGAGGTAAACTTGGGAGAGATACTAAGGACAAGAGCTAGCATGCAAAACACACTGGCTTGAAGGTTAAACTCATCCATTCTGTGAGTGTAATGGATCGTGTGTCCTTGTAAAGAGGGACGGTATAGATGAGAAACTCAGGTAAACAAAATTGTCTTCAAAAGTGCTTTGTGTTTCTTAAATGAAAATGTGGCTTCTTATCAACCCATTTCCTTGTGCACTGTGACCACCTCAGCACGTTACTGGCCGTGTGCCCATTGTCCCCTTGACCTGAGAAAAAAAAAAATGTCATCCTTTTATGCAGTTACTGCTTCAGCCTGAGGTGAAAGGATATGAGAGTGTTTATTATGACTTTAAATATCCTATCAAGGTCTTGTGATGGATTGACATTGGCAACGGGGAGTGGAGCTGTCTGTTTACTGTGATGTGAGATACAAGGAAGGGGAGAGGCAAGACGCAGCAGTGTTCAATCTACATGAATGCAGCCTGGTGGCTGTTGCCTTGGGCGTGCTTTTGAGTGACGCAGAGGACACATTATGCAGCGTCTGCATCGTTCTTCATTTCTTCTGCAATCAGTTCAACAGTTGAATAAGGACAACTGGGAGGAGGAAAAAATACTGGCTCACTGTGCCAAAAAAGAGAGACTGAGAAAGGTTTTTGCCAAATTGGAAAACTAGCACACGACTTATGTTGGAGTGTGACAAATACAGAAAACAAGAAACCCAGCTGATTTAGCGTGCGAAAAACAGTCGTGAATGAATAAAAAAACTGAGATGACTTAATTATTGATGAAAGTAAAGCACTCCATATGAACCAGATCCTTGTGGTGTTGCACTACGAATGAACCCAGGGCTGTGCACAGGTAATAGCCTTGCTAGGTTTGCTAGTCCTCCTGGGAAAGAGTGACAGGAGAAAGGCAAGGGGGAGGAGAAAGAATAAGGAAGTAGAGAAACTGATAGAGCGGCCCATGCACGCTAATGGAAACCATTCTTCTTCCCGTTTTCTCGTGCATTAACAGCAGCAAGGTCGACCATCCTCCTACACCTGATTGACCTGACAGCAGCAGACGATGTTCCAGCTTTCAGCATTGCAACATCTGGACTTCATCCGCAGTTACTGCTTTTAAAACATGATTCAGAAATATCCTTGGCCTTGAAAAAGCCTTTTGCGTAACTTTCTCTGTACTTCCAAACAGTGCATTTCATCCCTTCCACCACCACTTTGTGTTATATCTGAATGTCACAGGCAACTTTCAGCTCTAGGCAAACGGAAAAGAGGGTTGGAAGGAGAGGTGGCCCAGATAAAAGCCATATAGAACTGAAGATACCAAAACAGCTCCAGATAGGCTTCACCCTACAGGTAATGATTTAAGATAACCTGGACCTTCAAGTTTCCTGACCTTCAACAGAAGAGGAAGGGAGAGCCAGCAACCCCAGAATGACCTCTCTACACTGGGTGGATTTTCATGAACTGTTTATTTCTCGCTCTCTTTTATTTAAATATCAGCAGAGAAACAGGCAGTTCCTCCAACAGATGCACCGCACTTTCACTGTGAGGCTGTGTCATATCGAGACATAACTGACTTTGTGATCAATTAGCCTAATAGCCGCCTTGCTGAGGTGCTCCAGGTGAGAACTGGCTGCCGATGTCACAAATTAATCACCTGAGTTAGCCTAATTAATTAAGACTCTGGTGGAGGCTGATAACGACTCTCCCAAGAGCTTCTAAATTGGTGGTCCACATCTGTGACATTTAGCTTTGTAGATAAAGACTGCAGCGAAAAGAAGTGTGCACGGACCAACGGTTGGCTGTAACCCGTAAAAACAGATCTGTCCCGATTACAAAGTCGAACAATCCCCTTCTTATACTTTAAAAATGTGTGAATAAATAATGATTTTATTTTAGTTTACTTAAATAAACGTAGTTCTAGCCCTTGTTAAGAGACAACCATGTGCAAGTTTAGAAGATGCACTACAATATGATGTGATGGAATAAGATATGTTGAATATGTGCTGTCATAGGCTGTCGTTACTGTGATGTGCTGCACAGTACCAGATTGAATGTTTTCTACATTTCCACCCTAAAAAAAATGGCCTGTATCAATCCTGATGTAACAGTCTTACATTGAGGCTCCACTAGTTTACCCTGGACTGATTTTATGGTGATAAAATGACATCTAAATATACCTGCTCTACCATATTTCCCAGTTCATCAGGACAAGATAAACAGCACTGAGCTCAAGACTTAGACTTGCCCAGAGTCTTACAGAATTTATGGTAGCCAAAAGAGGCCCTCATCTCTCAAGAGGGGAGCCATCTCCCAGGGAAAAGGAATGGTTTACACACACAGCAGGGGTTCTATTAGCAGCGATCTCCTGAGAGACAAGCGCCACCTTGTGTCCATAAGTTAAACTACAAAGACAGCAAAAAAAAAAAAATCAGGCTCAACTTTATCTTCAACAAACAGAATATTAACATAATCATAATTTTTCAATTAAAGTACTACACATTCCCTGCCTGCACACTCCTGTGTGATGTAGACTCTGTATATCTCACCCTGAAATGTGAGGGTGCTGCTTTCAGGCCATCTCAACCTCCATATTGTCCAGGTGGAAGCTAGAGGGCATTTTTTGGATTACATGTAAAAAAAAAACTGCTAAACCCTGATTTGTTCAGGTAACAGCCTCATTAGTCTGCCCCCTGCTCGTGCCCGGGCCTCCCTTCACCCTTAGGCACCTGCCGTTTGCCACAGGTGGGCATGTAATTGCTCTGTGGCGTGGACATGTTCTGAGTGTTTAGGAGTGAGCAGTCTTGCTAATGAGGCCACTCGCTGTGTTGCTTCTCTACTACTGTAATGCATGTGTGCGCGAGTGTGTGTGTAGGCAGGTGTATGGCATCACATACATCTGGTACAGTGATGTAGTGCAACACAGCTGCTTGCAGCTGCATCAGAGACTGAAAAACCCAAGATGAGAAAAGGAGTTGAAGTCTGAGTGTGTGTGTGTGTGTGTGTGTGTGTGTGTGTGTGTGAATAAAACAGAGGGGTAATGTGTCATTTGTGTTTTTGTTTGAACTCGGGATGTGTTGCATTCAATGTGTGCATGTCCCAAAAAGCTACTGCGCATTTATTTAATAGGTGAAGTTAACAAAATAGTAAAACAATATCAACTATTGAAATATTGCAAGTCATTTGTCACCATTACATGAGCAAATTGGTTAGATAATGTACAGTATCCAACAAAATAAATATTATTAGTGTGGTGACAGTGTGTATTCCTGTAATCTAACTTGTCCGATAAAAGGAGTCTCTGTTTGGGGTAAAGAGGGAGCTCACGTTCATGATCACTCTGTACTTCTCATCAATCACCCGGCTCAGGTTGCAGAGCAATTATAAAAGTGTGTGCTGCGAAACACTGAATACCCACTAGTGGTGCACTGTTTGTCAGTGGCCTCGCCCTGAGTGCTGCTCCTGGCCGGCTCCTCTCCTGCAGCGTGGTGCTTTCTGGTTGCCACAGCGCCCGGAGCTGCCGTCTGCGGAGTTGGCGTCTGGAGGTCTGGAGAGCCCACAGAGGATCAGTTGCAGACAACAGACAAAACTCTTTGGAGTGTGTGTGTGTGTGTGTGTATATATGTGCAAGTGTGGGTGTTTGTGCAAATGGGAAAACACTTCTGAAAGGCATTGCTGGAAAGATGGAGAGAATGTGTGTGTGTTGATTTTGTGTTTGTGTGCGTGTAGGAAGGTACTCTGACAGACAATGATAAATGTGATCTGATGGACGAAGATGACCAGAGGGTTGTGATAGGGTGAATGTGGCACAACGACATGTCAACCAACAGCAAATATCGATACAAACACGAAAAAAATACAAATAATTATTCCCAATGGCGATATGTTTCACTCTAAGAGCTTGACAAGAATGAAAAGAGAAGTGGAGCATAAGGCCTTGAAAATGAGTCATTTGAACATTGACATGAAGTGAGTTTTTGGCCGAGATTATCGCAGGTTCATCGCAGCTCCCTTGTATCTTTTCACGGTGGAGAAAATCCCACCCAGTTGCGCTTTGAGTTGCGAACAATGCTGTGACTGGACATCATGCAGTGCTCGGCTAATTGATAGTTTTACAACAGGACCTTGACTGCGAGATGAAATATTTACACTGCTGTATTCCTCCGCTCAGGGAGTTGACTTCTGCTCCTGCAATATTCATTTAGCATCTTGTGCTTTTTAGTTGCTAAAAGAGAAAATCAAAAGCAACAGAGTGATTTCTGAAAATTGCTTCCTCTTTGATAAGTTCCCCCGCTTGACATGGAGGAGTCAGACCTTTGTGGCTCGAGTCAGGAGTCAATAGGCCCTCACGGGGGGAGCACTGTGCATACTGTAGATAATACTTTAAAAGAGAAACCAAGTCTACTTGTGCAGCTCCCTCAGTGCAATAGAACAGAACAAAAAGTAGCGACATATGAGTCTCTGTGTAAAGTAAAGACAAAAGGCATATTTGATGGGAGAAGTACTCTGTACTACAAATGTCTCTCTGATGTAAGAGAATGGTTCTGTTTTCTGATGCTGTTAAATTAAAAAGAAAGTGGAGAAATTGGTCTCCCAATAAAAGAAGAAATGCACAATGTAGGAGGTTAGATTTTTTATGATTCTGCAGTCTAGGTTAAATATTTAATATGTGTTGTATAAGTAATTTTTCCAGTGCACTCCGATACTGTTGATGCAAGATATAAAAAAGGGACACAAAGCAGACTTGTCGTCCTACAAATCCATTTGTAATGGTTGAGTGTGAGATTTTGTGCATAACATGTGCAGGTGTGTATGCACATGCTGAAAAATCACATATAAAAAATTCTATTTAAACCCCTTTTTACTTTTTTAAACTTACATGGATATAGTGTTTAATGTACAAAAGTGTAAATTAAACATACTACTCTAAGTAATTTCCAGGGGCCCTCTCAATCAAAACAATAATTTAAAGACCTAGTTTGATGATGGGAGTTGTCTTCACCATCGTTGTCGAGGAAAATCTACCAGACTCGACTTAGGGGCAAATCAGATTTGCTGGTAAGGTAATGTATTTAAGTTGTAATCATGTTATGCAGCAAACGACAATGATTGACCGTGAACCATTACGACTGACACACAAACAACTGACTGGGGAACTGGCTACTAGTGTGGTTTTCCTTCATCAAACAACATTTGTCATGAAAGTTACGGCAGAGACAGGCAAAGCCACAGGTAAAGCGGATATGACGCAAATAAAAGGTGAAAAAAATGAAACATTCTGATTTCTCAGAGTTTGAACATTTTAGGAAACATTTTGGAAAATTCAAGTACTGAGTCTATAAACATAACTAAATCTACTTCTAATGAAGCATTATTACATATTATATCTGTAACCTCATTTATTCTTGATAATATTTGACAACTTGCATGAAGCCAATACTTAAAAAAGTGTGCATATTATTTAACTACAACATATGTGTGCATTTCTATGGGCGTAAGGATTATTCAGCATTATCCAAAGTCCATTCAGCACTGCTTGGGGCTGTTTGGTGAGCGTACAGATGCAAGGTGCCAAGCAGACATCTAGCACAGAAGGTAGTGTCTGGAACACTGGAGCCTCGGGCATCTCTCCTTTCTGCGCCACATACTCTGCACTAAAAACTGACTGCTTCATCAAGTACTGCTCAGCTACATAAGACATGTTTTAAAGGCAGGTTTCTGTTTTCCAGAAGAAGCTATTGAAGTCCTTCAATAAAAACGGCAGAAAGGACGGGCGAAGAATAACAAGGTCACATTATTCAAGTAAATGAGTATTGTGTGTACACAAATGATGCTTTTAAGTTTACAGTTATAAGTGGTCCCAAATGTAAAATGATGAATTCAACCATTCCTAGACAAAGCAATGGATATTTATCAAGTAACTGAAGATGTAACAGGGAAATGACTCATAGTTAAATCTGATGAATCTATTCTCTTTTTTTGAGGTTTACGTTTTAATGGCCTCAGACAAATACAGACAAATGTAATAAACTAAAAAAATGTATTGTTATCATAGTTGCAAAACCACATTTTTCATAAGTAGCTATGTGGTAATTATGGAAATGTTTGCGCCTGCAAATTATTAATGTTACATAGATCTGTTCAAAATGTATGGTGCAACCTCTTACAGGTGCAATAGTGTAGAGAAATGGGTTTGCATTTAGGTATAATAGCAAGTGTGTCTTCGTTTAGTAACTGAACATTCTGCTTTGTTGAAATGTTTTGTTGTTCTTACCTTTCTTCCTGCGCGCTTCCTTGATCTCTTCACACATGCGGTCAAACTCAGGGTCGAGCTCAGCGGCAAATATAGCGTGGGCAGAGTCCTTTAAACTGCACGCTCGGTGCCTGATCACCTTGTCTGAGAAAAGAGGAGACAGCAAAACGAGTGTCACATAACATAAAACTCTTTGAAGGGTATGCCCTTTGTAACAGAGGATATGAGGCAGTATTTCTGCCATTACAATGCAAGAGTTTTTATTCCCTTAGATATAAATTTCCTTTTCTCCCATCATCAAGGCTTGTGCTGGACAGTAGTTTGCAGTTTGATGTTGCATGTTCTCTACATCCTATCATGCATGTAAGGCAAAGAGTTGATGGAAAGCCTTCCCCATTCTACTGTATCTGTGAGAAAGGGGGTTGTAGCATTTTCTCACAGTTTGGAATATAAGTATGGACGCAGTATTGGCTTTTTGTTTGAGAAATTTAAACGAGAGAACTCAGACATGAAACAAAGTCTTGACATCCATTTAAGACGAGGGTGGGTGCATACATAAACACACACGTGAAGACAAGTACAGTATACAGGACAAATTACTGACATTTTTTTTATGCGCACTCATTCTCTCTAACAGGCACAGTCCTTCATAACGTTTATGCTTCTTTACCCTTAGATGTATGACAGCATCATTAAAACTCTCCTCCTTTTCATGCTCTCACATTCATGGAGAGAGAAAAGAAAAGAAAACTCAGATGAAGAGGAAGGCCAGAAGCACAGCCACTGTAAACAGGCCGTCTCTCATTACGGCAGGCAGAAGGAGAATGGTTCAGGCAGAGAATGACAGAAGGGTCACAATATGCCAGCTTCCTTTGTCTAATGAGGATGGCTGGCTAATTGCGCTGGAGGCTAGATTTCTCTCCGTGTACCTGTGTGCGTAAGACAGTATTTCTAAGTGTGTGTTACCTGCAAGTACATTACAAGGGCAAAAATGCCTTCCACTGGTAGGCGTCAAGGTCCAGGCACAATAACGAAAAGGTAATCAGCATCCTTATGGGCCCTGCCTAACCTCCCCTTTAGAAACAGAAAAGGGCATCCTAGTAAACAACCCTGCAGTTTACATGTTCTTTCATAGGGAGGTTAAGGATTAACGCCATATCCCGTCAAATATTTGTTACACCGAGTCGCATTGTTGAGATATTGAGCAGATATTATCCTTTTAACATGAAGTAATTATTTAGCAAGGTGGGGAGGTAGAAGACAAGGAAGCCGACGTGATTTTACATGGAAGACGCTACGATGAAGACAGTGTGAATGACAAGGATAACCCGACCACAGAGGGATAATGAGGGTTTTTTCTCAGCACTTTGTGAGCTGGTGTAGAACTTCCCCAGGAATCATAATTGTGCAGGGTCTGGGCTATATTCCCCGGGCCGGGCATTGGATGAGCAGGCAAGAGCCTTCGTTAGTCTTCTTTATTAAACTGCGTAATTGCATTTTTCCGCTTTAGTGTATCATTTGTAGAACCTGCATTCCAACAAATGACCTAGGCCTTTGCCTGCAAAGACAGAGATATGATTTATTCATTTGAGCTGGCAGAGAATTGCTTCCCATTAGTATCAGCCAGCTATATCCTTGTGAGGGAACCGAAGCAGCTAAACACACAAGGCGAAATTAAAATGGTCACATCAATTGAATAGTCAGAAGCAGACCTACTGTATGCAGCTTTCAATTAACATTCACTTTATTTCTACTAAGGATTTGATTCTAGTAGAAAGAACTTTTTTATTCTTTTGTGCAACAAGTTTTTTCCAAATTGTCCATGTTTTTTTGTGTACAAACAAACATGTATCTCTCTTTACACAGGCCTTCTCTGTCATGCACGAAAGTAGAACATTTAAACAAGTTATACAAATCCAATTTATTTGGAAGCTACTGCAAATAACAGGCCTCTTTGTTTGTTTGTGTGTGTGTACATGAGTGTTCCAGTACTCATTATGAAGGCCGTATTCGGCTTAAAAAAAAGGTGCTGAGGGGAAGGGGGGATGAGGTAAAAGTTGGTTCGAATTGCAAGAAAGGAGACAATTAAATTTTCATGCATATGCAGCCTTTCTTTAACTACAGAGCATGAATTACACAGTGGTAATGCTATTTTCACTGGGCTATATGCATTTCACTTCATTTTAATTTCCAAGTTGAAGAAAACTATCTGGAGGTTCTGCAGTTTTACTGCCTGGAAGCTCTCTTCATAAGTCATTCAGTGGTAAATCTAATTACTTTTTTACTCACACAGACAGCCTAATGGAACACAACAATAACTAGAGAAACAAATTAAACATATTTAGATAGTCCAATGTTGACTTATTATCAATGGTTAGTAATATACCACCACAAAAGGTAGATTTAGATATAACTATTACTATATGTATTATAGATAATGGTATAAGACATATATGAGTTTGGGATTTTTTTTAAATCAACAACCTTGAGAACCTGTTAGCTTTCCTACTGTAGGTTGTATGGGAAGCACTGTAAGATCAGGAGAGAGTTTATCTCTCTAAACAGATTCTCTATGTGAATATACAGTACCTACAAAAGTGTTGCTGTTTGTGTTCTGTGTGGAGAAAGGTTGGACTCTTGTGGACTTGTCACAAGGTAAACAGTGTACGGCAAACAGAAGACAGAGTCTTGGCCCAGATATACACTGTCTACCCAAATATTGTTTGTTGCCCCAGAGGCTTATTTGTTGTTAGCTATGGGCTCCAACGTTGATAGAGATAGAGCTGTGATGAACTTAGCACGAGATTAGTGATATGATTGTGCTTACGTACAGTACCTAGAGGCACTGTCTGTTGGATAGCAAGCACAAAAATTGCGCACACATTTTTAAGTATTTTATCTCTACATTGCATGTGCATGCCTGTAGAGTATCATAGAGGTATATGCATGTGTGTATTCATGAATGTAATTTTCCTCCTCACCTCCAGGGTCTTTGTCAGGATTGTATTCTAAAGCATTACTGGAGATGAGGTCAATATCCCCCAGGAACTCTTTCACTGTCAGGTACTTGTGGGTGTCAATCTTGGTCATGACAGTAGACAGGTCCATGGGCTGCAGAATCACTTCCAGGTAGTCTGACACCTGACACACAAAAACACAATATTAATAAAAGGTCTAAAACCAGCTTTGTCAAACTATGGACATACCAGAGTGTGCATTTCTCTCCGAATGCATCCTCACTTGCCTCATCAATGTCAACTGGCTTGCTGAAGATGTTAAAACGTTTGTCAGTGGCCAAGCGTTTGGTCACATCCCTGAGAAAGAGCCTGAGCTCCCGTAATGTGTTCTCCTCCTGTTCAGCAAGACGGCGCTGTTCCTCTGCTGACAGCACTCTGGGGCCTGGAGCCTCAGCCACTGGCAGTACCTCTTCACGTCTCCCTGTTCGGAAAGAAGAAGAGGACAACCCAAAATAAATACACTTTTCACACAGCTCCCGTCAATGAGCAAGATGTAAAAATCTGACACCAATAGTTTCAGAAAAAGGGTAAAGAATCTGTCTTTGATCGCAGCTGCACAACAAAACACAAAGGCCTCTGCTGGATGCCAAATCCCTACAACCAACTAGGTATAAAATATAAGCAGAGCTGGACATAGGCTAGAAAACCAAACAGTTCCATCTCAAACGTGATCTGTGTCCATTTCCTTTAACACCATTAAAAACACAAGAAAAAAAAGTTAGCCTTGGAAAAAACATGTTTTAAGATTCTTGCAGATGAAGAAAATAATACAGCCACATTCCTTCCCAAACAGAGATTTTGAAACACACTAAGGAATAGCCTCTGGCCATGACAGAGTGATGAAGCAAGGTAAGCAGATATCCTTCCTCTTCTCCCAAGGCACCAGTCTTAGCCCAAGGCATCTGCAGACATCGTTAGGAGGGCTCCACAGCACCTAAGGCCACTTCACTCAGGAGCTGCAATCCAAACCCTGATTCTAATTATGGCTAATAGCGGCCGGGCCTGTCTCAGAGTAATTCCATTCCCTCCTTCTGTGCTGTCCTCTCTGCTGGAAGTCAGCCTGCTGTCTTAGTCAGGCCAGAACCCCTGAAGAGCACAGAGTAAGTAAAGCAGGGGGCCCCTACCTTATGTCAATGAGGAATTGGCAGTGCGCTGCTAGGCACCATTTCCATTCAAAAGCCTGGGTGGACACTTCGGTCATATTGAACGGAGCACTGGAGAGCACAGAGGAATGTGACGCAACAGCCCCTTGTTTAAAGATTGACATTTAGAAGACCCCTTGTGACGCCACCTTTGCTTGTTTACACTGAAACGCACAAAGCATGTATTCTGCCACATAATGTGTTATTTCAAGGCGCCGGCATCCTGTCCTGCCATGAAGACTCTCCCTTTTCCACAGACTGGCTTTAAATCTACCGCAACTGCAGACATAAGCAAAATAATGCCCCCTTCAAATCCGTGTTTGTACTTTTCATATAGAACGGCGAGGTGTAATAAAAGGAGCTTAGGACATTGGGTAGTTGGAATGTATCTGTCCGAGCTCACATTGGGCCAATTTTACACTTGAGTGTGCACAACCTTAAATATCTTGCATCT
Organism: Hippoglossus hippoglossus; assembly: GCF_009819705.1. Classification (NCBI taxonomy): domain Eukaryota; kingdom Metazoa; phylum Chordata; class Actinopteri; order Pleuronectiformes; family Pleuronectidae; genus Hippoglossus; species Hippoglossus hippoglossus. Next base: position 14,237,958 of record NC_047174.1, read on the forward strand.
TTATGCCTCTCCTCTCAATCTGATATGAAATCGATTCTGAACAGGTCCATCATTTAACTCCAGTGTGCAAATGTGATGTAGGTGCAAACAGGAGGATCCTGCAAACACGCCAATCAAACAACTTCTGATCTAAAAGTGAGAAAGACTGCAAACACGTGGACAACACTGCCCTCTAGGAATGACAGCAGAGATGTACGGGTGAATACAGTATTTACCTGTGTTCCTGAGGCGTGGTGGAGCCCGGGTTGCTTGGACCAGCAGCAAGTTAGAGAAGAAGCTCCTCCTCTCTTCTTCTCCTGGAGGGCACAGTGTTACTACCTCGCCGTAGGTCCTCTGGAACAAACTTCTCACCTGTATTCAAAACAATTAGGGAAAATAGCCATTACCATATATTGTAAACCCTGACAATTTAAACTACTTTTTATTTATATAGAATGTAGAACAAGCATGGAAGCAATGGTACAATAGCACTTGTCATTTATGTCACAGATTCTGTCCTTTGTCTGAGGTTTTGTTCATAGGGCAGTACACAAAATCGACACTGGGTAGATAACTAAAAGAGCACAATGATAAATATTAAAGTCTTGAGTATGCATATGTGTCCGTTCTCATCAGCCACTACACGAGGTGAAAGCACAACTGAACAAAGTAGAAACTCAAACACGCTGCTTGGATAGTAAATACTTACATTTTTTAGGTCCAGCCTTCTCATTTGAGTGCAGACCAGTGATAAAGCATTATTCCCCAGTATCAATTAGTTTTTCCTTTTTTTTTTATGCCAATCACTTTCTTGCTTTATTCATAACATATAGAGAAAAAAAGAATGATAATGTGATACATAAGCCATAACCCAGCTACCTTACTGTCTAGTGAGAGTCTACACTGGGGCTACAGGGGGCATCAAAGATCCCAACCCTGTTCTGTGATTGAGCTCTATGAGGCTAAGGCTGCTCCCGACGGGAAGCCCTGTTGCTGGCTAAGCACCTGCTTTCCACTTTATCTCCCCCCATCTGTCTTTCACATCGATCCCCTCCTTTACGAATGGCGTGTTTGTTCTCCCTTTCTCTCTACATCTTCCTCTGTTCTCTTTCTTATCCTCTCTCTCTGGATTGCACAAGAGGGGGGGAAAAAAAGGAGGAATGGAAAATATACGAGGAAAACAGTAGGGGAGACTGAAGCTGTCAAAGTAGGAGGCAGGTAATGATTATCAGTACTTTTCATCATGGTATGAGCTGCAGGGGTGTTGACACAGGGAGGGCTAGCAGATCTGTGAGGATAGATGAATGGTTTTAAAGAAGGATGGGCTTTAAATGAAAGAGCTTGAAATAAAAAGAAAATTGGGGACTGACTAGAGAAACTTTAAAATACAACTGGACACCCGTTCTCATAGCATGATCAATTCTCACCTTAAACCACACTGACAATGTGAGTACACTTTAATTTTTTCAGGGATGCTCTTTCACTATTTCAACAGCCAACTAGGTGCTCAAGAAACAAAGGACCAAATATGAAAGAATGGTACTGTCTGACGGGAAGATTTTACCAGGCGAAATATAAAAAGTCAGTCAGCTCGTGTTGTAAATTTGTTTATTTTTTACATTTGCAAAATAATTCAGAGCAGATAATAGGTAACAAACATTTTCTCCACAAGAAAAATGTCTTTAAGATGTTAGCAAACTAAAGATGTCAACTGTGACACCGAATAATGGTTGATGTAAAATCTTAGAAATAAAATAATGTAGCGTGCTCAATGACTTCACCTTAAAAATTTACCGTCTCAGTAACTCAACTGTGACAAAAAACAATGAAAAGGAATTTTAAAAAAAACTATTAAAGCAATCTGGCATTTTGAGATAAACCCCATCTGCTGAGCTCACAAGGCCAATAAACAAAAATATGTCGCACACATTTGCAGAGTGCAGACATTTTCTGTGACTTATATTTGCATAATGCAGTTCTACTTAAGCAGAGATAATGCACATTTTCTATTTTCCAATATTTTGTGTTCCAAGTGAATAATGCATTAGCATTGACCAAATTTTAATTTAAGTTAAGCAATTTTGTGTCTTTTTTGCTATTACTACTAAACAACATGTTATCAGCATTATCGAGCAGCCGTTTGCCACCCATCTCACTAAATATCAGTAATGGCAATTGAAAAACCCATATCCAAAATCCACCAAAAGTAAAGGGTCTGAATACATTGGTGAGGTGACATAGCTGTTGTTTACTACATTACATCTGTTGTCCCTCAGCACTGACACCAGATTCCTGGTGCATCAATAATCGTGTCCTTGGGGCAAAATGGAGCGTAACATTCATAATTAACATGCAGTTCATGCATTATAATGCACTTGTGATGCCACAGAACACAGATCCCAAAAAATGTGTTAAAGCGGTAAATATAAATACTGATGCGACGCCATCTCTCCCTGACTGCTGTCAATAACGGCTGTTACTTCACCCTGACAATCTCATGTTCTAGCAATTTCCATCAGTCCTCCACCGAAAAAGCAAGTCAATCTATGCATAGTAAACGGCTGTTAAGGGAGGGAAGGAGGCCATGTAGTTGGACCCGAGCCTGCAGTGTCAGTTTTGGCTGGGGAGGGATGCTGCCTGCTCCCTGCTGAGGTTTGGAGCTGAGACAGCAGCTGTCACTGTGTTCTCGGAGCCAGAGAGTGAAGCAACACTATGAAAGATAGCCAAATCACTTAAAGCACCAAAGACTGTAGCATGTCCATGACTAAACATTAAAACCAAACGTTGCCCGAATAATGCTCCAGAGACAAAAAAATAAGCAGCATCGTTTAACAAAAACACTTTCTTGATCCAATTACTGGACAAAACTAAAACTGTAAGTTTGCGAATCATACTCTCTCTGGAAAGCCTGGGACAACGTTTCAGTGGGTCCAACTACAAGATATGATCCCCTTAGCATCATAAACACAGAGCTTGTAATCTTTGCATCACACTGAAAATCACCATCAGCTGTAGCTCTGTGGAATCTGTCCTCAGTGTTTTGGACAAACAAGCCTGATTAGATGTGAACTACACAAAATGTCTGCACAATTTGGTCCAGACTTTCTCCGGCGTTTCCCTTTCACATATGAAGAATGCAGAAGGAGATTCTCCGTGCTGATGCGTTCACAAAGAGAGAGAAAAGGGTGATGCAGGCAAGACATAACGTATACATTTCTCTACGGAGATTACGTGTTTTGTTTACAGTACATTGACACCAGCGTCAGCCTGTAGCACCAAAGGGGGGGGTGTTTTGCGTCTGTTGTGTGTTACAAACATCATCAACACTTGCAGTGAATCCTGCTGAGAATCTCCTGCTGTTTTCTCACACTGGCTCACTCGGACTAGAGTTTTTACTAAGGGGCAGGCAGTTCACTAAATGTCTGACAACAGCAATACACACAATTCGATTTTCGGACTGTTTTTGAGATGACTGATTGAGGTCATGTCAGAGAAGGATGAAAACAAATAACAGTAAACCGTCTTTAGTTTTTAATTGATGTCTTTATCTGGTCATAGGAAGGTTCAACATAATATGAGATTTTGCTCCCAAATAACCAGAATCGCTGATATTCTAAATAATTCATTGAACAGCTGCAATTACCAAAACTGCTAAGCTTTCAAACGGAAGCTTGTCTGAAGCACCCAGTGGGGCCAAATGGAGCTTATTTCAAAGAGATCAATCTTCAATTCATTAACAGAGCAGCCAAAATGTCAGCGGTGTTAAGAGTCAATTTCTCAGAGTAAATAAAAGCATAAACTGGGCAGCAGTCCAGCACAAGGGTAATGCAATAATGTTCATCTTTCTGTCAAGCATTCATCATCACACATATTACAAAGGGTTTTATCATTGTCAGTGTGGGAGGACAGAGGCCAGTTGTGTAGTACAAGCAAACTAATGTGCTCTTAAAATTGACTTTATAAAAGAGTAAAGAGAAGATGTTTTAAACCTGCTGGTTTAAATTGGGCTGTTTGCTTGGCCTGTGGTAATGCTGGTTGCTGTTGTCTCTCTGAAACTTTAAAAGTGACCTGCAGTAATTGAGCCCCAGCAAGTTAAGCAGGACTCAGTCCACAGAACCATGCAGTTGTTCACCTGTTTATTCAAAGCTTGATAAAACTCGACTCAGTACACAGAACCCCGAGCTGCTATGAAGTGCTGGTCGCCCATTTATTGCAAACTTTATTAAAACTGAAAGTATCGCAGGTCCAAATCGCACCAAATTCAACACTGCACTTCCTTGGGCCCTTAACAATACACATGGCAAGTGTGAAGCCGATAAAATGAACAGTTCTCAAGATATGTGAGCCACATAGACAAAGACAATTATTTCTGGAATTAGATAGATAAATAAAAAAAGTTAAGAAAGAAAGTGATTCACAAGTGCAATGTTGTAACCCTACTGTGAACTAGCAGTGCGAGTCACTAAAATGGATAGCACAGAAGAGAAAGTCTTCTTAGTATAAGGACAGCCTTGATACCCTCATGCTGGCTCAATTTTGCCTTGAGCACACCGTTGGTCCCATCAAGTTTCCCAATCAACATTGCTTTGTGTTCAATGACCAAAGAAAAGGTAATATAAGGAAAGCAGTAATTGCCAATCCTGCACGGTTTCTGCCAGTCACCAGGTATGTAATGAAGAGCTAAATGGTCTGCAGGATGTAATTACCTCCATTTTCATGCTTAATTTGTTAACACAGCATGTGAATCAAAGAAAATGCTGGAGTTAAGTAAGGTAAAACCTAAAAACAATGCAGAGAATTGCAGGGAACTATCAAGCAAAACATAAAGAAAGTGAAGAATGGCATGAAATAAAGATAAGACTAGAAGAGAATAGGAACGAATAAAGAGAAGAAGTGGCGACTAGAGCTTTAGAGATTAAAAAAGCCCAGGTGTCTCCCTGTCAGCTACAGGGAGAGAAAGATCCCAGGAGCCCTTCCAGCTGTGAACCATGTCCAGGGTTGATGCATAAATACAGAAACAGGAAAGAAAAAAAAAACAGTCTGCACAGACATTCTGATAGGGTGTGTGTTTCCTGGGCCTGCCAACCCTCTGACCTAATTAAATCCCTTCTGTTGCTTGACGAGAGGACCCTCCTCCTCATTTTCCTCAATCTCTTTTTCCAGTCTAATTTTCTCCCATTTCCCCTCACTCTCTCAATCCCTCCCTAACAGCCAAGCCCACTGCGGGTGGTCTGACTCTGCTTTGGCTTTCAGAAAGAGAATAATAAATCCAAGGGAAAGGATAAAGGAGCAATGCTGAGGATACCAAGGGAGAAAAGTGGGCAGTGGGATAAATGACAAGAAAAGCCAGATGGAGCCAAAGTAGATAAAAACTCTGTGGGTGCAGAAGACCTTGACTGTGAACTCTGTGTGTGTCTGCACCAGTGCCCCTGACTATGAGAGGAAAGAAAGAAACCTTTGAATCAGGATTTAGCCTCTATTCCATTTTTTTTTTAAAGACTCCAGGTTAACACACGACCCTGTCAAAAAATGGAAGCAATTTCATCAAAAGTAATATGCAAACCCAAAACATATGACAGGCCTCCAGTTAAATCTGAAAATGTCAGCTCAGATGCGTACGCGAGTGTGGCCACTAATACCAGGCATTAACATGGGTCTTGGGGGATGCAATCACTAATATAAATGTCAAAAATGCATTGAGACCCAATCGCTCAGACAGCATTTGGAAATCTGGGTTGCCTGTGGCCACATTCTTTTACCAGTGTGTGCGCGAATGTGTCTGGGTCCACATCAAAGGACCTCCCTACTCAACTGGCATCCTCTCAAAACACACACTTTGTCCAGGACATTTTGACAAGCATGTAGAGTTTACAAGTGCACAAAACATATTTGGCTGGAACAAACCAAAGTAAACCCCGGTTTGCCATTTTAGGATTTCCTCATTTCTGGCAGAATAGGCACAGGAAGTGCATTGCTAGCCTTTCACCAGCTGAAAACAACACCTCTGGTCATTGCAAAAGGAAATTATGCGCTTATTTACATACTGATAATAAGTGGTCACTCAACACGCATGTGGAGACCTCTTCTAATGTCTTGGGTGAACCCTACTATTAGGAACTTTCCTCTTGTGATCGCATCATACACGGCCAGGTATGAACAGAGCTTGTGTGTGTACCTCTTCTGACAGCTGTGAGTAGTGAGTCTCCGCAGTGGCGAGGATAAGGATAGGGCTGAAGGAGGGCACATCCTGCAGCAGGGTGAGGAAGGTGCTCTTCACAGTGTCACCCACTGCCTCCCACCACTCAGAGATATGTGGCATGAAGACAACACTGGGTACGCTGCGGCAGGCCTCACGAAATACCTGCAAACACACAGATAGGTCAGTGCTGCCTCTGTATTGACCTTAAGTCAGGTATGTTGTTTATTCTCTCCAACCACCAATACAAATGGCCTGCATGTGCGTGAATATCTGCACATACATCTGCATGCGTGTGTGAGTGTGTGTGTTACCTGAGCACAGGACTCTTCTGGAGTCTTAGCACTGACAGAGTAGAGAGTGGGCAAGTCCAGGCGATGCACTGGCAGCTTGTCCAGATGGTGCAACAAGGCAGGGGCCAAGTTGGAGCTCTGTCCTGAGCCTGAGGCCCCCGTCAACAACAGACGAGGCCGGTATGCTGTGGGCTGTTTGAGGGCGGAGCTGGAAGCAGATGGGAGTTCATAGTTAGCTTTGTATATATATTACGTCATGATCACTGACTGTTACACATAAGAAGTTTAAAAAACGTTTGGTTCATTAAGAAACTGTGGCGGGACAAATTAGGATGTCCCGTGACACAGCAGTCTAGAGAAAAAGAAAGGCTAACGCTGTTACAGGTCTGACAAAGTGAGGTGATAAATGGAGACCCTGACACCGAAAAGAAAGTTTAAGATACCAAGTTAAGACATTAGAGGAAGCATAGGAAAAGCTGTAAAGTCTGCGCTAACATCGGCCTTCTAATATATAAAAGAGATAACTTTGTGTACCTGTGATATGGGCACACAGAGGGCAGCATCCCCGCAGCATAGGCTCTGCTTATAGCAGATTTAGACGATCTGCATTTGCTCATAATTCCACTAATCCTACTGAGAGCTCTGAAAATGTGAGGCAAGCCAGAAGGGACTCGGTCTCTGCCCTCATCTTGCTCTTACATGATTATGGTTTATCTGTGACTCCACCTGAAGGACAGTAAAATTGAAGCTACTAGAGATCTGTGGGCTCCATTGTGGTGCAGTTGTCTGATGAAGTCAGAGAGCCAATAGACATTAAATGCTGGTGAAGTGCTGTCTAAATACCTTTTGTTTACCAGCAAAAAAAAAAAGGATAAAAAAAAGATAAAAAAAGTATATATATATATATATATATATATATATATATATATGTGTGTGCGCGCCTTTTATATAATCACACACAGCGCTTTAATAGGGAAAAAAGCAAAAGCATATTGTATATGGTTTGAAGACTTGAAGCTTGATAAGCACTTACTGGGTTCATCAATAAGTGGTTCCAGTAAATGAAAAGCAAAAGGTCAGTGCTTGATTAATTCAGTTTCTTCTTCCATCTCAATTTCTGTCCGAATTTCTGAACGGAAGCAAAGATTGTGAGTCAGATTTCAGAGCTGTCTTTTTGCCGTCTCTTTTCACTTTTATCCTCTCGTCTGATCTAACCCTGTGGTCTCCACTAGATCTGCCTGTGAAGCCACTGAGCGGTTTGATGCTCATTCATGTTGTTATACAGTTTGACATGTTTAATGACTTGTGTGGGAAATAATGGGTCATGTTTGAATTTAGAGTTGTCCCTCTGAGGTTGGGTGGTGTGAAAATCTTCAAACCAATTTAATATTAAGTCAAACATCAGACTGGACCGGTGTACCGAAATGCACCACTAGGTGTCACATTTGACTCAGCGAACACTCCCAAGTGGAATATAATGAGACAGAGACCATGAATGAGTGTAGTAACAAAAAAAAAAAATGTTGTACTTTCTTAAACTGCAACTTGCCACCATATGTCCATGAAAAAAAAATGTCTGTGGACTTACGTGGAGAAATGGATGAAGGGTCTGTGCATTGCAGAAGAGAGATGACTCTTTGGGGAGGCAGCAGGCTCGACTTCAAAGATGGAAGCAGAGCCTTCCTCGTCGTCATTGTCGCTGTACAAGTCCTCTTCTAGCAGTTGATTGTCACCGCCTAGGACAGAGAAGAGCAGTGCTTATACAGCCATGCACAAACAGAAACTCAATTTCCCTGAAATTACGGAACAATAATGATGGTAAATGCACTTAAAAAGGTCGTTAGTACAAAGTTCAATCCTAAAAGCAACACTATCGCTGACATTAATGTGGTCATTCCACCAAAAAAGGTGAGAATAAAAAAAGGAAGCTGGCTTATTAGGCGAGACGTAATGTGACTTTTAAGTGACCCAGCAACCTGGGAAATTCATGTCATTATTGGGTGCAAGAAGTACAACTCTGGGACTGTGCTACAGTGCAGCTAATCTGGTGTAAAGACTCTTGACTGGAGTGGGAGCTGGGTTATTGAAGTGCTCACAGGATGACTGGTTATCCAATCTCTGCACAATCACTTCTGCATACTGTTCAGCGTACGCGTTTGACACAAAGCACTTTGTAGTATTTGATTATCTCTATCTCTCCACCTTATTACAGAAGTGCCAACAGGGAAAGCACACTGAGACAGGTAGCAGGGGAGAAGAGGGCAAGATAGAGTCGAGGCGGGAGAAGCAGCAGCAGGAAAGTGAAAACAAATGATACAGCAGTGCGAACAAAAATCTGTGAAGTACGACAAAAAAATGTCCTCGGTCGCATCGGTGTGTCAAACATGTAACTGGTGTGTCTCTGTATTTGACCAAGTCGGGTCGCTTCCTCATCTCATCTCCTCTGCGGACTTACACTCACACACATAGGCCCCTGGCTGGCTCCGCCACCACTCACTCACACACTGACACATGGACATTGAAGCAGAGAAGACAGAGGAGAGGTAGTGATCCAGGAGGTAACCGCGAACAGTGACGACAAAAAGTGTGAATACAGGGTTTCCATGGCGGACCGCTAACGCTAAACGATTAGTGCCGCTATTTCAGGATCAGAGCAAAAGCAACAGTTAGTTTGTACCATGTCCAGTTATAAGGACCTGTCCTGAACGATACTGAAGTTTACTTTGTGTTTGTTTGATTCGCTCCAGAGTTCATTTATCCTGTGCCAAATGTTTAATATATATTCTGGAGCAATTTTTGTTAACAGAGCCAGGAAGTCCATTTTTTTCATTGTTCTGGTTGTGTGTAGTTTATTTGTCAAGAAAATGTATAATAGGTGTATTATTGAAGAGCCAAAAGGCACAGGGAAAACATTTGGGTGCACCTAAATTATGTGCTGGTGCTCCTAAATGAAGAAGTCAGGCACACCAATGTAAAAAGTTAGTCTAGAGCCCTATGCAGCTCAAACTATGTGCCCCTGGGTCCCAGATCCTTACCGTGTGTGTTGTCCCTGTCAGCACACTGAGCGTGGGGGAAGACTCGGAGCAGAGCTTTCAGCACCAAGGAGAAAGAGCTTGCAAGAAGGGGCCTGAGGGTGGGGGACAGGGCTCGGCCAGGGGGAGCCAGGGCCCTCTGGGAGGCTGGGACGATTGTACTTATGGCCTTGCTGAAGTCGCCAGGCCCCAGGACGATGGATGTTACATCTAGCTTCAGTTTGACGCTGCTGCCGTAGATCTGGGGGTAGCGTCGACGCAGCGCCACCAAGGTTGCCTCTGTGCAAAGTGCCTTGATGTCAGCACCACAGTAGCCTTAGAGCAAACCAGACACACAAAAGTTAGTTAATATTTCATTCCTTGATTTAAAAAAGAGACCATTAATGTCAAACAGTTTCCCAGTGATAATTTGACATCAAGGATATAGTTCTATTTACAGATGTCGCTCTTACCGACACATTTTTCTGCAAGTTCATCTACAAATGGCTCAGCCAATTTGGGACTCCAGTCCTGCGTGTGAATCTCCAAGATTTGCTTTCTAGCCTGAAAAGAGGATTTGTGGTGGACAAGGGTAAAAAGATGAGGAGGAGGAGAAAAGAAAGCAGAGTCAGTACATTAAAGAACACGAGTCTCTATATAGCCTTCCTGCAACAATAAGCCAAAAAACACTGATACTGCCATGGTGTCAAATAATTTTTGAATTTATGTGTCATGTACATGGAAAGTTGCATAAGACAAAAGAAAAGAAAACAAAGCATGTCATTGATACCCCGGGAAATCACATCATTAATATCATAACTTAAACATGTCTTACTGAGTATACTCGTATAGGGATGAATACAGAAAGCCGGTATTAAACAGGATTTAGGGCTAATTTGTATAAGACTGCAGTATCAATAAGCTGAGACATTTTCACTTCTGCTCTGTACTAGAGACATGAAGAAAATAATTTTTGCTATTTATTAGTCCTACATGAAGGTTATCTTGCAGAATCTCTCTCACCAACTCCACATGGTTACACGCATGTCCGCACAGAAGAACACATTGCAAACTATATAAACCAGGTGATATAGATTTAATAAAAAAAATTAAATATAAAATACCACAATCAGCAGAAAGCATAGTCCGTCATTACTGTTTTTTTTATTTTGTATATTGATTGAGAGCATGAATGGCTTTAGGAAAGAAACTGATCAGTTCCCGTAGCGCCTGTAGGGTGGTGGCCAGGGCAAGAACAGTCTTTGACAAATTGACTCAAGTAATATGTAAGAACCTACAGCCAAAGTCCATCACAAAAATGTAATGAAGTCATATAAGCATAGGTTAATGATTAATGTAACCATTAGCCAGCCGATTGTTATGCGTTTGTTTGGAAACACAATCTGAAATAGTCAGAGCATCATCTGAACTCAAGAGGTAGAGAGGGTTGTCCAATAACCAGTTCAGTAGTGCAATCCCTGGCACCTCCAGTCTGCATTCAAAGTGTCCTCAAGCAAGATACCCCACCAAATTTCCCCAGATACATGTGCCAACAGTGTTTGAATTGTGTGTAATAGAAAAAGCGCTGCATTTAGGAGCACTGTATGAATGTGTGTGAGTGGGTGAATGCAACTTGTAGTGTTAAGCAATTTGACTGATAGATAAGGCCGGAAAAGATACAGACCGTTTACAATTCAACTAATCATTCAGAAAATCTGTGTTTCAAATAAGTAAAAGCAGTGGCAGATTTACAGATTTGGAGGATGCAGGCAAACTACCACAAAGTAAAAACACAAATAAAAAGGCCCTCATGCAATAATTATATCCTCATTCCTACAACCTGTCACAGTACCGGATTGATAAGCAGTACCAGTAATAGGCTCTGTGCAGATCTTAAATCTTAAAAATACCATTCCTAACTGATGGTGGCCTATTTTTCCCCATTTCGAACCAATAACGCCAGGAGAAAGATCAAAAACTAGCTCTACTGAAGGGCTCGCTCCCACTTCAGCACAGTACGCTCGTCAATTCACTGCAACGTCTCTACAGGACTGTGCTTTGATGATGAGGCTTTAACAACAAAGTGGTCTTTGTCATGAACCAAGGGCAACAGTCTTCATCATCTTTCATCACATCTCCCCTTTCTATGCAAACGGCACAGCTGGGCCATAATTCATACAGGCTTCTTGTGACACCAGGAGGGAGCTGAATAGAGAAGATCACCACTTGCACTATAGCAAGGTTTTTAATTAGTCAGAGTTCACTACTGCTGAGCTTAGCCTCCACTGGCCTGCAGATTAGGCTTTGATTACCAATCATCCTATGGTGTGGACAAACGATGCAAGGTGACCCCATTAAACAGAGTCGATGAGGTGTCACGTACACTGAGGTGTCACGTACACTGAGCTGTTGGTCTGACTCACAGTCACATTGACACACATGTAACATTGTTTTGCGAGTAGCGGGGGGGGGGGACTAGTTTCCCCAAGTGCAGCATTAATGCATTTAGATCGGAATCATGATAAATCTGCTAAAAATTGATTTTAAATTTTCCAGTAAACTAATGAGCATCTGCTTGTTGGATCAAAACGCCCAACAGCAAATTAAAAAGAGCAGAGGAAACTCTTAATAGAGGCTGCGTTTACTAATTCTGTCACCGGACTTAAATAATTAAACAGTAATTACATCAGCATTATCTTGTGTCTCTACCTGAGTGTACTTGTGGGTACAGTATTGTATATGCTTTAAGCTACCCTTACACAAAATACTGCAGGCTGTTACCTAGTGTTTGTTTAGAGAAATACAGACTCAATGCAATGTTTTAGGTTTGCTAATCAGCGCAGCGCCAGACTTCAAGTGATAACAATGCCTGTGTCCATTTACACATGTCCAATATTGATGTTCAGCTTTGTCTCACCTTCTTGTCGGGCAGGTTGAACAGAAACTCCCGGTCAAAGCGTCCAGGCCTCCTGAGTGCCGGGTCGATAGAGTCAAGTCTGTTTGTAGCACCAATGACCACTATCTCCCCACGACTGTCCAAGCCATCCATCAAGGCCAGCAGAGTGGACACAATAGAACTGGACAAAGGGAAAGAGATTATAAGACATTTAGCAATACTTTCAGTATTCTGCTGTATTTAAAATTATACGCCAAATAACACCAAGCAAAAAAACTGCCTGATTATTTTGCAAGACAGTAACAAAATAAAAGCTAACTGTAATTTATTGTGCACACAATGTTCCTGAGACACACTGTTCCTGACTCACTCACACACACACTATTGACCAGGGGCCTGTACTACGAAGCGAGTTCAACATACCCAGGTTATCTTTCCGATATCAGGGTGAATTTAACCTAACAATCACAAAAGGCTAAGCGGTCACACGAAGCTGGTTATCAACTTGTTAAGTCAACCCAGGCTTTCCTACTCTACATATGAGCATGTGTGCATGAAAGGGGCGGCGTTTACTGCGTATTACTTAGCATTAGTAACCATGGTGATTTACCCGATACGAAGCTTGTTCACTTCGTAGGACCGAAATCCCTTAACTAAACCTTAAGTTACCCCAATAACCGCAAATCCTGCTTCCTAGTACAGGCCCCCAGTCTCATAACAAAAAAACAAGGTCTTAATTCTGCAAATACTTGGTCCATCAAACAGGCATAATGAACAAAACAGTGTGAGACAAAAATATCAACTGTAATGTTTCCCTGTTGATAAGATCTCCCTGTGTGTAATGAGCTCGTCCTTTTCCAATTTTAATAAATTGTGCTCCAGGATCGAAATGTTACTCATTTATTGCAAATAGACATTTTTTTAGATAGCGATCTCAGCGATCGACTGCAAGCTGTTTGTTTTAGAAGTGAAATTGTTATAATCGCCGATTTTTTTCCTGCTCTGATTGCTTAATGCGAGTTAAACAAACAAATATGAACTCTAGTATCACTTATGTGAAGCACTAAATCCAGATGCAGCCACAATGTCTTCCAAAAGAAAAATCAAAGCTGCAGTTCCAGCAAACCTCTGCCACCTTTTGGCAAGGAATGTAACAGCAGCAGCAGTTTAAACCTGAAGACATACTTGCATGCAGAAGTGCGCAAGAGGAAAGACACATTCAACACTTTCAGTAACACATATCATCCGATTGTGAAGTAAAGCCAAGGTTTTTGTAGACGTTTGTTAGCATTTAAAAAGTTGTGTGTAAAGTGGATTAGTTTGGTTTGAGACTCTGAGTGACTTACAGGACCTTGATATACTTAAATTCTTTCACTTCCACTTTAATTATGATTCCACACTGATGATTATGGACAACTACGATTGAGCTTGATTAGTAAGTGGAACTGATGTAGTAATTTGAAACTGGGCCATGTTGGATGAACCAGTATGTTTCAAGCATAAACAAATGCACAGAACAGTTGTACATTCTTGTATGAGGGTTACACCACATTAGTCTCACCTGTGTATCTGGTCTTGCCTGCTGGAGCGAACGGGAGCCAAACCATCAATCTCATCGAAGAAAATAATGGATGGCCTCATCAAGTACGCCTGAACAAAAAGATATGTGTAAGGTCAGGCCAAATAAACATTATGCTCATTTCAGTAAGTCAAAAAAGTGAAAAATAAGTTACAATAGGCAGCACACAAGAGACACCATTGAAGCAGCAAACAACCAGTTTTCTATTTCCAAATTATGAATAAATAAGACAAGTGATGGTTGCTAGGATATCAAATTTGCTCTTGGCCTTACCAAAGCACTGACTCACCTGATCAAAGAGCAGACGTAGCTGGCGTTCTGATTCGCCGACCCACTTGCTGAGGCAGTCGGCTCCTTTCCTCATGAAGAAGGAAACCTTCTTGTCTCCCTGGCTACACTCGTTGGCAAGTGCCCGCGCAACCAGGGTCTTTCCTGTCCCTGGTGGGCCGTAGAACAAACATCCTCTGAAAAATGGAAGGGGATAGGAAATGTGTTTTGTAATTTATAGAAACACCATTTTTTATGTACATATGGAGACATAAAACTAAAATTCCATGACAGTGGCCAAGCGTATCTGTTGTGGAGTTTCAATTTAGTCTCTTTTTCCATCACTCAACAAAAAATAGTTACAATCTAGAAACAACCTGCCACATGTTAGTTCCTCTCACCTGGGAGGCTGAATCTTGAATTTCTCAAAGATCTCAGGGTAAAGAAGCGGGAACACTACCATCTCTTTTAGTGACTGAATGTGATTACTGAGGCCACCCACGCTGTCAAATTTCACCTGAGGAGAAAACACAGTTTCCACTTAACATGAATATTTAAAATCTTTGAAAAATATTAGGACGCTCTGTTTGACTACAAAACAAATTGTGACTTCCAAACTACAAACTAATACTAAGATCTACATCTTTTTGTCATTTATTATAATTTCCACTCACAGAGCTATCCAGGTTCATGGGATCCACATCAGCCAAGCTGGCACCCACTTTCCCCCTATCGCGCAAAACCCCGCTTGCCAGGTCTTCTGAATTCAAGTTCATGGGCAAACATCTGTAAAACAAATAAAAAATAATGTGAGTGATTACTTCTGAGGAGTACAACTGCATCATTGCCATTGCTACAACTCTTGTACCCTATCTAGCAGCCCTAGATACCAAATGATTGAGAGATCATTTTAAAGAAAAAGGACATTATAATAAAAAAGTGTTTCAATCAAAGTAGAGGTAAATCAGAGGCAGATGAAAGGAGGTTGAAATGCAGAATATGGACAAACAGAAGTCCTCACCTGTTTCTGGCCCGGGTCATGCTTTTGCTTTTTCGCCGCTCAAACCGCTCTTCATCAGATGACGAGGTGGTGTCACTGCTGTGAATGGCATGTTTCTTCACTCTGGAGAAGTGTGAGAATCTAGATTCAGTATCACACCACAACAGTCCTCAATGATGAAAACAAACCTATTTATAACCACAGACTGGATTCGGCATGGTATTGAAAAAGCAACTAATTACTAACACAACGTTGTAAATTCGGCATCAGATCTGACAGGGACTTTTCACATGTTACAGTTCTACTAACCTTATATGGCTTCTTCGTGCTGGGGATCTGTGGGTGTCAAAAAGTGAGGGGTTGCTCTGTTTTCTGTTCACAGGCTCTGAGAAAGCAAACACAAAACAACTGGATGTCACAGATCTAGACTTAGGTGATATCAAATCAAGTGGACATGTGGCTGAAAATATTCATATAGGCAAGATTGATTTAGAGGGGAAAAAACAGTAATTACCAATAGGTGGTGCCTCGTATCTCTGCACTGTCTTTCGCTGCCTCAGATTGTATGGTCTGTCATTTTCCTCTCCTGCCTCTTCTGCTTCATCCCCTTCATCATCTTCATCGTCATCCCTGGCATCATCCTCCTCTTCCTCGTGAGATTCTGAAAGTCACAAATGTGGTTTTCAAACTTCAAATGAAAATACTACCAATATAAGCTTGCAGAAGATTATCCAAAACCATACTAAGCAATTGCCTCTTTTTGGATTTGAGGAGGAGATACATCATAAAGATTTCATGATCTATGCTTCACTTCACTGAATCATGAGTGAAACATTAGGACGCTGACCTTCCGTCCCTTCTTCCTCCTCCTGCTCTGTTTTGCTCAGGACTTTGTGGTGTGCTGGCATGCTGAAAGTGCTCCTGCGCATGGATTTCCTGCGCTTCACCCGGGAATACATGTCCATGTTTTCCTGAAAGAACACAGCCTTAAGGCTATCACTCATGTTCAAAAAAGATAAAAATGCAGCAGCACTGTACTTTTCTAGTTCGGCTTATTGTGTTGCAGCACGGCCACACTCACCTCCACAGTGTCTCCAGTCCACATGCGAAGTCGCTCCACCTCACGGTTCTGCCTGATGCTGCTGATGTTGTCCATCTCCTGAAGGACAGCCTCAGCAGTGCTACACAAACAAACACACAGAACAACATAGAATATGACAAACTGAAGGAACCTTTAAAGAAGAACATCACAAATCAAAATTTGTGACTAGGAGATGTACAGTAGGTAATCTGCAGAGCACTTTTGGACAGTGGTGCTACTGTTGTGTAGCCTCTTTATTCCATGTGAACTCCAAATGAAAGAATGATAATGAAGGTAAAATACTGACATCTGTTTTTTTCAAGGTGCTTTGTTTTAACTCTTGCGATGTTCAAAAACTGCAGTAAATGGAGCGACAACACCCACACTGCTTAGACAAAATGAACATTTTATGACAATAAAATATATAAAAATCAAAAGTCCACTTAATAAACTCTATAAAAGTTTGTTTCAAAATCAATGTGCCTAAAAGAATAATGATTGAAAGTCAAATTGTATGTATTTATACATATACAAGCTTTCTGAAGACAGAAGACCTGGGTACCTTAGCAACCAAATAATTCTCAAAAAAGGTTCAACTTTTTGTACAAACAAATTGTTTCTCAGTCATGCATCTTCTTTCTTTTCCTGTGTTCATAGCAATACTGTAGAACATGTGTCAGCAGTGTGGGTGCATACTACCTGTTGACTAGCTGATCAAACAGCAGGCTCTGATTGAGGTGTTCAAACTGGCTTTTCTTCACCCGGCAGCTCCTCTTCAGCTCTACATGGCCATTCATACGAGAGTGATCTCCACCTCCGCTCTCATCATTCCGGTGACTCACATGTGCTGCAGGATTGACAAATTATATTAAAAGGCCAAACTTTAAATTATTTGCTTCCCAATTGCATATGTTCAGTATACAACTTAAAAAAGGATAAAATTGAAAATAATTGAATTACCATGCCCATTCTGCATTATGCGAGAGGACAGCCTAGGAAAAACAAAGTGAAAATATGTATGGACATCTGAAAATGGCAATCAATTACACATAAGTTAGTCTGCTCCACTGATTGCATGTTGTTTAACTAAATAACTATATAGACTACTCCAACTGTTACTTTATACAGATAAATTAATAAACTAAATTACTTTCATACAACTCTGTACTAAAAAAAATGTTTTATTTCTGCCAGGGACAACCTATCATAATATGCTCTGCTTTCACACACCATTCACAAATACTTATGATGAATGAATTAAAAGCCAGCCACTGACCTAGTGCGGTAGGTAGGGATGTCCCAGCTGACCCTCTGGCTCTTGGTTTGTGGGGATGGGGAGGTATCACTGGAGCTGGGCTCAGAGGCCGTCTGCCTCCGCGTCCGCTTGGAAGGGGGAGCCAGCCGGGGGCTACTGGGACTGCTCACATCACTACTGGGCTCCTTCTGCACAACAAACACCCCACCAACATTTAAGAGAGGTAGAAAGCAAGTCTGTCAGTCAACCAGAATAAGCGAGCAACGGAAAAACAGACTGTGACAGCTTTTTTTTCCAAATTGGCGTAGCAAAATCCAGCCTGTCAATCATAACATAAATCTGAATATTAAGCAAAGAGTAGGCAAGCATGACCAAACTGATCAAGTAAATATCAAATCCACAATAACAAAGAAAAAGACAAAACTACAAAAGCCAAAACAAGAAGTCTTGTCAGAGACATGGCACCTTGATCCCAACTCCTCAATGTATTTCTCACTATCACAACACAGCACCAAGCAGACATATGCCCTTGATGCTCACGCCCTTCACAGCTCAACTTCCCTGCTGATATGAGAGAGTATCTCACTGTCGTCATAGGCAACTGTCTGCAATGCCTGCAGAGGGGTTTGTCTGACAGGCTGGACCGACGCAGACAGACTGAAAATTGCAAGATGCATTAACAGGGAAGCAACGAGCAGAGGTGGCCTGACACTTGCAAAACAGTACATCATTGAAAGAATGTCACACACCGATGGCCATTTTAAACCACAGGTGTCTAGGGTCTTGCAAAAAACAAGCTTTAATTCTTGGAAACCCGATAAGTTGTAGATGTGTAAGGGCTATCACTCTAAAGCCTTTCAATCAGAGCGTTGCATTTCCATGTGTCATCAGTCAGCCTGGCTTGCAATCCACAAGACTGGAGATAAGCCCAGGAATGACTCGAATTTGTTGAACCACAATGTAGAAAAAGTGTAAGTCCTCGCCAAATAGCCCAGTGAAACTCCAAGACATGCGCTAATGGCTCAATAAGTTGTCAGATGGGTGATTTATGTTGCTCGCCCGTGCTAAATGCGATAATAACCGTAAATTGCGCGTTGACACAGAGCCTGTCGACTTGCATAATCTCTGTGTTTACATTTTGAGACAAAGACTGTCAGGCAGCTTGTAGGTCAGACGACCAGGGGAGAAACTGAAGCCATAAACTGAGTATGCGTGTCCAAATAGTAGTAGAATATCACTGTTTAATGACATATCCACGCTTTTACACGCACGTATGGTGGAAACGGACTGTGGGGGTCTTTGGGGTACACACAACAGAAAGTTCACCAAGTTCAGACTTGCTAAATACGGGACTGGAGCCAGCCAACTGTTGTGAACCGGGGACTCCCTTCCCCCACTGTAAGCTAACAGGCTAGCTCCAGCCAACAAGCGCTAGCTCAACTATCGCTTTATCTCTCCACATTTGAGAAAAATAAATGAGCAGACAGCCCCAGAATGGGGACGTGACACGCGGCTGGTGGCCCCGTGTCCAATTCCCTGTTGTCTCTGAAATACGGGGCTAGTTCGTGGAGGCAGCAGTGAAACAAGTGAGCCGGGTGAAATTGCCAAACACAAAGGGAACTGAAGTTGGTGCTAGCCGGGAGTGAACGGTGCTAGCTCGTGATTTGACAGCTGTGGGACGCGTTCGCTGCGGGTGACACACGCACGACCCGCCGCGTGCACTGCCCGCGTTGTGTACCTGCGTGGCCGTGCGGGTGTCAGGCTCGACGGTGCCCGCGTTTGTGCGCGAGCGACGCGTTTTGTGCGGAGCACCTTGAGGCCACGGCTACGGCTACCTAGCCAACTAGCGAGAGAGCCGGACAGGCAGCTAGCTCAGCCGGCAGAGAAAAGAAGACGCCGGCTTACATGTTCCTCAGAGTTCGGCTCGGTTCTCGACGACGACCGGGTCCTGGAGGAGATGAAGGGGCCGCAGCCCGACCGAGAGCTCTTCCTTGTGTTCACCATGTTTTCTGTTTTCTTTTGTCTTGCCCTTACTGGTTCTCCCTGACCGGCTCCAAACACTGGCTCAGTGAGCGCAGCATAGAGGCGCCATTTCTCTCTCTCTCTCTCTCTCCCTCTCTCTCTGCCTCTCTCTCTCTCTCTCTCCCCTCTCTCTCCCTCTCTGCCTGCCTCTCTCTCGCTCTCTCTCTCTGGATGTGGGACTGTCAGGCAGGTGCATTAGTTTTTGCTGACTGGTCGATTCCCACCATGAACTAGTGCCTCAGTTATCATAAGGAGAATATACCAACATCACACAGGATCACTTAAGTCCACGCATGTGATTGCGTTTATGTTTCATAAGTGGCAGTCTATGGTTTGGTATATTTAAACACTCATAAATTCGTAAAGTTAAATAAAGTCACTTAAATAAATTATCCTGAGGCTCATATCAAGTAATATTGAAGGAACAATTTTAGGAAAGAGAAACTCTGCAGTGTTTGGAAAATTGAGTACACAGTGTACCCATCAAAGGAGTTAATCCCTGGTTTGAAGCTGACAGGAAACACAGAGGAGTTGTATTTAATTTACTGCAAAAAGTTCACGACATAGTTCAATTCAGTCTCATAAACTAGACACAGATTGAATATTGGTGACTGTCAAACTCAATGCAACTCAAGTGTAAAGTATTGAGAAACGAGGATCATTCACCCCTGTCGTGTTGTGCTCCGGGCTGTGTACACTGTGTCCTTTGGTTCCCACACTGGAGAAATATGAGAAAATAAATGAATGAATCACCAGGGTGAAATCACATTGTGATGTTAAACCTGTTGTTCTGTCTCTACTGCAGGTGTGGCAATAACAGAGGACTTCAAGGAGGATGCTGTTTAAACAAATATTTCATAATTTTGGCTACATTTTTGTTTGCGCAAAACATTATCAAAACTTTTTTTTATTTTCTTGGAAACCTTATAGCACTATGTTCACACACATAGAGATTTCAAAGGCCCAGTTTGTGGATTCAAATTCTGTTACTTTATAATTAAATTACTTGAAAAGGTAATGATTTAAAGCAAGAACAAACTAGACAAAAACTAATCCTCATGGTTTCTTAGCTCTGTTCATTAATTCTAATCTTCTAAAGAACTACATTTTCATGGCCAGCTTAAACTAAGTTAATTACTCACAATTATTATAATTATGTAAAAAATGACATATAAATCCTGTCAGCATGAATATGGCACATTGTGCTTTTACATTACAGATATATATATATATATATATATATATATATATATATATATATATATATATATATATATAGATAGATAGATAGATAGATAGATAGTGAATTTAATTAAATGAATTTGAATTGAATTGATCTAAATTGAATTGAAGTGAGTTGAATTGAATTGAAGTGAAGTGAAGTGAAGTGAAGTGAAGTGAATTAATTTGAATTTAATTTATCTAAATTGAAGTGAATTGAATTAATTTGAATAGAACTGATCTAAACTGAGGTGAATTGAAGATGTGCTGAGCCAGCAGTGTTTGGTGTGTGGCGTTACGACAGTCGCTGTCGATTTACGGCCGCGTTGCGTCACACAATATTGCTCAGCAGAAGAAGAAGAGACGCAGCAGATGTGTACTTCTGGATCAACCGACCACACGCTGACTGGTAAATCACTGTCTTACCTTAACCTCGATGCGCGCATGTGAACGAGCTGCCATGGTGTGTGTCTGTGTGTGTAACAATCCACGTCGTGTTGAACACAGCTCATGTGTTGTTGGCCCCATGCACGTCCGTGGCGTCGTGACGCCCACTTACATAATGAACCAGAAATAACTGCTGGGTTTGTTTGTTTGGATAAAATGTTTTTAAAATCATTGTCATCCGTTTTAACACACTGGATGTCTGCGGGTCAATCCACGTCTCAACCCGCCAAGCTAATAAAGGTCGACATTAACACACCAAGAAGCTGTAGCTCTTTAGCTGACTCCATCACGACCTGTGCTTCACTGTTTAATACGTGTGTACTAATGCGTCTTCATGTGTTTAGATGGGAAACACAGGAGGTCATGAAAGAGATTGATACTGTGGGGGGTGAGAAAGATGACAAGTGGTAAGTAACAAGTGCATTACATATTATTATTGTTATTAGTAGTAGTAGTAGAAGTATTATTATTATTATTAATAAATAATGAAGACTGTACAACCAGCTCTGCTCCAAGTAAAACTACATGCACCACCACTATGGACTGTCACTTTAACATTTCTCAACTGTGCAATATTCACTGTACTATATTCATATTTAAAAATAAATCTGTGCAATATAAACGGTTATGTGCAATCCATTCACTGTACATATTCTGACATACAATATATTTGTTTACACTGTATACCGGTTTAATTACATTTCTATTTTTTCTATATATTGTTGTATATTTCTATTTCTTTATATTCCTTCACCCAAGTACTGCATGCTACTTATGTGAGGTCTCCCGCTGCTGTAACATTGCAAATTTCCCCATTTTGGGACTAATAAAGGACTTCTTATCTGATCTTATCTTAAATAACTTAATGCGAAATGACGTTTTAGTGATGTTTTCTCTAGTGTGTGATTGTTTAAATTGTAAGAATAGTTTTCTTTAACCTAGAATGGACCCTTTATATTGAAATATTTTACATCTGGAGCAGGTCCTCTCTACTGAGGCCGCCATGTTTTTTACAGTAGCCCAAACTGGACAAACTAAACACCTTTTGAGTTTTTATGACAACTGAAGGCTACCACAGGTTCTCTTTCATGTTTTGAGGGTGAGGGTGATGTGAGGTGTATTCAGCTGCAACCTGCAACTTCACCACTAGATGTCACTGAATCCTACACATTGAACCTTTAATTACATATATTGATAAAAATGGTGATGATGATGATGATGATATAATTATAACAATAACACAATACAGTTTGGTGACCAACACATAGACTCAAGACAAGAGGGGGGGACCAGACTAACTACATCAACAACAAAAAAAGCAAAGGTGATTCAAATTATTGTTACAAGTGTGTGTGGATGAGCGTAAGGGTTTTTGTTTGAGAGCAGAAACGACAGTGTTACAGTATTTGCCAGATAGAGAAAGAAAGAAAGAAAGAAATGCAATGCAATGCAATGCAATGCCTTTGGGCTTCACTGGTTGAGCACTGATGACAGAGAAGAGCTGTGGTGAATCTGGAGGTGAGCAGTTCCATATAACATTATTCCACTTTTTATTTTATTGTAGGCAACTTAAATGAAACACTTTTCCTTAAAGTATTCCAAAAATCTCGAGTCTCACTGCCTATTAATCAATTTTTCCTCTGACAAAAGCAGGAGCCAAACAACTGTTCATAAAATAAACCTTGCGTCCGCAGGCTAAACTCAATAAGACATTTAATGACTGAATTACACACATGTCCATTTCCTTGAAGGGCTGACGGTGAAGAGAATGCAGAGGAGGCTCCGATGAAGCGTAGTTTCTCAGTCGAGGACCTTCTCGATGAGGTGGAGAAGATTTGTTACGATGCTTCGGGGTCATCAAAGGTCAGGAACAACTTCACCTCACTAAATCCTCTGAGCCACATCTGCAAACTTACCTCATGCAGCTGTGCATGCAATGGGAAACTTCATCAACTTTCTTTGAGTTACCTTGCAGAGATATAGTCATGGACTTTTATATTGTTTATGATTAACATTTAACACATTTCAAACAAATATACAAATAAAAATAGAATGACATTTTATCTGCAGCGTAATACATTTAGGCTGACATAGCGAAAAAGGTTGCATTGTTATATAGAGCAATCTGTCATGACATTCCAGGTAAACCATGACTTATGGACCCCGCTCCTTTGTTCATACTAACCTACTCATGTTGACAGCTGCATAGCCACCAGTGTCTTTGGCCAGTTTACTACCCACTGAGGTCGCTGTGTTTCAGGCCGATCAGAGCTCGTGTGTGTGGCCTTTCTGTCCAGGTGGAGATGGTGGTGAGGCTGTGGAAGGACGGCTTCACTGTAAACGATGAGGAGTTTCGCAGCTACTCCATACCAGAGAACCAAGACTTCCTGGATGCAATCAAGAGGGGGTGAGTTAATTTAGGCCATGCTCGAACTCTTTAAGAGTATTCAAGATTAAAGCATGCTGCATATTATTCAGCCGCTGTAAAGCACAAAAGAACAGCAATATCATGATGTCTGATTGGGGTGTTGATTATTACCAGGGAAACAGTAATTACCTCAAGCTTGCTGAAAATTAGGGCTTTGATGACTCAGTGTTTGGCCCATACTTTCTTTGAAAAGCACTTAAATTGAAAACAGCACAATGTGCAAGTGGCCTGTGTTACAACACCTATTTCCTAGCTGTTGATAATCATGCAATGCCATTGTTACACAGATTTCCTATTGCTTCAGATATTTCTGTTGGCTTTCATCCATTGCAAGCTGCTGTTACCGGTACTTGACTGACTTCCTGGTTTACAGTCAAACAAGAAAGTAAATTAAAGAAGCCAATAACAACCATGGAATTACACCATTCCCCTGTCATATGTGCATATGATGTTGAGTTCAATGAATGTAAGGTCAAAACTTGTTTGACCCATTAATATTAGACAGCTGACTTAATTTCAGTGTCATTACCATTACTGTACAGCCACAAAGCTTCTGTCTTTAGGCTCTAAATCCAAACCTATTTATTTAAATATCAGTAAAATGAAATCCTTGTACACTTATTGTAACCGAGAGCAACATCAAACCTTTGTTCAACCCAAGGGTGTATGATGTGTGTTGCCCAGTTCAGACTGAGCACAGATATAATCGTACAGCTTTACATTACATGAAAGTGTACACTGTGTCTATACAGTGTATATATTTGAGAGCTGCACCCTGCATGTATCTCATATGTAGCATAACGTGTGCACTTGTGGTGATTCATTGGTTGACCTTGCAGTCAAACCTCTTTGAGTCCCCAAAGGGAAAATTAGCTCCTCAACCAGGCTCCATAAGACAGATAAAGCATAATGCTCATTACAGCTCATTTGTCATATTGATCGATCGATCATATTTTTCCCAGAGAGCTTCCAGTAGAGTGGGAGAGCAGAGCGGAAGAGCAGGAGCTGGAGATCAATGTGGAGGACCTGATAGAGGAAAATTATGTTCCCAAGAAAAGGGCCTTTCACCCTTTTAGCGGCCGAGGATACCGACTTGGCAGGTAGGAGATTGTCGCAGCAAAAATGTTACCTAGTAAACCGCTGAATTTCAGAGTGTGACACGTGTTGATTAATAATTTTCCTTTTGTAAAAAATAATTATTTCTCATATATCTATGATCATAGGTCAGAGGTTCCTAAACTTTTCAGCTCCTGACCCCCAAAGTAACCCTGTCAGAATCTTGCAAGCCCCATTATCCCAAAGAATATGTCTCACAGCCCCCAGGGGTTTCCTGACCCCCTAGTTTGGGAACCAATGCCACAAGTAATAATCTACTTGTGTGTTGCCATTATTATATACAGCCCTAGTAGTGTCTGTGATGTTCCAAGATGCCATACTGCTTTGTACCACTAGGTGTCCTTCTGAATCCATGTATCAAAAAACCTGCAAATCTGACCAGGCCGACAGTCACACCAATGAACCGAGAGCCGCAGCATTTTCAGAGCATCACTTTATGAATACTAAATTATCCCAAAATATTTTTGTACTAGATTTTGTCTGCCCACACACAGCTGTTATCAAAATTTAGAAAAATGCATACAGCACAGGCTATAAATACCGTCCTCCAAACTGGCTCTTAATCTGTTATTTATTCCTGCCTCTCCCCAGTGTTGCACCCAGAGTTGTGGCCAGGTCACCGTCTGTGCATGAGGATGGAGAATCTCCTCCTATTCCCATGGTAACACTAGACCACGCCCTTCCCGTCACCTCCCTACAAATCTGGTTGGCCGACGGCAGGAGATTGGTTCAGAGGTTTAACCTATCGCATCGGTAAGTATCACGGTGTCAAGGCCAAAACGCGTCTCTGCACATCTCAATCTGTGAGCTCGACAACATCAAATATCATCCTCATATTTTAAAAAACAGCGTAGGCATCCCATGTAAGGAAGAAAAAAAAGATTCTCTCTACTCCTGCTTTGCTTTCTGCAAATCCCATAATCTCGAGCGTCGCAGGATAGAAGTAGCTCAAGGAATGACAAAAGATTTTTGTTTGCTCCAGCTCAAGAGGTGGCGAGGGGGGGTTTGTTGGAGGATTACGTAATGCTTTGTTCTAGTCTGGAGTTTGAACGGCACGGTGCATGTTCTATCCCCCTGCCACAGTGCATGTGGCTGCAGAAAACATAATCTGAGATGTAGCAACGGAGTGGATCTATAAAATCCCCAGAGAGAGAGATTGCGTAACTCTGATGCAGCTTTTATATAACAGGGTTAGCAGCTAAAGGATAGAGAGGACTGAACCCCTGCAACCTCCAGCTAGTCTCGTTGTGTGAAGACAAGCGCCGCCATAGGATCCCTTCTGCACGCTGAGTCGTGATAAATAATAGATGATGATACCAGTATAGTGCTTTATAGTATCTGGCAGGGGCCAGTAGGGAATATTTCTGTCTATTGTTTTTATTTTTATATAATTCCGTTTCTTTTCCAGGATCACCGACGTGCAAGATTTCGTAGGGCGCTGCCAGAGGAGCTGCCCGCCTTTCGTCCTGACCACATCGCTTCCTTTCCGAGAGCTCAGCGACAAAGAGTTGAGCCTGGAAGAGGCAGACTTGGCCAACGCTGTCATTGTCCAGAGACCCCTGAACACACAGGCGCCGTTTGGACACTCCTGACCAACAGGGCCCTGCAATTCACATAACACACCACTTCTCCTCCTCACCGACACACCCCCACCACCCAGATAGCAACCTCAGCGCCCTCTGTAACTTAAAACCTTAATATTCAGCAGTTTGTGCTGCATTTGATGATTGTTATTTCCCTCTACAGTCTCTGTGTGGGATTATCTAATGGAAATGTTGTCTGTTACTTACAAAGGTGCTGCTGAGGTGTTGTCAATACTCTGTCTTCTTCCTCTCTGGGGGGGGGGGGGGGGGGCAGTGTTTATCTACCAGTGGAGCTCCCCTAATTGCAGAAAAACCATTAACACAAAACCATATCTATCGCCCTGTGCAGATGGCCGACCACGTATGTCCATCTGTTGGTTTACTACATGGGACCCTGCATTCACCCTTCCCCCATAATCCCACACCACCAACAGCCAGCACCAACAACCAACTCTCCAAAGTCTTCCCAAACTGTGATAACCATTTTTCTGCACTATCTACAGTAAAAAACAAGCAGCTGATCTTCCAGTTTTTATCGCGTAGGTTTACAAAAATATATATTGAACATATTATACTTCTTTTGCACCATACATTATATGATGAAAAGAATATATATATATATAACAGCTTGCTATTTATCTTGGCCTGACTGATAAGGTCCATCAGTTTTTGTGCCAATTTGCCTTTTTTTGCGGGACGAGATTAAATAAAAAATGTAATTTGTATTCTTTCATTTGACTGCATCACACATCACGGGACAATAAAAATCTTCCTCAAACTTCTGTGCGTTTTTATGATTTATTTATGAAGTAGTGAATCTATATTCATATTAATGCTGCCCAGGTGTTGTGTGCAGACCGCGGGTATGGTGATTATGGCATTAACACCAAGCTGAACCTTGTTTCATGTTGTAATGCAACATCTGTGCTGTCAGTACTGATTTAATGGGGGCTGAGATTAAGGAGGTGGAGGAGGGGCTGCTGATGTCATAAAAAGTCCGATTTGGAGGAGTGATGTCTTCACTGTGTTGTTTCCCGACCTACTGAATATGAAAAGCATTTATCTAATGGCATGAAGTGGAACTACACTGATCACTGAGTTTAACAGCGGCCATTAGGGTGTAGAAGTCAGTGGCTTCTGAGTTGAAAAGGGGTGAAGAAAAACATATAATTCAGATGGGGTGAAACAAAGTTGAATCCTTGCTCTTCATTTTTTCCTCATGAGTCTTGCATCTTGTTTTTCTTGGCATGTGTGAGTACGCGCGTGTGCTTTTACACGAGTGTGTGTGCTTGCGTCTCTGTGTCCGAGCTATTCTGCCAGGCCTTCGCGAAGAAGGCGAACACCATTATCCATCTTCAATATTTAAAGCAGTGGGAAGGAGGGAGGGATGTAAGTGTGTGCATTTGAGATGACAGCCTCAGGATGGTCAAGGTCAGGGGAAGGAACTCGGCAGCAGAAACATCATAATCCCTTCTTGAAGAATTACCCTCTTGTGAGGCCGTGCTGCACATTTTAGGATCTTTTAACCCGAACGTGCTGGCTGTGAGCATCACTCGGTTGACAGCCAGAGGGGGTCTGGCTAAAGAGTAAAAGAGAGCACATTTCCTTTGTGCTACATATTTAATAAGGCTAAGTATGCAGGGAATTACTTTCCCTTTAACTCCCACATTTCCTTTCAGAATGACCCTTTTACTCGCGCAGCAGCCAACCTTTCATTTTGCACATTCCTCTTCACGCATTATCGGAAACATACCCGTTCTAATGCAGGTCATATGCCTGACTTCTCATGTCTTGGTGCCTTTCCCTTTGTCAGTAATGTAGTTTTGTGGTGTGCGTGCTTGGAATTCATTGGAGAGGTGCAGGGTTCAGGAGCCGAGGTCTCCATGACATGTTTGTTGTCATACTCTGAGGAGAGGCTTACTGTGGAGAATAATCATCCCGCGCTAAAAGAACTGCTTATGAGGGGCTTTGTGGGGGAAAAACAAAGGGAACTCAATATGCCAAAAGTCATATAGACTTAAAGTGAAAGGCTCTGTAAACATAGCATTAGGACTATATCTCAACCCAAACCTGAAAAATGCACAGAAAAGAACATCCTTTAGTGGATTTAATTAAGTCCAGCCTAAGAATAATTTATTATAAAAGGTCATTTGGTTTGATGAGATCAAGACTATGAAACTGTTGTCATTCAAAAATGACACACCAGACATGTGCACATACAGCAGACAGAGAGATGACTAATAAAAATGAAAATAGAATAACTTTAAAAGCAGCATTTACTGTTAATTGCTCACACAACACAGTAAATCTAAATATGTTGCACATGAGAAAACTGAGTGAATTGTACACTGGCACATTGCAACCCCAACCCTAATCTACCCACTTGTGGTAGATTGCACAAAAGAAACACAGAATTAAGTGTAGATGTAAATTGCTCACATAGCCCGTAAATGTAAGTATATTACACATGAAAACAAGTGTGAGTGCGTTGAACTTACTTAGAGATAGACTCTACATCAAAATATATCCCACTGTGAAAATCAAACTGACATCTTAATCCTGCCAAAGACAATCGAAACTAAACCGAAAGTCTGTTTACACATCGGGATGCCTGTGATTCAGACTAACACAACAGGCCTGTTCAGAGTGCAAGGTGGCACAGTGAATTTAATCCACAACTATTAGCAAAATATTTGGTTCTACAGGTTTGGTTGCACAGGGAGTCGACCTGCGGGAAGAGCTGGTGAACAGCTGGTGACCAAACCTCCTCCTAGCCCCGTCTCCGTACTGTGTTGTTTACTCCTCAGAGCGTTTTACTGACAGAATATTTCGGTCAACAAGCTTGCAAACTACCTATGCAGGTGGTAAATTGATAAAAACTGATATTTGTACACCATTTTAAATTGTTGGCGTGACCAAATCTGCATTATTGGAAATGGCCACATGGGACTTTGGGAAATACTAGTCCGGACACCTTGGCCTCTGCTGCTTTGCTTTTGACAACAATTCTTTTAATCAGTCTTATGAGTCCGTCAGTGCTGAATCAGTGGAGTGACCCTCTAAGCATTGAGGCACACCACACTCACACTACACCTTATGTACTTTTAAAAGTGCAGAAAACACTCACAAATGACTTTAGATTTTGGTACACACTATAATTATGCAAATGGTTATATAATAATAATGGTGCTGGTGGTGATACAGTGTGGGAAATATGTGTTTTAAACATGATGGATGCTTGAGCGTGTCAACTGTTGAATTCTTGTCACACCAACACACCCTTCTAGTTCCTCGTTCCACAGAATCGCACATTTAATTAAAATAGAACCAAACTAAAATTTTTAAAAAACCTTCCTCCACCACATCACGTGGATTATAGGTGTGTTAGATACTTGTTTATTGATGGAAACAAGTTCAGGGGATTTCTCATCTATGTGAAGAATGCAGAGGCACATACGACTCACTGTTGTGTCACTGTATCATTGTCACCATGTCACCAAAACACTAAGCAAGACTCAAGGAAATATAATTAAAAAGTTTTTTTGCATAGCCTCACTACAATAGGTTTACAGCCAACGCACCACACACACATACGCACGCACGCACGCACGCACGCACGCACGCACGCACGCACGCACACACACACACACACACACACACACACACACAGTCTTGTGACTTACTCTAACTTTAACCATATTTACTATTTACCTAACCCAAAACCTAACCGTAACCTAAATCTAACCAACCTGAACCTAACCATAAGCTGAACCTATAACCTAAACCTAACATTAACCTAAACCTAAACCTAAACCTAAACCTAAACCTAAACCTAAACCTAACCTTACCCTGACCCTAATCTAAACATAACCTTAAGATAAACATAACCTTAACCTAAACCCAACCTTGAACTAACCCTAATCTTAAACTAAACCTTACCCTAAATCATGTCTGTCTCCATTTAAATATTTAATGATTTAAGTCATTGGGATTTGCATTTTGTGGCTATGAGGAAAATAATTCCCTACAATGTGGCTGTGTAAAAAGATTTAAGTCCAAGAGCGCGCGCGCGCAAACACACACGCACACACACACTGGTGTCCCACAGTATTTACCGTCACGGCCGCTGCAGGGCGCAGCTCCGTCACTGCAGACCCGAACCTCAGAGAGAGTGGAGGCGCGCAGACCATCTCCATCCTCCGCAGTCTCGGTCTCATCCTGCTCGTCCCTCTCAAGTCAGACCAGCTCCGGGCTCACTGACTGACCCACAGCTCCGGCTGCTTCTCCATCAACACGGGGTAAGATGATGTTGTGTGTTTTCTACCAGTTTGTGTGTTTTTTGTGTGTTATGGGTGCGCAGAGGAGCGCCTGCTTGATGGATGCACTAACAGTGATAGTAAGATGAGAGCAGACAGCCGCACAGTCCTGCACGGGACAGAGACGCGTTCTGCGCGCTCCTGTTCGCTTAGTTAGAAAAAGCAGATGTGCAAGCGCGTCAAATAGAGCAAGTGATGGTAACAACCTGGATGACCTGTACACTTACTGGTACTCTGTGTGTGCGTGTGTGTGCGCGCGCGCGCGCGAGTGTGCTTGCAAAGGTATTACTTGTGTTGTTCCTGCAAGTCCCCAAGGGTTTGGGTTGGGCTTAGGTTTAGTTTTAGCTTAAGTTAAGGTTAAGGTTAAGGTTAAGGTTAAGGTTACATTTAGGTTTCGGTTAAGGTTAGCTTTAGGGTAGGTTTAGTTTAAGTCAAGGTTTAGGTTTACGATAAGGTTAGGTTCCGGTTAAGTTCAGGTTAAGTATGGTTAAGCTTTACGTTAAGGTCACGATTTGGTTAAGATTAAGGTTAGGTTTAGGTTTAGGTCTAGGTCTAGGTTTGGGGTAAGGTTAAGGTTAGAGTCACCTTTAGGTTTAGGTCTAGGTTTAGGTTAAGGTTAGGTTCTGGTTAAGGTCAAGTTAGGGTTAGTTTAAGGTTTTACGTTTATGTTTATGTTTATGTTTATGTTTAGGTTTAGGTTTAGGTTAGACAGGTAGGAACTCTGGTTAAGGTTGGAGTAAGTCTCCCTGGGACTTCGTCATAATTCATAGAGACACAACTGTGTGTGTGTGTGTGTGTGTGTGTGTGTGTGTGTGTGTGTGTGTGTGTGTGATTTCTTGGTGCTTTCCTCTACATCTGTATTCATCTGTGCTCTTGTACATTCATTTGTTTTCAGGAGCAGGTCTTTGTCTGTGCTCATACGTGTGTGTTTATGCGCCTGCATTGTTGTGCTTGTATGTTGCAGCAAATGCTTGTTATTGAGCGCAGGTGTGTGTGTGCAACATATATATATATATATGTGTGTGTGTCTTCTTTGCATAAGTGTGTGTCTGATTGTGCCCTTCCCTCCTGGCCTCATTCCAGACCACAACAGCATGTGAATGGCGGCAGAAAGCGGCAGAGTTGTCACAGAGGAGCAGGAGGAGCTCCCAGCCCACGGAGCCGTCACTCACACCCAGCACACCCGCAGTCAGAGCCACATCCAGTTCCAGTCTCCGACCTACACCACCCAGTGGCAGGCTCCTCGCTCCGTTGCTCACACTAGGAGTCACAGTCACACACACTTCAGCACGTCGTTGCACACGCAGCCTCAGAAGTACGGCTGCCGCCTCACGCACAGCCTCTCAGCCATGACCAGAGGGGAGAGGGGAGTGCAGGGCTCTGAGGGGAAGCTCACCAAGCCCACTGAGCCGCTGTTCCCCAAAACACCTCAGCAGGTAAGATCACCTGTTTGGATGCTGCGTTTCTGTTATTCCACAGGTTGTCATCTCACGTATTGGTACCATTTGTCCTTACATGCCTGTTACACTTGGCTGTGTAGTGGGAGAATCTCACGCATCTACAGTTGAGTTTGTCTGTGAGCGACTTGACATGATTGGATGTAGAGAGGGAGAAGAAGAAAAAAGATGGAAAGTGTGATCTCTCCAGTCGCTTATCTGGTTGTGATTAATCAGCTGCATTGTTTTCCTGTGAACTCTAATCCCCCAGATTGTGGATTCAATGGCTGGAAGTTGATAGTGTTCATTTGAGAGAGGTTCTTCCCACTGATGGGATGACCTGCCTGATGGTGATTGCTGTCTTTTGTCTTTATCCCGGTGATATCCCGGGACTTTGGTGACGAGACAGTTGTAATCAAAGGGCGCAACAGGAAGCGAGAGAGTAGAAAGGAATAAATACTCAATTTTGCTAAACGCAAGTAGACTGAGGTGACTTGCGTGTCAGTTCTTTTTTGTCTTGTCTTATGTCATTTAGCTGCATGCCTCACGCATGATGTCATTAGTGTGTGATAAGTCTGTAAAGCTGGCATTGCTCTTGTGTGAGAGTGTGTGGATGTGTGTGTGCGTGTCCTCACACTGATGCTGGTCACATGCACACACTGTTAAATCAAGGCGAATGCAGTGCTGTCCCATTAGGGAAGGCAGATACCGCCTGATGCAGACGGGGCTTCTTGTAATTCCATGCCACGGTTGTTACTCACTCATTTTCGAACCATGATCGAACCAGTTCTGCCACTGTCTGGTCTCTGCCAAACCTCTGTCTGATATGCAGTGTTTTGTGTGCGTGCCTGTGTTACAGTGACTCTTCTCAGCTGAGGTGGATGATGTGCATGCAAATATGGAGGCAGATATATGTTTAACTTCCTCTAAATAATACATTAAATAAACATAAATACTTCATGTGTGATTTTTTTTTAAGTCATTCGTTTGAGACAATATGCTAATATTGAATTATGTTTTTGTAAGATGCTTGGCATTGTCGCCTCACAGCAAGAAGGTTCCCGGTTTGAATCCCACCTCGGTCGGAGTCTTTCTATAGTGGAGTTTGCATATTCACCCCGTGTGTGCGTGGATTATCCCCAGGTACTCTGGCTTCCTCCCACAGTCCAAAAACATGCAGATTGGGGTTAGGTTAATCCGAGACTCTAAATTGGCCGCTGTGAATATGAGCATGAATGGTTGTTTTTCTCTTTGGCCCTGTGATGCCCTGGAGTACTAATGGAGTGTTATGGATGTGGATCGGTATCAAAGGATCGGTATAGATACTGGATGGATGTTTCTTTAAAAAGTGATGACACAGTTTAATGAGAACAAGAAAATTAGAAATTTAAAATTGACTCAACTTAATGAATCACATATTTTATAGTTTATTCTGCTAAATCCACTGAGGATGTTTGAATTTCATTGAATAATTTATCTGAAGGACAAGGAAGAAATGCCAAAGGTTTATGTACGATACATATCTACTAAAGATGCCTGAGGCGGACATGATACATGAAAGACGTTGCTCTCTTTGTGAATGAAACAGAATGATGGATCCTTATTCAGTAACGGGTAAGCTGTCACAGCTCAAGCTTGTGAAGAGCCTCCCAATCCATCACAAACATAGAATTAAAAAAGAATGAATAAACGACTGGTTTCAAATTCTGTCCATTTCAGATTTTGGATTGTTTCCTTTGGAGTTTAGCCAGTGTCCCCGGGCTTCTGTTGACATTTTAGTGGCCTGTTGCCATCGTTGACATATTTCACCTCTCATACTCCGTAATCCCTAATCTGAAGTGATGGGGACCAAAACCAGCGGCTTTCACTCCCAAGTCCAGAATGTGTGTCACGACCTTGAAAACCAAATCAACATTTTAAACTGCTTTATGGATCCATTTGACCAGCTTAATTTAGGCAGAGTGTGTGCATTTTATTTGCAGAATATAACTAAGCTGGCTCGGGATCTTTTTTTTATTTTTATCCCCTCCTTCTTTCTTTGTAGTAGAATTATCCTCAATCCTGATTTAGGTTGCGGTGCAGTTCAGGCATTTTAAATTGTTTTCCCCCGAGCAGTTAAGGATTCATTAACTTTGGAGATTAGTCTTATCTGTCCTTGTCCCCTTGCTCCCTTGCTTGTTGACGGTCCGAGCTCCGCAGATGCTCCCTTCACTTTGAGCCGGTGTTTCCATAAGCATGTGTGCATGAGGTTTTGTTGCTGCGTCCAGACAACAGTTGACGGGATATCCTGTTTATCCTCTTTGATGATAAGAACTCAGTAATGAAAGCTTGACAGTAAGAGTTTGGAGGGAAAGAATAAGTGTTTAGAGTGTAAGAGGGAGAGAGAGACCGAGCAGTGCTGTGTGCACAGAGTATTTTTGCACATCATCAGTTAAGCAGCATTCTCCAGACGCCAGAGACTTTGATTTTTTTTCTCTCTCCAATTAGCTGTAATTGCAGTGAGAGTGGGAGAAGAGAGAGTTTTGAAGTCGGGACCGCCGCACAGCCTTTACTTACCTCTGACCCGCTTGTCTCGAGATTGAATAATTACACACCTTCCTCCTGGTAATTGTCGTTCTCGAACCCCTCCGTGTTTTGATGGGGCAAAAAAAAAGAAAACGTGAGCCGGGTAATAACAGTGTGCGGGTCGCGGCTGTGGTTACTTTGGTGATTTCCTTCTTTCATAAAGCTCGGAGGGGAGCAGCTGCGGGCCATGGCCTGGGCCACTGGATGTGGAGTGACACTGTTTTCTGTGTGTGTGTGTCTGACACCAAAGGTTGTACACAGAAGAGAGGAACAGCCAAAGGTTGATATGTGTGCACAGCCTCGGAGACAGTCGTAAATATCGGGCTCCCGAGACTGTGGTGTCTTGTCTTATTCATGTGTGAAGATGAAAGCCTGCCCTTCTCGCTAGACACACACACACACACACACACACACACACACACACACACACACACACACACACACGCACACACAAATGCACACACACGTGCCTGATGGTTTTAGCAGAGAGGAAACTGAGCTGTGGATGACTTGGTGGGTTTCTTAGGCTCCTCCATCAGCCTCAGTGTCTGCACAGATAGACCACAACGCAAACAGCCAGGGGGTATCCTTCTGATCACACACACACACATACGCGCACACACACGTGCAAACACTCACTCACACACACACACACACACACACACACACACACACACACACACACACACACACACACACACACACACACACACACACACACTTAGAGACAATTTGCATCTATTTCAAGTAGGGGAATTCATGAGAAAACAGATGCATCACAGTGAACACACCTTCCACCCACTGTACATCATTACACTGAATCACTGAATGACAAGGTGATGGAGACAGAATGCTATTTTGAGCACCCGAGGTAGAATGTGATAGAATTCCGATTATGAATGACTACCGGATTCACTATCTGTGAGTCACAAGCCTGCTTTCATGACTTAATTCATTCCAAAGCGACACACCTACTTCCCTAATGGCGTGTCCGGGGAGAGGTTTTTTACCGTACATGTTCCTGTTTTTTGCCAAATAAGGACAAAACATTAAACATTTTCATGAAACGAAAATTGAAAGAATAAAAAAGAAAAGGAAGTTGAGATGGTCGGATTTTAATGGTTTCAGGTTAAGATCTGCTAACACATGTTTATTGTGTAATACAAAGTTACAGTTCATTGTGTAAAGACTGAATCATTGATGATTATTCGCAAGAAAATGACACAGTCTTTATTTATATCATTGACTTCTTTTTCCAGAAATGAGTCTGATGAAATATGTGAATAATACGTACCTCTTATGATCTAAATATATTATTCTTTTATATTATTGGCTGTAGCCTTGAACTATCATTACTCCATGAATGTGTGACTTGCAAACAATTTGTGTCCAAAAATGCATTAAAGTTTGGAGGCAGTAACCTTACGTTAAGTTTAATACAGTACATATATAAATATTTTATAACAGTAAGCAGTTATTGTGATTTTTTCAGTGCTAGGCATCTTTTATTTCCCACATTCCCCATCGCACCTGGAAGGAGAGTTATCATAAGAACGCTTGCAGTGCAGAAAAGTTAATGTGCTCATTAGCATCCTGACCTACAAGACACCATTATCTTACTAAGTATTTTTCTCCTCCCTTGTCACCTTTCTTCCCACAGACCGACTTGAGCCAGAAGTTGACATTATGCAGTAAGCTGTGTTTCGCCATCGGAGGTGCGCCCAAGGAGGTGGCTGGCAGCGCCACAGCCTTCTTCCTGCAAATCTACCTGCTCGATGTCGCTCAGGTAACGTTTTTAGGGACAAAGAGGAGGAGAGTATTTATGAAAGCGGGTGTGGACCTCGTAAACGAACAAATGGGTTTCGCCGTTTTATGCCTTCAAGTGATGTAAACTCCAATCTGTCCTTGTTCTGCTCTGCAGATCACCGCCTTCCAGGCCTCTATGGTGCTGTTCATTGGTAAAGCCTGGGGCGCAGTGACTGACCCCATCGTTGGATTTTTCATTACAAAGAGCAAATGGACCAAGATTGGCAGACTCATGCCTTGGTGAGTTCACCGCTCACACTACAAATACAACTCTTGTGTTTCTCCATTACTGCTGTTTCTCATGTTCTAGACCTCATCATTTCTTTTGTTTTATGTTTGCTCAAAAGTCGGGTTACACAGTTCTGAAATAATCTGATTAAAAACATCTGAATGCACACACATACTGTAATAATAATAATAATAATAATATAATAATAATATTGTCATTACCTGGAATGGCCACTGTTGCTGTCAGGTTATTGGCACAAAAGAAAATGATTCAAATTATATTGCTGAGCTGTAATGCATTAATTACAATTACCTTACATAATGAAAATACAGGAAGCATGGTTTGTGGCTCAGGTAGTAGAGCGAGCTGTACACTAACTAGAGGGTCGGTGGTCTGATCCCCAGCTCCCCATGCATAAGTGTCTTTATATGCATACTGATACTGAACTGCATTGTGTGAAGGTGCGTAATAGAAAGTATGAATGTGGGTTGTAGTGTAAAGTGCTTAGAGTGGTTGATAAGACGAGAAATACTAAATAAATACAGTCCATTTACCATTTTGCGGTGTTGTGAAAAACCCTAACCCTAACCCTAACCCTTTTTTTTTTTTTTAAGAAAATAACCTTAGGCTAAATTTCCCCCCTCTCCTCATTGAAGACACGGCAAAGTGCTGCTGCTGTTGACGTACAGCTGACCTTGCATAAAGCTCTGTAATTTGTTGGCAGATTGTGAAACACGTCTTGGTTTTCTCAGACAAAACAGTGGCCGCTAATGTTTGCGTGAGATCTAAACAAAAACCAGCCTCGTGCTCCAGATCTCGTGTCTTTTTAATGATTATTCTCAGGCCTCTCACCTGAGGATTGAGCTGCATAAACAGCCATTGTGCTTTAATTACACTGCTCCTGGCGCTCCCACTGATGAGCTATACATACTTCAAGGGCGTGGGCTGTTCTTTTTTTGCGGTTGATGCCTGACAACAACTCTGCAGCCATGGAAGTTCATCAGCGTTCTTTCAAAACATCTCCTTCTGCTGAGCTGCTGCGTGACATATCATCACGTTTGTCTAACCCCACATCATTCAGCTTGTTTTTGTTTGAAAGATGGTTCCCTGTGTTTCATGACCTTTAAGAACAAGTTAACTTTAACTGTGTCTCAAGTCAGGGGCTGCATCCTTCGGAGCACGAAGAAGGCGATCAATTTGGGCCACATAGACTGCGAAGGCCAAGTCGAAATGAGGCGGTCTGGTCTACAGAGGATTTCCTACAGAGGATTTCCGTGATTGGCTAGCTTGTCACCAGCTTGTCCCGCCCTTATTATTGTCAACAGAGTTGAAGTTGGACACGCCAAGAGAGTTTTATTACCCCCTTGGTTTTTTAATATGTTAGCTGTTAGGTTAAGTTGAAGCTTGATACTCAAGCTTGGCGTCATGACCTCATTGTCACCGAAGCAAAATGAATCCTAGGATAGGTTGGGCTGGGAAGGATCCACCTGGGGAGCCTTTGTTTCTCTGGGATGGAAGGAAGCATTTGAATGAGCCTCCGAAATAGGGAAGTCGAGTCATGCTCCTGTGACACAATCGGGCTTCATATGCAGACTGCAAAGGATGCAACCCTGAATTCAGACACATTGTTTGTGTTCTATACTAAGGGATTATATGAAGCCATGAACACATTTTCCATTAATCACCATTGCCAATGGTGAGTTATAATCGGCTATATGTGTATTATTTGTGTGTGTGTGTGTGTGTGTGTGTGTGTGTGTGTGTGTGTGTGTGTGTGTGTGTGTGTGTGTGTGTGTGTGTGTGTGTGTGTGTGTGTGTGTGTGTGTGTGCAGTATATTATGAACACACTAGCCTGGCATTTACTGTAATTACACTGCTTAATGCCTACTGCATTATAAACCATAGATTACTCACAAGCTGACAGTGGTGGAGGGGGACAGGTCCACTGTGGCCGGTCACGCTCGGTAGCAGGCTTATGCTGATGGCTGTTAAATCAGCTTTGATTACCTTTGGGCAGCTGTAGGGATGTGTGTGTGTGTATGTGTGTGTGTGTGTTTGTGTTTGTGTGGGTGTGTTATTTTCTACCCCTTTGGAAAGTCCCCTCTGCCCGTCCAGCAGGAAGTGCTTTTCCTCATCTGACTGTCCCATCCACGGCGAGACGTAAAGCGATTTGTATCTTCGCCTGAGCTCTTTAGGATGAAGTCATTTGGACCAACATGTCCCCGCGGGTGTTGAGATGTTTATTATTATGCGATCGTAGTCGAGCATCATCCCGGAAGCAAGTAGAGCCGTGAGAACACACAAGATTGTGTCTATAAGTAAAATACTATGTGACAGTAAGAGAATATTAATGATGGAAGAAGTACTCCTTTATTTATAAGTAAAAGTATCAATACAGTAATGAAAAAAATCTTAAAGTCCACTTAAGTAAAGAAGTATGATCAGTAAAACAAAAACCTATCTGGACCCTGGGACTGGTATTATTATACAGTATATTACAGATGAATAAATAATTATTAGATGAATAAATGCATCAGTGCATAGTATTTTAATGCATATGCAGCCACCTCTAACCACTTTGCTTGGTTAGTTTTATCAAATGGTTCCCAGCTGAGGAGTCAGTCTCCCCTCTCAAAGGGTCTCAAAGTAAATCTGGTGGGTCGTGAGATGATTAATGAGAAAAGGAAAAATAAAGGAAAAATACAAATAATGCTCTGCTGCGCAAATCTGTTTTCACTTTTTGGAAAATATTTCTGAAATATTTGCTTTGGGTGTCGAACAGTTATTTAAACGATTACCATCTGAGAATTTCGGAGGGAGAATCGCACTCCGGTGGCTCTGCTGACAAGTCAGACGTCTAAAAACTACAAACAGGGGCCCCATTTAAACGATAGAGTTTATCCCATGTATTTCGTGTATTTCCAATTTAAAATCTTAGAGGGGAAATGCCTTGAATTTGTGAAGTTGTAAAAATCCTTTTGCATTTTGGGTAACTAAAGCAGTGCCCATTTTAAACCTGCCTGTTTGCTCGGCCTGTGGTGATGCTGGTTGCAGCTTTCTTTCTGAAACTGTATATCTAACTGTGAGAGGTAAACACCGACTGCAGAACCCTGAAGCTGTGTCCCCGCTGCTGCACAAAGAGCTCTTCACCTGTTTATTCAAAGTTCAATGAAGCTTGGCTCAGGACGCACAACCCCGAACTGGAGAATCAGTCGTTGCTGTTCTTGTGATCGACAACGTCACTTGCGTTGATGAGTCCCATCGGGATGGCTCCAGAGCTCTGGTCGGCTCTTTGTTCAAATTTGATTAAAATGTTTTTCATCACGTATCCAAATCTAATCGAATTCGCCGCTGAGCTTCTTGAACTCTTAGCAATACACATGCCAAGTGTGAAGCCGATCAAATGAAGGGTTCTTGTGTTCTTGCTCTCTGAATGTGCGAGCCACATTCAGAGAGAGAGATTTCTGGAATTAGGAGATCGATGTAGCATTGTGGGTAATGAAGGCAGCAGGTTTTGACAAGGAATTAAGAAAGTGTGTAATATAAAAAGACCATATCTCTGGTTTAATTGCATTGATTGTGGCTTATGCTCCTTTAATTTGTGAAGATGTAACCAAAGCTGTATAATGAAGCTGCTAATAGCCTAGATAAATAGGACCTATAGTATTTGAGTAAAAGTCGTTAGTTTCTTATTATTTCTGGGGTAAATTAATCCTACAAAACCCCCAAATCATCCAAGGAAACACACTCTCACCTATCAGACCTCTCCTAAATCCTCTCTGTTCCACTGCACATCCTCTAATTAGCCTGCTCTAAGTGTCAGTGAGGAGACTATTGTAAGTGTCAGCCTCCTATAAACCTCCTCTGTCTTAATTAAGACTGTGCAGATAACTGTAGGTGTGAATGTGCATTAATGCGTTTCTGCACGGGTGAGAAAGTCAGACACTGTTTTTAGCGCGCGTGCCTCCCCCCCCCCGAGCACAGTCATCTTGCAGGAACATTCTAAACTGTCCCATTCACCCGTGCGGACCCCGGGGCCCTTTCATTGCTCAACATGACCGGGCGGTCAATACTGCAGCACCAGCGCTGTCGGCCCGCCTTTGTTTAAGCAAACAATCGGGAGGAGAGTGAGGCTGGGGCGGGCTGGACCATGCTAGAAATGACCGTCACTGGCCTCTCTCTACCTCTTTCTCCCGCTTTCTCTCTTCATAGTTCACAGTGCCGAGGAGGTCAGAGGTCGGAGCCACGGCAAGGTTTTGTCACAGTCACCTAAATTCCATCCGCGCCCTTTATTTTATCCGTAGATGTGCTGGTGGTACTGGCCTTTAGTCCAGATGACAAATACAAGAAAGGGAGGAGAGGTCAGATGATGTATTGGTGTTTGCACATGTCTCGTACTGTTGATCGTCCATCGTCTGCCCTTTTCCTCTTCCTTTTTAAAACACACAGCTGTTCACTTTAACCATAATGACACACACCAGTTGTTTACTCATGAATTATACATGGCCCGTGGATTGTATCGCCCCAAAGTCCTGAGAAAAACACAACACAGCAGAATTGCTTCATGCTGCGTTTGCTTGAGTGTGTACTGCATATTTATGTGTGTGCGTGTGTGTGCGAGGGATGATATGTATGGGTTTTAGAAGATTGTGGTAGTTCCCTTGCTTGCATGTCCCTCCCAGGACAGATTCCTGCCATACTGACGACAACATAATCATTGAGCAGTCAGCTTAGTCCCACTGTAATCTGCCTGAAATATGGCCTGATTTTAACGCCGCTTTGAAAATTACATAACACAGCCACTGTCATGCATTTTCTGATGGCTTGAAGTGCTGACAGCGGCTGCTTTTATGGAGCACAGAGGCATACAAGTTGTTCAGATAATTGTCATTCTTCAGGGGCGAGAAAAATGTAGGGCAAAAAAATATATAAAAGTTGTTGTTGCTTTTTTCACCAATTCCACAACTTTGTGTCTGTGTTCTGCAGGATGGTGGGTTGCACTCCGTTCCTGGTGGTCTCCTACTTCTACCTCTGGTTCGTTCCTCCTTTCATCAGCGGCAGGTTCATCTGGTACCTGGGCTTCTACTGCCTCTACCAAACTCTCATCACTGTAAGTGTTGCATGCATGCTCTTTCAGAATCTCTGTGTATTTCATCTTTAAAATAACTAGAAAAATCCACATTGGCGCGTGATGCTTCATATTGCTCAGCGGGATGTCAAGTGTGAAACCTAGATAAAAGCTCCAGTTGATACCAGAGATGACACGTTACATACCGTACAGATAAAACGCTACGAAGTTTAGAGAGAAGATGATTGTCATCTTCACGCCAGCCGCCGACAGCTCCTGGTGAGATTCACAGTTTGATTTGTGAGACGAGCAGCAGATCAGAGCCCAGATACCTCACCTCAAAGTGGAAGTGTAGTTATTTAGGTTGCCTTTTGTTATTGTGGAACCTCTCTGCTCTGCTCCGCTCTGGGGTAACCCGTAGAACATGTGCTGCAGAGCGTGTAGACCGCCGCGGCCGCACTGTGGCGAGCTGTAATGGCATGTCATTCTAACTACTTGATAAGTATATGGTCAGTCCTGCCAGGAACCCTCTCGCTGGGTAAATGCTGGTTACCACTTTTAGCCTCCCCTTCATTGTCTCTGGATCTGGCGTTTGTGTGGCGTTTGCTGGGAACGGCCAGCTGTCGTCATTCAGAGGGTCGCAGTCAGTAAACAAGAGGTTAGAGTGCAATATGTCATCCGCTCATGCAATCAACGGATAATGGGTTTCCATCAAATTAATCAGTTCTCACTTTCGCCTTCGTGATGGGATAGTTAATCACGCGCAACTCAATAAATGTTTGCATCCAGTAAAGGCCCCCGTAAATGACACGCTGTATAAGAAGCAGAGGGCTGAAAAAAAAAAATTCACGGCCGCATTTATTTTCATCGCATGCTAGTTTGGCCGCAGTGCTGACTGAGCCCTTGTGTAAATTACAAAGTGAAGTATAGCTGGGTTTGTTCGCCTATTCTCTGGGAGAGGTGGTGAGGAAGGAGAAAACAGATCTGAGGTTCGCCAACATGGAAACTGCAGAGATGCGTTTAGTATATATAGTCGGCGGAGAGAATATTGTGCATACGTTTTCTTTCACGGGAACACGTAGATAAAAGACGGCTAAAGATATCTGGGGTGCTCCCATCTTATTGTGAGTCAAAAGTAAAATGCTAACAAGGCTGAAAGTCCAACTGCACGACCTGTCCCCACTTCCTCCCATTGTACAAAAATGAAGCCAAAATATCCTGGATACGGGTTCAACCGTCTTGCGCTTTAGGCATCATTTTGATCCAGGGTCTGCAGAGTAGCTATCGTAGTGATGTGACGCAGTTTCGCAGGCACAATCTCCGGTCTCAGCTGTCGATCATGACCTTATACCTGTTTTAATTGCATCTAATAACTAATTAAAACTAAACTTGCAAAAAAAAAAAATTGTATTTGGACATACATCAATGTGGCCAGAACTGCCTAAAATATTGAAACCATCTTTAAGAAAAATGTATTTTACATGTAGGCTGTAGGAATTTTTTCTATGGCCCATGTCCCATCCACTTACATGGGGGAGGCGGGGTTTATGATCTATACTGCAGCCAGCCCCCAGGAGGAGAGGAAGATGATTTGCTTTTATTTCTGCGGAGCTTTCATGTCGTCTTCAGACACAGTTGTGTTCATCATCCTCATTTCACACGATAGCCTGCTATCACAAATTGGAATTTTGACTTAATGGCTTATGACATTTATGGCAATCCATTCAATCACAGTGTAGCCCCAACGTCATTAGGATTCATCCTCTGGGGACCAAGAATGCTTGTTCACAGTTTCAAAGCAATCTCTTCGACAATTGATGACTTTTCCAGCTGCTGTGTCCGACTTTAATTTATTTTTTGTTTTATCTAAACCTCGACTGTGTCTCTTTGTTCCATTTTAGTGTTTCCACGTGCCTTACTCCGCTCTCACCATGTTCCTGAGTACGGAACAGAAGGAGAGAGACTCAGCCACTGCCTACCGTAAGATCTTACAACAAGACACAGGTTACTGAGCAGTTATAAACGCACTTTACTTTAATAATTGTATCTTTAATCGCTTGATTGCAGGAATGACGATGGAGGTTCTGGGGACGCTGGTGGGAGCCGCCATCCAGGGCCAGATTGTGGCCAGCGCTCACACGCTGAAGCACTGCCCGACTCACAACGTGTCCGCCGGTTACCTTGGCAACAGCAGCGGGGCCGAGATCATCAAGAGCATTGTGCGCTCGCAGGACCACCTGTCACACGCTGTAAGTGTCACGGTGCCAAGCCATGCAGCCCAGGTGTGCTGAAACTAGGCCACAGAGTTGGGTTGAAAATAACTTCGGGAGCGTCAACTTAACGTGGAGCGTGTGTGTGCTCAAGGCGGTTTACTTTTCCTAAACACCCGAGTGAAAAGGACGATTGTTCGAAAAATATTTCCACATTATAGAGCGTCTGCAGGTTCTGACATCCAAATGGGCTTCGTGTTTCAACCCGAGTAACCCACAGGTTTGAAAGGAGACGCCAGTGTTTGATATCTGAACCCGACATCCTGAGCCGGCACCCCTCACAAGACCACAAAGGGGGTTCCTCCCTCACATCTCCAAAGTGTGGCCCCATTACACTGAGGGGTCTCCACAGTCTGTAACTCATTAAGTCTATTTATACTTCACCCAGCACATTTGAAAGGCACCCCCATATTCAATACGCTGGGAATATTAGTCTTTTTACTTCAAGGCGACTGCAACTGAGTTGGAGGGAAAGGACACAGTCTTCTCCACATATCAGTTTGCAGAGCTGCAAATAAACACGGCCCCTGTTGCTGTGAATCTATCATGTGAAGATGAAACGAGCCAAGAGTCCAGACTGTCCTGGATTTTGGTCGCACCGCAGCTATTTGG
Organism: Hippoglossus hippoglossus; assembly: GCF_009819705.1. Classification (NCBI taxonomy): domain Eukaryota; kingdom Metazoa; phylum Chordata; class Actinopteri; order Pleuronectiformes; family Pleuronectidae; genus Hippoglossus; species Hippoglossus hippoglossus. The sequence continues at coordinate 14,282,634 of NC_047174.1, forward strand.
GATAGAAATGGGTGCTTTTCCAATGGATTTTGGGTGAACCCTATCAGGGGCGACCCGCTGGCCGGTGCCAAACCCTCCGCAGCCACCCGCCGAATTCCTCCGCGGTCACTGGTGAGGGTGGCACACCGTCTGCGTCTGCCCTCGGAAACAGGGAGCGTTTGATGTGCGTAAATAATAATGAGCCGCTAGGGCTGAGCCACACATGGAAAAAACAGCAAACAAACAGAGGTTGTTTAAGGCAGAGCAGTTCCTGTCGGGGTGTTTCAGCTTTAAACGGTTAAGGCTGTATTTTGGGATGCAGATGTACTTGAGGTTTTCTTCCTGTTTGTATTTGCATTTTGTGTGATGCGTGTGAGTTTGCACTTTTACCACCGATGTGGAAAAACAACACAGAAAGTAAATCATACACTGATAAAAAAAAAAAAAAAAAACACCAGTCAGAAGAACTGACTGGCACCTACTGTGGCAGTTTTCTCCGCAATGAGACAAATGACAAATTGTCGAGTCTCTTAAATGTTTCAGGCATTTGGGAAGAGGATGAATTAAAGATTGAGGGAGAGGCTCAGAATAGATTTGTGCTGCCTCTTTAAGGACAGATGGATTGATGTAGGTTGCATGTTTGTTCTGTCTCTCCGCAGAGGGAGGTGTACATGATCGCAGCCGGTGTTATTGGAGGAGTGTTTCTCATCTGCACGGTGGTGATGTTCCTGGGAGTTAAAGAGAAAGACGGTAAGGCTTTCTCTCTCTGTGTGTGTGTGTGTGTGTGTGTGTGTGTGTGTGTGTGTGTGTGTGTGTGAACAAAAGGGGCTGTCAGAAAATGTATAACTCAATCATTTAAAAAATTTGAAAGAAATTCAAAACTTGACGCGGCCCCAGCTTCTCAAATGGGATGATTTGAAACTATTTACTTTTAGATAGTTCACCGGAATATTCTCCTCTGCCAAGCCCCAATAATCCCCTTAAATTCAATCAAGCCGCACCAAATTACAGACAATAATAGATATCAGTCCCCTCAATATGTTTGATTATTTTCATTAAGATCCATGAATTATTCACTGGGAAATTGGTGGAAACGTCCAAACAGTCCTACATCCCCTAATGTTAAAGAATGTGAAAGAATAATCGGGATCCGCACCAAAAATGAACGGATTCTTCCCTGATCCTTCCAACATTTTGGTTTTAAACAGTTTTAATTGGGGATAAAATTAGTAACCTGGGGTCATCCTTCAACTTCAACATTCTAAAATCTATGTCTGACTGCAAGTTGTATTTTGTGGGGCACCTTTGTTGAATGGAAGCCAAAGAAGTCGTATGAAATTCACTTTCTCACTGTAAGTGGATTCTTTTTTATGGTTTTTAAGCTAAACAATACTTCCATAGGAACAGGGTCTTTAAATGACATGTTTACAGGCAAATAAATGTATATAATTATTTCAGACATGTACTGAAGTCCGGACATTTCCCCCAAAAAATGTTTACGTGACAAGGCAAAGGCCCAGAGTCAGAACGCTCAGGACATTTTCTTGAACTTCTCCTGCAGCTCCCTAGTAAAACATCTGAGATATCTGAATACAGCAGTAAAATGTTGAGAAAATTCCCAACGAGTGAGTGGACGTGTTGTGATGACGTATCTAACACACAATGGACGTGAAACCGAAAGAATACAAATATCTACACTAACAAAGATGTCAACTTTTGGCGATAAGGTTCGACATGATGACAGCATTTGCCCCTTAGTTTTATAACATGTGTCCTGTTAGCCGTTTGGTTGAGTTGAAGCCTGATTCTCAAGGAGTAGACAGACGTCTGGTCGCTTTTCGGCGCCATTACCTCTTTGAAAAAACAGTTAACCATCAAAGCGCAATGGATCCTGGGATTAGTTGGGCCGGGCAGGATCCACCCGCAGTGGAATCTGTACGTCCTGCCACCTGTGTTCTCTATGCTTTCCCCTAAATGTTCCTGTTGTTGTGAAAGTGTTTGACCTGAACAATCTCCTGCTGCGTTCTTCATATGTGAAAGGCAAACTGCGGAAAATCTCCCGACCCATTTCACGTTTGATAGCAGCTTGATTTTCATATTGTTAATATTTAAGTTAAGGGTCAGTTTCTCCCCTTCACTGTATATATACATATATATGTATTTCTTAGTAGGACGGTATATATGCAGTTGTGAAAAAATACAGTTGTGTATTTATATCATCATCTTTAGCAGGCCTACTTTTCCACCACACTGAGAGTACTACTTCTGGAACCCTGCCACTCTCCGATCTTTATTACGCTATAAATGTCAACACTCAGTGGGACAAACAGCCTCCACTGCAATGCAGGGGCATCTCCACCTCCACCTTCCTCTCACTGCCTGACACCCGATACGCCGCTCACGCTCACGCTCTATATTCCACATGTTTCAGATCCGTACGCCCCGAGGTCAGAGAAGCAGATCCAGTTCTTCCAGGGCTTCATCCTGGTGATGAGACACGGGCCGTACCTCACCCTCACCGCCGCGTTCCTCTTCATCACCGTCGCCATTCAGGTAAATGCGAATTTATTTAGGCAGCACTTCTCAGACATGACCCCCGACATTACGGTAAATGGAGCCCGTCCTGGATCCTGACAATGCAGGAGAGAATGGCTGGCGCTCAATGTTGATTTGATCAATGTAGAAGAGCACTTAACTGAAAGCTCATGTTTTTTTAAAGCCTCAGGACTCTGGAGGGTGATGCCAGCTGCGTGCATTCTTTCTTCTTTTTTTTTATGTCTGTCACTTGTAGGCAGACAGTCTGATACCTCCAGTGTTAGAGTCTCCTACATTTGCATCAAGTCCGTTTCTGTATATTTTTTGCCCCCCCCCCCCCCCCCCTCTCTGATCTCAGAGGAGGTGTCAGTTGTCATCTGTGGAATAAATCTCTGCACAACAAGCGTCAGCAGCTTCTCCAGTCACTTAGTTTGGCGCTCAGAGCAGCGAGCTGAGTGCCCAGCGACAGTGCTGAGTAGACAAGCGTGCGGAGTGAATATCTGAACGTTTAATCTCTGATCCCTTGCAGCTGGTACAGAGCAACTTCGTCCTCTTCTGCACCTACGCCGCCGACCTGAGGGATCACTTCCAGAACATTGTGCTGACCATCCTGGTGAGTGCAGCTGCAGGCGCGGATTCACCTCACAAGCCCACAGACACCTGTTACGTAGACATACCGGGTTATGTGACTTAAACTGAACAACATCAAATAAACATCCCAATCATCAATTGTAGAATTTGCACCCACCGTTCCTCATTGTTGTCATCATGTAAACTTTGAGTCCTGTTCCCCATTAACTCTTTTGTTATTCCAGAATGGGGTTCTCAAAGTGGGGAGTGGGGACCCTCAGGGGTCTTTGAGTGGTTGTGAGGGGTCCCTGGCAAAAAAAGAATCATTTGTTTTTACTGTAATTTCATCCATAAGTAACACACTGATATAATGTTTGACTATTTTGGTCCTATAATAAAACCTCTAGAAGCAAAAATCTTTCTGTGGTTTAGTTTTTGTCCACTGTCATATGTCTCATGTGATGATCTCTCTGTGTGTGTTTACCCAGGTTTCTGCCGTGATAAGCATCCCTCTGTGGCAATGGTTCCTGCAGAGGTTTGGGAAAAAGACAGCAGCTTTCTGCGGTATCACGGTGAGTGCACTTTTTATTTTGGTTTTTCCACGGTAGCCTCAGAAACTAGTACCCTTTGATGTTTGTGCCACCTTGTGGACAAATTTGGGAGTGTGCCATCCTTGTTTTAGTCTTCCACATATCGCATAAAGATGTATATCTGCACCGAACTCAGCTGTTCATAGATATTAGTATGCTTCACATGCCTGAGAAAAGTGAATTGCTTCTTCCTTGGCCCCTTCCACCAATTTCCAAGAAAATCGGTTTGGTAGTTTTTGCGTAATCCTGCAAACAGTCAGACAAAAAGCAATGTAAACCTCTTTGGTGGAGGTGTAAAGGAAAGATATCATGTTAATAGAAGATACAGATAGTTGTCAAAATCTACACAACATTTTTATGCATGAAAAAGAATAAATGATGTATTTAAACATCTTTGTGTTCCGTCTGTCCAGTGGATCATGCCCTTCACCTTGATGCTGGTGTTCATCCCTAACGTGGTGGTGGCCTACGTCGTGGCTGTCTCCTCTGGACTCAGTGTGGCCGCCTCGCTCCTGCTGCCCTGGTGAGACTCAGCACTTCAGAGCGCGCTGCGATCAAGTGGATCAAAATTCTGGCAAATCACTTATGAATATGCTTTTACTTCATGTGGGAACATCTTTTGCAAGATCAGATGAATCCAGAGTTTCTAGTTTTTTTTTGCCGGGGTGCCCCAGTTTTTTTGATTTCAAACTTGGACTGCAAACTAGGCAGAATGAAGACTCTGTAGGTTTCCTGCTGGTACTTAGATTCTGTCTTTGTCGACCTTGTAATGGACATTTAGGGCGTCTCCCTGCCATCTGTCAAGTGTAGGTTCAGGGAAACCCCCTATAAGACTGAAAACCATAAAAATAAATACAGTGTAACAATTAAATACACGTAACAGTTCGAATCAAATCAACTTATAACCGTTACAAATTCAAAATCAGCTAAACGTTTGTTTGTGTACGTTCAGCCCCGCAACATGTTTGTCTGCGCTGTGGCTTGGCAGTTCATGTCAGTCCCCTTTGATTTCAATCATCATTCAAAACACAACAGTGCACCAACATGCTGTTAGTGGTGAGTTGTTGCCCAGAGTACCCCCCCCCCCCCCCCCCCCCCCCCCCCGTGCATTCACCCAGGTCACACCCCGGTCACAGAAGTGAGGTCATCTTTTAAGAATTAGAGGCTGCGTAAGTGCGTCGACTATAAATCATCTGTACTATCATTGAGCTAAATCAGTTCCTAAGGTAAAAGCAGCGTCTTCTCTATGTGTGTGTTTTCCAGCTGACTCTGCTCCTCACTCATCTCCCTGAAATCCCCAAATTACAGGGGCCTCCCACTGGGACGTGTTTATTTTGGAAGGGGCTGATTGTTTATCCAGTCCGTGGGCCGAGACCGGCGGTATCGCCCGCTGCTCATCATCTAATCGTGTTATTAGCGTCTTTAATTTTAGCCCACGGGTTTATCAGAGCGCCGTAAGCAGGCCTCACGTCATCAGTTGCTTGCAGTGTGAGGGAGGTCTCAGACGCACATCAGCCTCAAATGTACCACGCTTCAGAGTATTTTTAAACAACATGACACGTGCACATACATTAATTCACTTCTGCGCGTGTGTGTAATCCAGGTCTATGCTGCCAGATGTGGTGGATGACTTCAGACTGGCCAACCCCTACTCCAAAGGCCACGAAGCCATCTTCTACTCTTTCTACGTCTTCTTCACCAAGTTCGCTGCCGGCATCTCCCTGGGAGTGTCCACCCTCTGTCTCGAGTGAGTCTGCATCAAACACCACACGGGCACTGTTTATTTTCACGCTGCACGACGCTCTGTATATCTGCACTCGTGTCGTGATACATAGTAAAAATGCATTAAGCCCAGACCCAATGCATAATTTATGGTGCAGAGGGTGTCGCGTTTGCTCATTTGCAGAGTGCTGCCGCGACAGGCTGGATGTCGATTTCCTCTAACCTGGGCTTAAATGGTCTCTGTGTGTGTGTGTAGGTTTGCAGGCTATGACACCGGCGCCTGCAAACAGCCTGCTGCTGTCGTGTACACCCTGAAGCTGCTGATTGGTGCTGCTCCAGTGGTCTTCATTGTCACAGGCTTGTTGATCCTACTCCTCTACCCCATCACTGAAGACGTGCGGCTCAGGAATAAACTCTGCCTGGACGAGCTACGGTGAGTCTCCACAGGTTCACACCAACACCAGCATGTAAAGGAGCACTGTGCATCTGTTTTACACATTTAGTTCATTCTACTCAGCCTCAGAAAACTGTTGGATCATGTCTTTTGTGGCGCTAGAGGGAGCTTTGATTCGATTATTAGGGTTATTTCTTTCACCCTGATGATATAATTCTAATAATAATAATAACTTGGTTTATACAGCGCCTTGTATAAACCAAGTTATTATTATTAGAATAATGGTACCCAAGGAGTTAGGGAAACTTTTGGGTTCTTGATACTACTACAACTACCACTACAACTACTATTACTACTACGATTAATAATAATAACTTGGACTTATATTGCACCTCTCAAGCCAGCTAAGGAGTTAGTAATTTAGAAATGTAAACATTTTTTTAGGAAGCTAGTTTGGGGTTCTTGACTTTCTAAAAAATAAACCTGGATGACAAATTGAAGATGTGGACCCTTTAGGAGGCAGTAAAGCTCTATAGGCTTAATTGTGTTGCATTATGTGGATTTGTAGGATGCAGAATCTTTGGAGCTTGAACCATAATAGAGACTAAAAGTCCAGATATCTCAACCCTTTCATTGACAATATTTTGCGTCTGGTTAGCGCCTCCCTGTGGCCACTTGAGGTTACAACATAGATAACCCTTAAATATCTGAATTGTGGAACAAAATATTGAATGGCCGCATGGTCAGATGCCCCACTAGAGAAATCTTTTGCAGTAGAAAGTGAGATATTTCTCTGAAGTTCAGTAAAATATATAATAAAGTCGGAGAAAATGGAAATAAAAAAGTACAAGTGCTGTAAATGCTCTTTCCACCAGTGTAACATGTCACTCGTATCCATGTCTCCCACAGGAAACAGAGCATCAGCACCAGAACTACGGAAGAGTCGAACAACGTGTGACCTTGACTGGAGTGAATAAATAAAAAGAAAGCCACATATTCCAGTGGCACAGCTGGAAGTTTGTTAAATGGTGTATATTACACTGATAAATAGTTAAATTGTTTTAATGTAAACATTCTTGGTTTCATTTTCACATGTACTGGATAGTCATCTTGGATATATATATATATATATATAAAAATATATAAGATTACCTAATTTATATAAATGAATGTATATTGCTATTATTTGCTGTGTTTAGCTCTACAACGCTGTTATTTATTTATGATGTATAATTACAGAGAGTTGATGATATGAAATGAATAAATGTTGTAGAGGTTGGTTGGTAGACAATACATGCCTGTGTTGTGTTTCTTTGCTGAGGAGGTGTAAGCTAAATAAAATAAGAAAGGAGAAAACACAAGTTATACAAATTTAATATTTACAAGGCTAACGACAAAATACATTTTCTCTGTATTTTATTTTGTCTTCCATGACAAGACTGCACAGCCATGAAATGTGTTGAGTAGCGCCCCCTCTAGTGGTGAGCTGAGTTACTGTGATAACATAAATAAAGGAGAAAATCTCATGAGCATGTTTTATGAGCCTAACACCTCAGAGAGGGTTGGTAAATTAAATAATAACCTATTCAGTGTATAAGTGCTAATCCAGAATCAGAAACACTGCATTTGTATACACCTTATTTTATAATGGGTATGATGTATATGTGTATATCTGCAATTCTCCAGTAAAACACAAAACATTTACATCATACAATAGCCTATCTTAGTTCTTGTGCCAGAATATCGTCATCATCTCTAAAACATACAGCACTCAAAGCTGTTTGTGAGGAGCCATCACAGCACAGCAGGTGTCCTGCTTCAATAACAGCACTGCTTAAAAAAAAGAAAAACCATGGCTCAGTGCTCAGACTGGTTTCATTTCAAAGCAGTGACATGTAAACATCACATCTCAACAGGCAGCCCTTTTCACATCACTTTTGTTTTCACATACAAAAATAAATTTGAGATACATTTCTGCTTATCTGAGTTTTTGCATATTTGTGCGCTCTGTTCGCTCTGTGTATTTGGATCAAGCCAATGATATTTAAACAATGTTTGTACAAGTCCATGAGCTGAAGTGGGTGTGTGTTAAGAGACACTAACTACGTCGAGGCCTCTGGGTATGTGCTGGGGTTTAAGCCGGGGCCCGGACTGGATGGGCAAGAGGTCTCTGGACTCGAGGGAGTCCGCAGGTTCATTTTTCGCTTCCCGTTCCGCACCGTGAGCTCCTCTTTGGGCTTGAACGTCAGGGGCACAAAGCCATCTGCGTCTGCCACAAGTACAATCCACAGTGGACCTGGAGAAAGAACAGGACACAGACTTTTGGCTCAGAATCACAGATTGGGGGTGCCCAGCGTACAGAGGCTTGAGTCTTCCTGCAGCAGCTGCAAGTTTGCTGCCCGTCTTCCCACATGCTCTCTCCCTATTGACGCTTACTATCTTGTCAACAAAGGCATAATGTCCCCAAAAATATAAAAAAACAAAAGGCATAAATTAAGATGGACTGATGGATTGATTTTTGAATTGCTTCATGTCCCATCTACCAACAGGGAGGAGGTGGGGTTTATGACCTACACTGCAGTCAGCCACCAGGGGGAAATCCAGATGATTTAGCTTCACTTTTGGGACTTTTGTGCATCCATCTTTATCTAGAGTCTGTGGTTGGAACTAAAGGAGGCAATACAAATCTATTGAAAGACACTATTGTGTTGCGTTATGGGAATTTATTGGATGCAAAAATTTTGGAGCTTGAACCACAATAGACTTAAATTTAGGATATCTCGAAAACCAAACTCTCTCTCTCACACACTCTCTCACACACACACACACACACACACACACACACACACACACACACACACACACACACACACACACACACACACACACACACACACACACACACACACACACACACACACACACACACACACACCAGTGTGATAAAACTACCTAAAACGACAAACCATCTCTGAGAACATTTTCTAACATGTTCTTTGACTGGTAATCTGACCAAATTCCCAACCACTACCTTGGAGCTATACTGCAGCCAGCCACCAGGGGATGATCAAGACGCTTTGGCTTCACTCTTAGGGACCTGTCGTGTCATCCATCTTTAGATAAAAAATCTTTGAATACATTGCTGTTGTGTCTCAGTTGGAGACAGTCAGTCTTTGCTACACAGGACAAAACACCATGCACATTAAAAGGTAGTAAGCTGCTTTCGTTTAAAACCTTATAATCTGACCTAGGCTTTTAATCACTTCCAATTATAGCTTATGTTAACAGTAGAGGTTCTATAACAGTAAAAATGAATTCAGTCGGCAATGTGACGTTTAGAAAACATCTAAAAAGTAGAGTTTGATTTATATAATCGACTGTGTGGTGACTTCCAGGTGCCCGTCACACGAGCTTGCTCACAGGGGGAAACCTTCCTCAGAGACCTACCGGGAGTTTCCTCTAAGTGGATTTGATTTGTAAACCCTCTGTCATAGCATGGTTAATCCTACAGGGTTTTAAGGAGGCAGCTTCATTACTGCTTTATAACAACAAAGCAGATATAAAAAATATATGACATCAAACTGACAGCAATGCAATCCTGAAAGTGATGTCAATTTTGAAAAATGGCGGCGAAAAAGTGAGGCTGTACGTACCATACATCATCTCCACTATGGTTAGGTTGAAGAGGTCTTGGAGGGTGCGCAGACAAAGCCTCCCGTCACACAGCAGCACTGGCCTCCGCTCATCAATGAACACATTTTCTGACAACTGCTTCTGCATGTGCACAAATATAGGAAAGGTAGAGAGAATCAGTCAAATAAAGCAAGCTGCGTGCAACAATGCATAAACTACAACAGGCGGTTTCACAGGTAAAGATTTAGCGAGTAGAGCTGTACCTGACATGTGACATTGGCGTAGGGGGGTTCAGAGGCATTGGGGTAGACGGTCAGGGCCTTCTTTCCATTCTGGGTGTAATCTCTGATTTCTGTCAGGCACTGCTGAACGTCTGCAAAGCGAGTAAAAAGCCTCTCCATGTTGTTGCCGAGCTGCTCCAGCGCACGCTCCTTGACGGGACCCGGCGGCTTCTCGAGCATGGGCAGCGTCTGCTCGGCATGGAGCTTGTCCGACGGCTCGAAGCGAGGAGAGCTGGCCCGGCTGGAGTCCCTGCTGGCCTGGCCGGCCACTGCCAGGTTGGTCATGCGGTTGATGTGGTCCATGTCGAAGTTCTCCACGGTGATGGAGGAGGCACTGGAGATGGCTATGTCTGATGCTCGGTCAGAGAGGTCCACGGAGCTGGTGACGGGGCTGGGCTCGCTGCTCCTAACCTCCTCCACTAGCTTCCGCCTGTTCCTTGGCGATCGAAGTACTCCCCCTCCAGGCAACACCAAGTCCTTTATCCCTGTGCGCTCCCTGTCGTACTTGGAGTTCTCAGAGAGCCTCCTAATCCCAGCGAAGAAATTAGCAGGACACTCATGGTTGTGGGTGGAGGGGGGTGGTGTATTTGGAGTCTCTTCATTGAGCATCAACTCTTTGGCTTCTAGACGGAGAATGTATTTATCTGTGTTAGAAGACGGGAGGAATGCAGGGTCGTTGGACTTCTGCCTGCCCACCATCAACAGCAACATCTTGTCACTGAGGAAGCAGACTCCTTTAGGCCTCTCATTCGTCTGCAGCGAGATCTGCTGAATGTTCGGCATTGCAGAGGCTGTGATGCAGTACACAAGCACCATGTTGCAGGTGTTGGAGGCCACCGCAACTGTGGAACCACGCGGGTCGAAAGCAAAGATGTCTGGGACCAGAATCCCAGGGATGCTGACCTTGCGGGTGGTAGTGACTTTGCGCTCATATGTGACCAGGATGAGGTGTGAGGAGTCCTGTCCAGAGCCTGTCAACGTGTCTCTGCGTCGCAGGTGGATGAGCGGGCTGGGGTCAGAGCGACGGTGCCTTGACAGGAGGTGGGTGAGGTCCAGAGGGCCTGAGCTGGGGATGTAGGACCGCTCAGATTCAAAGGATCTCCGTCTCGCGTCCAGAAGGCTGTCGTCATCTGGCCTCACAGCATGTGGGCTTTGCGGGGACCCTGGCTCTGGCGGCATATCGAATGCCATGCCTGCATTTAATCCACAGATTTTGTCCAGAGGTAGCTCTGTGGCCACAGCGACTTGTGCCTCAGCTGTGGACTCGATGGCACATATGTAGCCTCCCACATCGAAGATTGGGCAGAAAGAGCAGGCCACCAAACTCTTCTGGATGTCGTTCCAGATGTAAGAGTGCAGAGCACTGCCGATAGACACCACCAGGCGTGTACCATCCTTAGTCCAGCATGCACAGTGGATGAGTCCGCTACCTTTGATGTCGGCTTTGATTCTCCTGTTGTCCACCCTGACAGAAAACAGCACAGACGCGTCCCTCTTGGTGAGCACGGCCAGAATGTCCACTTTAGGATGCCACACACAGCCCTGTGAGAGTAAGGGGAAAGGCTCGCTCATCTCGCAGGTTTGAGTGCACAGCAGCTTGTTCTGCTCGAGGGCGCTGAGCTGGAGCTGCCACACGGTGACATGCTTCTTGTGCTGAACAGCCAGCAAGGCTGGGGAGTCGGAGCAGCACAGCGGGCCCCAGAAGAGCCCGAAGACGTGCTCAAACTGTCCTATGACGTTGGTGTCCCCGAACTTCACCTCGCCATTGATGAAGTAGAGAGAAGTCAGGCAGACCTGCTTGCCGTCCGTCCATGCTATCCCATGCACGGGGTGAATGGCTTGGTGCAGGGTGTTGAGACCCGTCCTAAGCAGCTTTGCCTTACCAAGATCCATCCTGGCAGGTATGAAGACACGTGCTACAAAGAGAAAAAACAAAACAAAACTCAGAAGGTAACAATGATGAGAGACCGGTATCTGATCTGAATGGGTGCTGCACAAGAGTAGCTATTGCTACCTATGCAGATTAAGAAGAGCCGAGCCCTCTCTCGTGTCTCCGTCCAAGTACATGCCTTAATCCCCTCTGCCTGAGCTGAGGCCGTTGTGACGAACACTTATAGCTGCTTATGCCTGAATGACCTTAACAGCACACACGGGTCCTGTTGGGACCTCGGGGCATTAACAACATATGAGTGGAGCGGGAGTGTCTCATCACAGCACTCACTCGTCTGGTCATCTGGTTGGATCATCACTTTGGAGAGATCTGATCATCCTTTAATCAAAATGGGATTTCCCACATCCAATGTGAAATGCCAATGAGACAAAGAAATTGATTTGAGATTAACATATGTAATAATTTTTGTATTGTGTCAGATGTTTTTATATTTAACTAGTTCACCTGATTGATATTCACTTTATTTAAACTTCTTTATATTCTCTATGACATTGCGGAGCTGACCTTCTTGCACAACCCTTTCCACTGCACTGTGTTGCCCCTGTGTTAACTAACACATGACAACTAAACTTACACTTCCAATGTACATGGAGTTAAACGAGGTGAACTTCCAGCCTCCATTACGAGCAGGGCTGTTTCAACTCATTCACACAGGAGGAAAAACACTCGTTTAAACAGTCTGAAGTTTATACTCATTCACTTATTCGTGTGTGTAGTAGCAAGCTAGCTAAAAACGAGCGGACAATTCAACACAGACATGTATTTTTTATGATTAACGTACCTTAAAAAACGAGACGCATCTCATGTGGACTCCGTGTGAATCATTTAAAGCGAGTTTCACTTGCTTTAATCCACGTTTTACCCAAATCTGTCCACAACGTTTCTCCCATGCGACCCGGAAGCAAAACTAACCAAGCGGCACATTTGCATTATGGGATATGTAGTTTAAATACGCTATTACACGGTTACCCGCATGGGGTCCCTACGCACGTGTGGCAAACACAAACGCGCTTAAAAATGTATTTTTTCAAGAGGATTGAAAATGTTAAAATATGAGCTGTCTTAAGTTATATCGCCGACGAGTGACTTTTAATGAAATTAGCGCAAAGCTGACAGTTGAAGGACTACATCCGCTGTGTGGCGCCAGAGCTTGAGCAGGCGGGACGGAGACGACGTGCGCGCCGCAGTAGAAGATCTCGCCGCCGCCTCTCGCTCCGCACCGGGAAACGTCTTGGCTGTGTCGCGGTCGGCTGCAGCTCCGGGTCGGCGGTGGTCGCTGAGTGCATGATTCCCACCGGTACAGCCCGACTTGTCGCCGCTAAATTATAATTGTAGGTTGTATGTGCTAGAGCTGATCCCCGAGGAAAGCGCAACCATGGGAGTGGAGGTCGAGACGATATCTCCCGGTGATGGTGAGTTGTTTTCATCCGCTTGTGTGCGCTTCAATGCGGGGGTGGCGTCGGTGTGTGGTGTCCGGGGCTCGGTACTTCCCCGGGAATGTCGCTCAGATTTTGTAAGATTTAAAGAACAATTGATAAAAAAAAACACAAAATTCAGTTGTGTATGAGATAAGTTAGTTTACTCAAGAGGTGGATATAAACTAGTAGTATAATTCGGGATATAATTAGAAGTCTGTGAAGGACACATTTGTACACTGTGCATCAGCATCTCTGACGCCGGGATACTGTCTTTCTCAAAACACTCCATATTAACTGACTCTTAAATGAATGAGATCTTAAAGCTAATTCTGCAAGTTTTTCTCTTTAAATTGAGAGTTAGCTCAGAGTGTAACTGTTTGACAGGGAACTGGTGGACCTGTAGGTTTATTTCTCTCTTTTATAAATGCATTGATAGCCAATAAGAGGCTTGTGATGGTCCCTGAGGGAAATAAACCTCCAGGCCGAAGTTTCAACAGACTCATGTCTGACATCAGTATGTCTGCAGGCAGAAGTAAGGTATGGCATTCCTGCAGGGAACACCTCACCAGACTTACCCCCTGTCATTGTTCTGTAGAAGATTAAGCCGACAGCCTCTGAGGTGAACCAACACACTGTGACACTTGTTCTCTCTCTCTCTCTCTCTCTCTTTGCAGGACGGACCTTTCCAAAGAAGGGCCAGACATGTGTTGTTCATTACATAGGTAACTGACTCTTTGCTTTCTGCAGCCTGTGAAACCACATGTTTTCCTGTCCCCTTTGTTGACGGAGGAAATTTGTCCGCGTGTCTGTTTCATGTCTGGAGCACAACACGGCTCACTCTCAGGGTTTACACAGCCTGTCAGACATGTGTACACCTGTGTGACACTCACACCGTCAAATGCATGGTGTTACCACAGCCACACCCAGATAACATTAATTACAGCATATTTGGGTGGCTCGTTGTGTCTTTTGCGCCATGCGTTTATGTAATAATGTACACACACACACACACACACACACACACACACACACACACACACACACACACACACACACACACACACACACACACACGCGCCTTCGTTTTCCTCTCTCCCTCTTGTCAGATTGGCCTATTTTGAGACGTGGCAGTGAGTCGCTGAGACGTTTGGGGAAATAAATTGGGGCTGTTCTGTGCCCCTGGGTTGGCAGACCAGACAACTAGGTCAGACAGAAAGTAAACAAAACCCAGTTCACGTGTCATCAGTCTGTCTGCGTATCACAAGGGTTATTACACGGCTGTAAAAGTTATTGCATGCTTCTTGGCATTGTCTGAGTATTGTTTTATTGGGTATGCAGCTTTTACTTGTGCCTGATGGAGCTACTTGGAATGGGTCCACATGAGTGACTTAATCTGTGGTTCTATTGATTTCTAGGCTTCACTGACTTGTTAGTAGTACATAAGAATTGCAGCTCTGTTTGACCAGCGAGTATGTGGTTATATTTAGACTGGTACATAACAAATGTTGTGTTGTTGAACTTGGTTTTAGGGACAGTGGAAAAAATAATCAGATTTCGCCTTCTGGCCTGATCTTTGCAGAGATCAGCTACTGCAGTAAGACATTATGCTATAATTGGAAATGATACATCTCGTGTATGTGAAGCTGCTCAGTTGATTTCCTCACTGGGCTCATGTTGTAGACTGAGGCTTTGTCTTTGGACAGATTGTCCTGTATCTACCAGTATTTTGAGTAGTGAATTAGTAAAAGCAGATGATTTGTAGTCTCCACCAGCACCTCATCCCACTGCACTTACTCCATGTTCTCTGTTGTAATGATCACATCATCTGCTGGTGTTTTCTGCAAACCCCTGAATCTCTGCAGTCTCCAAGATGAACTACAAGATCTAATAACTTCAGAATTTGCCACAGCCTGTTAATGACCTGTGTCGGCATTCAAAGTGAACTCTACTTTTCAAACAGTCTTTTTATTCTCTCATTCGTTCAAATTCCCCCATTTCTCTCTTTTCTTTTTTTTTGACCGACAGGATTTACTCATAAGCTCCTGGTATTTTAGCAGTGGTGGCACGCGGAATACAGAGTTAAGCCAAAGCAAGGACCCTTTCCAACCGAACACAAAAAGAGAAACAAATATGTTATTGCATCAGTAGGGGAAATGAGTTTGCAGTTGGGAGACGGAATAAAAATGTCGTGGCATTTCAGAGTATTGCTCTACACCATGTGAGAATCTGACCTTGGATATAAGGTGAGGATTTGCTTAACAATAAGTAATACTACTCTCTCTGTTAAGCGTGTAACTACATGTAAACAGGTCACACTATTAACATTATGTCAGAATAGTGTTACTCTATAAGACATTATAGCTCTTTGATAACTGGACGTGGAGTGTGTGAGGAGTATATGAACTTTTCCCCCCTTCAATGCTTTTCTGTGGTGATGATGCAAAACACGAAAATGATCATGGAATTCACATTGAATCATTTTTTTAGGGCCCGAGCACCGAACGGTGGGAGGCCCAATTGAAATTGTAAGGATTATTCGTATTTATTTTTTTGGACGGACAGACGGACGGATTTTATTTTGTTTATTATTTTTCGTCCGTCTGTCTGTCCATATTATTTTTTTTGTTTGGACTGACAGATGGACGGATTTAATATATATATATTTCTTTCGTCCGTCTGTCTGTCCGTATTTTTATTTTTTGGGGACGGACGTTCGATGTCCATTTAACTCTTAATGGAACCGTAAATGACAAAATGGACATCAGGCTGACGTGTGAATCGTTTTTCAATAATTTAAATATTTTTATTTTTTATTTTTTAAGTGAGGATACATACAAGTTTGTGTGTGTGGGGGGGGGGGGGGTAGGGAAGTGGAGGAGGGCAGTTGGGATGAGGGGATGGGAGACAGGATTAGGGGCGTGGAAGGATGGGAGAGGTGAAGGGGGTTAACAGGGTGAAGGGAGGTGAGAAGTTGTCTTTCTCTTCTCCTTCTTTGCCTCCTTCTCTCTTTGCTTTTTCTCTCTCTTCTCCTGCTCCTTCTTCTCTTTCAGCTCCTTCTTCAGTCTCTTTTCTTCCTCCTTCTGAGCTTTTCTTTCATCCTTTCTTCTTCTGGCCTTGTCGCTGTCTGACATGAGGGCCAGCTCCTGAAAAGACAGAGATGACACGTGTTTCATTATTTTCACTCTCAAAGTCTAAATCTGAAACAAACTCACAATCCAACAAGTTATTGTTCAAATAAAACTGAGCTGATCAGGTCACTTACCTGAAGCTTAATAGTCTTCACAATTAGGAACTTGATATCCTCATCCATCTTCTGAGATTTGATTTGTGAGTCTTCCTGCAAATTGAGCAACTTCTTCTCCGTGGCTTTAACCAGACTCTTCAGCTCCTTGATTTTTTGAAGGCAGGTCTCTTGCTCCACCTGCTCACTCCTGAGCTGATCCTCCAGAGTGTTGACTTTAAGGTCCCAGTCAGACTTAAGCTGATGGATCTGAGTCTGCATGGCCGTCAGTTTTTCCGTGAGCTCATCATTCTTATCGACCAGCGCAGTCTTTTCACTTTGGAAAGTGGTAATTACTTCATCTTTTTCCCTGTCGACATCCTCAACCTTCTGCTTGTACTCACGTAACTCCTCTGTTATCCTCTGAATGACAGCCTGTGGCTCTTCGGGGGGGATTGTTTAGGAACTGTATATCTTTGTCCTTCACGATCAACCTCTTGTTCATTTCCCTCAGCTTGGACTCTAGTCCTCTCTGTACCACCTTGGCATTCTTCAATTTACTCTCCAATGACGCAATCCCAGCCTGCATCCGTGTCTTGTCCTTATTCCATTTGCTGTTCTTGCTGTTCATCAGCACCTTAAGAGCTTTGTTCTCCAGCGACAGCTTCACATTCTTTAACTCTGAGACTTCCAGTTGTTGCAGGAGGCCTTCCATTGTTTACTCTGAGTTTGGCTCTGTGTTGCTGTTGGAGCAGTTGTCTTGTAGACTTATGATTCTCTCAGCTGTTGACTGATCGAGTTTTCGTTGTGGTCTCGGTGTCGGACTTGTAGAGCAGTCTTGATCTTTTGTTCTGTTGCACTCTTTGATCCAACTGATTTTTTGAACAGATCTATATGTCTGTATGTAATGTAAGTGTAAGCCACCTACTGGCAACAGGAAGTAAGCTTTGTTTTATAACTATCATTCGATTTACATGTATTTCTCACCGTGTGATCTGCAATTGATTTCGTGGACCGTAATGCGCAATTAGTAGACAAGGATCGACGTCGCGTGACAGACGCAGGTGCAAAACACATGCAACGCGGAGCCGTGTGCCCGGTCGCGATCGCTCTCTCCACCAACCGCAACAGGTCCAGAGTTGCGTGTGCTCGGGCCCGTTCAGTGCTACAACGTAGCCCTAGTTATTTGGGTTATTCTCCTTGAACGGAGCTAATGTGGATCAGGCACCCAGGAATTTGTATCAGAGGTAAACTACTGAGGATTATTACCTTGTCAGGCCAGTGCGCTGTAGTACACACAGAGACTAACCCACATTTGTTTTATTTAGAAGCGCAAAGACAAGATTAGTTCAAGATCTAATAAAGGGATAGTGCTGGTAATGGAGGTTAGCAGTTGATTTAGCATATAAGCCTATTCAAGTCATTCATCTGTCTGCACACACTGCACCCTCCACTGCACCCTGCACTGATATTATTTTTACAGATTGCAAAGATAAACCATAAGGCTATGGAGAGGGTGACCTCCCAGTACTAACTGGGATTTACGACCACTGTGATTGCAGCATTTAATGTTAGAGAACCTGACTATCACAGAAACACTCTTACACACACCTCCTAACTGCTGTGCCCTTTTTGATCCACAATTTCACCTTTGGGATTTTAAATATGCAGACAGACACAGATATGTGCGTGACCCGCCTCTGACTCTGATGAGAGTTAAGGTCGCCCAAATTAGTAGAGCGATCACTTGCCAAAAGGCAGGTTGGAGCCATGTTGCCATGAGAGTGGTAGGATGAAATGATTCATAAAGCCTCTCTGTCTTTCCAAAGACTGTATGTAACGACGGACGAGATGATGGCTCCACAAAAGTGAAGCCAAAGTGTCTCGATCGATAACTGGTTGCAGTATAAAACATCTAACACCAAAGTATCATTGCCGATCGGAGCCTATAAAAATGAATTTGACCCGGTAGTGAAAAAAGCTGATTGTATCAATATCCATTGCCTCCTCCATGTTATTGAATGGGACATTGACCAAACCAATATCAAAATACCCATTCATTTTAGGAAGTTCTCATCACACTGTATGTCCAAGTGCTTATTTTTCCCGAAAGGTTTGGTTTTTATTAGTTATTTAGTTATAACAATGGTGTGAAACATCTATCTATTTTACTCTTGGATTATTTTCCACCAGATTATTTTGCCAGTCATTATATATGACTGGCAAAAAGGTTGAAAAGCTAATAGTGAATAGCTTGATTTGGGGGCAGATGACAGATTTGAAGAAGAGTCGGGGTTGAAGAGCTTGTGAACCAGGCTGGGTCAGGAATCCTGCAACCACAAGCTAATTTCTCTGTGTCCGGCTGTCACTGAAGGAAACATTTTTTTTTAAAGCAGACTTGATATCAGTCAATACGTAGAAAACCACTGCACCTTGTGGGTTTTCCTGATTGATAAAGTCTGATACTAGGCTGTGCCGATAAACAGTCCAGTCTGCAGCTTTAGGAGCAACAGGCGTTACTTGATATGATGTCATGCCTAAATGTGGACGTCATTCCTTACCATGTTTGAGCTCCAGACATCACCGTGAAACGTGCTGAGGTCGAGCCCTGATGGCTCTTGGGAGTGTGACGCACAGAAATAGACGGACTGAAACACCAGGTTGTATGTCAGGAAATGCCACACTTCAAATGCAAGGGACAGTGTTGCTCCTGAATGCCATGGGAAGCAGTCCCGAAGTTGTGAATTTAAAAAGAAAGTTGTTGACATGCAGCTTCTAAATGAGGACAAGAAATATCCTGAATCAGCTTTAGCGCTCTGGGAATTATGGCATTCAGTTGTCCTGTTTTTTTCAGAGTGCATAGCATCAGAATGGATATGAATTTAATGTAGACCTAATTTTATTCTACTTAAGTAGGGAACACCTTGTACTGAGTTGTCTGTACACAGGTTTTAGTAGTCAGGATATCTTCCTGCAGAAAAGATATGACAGGAATATAAGGCAAACTGTGACAGTGACTCTTGAGCACATGAATAATAATTGAGCAAGCCCTGCTGGTCCACTGAAGAACCAGACACCTCATACCTGGTTCAGAATTGACTTGCCCAAGGAACATTTTCATGCATGCACCAGCAACAATTTTGCTATTTATTGTCTTTGCTGTAAATACAATACACAAGCAAGATTTTATTCCTCCCATTGAGACGTGTATGCTCGTAGCTGTGAAACGCGGTGGCAAGACTACAACTTTGTCGTAGACAGATAGCTTTACACGCATCTCATTTCATCCACACTAAGGCCAAGCGGTGGGGGGTGGGGGTTGTTGTGCTGGCAGGCGTCCTAGACAGGGGGTGAGACAGGATACAGTATGCTGAGTAAAAATAACCCCACCCCTGCGCACTACAGCTTTTGCTGCAAAATGTGGCCTGAGCACTACTGAGAGAAAGCCTCTCATGAGGAGGGAGAGAGTCTGGGCCTCAGGAAGGGAAGGGTCCTGCTTTGTGATAACGCAGCAGTGATACAAGTGGGGTTTTTACAAGCAGTTTTGGATATCTTTTCTTTCCTGTAAGATAAAGACTGA
The DNA here is from genome assembly GCF_009819705.1 of Hippoglossus hippoglossus. Taxonomy (NCBI): domain Eukaryota; kingdom Metazoa; phylum Chordata; class Actinopteri; order Pleuronectiformes; family Pleuronectidae; genus Hippoglossus; species Hippoglossus hippoglossus. The sequence goes on from NC_047174.1 coordinate 14,302,507, forward strand.
GAGCCAGCTGTGAAACATTTAGCTTTTGTTGCGTGGCAAAAAGTTAAGGCAGTTTATAGTAGATATATATGTGTGTGTGTGTGTGTGTGTGTGTGTGTGTGTGTGTGTGTGTGTGTGTGTGTGTGTGTGTGTGTGTGTGTGTGTGTGTGTGTGTGTGTGTGTGTGTGTGTGTGTGTGTGTCTTTAGAACAAAACTTTTCTTGCTATTGTTTCAATTTTTTCCCTCAAACTGGTTTTGACCAGTTGCCAATGTGTACCACAGCCCCTGTTGGTGTCCAACCCTCTCCTGGTCTATGGTGGCCCCCTTTGGACCACTGGGAGTTGATACTGCTCTGGTCTATGTAACAGTGTGAAGTCTTGACCAAAAGCACGTAAAGTGCGTAGGTGTACAATCTCTCCTACGTCAGCAGCCTCTCAGCAGACACCCCAACCCAGCCAGTGGGGCTCATTAGTGCAATGCCAAGCATATGATTCCTCACTGACTTCCCACTCGTGATCATTGCCAATCAGAGTGTCTCTGCAGCTTGCAGGCACTGCAGCCAGAAAGTGAACCTGCTTTTCTGCAGTTGATGCTGGAGGTTTTTTTGAGTCTGGGCAGCTCGAATGCTCGTAGCAGGTGGCCTTTGCCTTGGTGCTGTGTACTTGATGACTCTGTGGTCAATGCAGGCCCAACCCACTGATATCTGGCCTACTGCAATTCTTGGAAGTGATGGACCTACTAAGTTTAGAGGAGGGGTGAAAGTGGAGAAGGAGTACAGTATACCAACATTCATGTGACTAGATGAGCCAGACACTATGACTAAACTTCAGTTAACACGCAACTTTAAATGCCAAGTATTCACACTTGTTAAATTACTGCAGAGAACATTAAATCAACAGGGGATCACCAGGGCGACCTCCAAACTGACAGTAGATGTTGTGAAATATTTGGCTGAACTAGGGTTTAAAAAACATCATTCACCTTATTGGTGAATTACTAATAAATTCATAATAACCGAGTACTTTATGTATATAAATCATTAATTGAATTTATAAAAGCCCCAAAACTCCCAATCTAGGACATATATCTATCATGTAAAACACTCTGCAATGGTCGCACCACATTTGGTCGCACCACATGATATTTTTCTAGTTCAGTCAAAATTTACAGCCACAGAATTGGCCACCTAAAGAAAACAAACTAGGTCAGCACAAAAGGTCACTATGACATTTATAATCAAAATATATATTTTTTAGAAATAACTTAGAATTCATAGTTTTTTTGAGGTCATACCACATGATATCCAAATGTGGCAACTACATACCAGCTGTGAAAAAGGTTATTTTTTTCCAAATTTGAGAGAGAGTTACAAACCTGTTGCTGCTTCCATGGGTCCTTGGCAAAATGGTTTATGATGCAACTTCCTGTCTTTGAATGGATTTCAACATCAAAGTCCCAAATTGGTCCTTTCTTGATGGTCGCGCCACATTATATTTCATAAAATGGACATCATCGGACAAAGTTTGTTTGTATACTATGATGGAAATATAAATGCAAATGCTTTGCAATTTTGTACAGGATTACAAAAGACTTTGGAAATCATGCCAAATATGGCAGAAAATAAATTTGAATAGATTTTGAGTAATTTCAAAGAAGTTTTCACAACAGCAGTCATGGCCGGACGGTTGCACCACATGATATTTTGACACTTTAAAAAACAGAAACATTTAAATAACTAATGGTTTTTGGAAATTTAAAGTGTGTACATATACGGGACAGGTACTACATATATATATGATATTTCTTTATGTATTTAAACCTTTTTTTAACAGAAGAAAATGCAGTCGGACAGAAAATATAGGCGTCACGTCAATGACCCATATGTTTTATTACTTCTGACCATATAGGTGTAAAATGATGTGATCTGAGATGTCGTCCATATTAACTTTGTTTGAGTGGAAACAATTCATCAGTGGAGCTTTTTGAGGAAGGAAACTTTGTTATTCATTTAACATGTCCCTCCTTCACGAGCACTGTATCTCGCTTGACCACTGCAGATAAAATACTCAGAATAACCTCTGTTACACCAAACTTGATGAATATACGCAGTGTTTAAAAGCAAGTAAACCTGCTTATAAAGGCGATTGACTCGTTTTCTATTGCCAGTGGAGGATTTTGCCTCTCTTCGCTGTCTTGCTAAATAAGCGCGTTCACCCGGGTGCCTAGTTTCAATCACTGCCAATCAGAGCCGGAGCCGATTTAAAAACCTGTGTTTTCTGCTGAGTCACTTAACCCGGAAGTGAATGCTGATATAATCCATTCCCACTGCAGAAAAAAGCCAGATGTTATCGAGTGTTCGGGTTTTTTTTGACCTGTGGAAAAGGGCTACTTAGGGAGTAGTAGTCATTGTGAAGTAGTGTCTTGGCTGTTGAGAGAACGTTCTCAGGGCATCGCCTCAGATGGCCATGGGGATTCCCTCAAGGGAAAGTGGCAGAGGGGGAAGTTGAGGAGGGCATGTTAAAACCACTAATGAAGTGGGGCCAGTGTTTCCGTGCCTTTAGTAGCGTCTAATGGCCCCAGTGTTGTTATCACGCCTGAGTGGCTGGTCAGCGTTCTGAAGGAGCACAGTCCTGCGCTGCTCTGCCTTTGTTACCCTTTTCTCCCTGTGGTCTAGATACAGGCGAGCAGTGGCCTAGTTAACTTTAAAAATAATCCACTGAACCAGGCCATTGCCTCCTGATTCACATTCCCTTTGTACATTTGGGTAATTGAAACAGACCCAAGATCCTGATAAGAAACCCCGGCCAAAATAATTCCTCAGGCTGGAGCCAGCGCCACATTTTTATTCTTTTAATCTTAAAATGTGTTGTTCCAAAACATAATTAACTAAAGGAAGGGGTTTGAATTGATAAAGTATCACACTGTACTGCATGTGGACAATTAGTAACATTACATAAGAGCAGGCGATATGCAACAAAACAACCATTGAAATTAGTGTGATGTTAGTTTTGATTTTGCAGCACATAACCAAAAATGTGCAGTTAATTTACCGAATGCGTCTCAACTCTCTGAATTTAGTTTTCCTCCCTTCTCTCTTGCAGGTATGCTGCAGAACGGAAAGAAGTTTGACTCCTCTCGAGACCGGAACAAGCCCTTTAAGTTCAAGATTGGACGCCTGGAGGTCATTAAGGGCTGGGAGGAAGGAGTAGCACAGGTGAGAGGGGAACGCTGAGGAGCTTTGCTTTGCTACATAATAGGGAGTAGCTTTTATTTGTTTATAGCTGCAGTTACAGCTGTTAAGTTCCCTTTTTCATGTATGTCTGTGATGTTTGAAGAGACGATACCACCCATTTGGTCCTAGTTCGTATACGTGTGAAAGTCGTATTATTACTTGATAATGCAGTAAAAAAGATCAGATGATTCTTAAGTAGTTTTCTATGGGGGTGTGTTCAAGTCCCATACTTTTAACACATTGCTGTGGGGGGGTGCACAAAGTAAACACAGCTGCTCTCAGACAAGGCTGCGTCCTTCGCTGATTCGTCAGGCTCCTGTCACATGACCCCCTTCCGGAACAAAACACCCGGCATTAGCCTCGGGTACCAGTGTAGAACGCAACATCGCTAATTATAAACTAGCATTGCCCGTGCACCCTGCTGTGTTTGCTTACAGCTGTTATGCAGTTAAATTCTGTATTTTACAAAGATGCAACTGTTTACATGTGTAGGAGACAAGCTGTTATTCCAGTAATCTGTGTACACCAGCACGCGCGTGCCTTCTCATTTACACTGGGACACGCATGGCCAGTGTGCGCAAGCGGTCACGTGATATGCCTTTACAAGCGTGTTAGTATGGACAGGGATTAAAACTGATACGAAGCCAAAACGATTGTGTGGACCGAAGTTGCTTTAGTTTGAATAAGTTTCCTCAAAAGTATGAAATTATGTATCTAAAATTCTCTGCCATATTTTTGCTTTTGTCAGCTAAATTGTAAAGTAAACAAAAATGAGTTGTGATTGGTCTAAAACATGGAAGTCACCAGTTTGGTTTGTTAACCTGTAATATATTTTGCAATAAATAAATAAATAGGAGCTCGTGTTAATGTTGCGTGTTTCCTCCTGTGGCAGGTTAGAATGTTTTCTGTGATGAAGACCTGTGTGTACGTGTAGGGTCTTTAAAACGGCACATGAGAATAAAGAGAATAGTCAGTTATGTTTTCATTTGTTCCGCCTGTCCTGCAGATGAGCCTGGGGCAGAGGGCTAAAATCACTTGCACACCAGATATGGCTTACGGAACGACAGGCCACCCCGGAGTCATCCCCCCCAACGCCACGCTTATATTCGATGTGGAGCTGCTCAAGCTGGAGTGAAATACGAAGGCTGAAGGTCGACGAGTTTGCATTCGCCACGACCTGTTTCCACAGGGTGCTGCCTCCTATTGTTTCTACAATCTTCTACTGTTACAATATTTAAACGTTTACTGCTGCTTTGTTTCCATCCTGTCACAATAAATAACGATGCAAGAAAATGAACACAAACCACATTTTGGTTTGTTGTTTCGAGATGCTATATTTTCATTTAATGTCATTGAAGTTGTAAATTTTGTTCAACCAAGAGAAAATCAGTCACCTGATGAAAAGCCTAAGTACTACGTTGCAATCGAAATATACTGCCTTACAGTTTCAAGGACGGGGGGGGGGGGGGGGCATACATGTGTTAGATACTTTTGCTCTATTTTAACTGGGCATTATATACCAGTCTCTGCATTGCCACTTTGGTTGAGGTTTGTCCCGTGAAATGTTCTGAACAATGTTGCTTTTTTAAGTATATTTTATATCCCTCGTAAGTAATTACTGCTAGTGTACCCTGTCCGATCTTACCCAATCCAACACTGTACAGAACCCCGCAAGAGGCGTTGCTACTGCTGTGACAGTTTATCGACCAACTCTTCAATAAAAATGGCATGTACCTTGTTGAGAAGTCGGCGTCCTGTGTGTTATAACCTCCACCAAGCAGGTTGTGATTTCACCCCTGTCCAAGAAAGGTTGGGTTGGGCTGTGTGTGTGTGTGTTGTTACCTGAAATACTGGGAATCCTTGCAGCGCCCCTGGGTGCATCCACATGATGAGATGAGGAGGGACAGGAGGGAGTTACAACACAGAATTTCAACGAAAGACAAAAATAAACAGATATAAGGCGGAGGAGGAATCTGAGAAAGATGGACGAGGATTGGCGGTAGCTCTCTCTGTGGTGAGCGGCTCACCTGTGGAGCTGCTGACTGTTTATCGATCAACTCTGGAATAAAAATTGACATGTGCTCTGCAAATAAATCCTCAGCCAGTGAGGTTATGTTTTCGTCCCTGTCCGGTTGGTTGGTTAGTTGTTAGCAGGATTACGTGAAAACTACTAAATCGTCCCATTGATGAAAGGATGGGACATGGGCCAAGACAGAAAATTTGGTGGGGGTAGATCTAGGATCTTCTTTTTGTAATTTTCATCAGTTACGTAGGGAAGAATTCATGGATATTGATCTTTTAAAAAAAAATCTGCCACATTTAGGGGACTGATATCGATGAGTGTGTGCAGTTTGGTGCAGCTTGATGGAATTTTAAGGGACTGTTGCTGAAGGTTTTTGCTAAACTGTGCCATTCTGACTAATAATAGAGGGCATGCCTTAAGAGAGCCAGTGCTTGACAGGAGCTTCTACAGGAACAACGCCTCCTGGTGGTGAAGGTCATCAGCAGCCTAGTGAAGAACAGCAGTGAGTGAAGTCCTACTTGCTCTGAATGGAATCTGTAATGCAAAACGATGTGTCTGTAATAAAAGGCTACAACATGTATTTTCCATATAAGTTACGTCACTGTGTATAATTAAATACACTCACTTGAGAAAATACACAAACAATAACCCACGTTGCTTATCTCCACTAAATTCAACAATCTTTGCTTTGACATCTACTTCCGGTGTCGCAGGTCGAAGTTCGCAGCACGCGATTGGTCGAATGTCAGTGTAGTGAAACTTCATTGGTCGGACGGACACACGCCTTTAGTGAATTTATGAGAGAACAACACAGGACAAGGTCAGAACATTATCCTGAAACATTTAAAAACCCAAAAGTGCTGGGAGGCATTTAAGCAGCGCGGTTCACGGCAGTCGCTGTCGTCTCGGTCTCCCCCCCCTGCTAACCTCTGTAGCGATGCTACATCTGATGTTAGCTAACAAGTGCGTAGCTTAGCAGCGCAGTTAACGTTGCTGCAATTTAAAGTTGTGCTTATTGTCTCTGTTACATCTCGTTGGAACAGTCAGGTCAGTAGCCCGCAGTGATCTAACCACCCAGCTCCTTTTCGTGACCTCAAATGTGTCGTGTCTGTCGGTTTTGTTAGCTAGTCGAAACGTCACAATGCTAATAAGGAGCTAACGCCCTCGCTTTTATGTTTCTGACGTGTAATCTGTCCTGCTGACTGTGTTCAAGCCTGTTTCAACTGTGTTCACATTGACTGTGAAACAGGGGAAGTAGCTGTACCGTCTCTAATGCACTGTCAATATACATGAGTGAAGATAAGATGATTCCATATTATGTGATGCTGCAGCAAGGAGGACAGTCACAAAATAGACATCAGTACAATTCATAATAAGTTTAGTAGTTTATATAGTGTGTGCAGAATACACACAGTGCACACAGAATATACACAGTTGTAAACAGAATATACACAGCTGTAAACAGAATACACACAGTGCACACAGAATATACACAGTTGTAAACAGAATATACACAGTTGTAAACAGAATACACACAGTGCACACAGAATATACACAGTTGTAAACAGAATACACACAGAATATACACAGCTGTAAACAGAATACACACAGTGCACACAGATTATACACAGTTGTAAACAGAATATACACTGTAAACAGAACAGTGTAACAGATGGCCACTGTTGTTTCTTTTAGATGATTGTTTTCTTACATATTGAAGTAGTCTGTAACAGGTAGTGGTCGGTACATTAAAGTAGTTTCCCACCAAATTAAACTGCAGACTAAGGTGTCAGCGAGCTCGGAACCGACGCTGACAGTAAATTTCTGTCTGAAAGAAAAGCTGCTCCGATGACATTCATGCGGAATTGATGGCTGCCTTTCTGACGCAGAAACAGTGCCGTGCAGAGACCTTCACAGGGAGAGGTGCTCAAAATTGTAAAAACCTATAATTCAGTCGAATTCTATTTTTGCAGCGCCAAATCACCACATTCTTAATGTCAAGGCACTTGACATATGAAGGCCAAGACCTGAAAATATTACAGAGAAACCCAACAGTTCTCACAACGAGCAAACACTTAACGACTGTGGAGAGAAAAGCTCCCTTTTTTTTTAAAAGTAAGAGCAAAACCAAACTCAATTTGGGCGGCCATCTGCCTTGACCGGTTGGGGTGAGTGCAGAAAAATAGGGGAGAGGAAAGGTGGCTGGAAAAAGAAGAGAGAGGGGGAGAGGGATTAGAGAGAGACCAGGAACAGTTGTGCACCAGTTGGTGGTAGTGGTAGTAGTAATAATAATAATAATTACATTAACAGTCAAAATAATGGTTGAGATCTGGATCCTGCAGCTCTGGAGTCAGAAATACCTGCAGAATGAGAGAGAGAGCGAGAGGGAAAGAAATACTCCAACATAATTTTGTAGCATAATTATAGCAACCCATATTCAAACAGACTGAAATATGGAATCTTACAAGCATCATACCGTTTAGGATAATCAAATTTCTCCAGAAGTGAATTTAAGTTCCTGTACTTCTGCCACTGAACATTCAAGCCACGTGAAAGCCATGAAGACGAGCAAAAAATAGGACACTTTGAAAATTGAGGGTCAAATGGGCAGCTGCTTGATCACCCAAATCATCAAATTTAAAACAAGACTTAATCTCTGATCAAAATTCTAAAATTGATTTGTTTTTTGCTTAGAGTCACTTGGACTAAAAACACACTCCCGCTAACATGCAAACATAACTAACAGCTCACTGCTTCATATCTGTTCATTCATGTCTTCCTCAGGTGATCCATGTGCGTCTGATCGAGCCAACAGGGAACATGCTGACCGCACAGAGGGCATGTGCAGCGCTGGCTGCCCGGCGCCTGGCTAGAGCCTCTGTCTGCACGTGCACACACCGCTCTCTGATCCACACGTCCACGCCCTGGCGGGACCAGACTGAGCTGCATCCTGAATGGGCTGCTCTGGCCAAGAAACAGCTCAAGGGGAAGGACCCAGCTGATCTGATCTGGCGCACGCCGGAGGGAATCAACATCAAGCCTGTGTACACCAGAGCAGACACAGCTGGCGGTGCTGATGAATTGCCAGGAGTGTTTCCCTATACTAGAGGGCCATATCCCACCATGTACACCAACAGACCGTGGACAATCAGGCAGTATGCTGGATTTAGCACCGTGGAGGAGAGCAACAAGTTCTATAAAGATAATATTAAAGGTAGATTTGTTATGTACTTTTCCATTTTTAGCTGGAACACTTTAGATTCAATCTTTTGTGCATTGACGTCGTCTTATTCCACAATGGCAGCATTTGTGTTTTGTGAGACATAATTTTTTACACATCGGAACTGTACACAAAGTCACTTACATCTCCTGGTATCACCTCATTCACATACAATAGCTGACTTTGCACCAGTACAAATTTGAGGGACAGTATTTCACATTCATACTTAACATAAATTTAACTATAGATTTGTTTTATTATACAAGAGGCTACACATTTAATTTAATGAAATTTAAATAAAAAGATTGTACAACTAGATAAATTAAATTAAGATAAAAAGACAAAAACTACTGTAGCATTGTCATATATTCAAAACTATTGCAGAATCTCGATGAAGAATTGTAACCTTTAAGGTCACCAAAGCTTGCAAAGGCAAACAAGGAAGTCTCAAATCTACACCTAATTACTCTTGAACTGAAATCTGCCATTTTGCCTCGAGAGGTGTTCAGCAATTTAGACATCTGGAACAAAAGCTGCTTTCCATATGCTCTAATTAGAAGTCAACTTATTCCAATAATCAAAAAGGAAAATTAAGGCAAAGTAAAACATTAACAAGTCTATACTGGGAAAATTGACAGTATAGGGTTGTTAAAGTGGTGCTGACAAGAAGCTTTTTCTTCATATTTGGTTGGTACAAGACAAACTGGTGAAATCACATAGAGTCTGGTCAATACACAGATTATTAACAAATTATTTATTTTGTGGTTATAATTGTTATGGACTGCTAATGCAGCAGAAACTGCACATGGTTTATTTGCTTGTTTTGTCAGCAATGAGTTTTAAGTAGTTTTTTTATACCCCATCTGTAATGCACATTCACGCCACCCATCTTCCTTTTCCCACCTCGAACCATCAATTTCTTTCGCTCTCTGTTTTCAGCCGGACAGCAGGGTCTTTCTGTTGCCTTCGACCTCCCGACACACCGTGGGTATGATTCAGACAACCCCCGCGTCCACGGAGATGTCGGCATGGCCGGAGTTGCCATAGATACAGTTGAGGACATGAAGATGCTGTTTGATGAAATCCCACTTGAGAAGATGTCTGTCTCAATGACAATGAACGGAGCGGTTATCCCTGTGTTGGCAATGTTTATTGTGACCGGAGAGGAGCAGGGTGTGTCCAAAGCCAAATTGACAGGCACCATACAAAATGACATTTTGAAAGAGTTCATGGTGCGCAACACCTACATTTTCCCCCCGGAACCATCTATGCATGCCATTGCCGACATCTTTGCTTACACCTCCAAGGTATGTACCGGCTAACCGTCACCTGTTCATGTGCATTCATCAAACAGTACTCGAAAACTATTTCATACGTTTTCAACGTTACATATTAAATGATACTTTTGTTGATTCTCTGACTTAACCATGTTCACAGCACATGCCCAAGTTCAATTCGATATCCATCAGTGGATACCATCTTCAGGAGGCTGGAGCTGACGCCATCCTGGAGGTGGCCTACACCATCGCTGATGGCCTCGAGTATTGCCGCACCGGTCTGAAAGCAGGATTGACCATCGATGAGTTTGCCCCAAGGTACAAAATTTTAAGCAAGGTGTGAAGGTGAAAGATTCTGATTGACGTAATTGATTGACATATTTGTTGCTTATGACTCTGGCCAGATCAATGAAATAATATTATAAATTTAAGATTCATTGGAGCAGAAACTCTCACAGTTCATCCTCTATATGTGATTCTCTTTGGCTTTACCTTATTTCTGTTCATTGGAAATATAAAATGTTCTGCTTCCTGTCCCTAGCCTCCTACATCCATTACGTCCTCAGTACTTTCATCACTTTGATGACTGCGAGGTTACGAGGGCCTGACCTTTACTCCCCGTAATGATTTCACACACACAGGTCACCCTCAATCAATACAAAGATGTCACTTATTTTTGAGACATGGAGGCTTTTCAACCATTAGCTTTCATGTCTTGCTACAGCCAATTTGCACGACTCACGGCCTGTACTCACGCTTGAGTTTGCGCAAAGACTGAACAATTGACTGCGATGTCATTACATTATGGCCTTTTCAGAGTGCCACAGTGGTGGGCTTCCAGTGAACCGTTATAGGAGCAAAGCACATCGTTTCTGCAGTGTGGTTTGTGTGATTTCTTCACAAAATGAAGGCAAATGCTTTCTCAGTTGTCCAATTAGCACATTTTTATTCTAGAGCTGAAACGGAAAATCAATTAATTGATTCAGCTGTTTTCAAACGAAGGCAGTGAAGCAATGCTGAGCAATATCTTCTGCCTTTCGCTCATATTTGCAGGATTTACAGCTTCTCTTTGTCATTTATCTTTGAAAACTGAGTTTCTTTTTAGGTTTGTGTCTGTAGGTTGAGCAAACAACTTAATTGAGAACGTCACAATAGGCAATATGTGCATGTTGATGATCTTTCTAACACTTGACTGAGGCCCAAAAAAAAAGAATACTGACAAAGATGTAAAGAGTGTTTTTGGTGATAAGGCTAATGCCAGCGTAGATGTGCTGCAAACAAAAACATGTGAGCTACGTTGCAGAATTTATATGTTTACATCTTTTTTGTCTGCTGCCCTCACCTGAGTGCTCTGGAGGGTTCTTTGTTGTTGTGTCTGAGCAGAGAATCTCCCGCTGTGTTGTTAAGTTTGAAAGGCAAACTCCAGAGAAAGTTTGGACCCAATTATGAAGATATCCTCCTGAGTTAATGTCTGAAAAAGGCTTGACTGCACTGGCTTATATTTTTTTTTTGCAAAATTTATATCAGTTCCCATTTATCTTTCTATTTTATTGACTGATTACTTTTCTCTTTTGCAATTTATGTCGCGTGTGCTGTCAGACTGTCATTCTTCTGGGGCATTGGGATGAATTTCTACATGGAAATTGCTAAACTGAGGGCAGCCAGGAGGTTGTGGGCCACGCTCATTAAGGACAACTTCCAGCCCAAGAATGCAAAGTCTCTTCTCCTCCGCACACACTGCCAGACTTCAGGCTGGTCCCTCACCGAACAAGTAAATAAAAGTCATGGTCATATAGGAATTTTAACAAAGTGTTAAAGTCAAACTGAATGGACAGCAGTTACATTTTTCTTCTGTGGCGCCTTTCGTAGGATCCATACAACAATGTGGTCCGAACGGTGATTGAAGGCATGGCGGCTGTGTTCGGGGGCACCCAGTCACTCCACACCAACTCATTTGATGAAGCCCTGGGCCTGCCCACGGTGAAGAGCGCTCGTATTGCAAGGAACACCCAAATCATCATCCAGGAGGAGTCGGGCATTCCCAACGTGGCCGACCCCTGGGGAGGCTCGCACATGATGGAGTCCCTCACAGAGGACGTGTACAACACAGCCATGAAGGTTTGTCAACTGCTTTGGCTTCCTCTGAAATTAAGGAGGGTTTTTTCGACCCTTAAATTGACTCATGCCACACAGCTTAGGTCTAATTTCTCTCTTTGAAATCCTTTGTTCAAATATTGTTTTAGAACCATCTTGCCTGTTGAGTTTTAGTGAGGTTAATAACATAATACATGAAGTGACTACATAAGTAATGCATCATCATAGAAACTCATTCACAACCTGTGTTTTCATTTGTACAGTTCATTAAAGAGATTGAAGAGATGGGAGGCATGGCCAGTGCTGTGGCAGAGGGCATTCCAAAACTTCGTATTGAAGAATGTGCAGCACGTAGACAGGCCCGCATTGACTCAGGTACACCACTCAGATATACATTCATGTATACGTCCTGCTCCTCTGCTAGTTTCTACGTCATGTCTTAACCTAGGCCTGCATGGGACATTGCTGTTAATTAATCTAAAATGGTCACATTTCTCACCAAGTTAAGCGTGAAAGGTTGAATTTATTGTCCTAATCTTCCCTTCATAGAATGTTTTGAAGAAACTGCAACACAGCCTGAGATTTTTGCTCTTAAGGAGTATTTCCACAAACCAAGTTTTATTTTAATTTTTCCAGAATACCTCTTAACAAGCTTTATGGCTGCTGGTTCCTATCTTTTAAAACCTTAGTTTTAAAACTTCCTAATACTCGGTATCGTCTAAACTTTCAAGCTAGGGAGATTAGTCCTCTTTGCCATAAAAGATTAAGGGTGGATTAAACCTTTGAAGAAGTTAACTTCTGAAGTAAAACTATAATAAGTTTAAATATTCACTTTCGTCCAGTATTTACTAGTCGTGCTCTGATTTGAGTGTGAATTGAATGTGATGTTTAGTTTGCAGCTGTGACTACTAAGATTCTGATCAAATTTTCTGCAAAAATATTTAAATTTAAACCTATTGTAAGTGCACTTAACCTGAACATGGGCCTTAGAACCCAAAGACCAGATCTGAAAAACTGTCAGCCAGTACCGCAAAGCTATGGCATGGATCGTATCACAGCTTGACTCCAGCTGACTCTGTGTATTCTTTCCCTTGTGTGAGGAGACATGTTATTACGGGGAAATTCATTTGAGTCTTTGAAATTAACTTTACAATGACCCCTAAAGCCACAAATGATTGTGATGGATCTGGACAGATCCACGAGTCACTGGCGAGCTTTTCTCTCTAATCCCCCTGACACCTGCCCATATTGTTATTCATTGGCTTTCTGATTCCCACTAGCGGTGATGTCTCTGCTGCTGGCAGATGAATTTGAATTTTTTCAGCTTTGCCACATAGATTTCAGATTGTGACACTGCTCACTATTATTTGGGAACATAGAGAATTATAAGCACCATGCTGCTTTTTGTATTCAGTACCCAAATTTACTTTGGGTACTTTTAAGTTAAAATTCAGTGGGGATAACTTGAATGAGGTGAAGGGTTTGAGGGGTTACTGGAGCATGTAGGTGAGAACAGACTTAAAGGAGAAGAAGGGATTAAGGGTGATAAGGTCAGAGCCTACGCTGTCTTTAATGTTTCTCATTCACTTGTTGGTTACTGTTATGTGATGTGTTCAGGTTCAATTTTAGCTTTTTTTTTGTTGTTGGTAAAGATTTATTCTTTCTTTCTGTCTTCTCTCTAACAATCCTGAAACGTTGTTGACAAATGTACACTTTTTTGGTCCAGATGTTATTGGTTTTTGCTATTGGTTTTGTTGTTCATTCCTTTTTTGTCCTTTCCTTTTTAGGATCAGAAGTCATTGTCGGTGTGAACAAGTATCGTCTGGAGAAAGAGGAGAGTGTCGAGGTGCTGGCCATAGATAACACTACTGTACGACAGAAGCAGGTTGAAAAACTGAAAAAGGTCAGTGATCTTTCCTAATTGACTTCTAGCTAAACCAATAAAACCTAAAAGATAAATATATTTTTTTAATGAAACTTTCAAAAAATACCACAAACCAAAGTGCTGATAAAAGCAGGAAAAGACAACAGAATATTGAGAAAAAATTGTGATAGTCACATAATTGCATGTATGTGATTGTAGTTTCAGGAAAAATCACACCAGGTCAAACTTTTTTTTTACCTGGCATTGTATTTGATGGTTTCCCCTCTGTAAAAATCAAGCAGTCAACTTGTCATTGTCCAAGTGTTCTTCCTTTCGATCTTAATCGACGTTAATGTGAACTGACCCCGCTGGAAGCCATTCAGTATTGGAACTGACAGGAGAACACTTCTGTACCTGCGGTCATTGGCCACTTTAGTATCTTGGGTTCACTCGCCTGTGGTGAAAGGTCAATGTGCATGAAAATGTGATTACATTTGGAAACAGGGAAGTGTTGATGCCGTAGGACATGACGGCCAAATCTGTGGAGCAGAATGAAATTAAAGGTGATGTCTGTGTAGATTCTCAGTCATCCAGGTCATGGTTTTACAAGAGGAGCTGAATCGACTAGATTGTAGTTATTTGTTTCACCTCTCATCTAAGAGTCTTCTTGAGTTGAAGAACTGATACTGAATCAGTTTTCATGACTCTACAACTGGACTCACAAGATGTGGGGATGGGCTTGATACCGATATTGGGGAGTAAAAAACTTCAGATACTGATATATTGGCCGATATATAGATATATGTAACAACTGAACGTCCATCTGCAACGCATATCTCGAGAACCGTTTATCTGCCTCACACTTGTTTTAAGGGCCCACCGAAGTGCAGTGATACACAGGGATGTTTAGAACAGGCAGTGCCCTAGTAAAACTTGAATTTAGTGAATAAACATTTTCTGCATTGTTTATTCTGTAATTGAAAATACTGATATGTCTCGAAAAGGCTCTAGTTTGAAGCATAGACACAGTACTTGGGGTGTCTATGTGTGGTGCAGATGCAATAGCTCAACTTTCCATGCTGAATCTTTGTCACAAACTTGCCATGTTTATTTCATGTCCAGGTGATTGTGTGTGGAAAATAAGGTAAAGTCTCTGTGGGTCCAGTGCTCAGTGTGGTCTGGTCTGTACAGTATACAGTTTGTAGGCAGATACACAGAAGAAGTGCTGCATGTGCGTCGGAATCCTAAAAATATAGGTCAAGAAGTCAAAATCTATGGTCTACATTTCTAGTTTTAATGGCATGATTTTTAAATGCAATCAACATTTCTAGCAGGTAGACATGTGTGGAACTAATAACCAAATATCTGCTGCAAGGAAAGTCTATGAGCTGTTTGATGTAATTCTCATGGTTAAACAGTAAATACGAATGTAAAAAGGTTTGACATTGTCATGTACTCTGTATCTAGAGAATTCCATCAAATTTTGAATGCCATGTTTATGTCTTGTAGGTGAGGGAAACTCGTGACCCTGAGACAGCAATGAAGTGCCTGGCAGCCATCGAGGAGTGTGCCCGAACCAGGGAGGGCAACCTTTTAGCCCTGGCTGTGGAGGCAGCTCGAGCCAGGTCAGACGACGACCCCCCCCCCCCCCCCCCCCCCCAGTCATGATACTCTCAAATTGCAAAGACCACTTTGTTGTTTGCATAGATTTAGCCTCAGATACCAGACATACTTGTGATAATGGTTCGTAGGTTTCCGGCCTCATAAATAGTGTCTCCTCTTATAGCGTCCGCTGTGATCTTATCCTACACGCATTCACTCATCAGTAGCATGATCATTGTGGTTATTTTTCTTAAAAGCTCTTCTGTTCATACTGAACTTTGACCAGTATGTTTGTGGTCAATTATTCTTGATAACCGAGGCTGTCATGTGGCCGCTCCTTAAATAACCGGGCTTATTCAAGAGGGCTAAATGCATGCTCTATGGGAAGGTTCAATCACATCTGATTAGGGGTGGGCGATACATCGAATATAGTCGATGTATCGCAGCTTGTTCCACGTGAGATGTATAACATGAGTCTATCGGGACCATCGAGTCTTAGTTTACTCTGCTTTATTTTCACATCTACATTTCCTACATATAACTGCTGCTCAGCCCAGCCAGTGGGAGGCAGTGGCACAGCACAAACAGGATTACTTCACATCACATCTACAACCACAGCAACATCCCATGCCAGTTTAAGACTGTTAGACCTTGAATCTATCTCAATATATATATAATGCTGTATACTTTCATATTACCAAAACTTTGTCATTTTCACTTTTCATTTACAAATTATACTGAAGCTACTTGATTGTTGTTGTTTTATTACTCCAATGCAACAGTTGTAGTAAAGTAGACCTGTGAATCTTTCAGATACAGGAAGGTGCGTACAGATAAGGAAGCACGCTGCATGCAAAATGAGTTGGTTGCACTGCATTAATTATCATTGGAATGATAAAAACGTATTTTTGAAGACGCTGTCTGCTCCTCTCTACAGATGCTCCGTTGGTGAAATTACTGACGCCATGAAGAGAGTGTTTGGTGAACACAAGGCGAGCACCAGGATGGTGAGCGGGGCTTACCGCAGCGAGTATGGGGAGAATGAAGAGATCGCCCTGACCCACAATAGGTAGAACATAAAAATAAACAGCATCTGGATCATCATGGTGGATTGTTTCCTGTATTTCAGCCAAGTTAAGTTTGTTTTTTCTCTTGAATCTTAAGAGTTTTAGAATTTAACAAACACGAGGGCAGGAACCCGCGTCTGCTGGTGGCAAAGATGGGACAGGATGGTCACGACAGAGGAGCCAAAGTGATTGCCACAGGGTTCGCCGACCTGGGCTTTGACGTGGACATCGGCCCACTGTTTCAGGTTAGTGTCAAACATCAAGCCAAGGCCACTTTGGGTGCGTTTGCAGCGCGTGGCTGCTGCTTCGCGGATCTTGTTAGAACAAATGAATGGATTCAGTCAACAGAAACTCTAGAGTGCTTTTTTTACTTTAGAAACTGGTCATTTGCTGCCTACGTCACCTCAGACAATGGCTATACATGGTTAAAATATAAAGCTGCAAGACAAATGAAGGATGATGTATAATATCCACAGGAAGCCAAGTGAGATTACGAAAACCTTGGGTTGGTCAAATCTTTCACTCTACTTTTAATAGTAAATCAAGGGGGGTGGCCATTCTTCTTCATAAAAAAGTACAATTTACTGCAGCAGACATTATCTCAGATCCAAACGGCGTTATATTATAATTTCAGGTTCACTTTTTCAAAATTTTATAAAGAAAATGATCTCCAATATTCCTACCCTAAACTCTCATAATATAATATTTGGAGGAGATCCGAATTGCTTAATTAATCCCAGTCTGGATAGATCCAACCCTACTTTAAAACCGCCTTTGAAAATGGCGAAGACCCTGTCGGCTTTTATATCAGGTTGGATGTATTGATCCCTGGAGGTTTAAGAACCCCACTGATAGGATTTTTTCTTTCTATTCACATGCCCACCAGACCTACTCTCGAATAGATTCTTTTTTTATTGATAAAACTCTCCTTCCTTCAGTGGCTAACATAGAATACTCTGCAATAGTAGAATCTGACCATGCCCCAGTAATTTCATTTAATCATTTAATCTCTTACAAAAAACCCTGTCCCCTATGGAGGTTGGATTCCCTTCTGCTTGGGGATAAAATCTTTTGTGATGTGATAAATAGAGTTATTGATGAGTTTCTTATACATAACCAAAAAGATAATGTATCCCCTTCTCTTCTTTGGGAGTCTCTTAAAGCCGTCATTAGGGGGGAAATTATAATTACGTAGAGAGAAACAAGATCAACTCATTAAATCAATCAGAGATTTAGATTTACAAAACTCAACGATACCGTCTCCTGAACTTCAAAAACAAAGATTAAATCTGCAAAAGGAGTATGATCTACTGTTGACAGGCAAAGTTGAAAAATAACTATTAAAAGCTCGGGTTAGTCATTATGAATATGGTGAGAAAGCAGGAAGGTTATTAGCTCATCAACTTAAAACTACACAATGGATTTCCTAGTAACCTCTTTGCAGAACCTTTCATGGTGTTAGCAAGCCAGATGTGGGGGTTACGGAGTTAGCGTAGCACAGAGCTAGGCTGCTTGAGGGGACGGCTGCACCACGTACTGGAAATGGGTGTTACTTTAAGGCAAAAAAGTTAACTTTGAAAGTTTACATTTACAAATGTAATGTCGACCAGACAACGTTGGATGCAACTTCTGAAGAAGAATAAACCCGTATTCTTTGTGAGAACTGGCCGTTGCTAAATATGGCTTAGAATAACTTGGCGTTCAAGTTTGCTGTCTTTTGACATTGTGATGTGAAATGTTCTTAAACTGGTCTAAAAATGTTTTTGGCTATTCAAAAAAATACACAACTGCTGCTCTTCATTTAATTAAATATATTGACTTACTCTCAGCACTCCATTTACATGAGTAAATACATAATGAAATATCGTACAACATGCATTTGCATGTTACGGCCGTCATTTTCAACAGTGCTTCCAAAACAATGGCCTTGGGGAAAGTGCTGGGGCCAATGATGGGTCAGGATAACTCCTGAGCACCACGTGATACTGCATGAAGATTTTAACAAACGATTCCAGGAGCGCACAACTTTAAAAGTCAAGTCGGGCATCAGCGATGTTGCTTGTGATGTACTGTATTCTTGAATGAAGAGAGCATTATGTTGAACAGGATTTTTACTTATCTGAAATCTCTGAGGCATTGTTGAGGACACTCAAAGAACACTTTTTTACTTAATCTGCAAGCGACTTATAAGTTATCAACGTTACTGAAGCATGCAAGTCATGAAGTAGCTGTTTTTTTAATCTGCTTCATAAGCTAAAGTCCTCTATGAACACATAATTGTTGTTATACACAGTATTTACCAAGCAGAATAGAATACAGTAATATAGTAACTTCCTAATTATCAATTTTATATATATTTTTTTTTTTTAATCGACTACTGAAAGTCCTGCAAGGAAGCGTGCAAATAAAAATTACATTGAAGTATTTGTTAAAAGACCTTCATTGGGTCTAATGCTCTTTCGTATTTTCTTTGTTTTTCCCCCTCTGTGTTTGTGGTGCACAGACTCCCATTGAGGTGGCCCAGCAGGCGGTCGACGCAGACGTTCACTGCGTCGGGGTGAGCACACTCGCTGCAGGACACAAGACGCTGGTCCCGGAGCTCATCAAGGAACTACGGAAGCTCAACAGGCCAGACATCCTCGTCATCTGCGGAGGTGTCATCCCACCACAGGTGACCTCTGAGTTTCATGATTATTTTTAGATTTCCATTCTTCATTATTCAAGTAAAAAACAACTTATTACAAAATGTAGTTCTTGATTGGAATAATCTGATAATAAGGAATAACAGTGCCGCTCCAGCTTTCTTGTCGTCTGCACGCATTTGTGAATCGCACCAGGGAGCTTACCTCCTCTGATTCACTGCCTTGTTTTCAGAGAGGCATGAGAGTCGTGTTTTGACCACAATGAAGCTGCTGCGCTATCAACAAGATCGCCATCGTGTGTGGAACCAAAGTTGAGATAACTGGGCTTTGTTGTGTTGGCACATGACATTGGAGTAAATAACAGCGGGAGTCTTTTAAATTAGCCGTGTTATCTGATAGAGCCAGCCCACTCGACTTTCACAGCAGGTGTGGACACAGTTACAGCCACAAATGTTATCTGTGTTTGACGAGCACAATTCAGTAATGAAGCACTTCTGGAGGATTTTTTTCTTTCTAAAAGATCTTTGGAAAGGCTGCGTGAGTTCTAGGTGTCAGTCTGATAACAAAGATTCCACATTTCTGACCTGGTAGTCATGTTGATAATGCTACCACACTCTGCACCCTTTAGCTATGCCTCTCAGAAGCAGTTGAATAGCAGTATTACCCATCTATTAGAGAATGGCAAGAGTGGAAAACAGGCAAAGTAAAAGCTCATGTTTGTATGGATAATATTTAGCAATACCCAACCTCAATTTCATGTGGATGCTAATAATAATAATAACTAACTAATACTGAAACAGCATTGTGCACAGTAATCTTTATAAATAAATAAATTCCCCCTCAACTCTCTCAGGCACACTCTGTCTACATAGCCTCCAGCATGGCCACCAGCATTCTCTGTGCCATTGGAAAACATTACTTAACATCTTGTGTCTTGTTGACAGAGGACCAATCTTTTGGGATGAGGAACTCCCCTGATACATATAATTATCAATATCACACAATAGGATACCTTGATTTCAAGCAGTGCAGATTCATTTCTAATCATCCTGCTCCTTTCATTCTTAGTGATTCTCTGTCAAACACATTTCATCCCATTTCTTAATTATAGTCACATAACCTTCTAATCAACAGCATTACCTCATAGGGACGGTGCCCATCAATCTTTCTACGATGTAAAGAGGGTTGAGTTCCTCCTCAGCTGCTCTAAGGCTACATCCATATCACCACCTTTTTGCTTGGGTGTGGCTTTTTCAAGCTAAACCAATCTGAAAGGGTTTGGCTCAGTATCAATTTTAATCCCTGTCCATACTAACCCGCCTGAGAAGGTACATCACGTAAACTGGGCATGCACGTGCCGGTGGACACAGGAACTGCTTGAGTAGTCGCGCGTCTCCTACGCAACAGTTGTATCATTGTCATCATCATCAGGGTCAGCAATGCTTGTTATTGATTATCTTTGTTCTGTTCCACACTGCTCGTTGAGGCTAATGCCAGTAGTTTTCTTCCACCCGAAGTGGGTCATGTGATAGCAGGTGCATTTTCAAACTAAAATGTAGTAGTATGGATGCAGCCTTAGTCTAAACTATTCCTCTTCCTCTTTTGTGTGTGTCTGTATGTGTGTGTTCACAGGACTATGAATTTTTGTACCAGAGCGGTGTGTCTGCCATCTTTGGTCCAGGAACCAGGATCCCACAGGCTGCAGTGGACGTCATTGACAACATTGAGAAGAGTCTGGAAAACATCCGACAGGCCATGTGAACTCTTTTTGAAAAAATAAAAAAATAAATGGAAAAGAAGTGCAACTCCAACTAAAGCTGTCTATTCGTGCTGTGTCGCAAACAAACAATAGATTTATGAGTGAGAGTAAACTCTTCTGTACAGTTTTCAGTTTGACTGGTCGCGTGTGGCTGTGAAAAACAAAGATGTCCTTCCCTGCTAGGAGTTCACAGCGTGTGCCGCAGTCAAAGTCAGTAGCAACCAGCTGGGATGTCACGGTTCTCTAAACCAATTCTCTGTACATCAGATTTGAGTTTATCACTAATAGGATCCTCACAGTTTGCTGTAACTTCACAAAAGAAAGAATATCTCATCACAAAAATTGTTTAGTTCTCTTATTATTGTTTGGAACCACATAACATCTAAAGAAAAACCGTCACAGATAGTGTCTTCATAACCTTTTCAATGGTGATTTATACAATACTGTGAAGTCTGCTCAAGTGTGAATTGTAGGATTAAGTATCCTTGAAATCCCAGAATACAAGCATGAACCTGGACTATTGACTAACACTAAAGATTTAAATGTGATGTTCTTTGATATTAATGACTGTCTTAAGACTGATACTCACTTGAGAATAGATCATGATTTACATTAATGCAAATGGGGATTTACTGTGTGCCTTGAGATGAGCTGCTCAGCATTTTTTGCCTTCCAGTATCAAATGTAGTTCAGCAATATAAACCTTGGAATATGATGCTTTCATCATGACTTTGCTATTCATCTAAATAATGCAATTTAATATAAAACACAAGACAGCCCTGTAATGCTTTTATTGTGAAATGAATGTGTGTTATTTTCAATGACTTGTTATTAGTGCCTGTGTTGTTGACAGACATTTCACAATAAAGGCATTACATTCCAGGGTTAATAATCTCATCCAATATAAAACATAATACAACATGATAAACATTGGAATATGGTGATTTTATTATGAAATGTGTGTAGCAGAGTGTGATTAGTGCCGGAGTAGTGGAAATACATTGTCATTTCACAATAAAAGCATTACATTCCAGGGTTTATAACGCCATCCAATATAAAACACAAGACAGCATTATGAGCATTGAAATGTAATGCTTTTATTATGAAATTTCTATTCATCTCCACTATATGGACACTACATTTCACAATAAAAGCATTACAGTCCATGGTTTACAAGGCTATCCAATATAAAACATTAGACATTGTTATAAACTTTGTAATGTGTAATTCAGTCACATAAAAAAAAAAAAACTTTAGAGCCAATACTTTTAAGTTCATGGACACTGTCATGTTGACATGTTGCATTGTTTTGATTTCTTTCTTTGCTGCATCATGTTTCATTTAACCAGCTTCTGATTATATAGTCATAGACAGTATTTTTCTATGTGAGATGTTGATTCAGTGCTCTGCTCAAAATAAAACATGTGGACGTGTATCTGACTACTGTGTAACCTTTTTTCTGAAATACTCAGTTATGGAAATAAGTGCACCAGTGATTGAAATTTAACTTCATTCATTGTCCACAGAGGCGATTCTTGGGTCGGCTGCTATACGCTGTATATTTAAGGCTGCCCTAAAGCACCATAACAATACCAGTGCTTTGTACCAGTATAACCATCTAAACCTACACCTGATTATGGCTCCCTTGATTACTCGTCTACTGGACAACTTTTTGGGAATATCCTAGTGTTCAAGATTTAAATTGACATATTGCAGTACATAGTTATTGTGGAGTTACTGTTTCACTCTTATTCAACTAGTGTTTGGAGTTGCTGTATTTAGTCTCTGGTCGACCCCCTCCTCCTTGAATTTGATGCTTCTCGTCTTTGCGCCCTGAGCTCTGGCTGAGTGGATTTTAATTAGCATACCATAGGTGAATGATGTTCACATGTACGATGGATACATTTGTGTGACTGGAATTCACAATTAGCATAGTGTGTTCATTAAAAACAGCCACTGCTCTGTGTTATCATAGAGTTTGGAAGTGATACAGTATTATCCAATTATGGTGTATTTATGCTAATAAACTGTATTCAATCAGTGTTTATTCTCAAACATATCCAATGAAATGTGCACACATACATTTATTGAAGGTTCATAGCTGTACATTTACAGACTTTAAAAATAATTTTACACTTACAACAGTAATACAAGTGAAAATAAAAAACACAAAAAAAAAAGGGAATTTCAGGTGATAAAATATGAGGAAAAATAATCCCTGGACAAGAACAGATCTCAGTCAGGAATTATGTGAATTATGACATGAACTCTTTCATCACACAAATTATTTTTTAGGCTGTGTTGTATACAATAGCATACTGCTGCGCTGCAGCTGTGACTGCAGACAGTGATGGGGAAAGTTCACACAGTTGAAAGATTAAGAAGGATAAAAACTTCAGTTTGTCTTTTTATTATTAACAAATCCCATGAAATGTCAAACACAGTAATCCATTTATCCTCCTAACAAGTACACACTTTGGTCCGAGTCTAATACGGCTAATTTATCTGTGCCTTAGAACTCCAAAACTGTGCCTGTCCTTATTAATGTGTTCTGGAGCTTCCGACCATATCGTACAGTCCTTATTAGCAGAGTATTTTCAAACGTTCTATGACTGTGGGCACCTATGGGACCTCTTCTCCGTGTTGACGGCTAACTGAGCAGACTCTGTTAATTAATCCGTTTGCTGATGAGGACTGTGATACGGTCAAAAGCTCCAGAACAAGCAGGGTAGTGAACCTTGGGTTGGGACTGTTTAGTCAACTGGTTGTTCCCAAACTTCACAAATGAACAAGTCAAGCTTAACTCTGCAGATGTTCAGCAACTTTTGTAAAGAAAGTTCAAAACTTACTGATAACACAATCCGCCTGCCAGTACCTCTAAAACTAAAGGAGACATGTAATGCTCATATTTAGGTTCATAATTTTAACTTGGGTAATTTAAAATGTTTTACACGCTCTAATGTTCGGAACACACGTCACTTTCCTCAAACTGTCCATTGCTGCAGCAGCTGAAAAGCACATGTTCTCAACCCGTCTGTCAGGAGCTCCCTGTACTGCAACCGTAGGCTTTTTAACCATGCAGACCTTTTACATTCATAATAAACCAATATGACACACGAAAAACTGAAAAAGCACGATATGTCTCTTTTACCGTGTTATGTTGAATTCGTAACAACAACATGTTACGATGGATTTTGAAACTATAGCTGTTCCCTCTGTTTATAGTCCTTAATGCTAGATTAACATGATGCTGTTTTGACTTCGATTCACAGAAACAAAGAAAAAATAGATCGATCTTTTGCATTTGGACGACACACTCCATCACAATGACCTCTAGCCTTTTCGCTTGACAGTACATAACAATTACATAGTACATAACACAGTTTTTGTTCCAAATCTTTAAATGATAAAATAATGTCAGTCTTAGCCTTTAAATATAACAGATGCTCACATCCCAGATGAAGCCTAACATACTAAAAGTGCAAATATGTCTCATACTCTTATGACACACAATAACAATTATCTGTGTCATACTGCCTTCTTCCAAGAACCCAACAACATGGAATATATTTGTTTTCATTGAGGCAGATTTATGAAACATGATCCACTTTCAGCTGTTTTAGTTTTCTTTGAAACTTTTGGTTTTGTGTCACAAAATCATCAAAAAGCAACTATTCAAACAAAGTAGCTGCAGATGTAACTTTGAGATTGAACTAAAACAAGTATTTTTGTCCTTTTTTGCTGAACAACCTTTGGTTTGTTGTGTGTTTTCTTGACGTCTGTGTGGCTGTCTCGTTTACAATGTGCTGTGTAGTCGGGTAAACATGGGCAGTACATGGGAATGACAAAACTCAAAGCAGTTCACCGCAGTAACTTCTTCAGTGGCAGGTTTAATCAACAGAGTGTTAGTTAGCTCTACTTTATAGCTTAGCTGGTTGACTTTCACAGCATCGTTGTGCAAAAATGCTTTCTGGGTCAGGATAGCACACACTAGTTGTACTGAAAAGAGAGGTTTCTTGATAATGTTTTGTGAAAGAACACATTATGAGACCATCTGATGTTTCCTCAGTTTAGAGCCGGAAAAGTCTTTCAACCCAGAGTCACACTTTGCTCTAGCAGCTCAGACTGCGCTGCTATTTTGGGCCTGATGTCAGCACTGACCATGAAAATGCCCATTTCATTGATGGTGTTGGCAACGTGGCACGAGTTAAAGTTGAGGCACCGCCCCCACAGCTGCTTTACCTCGCTTTTGAAGCTCTTGCTGAACATGTAGTAAATCATGGGATTGTACACAGTGGAGCTCTTCGCAAACATGCAGGGCAGAAGGCTGACCTCAGGTGGGATGCTGCTGCTGTCGTAGATAATGGACCACAGGCTCACCAGGCTGTAGGGCGTCCAGCAGCCTATGAAGCCCACACTGATCAGGACAGCGATCTGCAGGAGAACAGTAAAGTTCAGTAAAATTCAGTAATGCATAGACAGTTGGACACCTAAAAGTAATGCGTTATGGCTAAATATACTAATGGGTGAGATAGCTAAACGTAGCTGATACATTTTTACATAGTTTATGTCGTGGATAAACCAACTGAAGTAGCAAACAGTAAAAGGTAAATAATGCTAAAGATAACTTATGAGTACTCGTTGGAATAGATAGCTAATAGAACTGGATAGTTTGTTAAAGCTAGAGTCTGACAGATATATTGGCTGGGCAATATACGTCAAAGTTATTTGGTTGTCTTTGTGTTTTCTTTTTATTTATGGATATTTAAGGTATAGTTTATGGTAAACCAGTAAAATATCAAGCCTCAATTACATTGATTTATCATAAGGGTATCACATTCACATCGACAATGACAATGTTTTAAAATATATAAATGTATATACATATATAACGATAAAACGGTATCGGAAATCCTTTACTCCCTAATATAGGTATCAGCATCGACCCTGAAAAATCCACATCAGTCAGGCTCTAGTTGAGGGATCCGGCTTAGCTTGTTTGTCAGCAGGATTCCTTTAAAATGACTGATCAGATCCAGACATTTTATATATATTTATATATAGCATTGCCAGATAGGGCTGTTTCTTACGTTCCCAGGGAATAATTTGTGGATCTTGATATAAAATAGTGCAGGTCCAAATAAAATCTGGGTTAAGTGCATTCAAATGTGGTTTCATAGGGATGTGGACTTTTTTCAGCAGCTGTACGATAACTAGGAATTGAAACTTTGCTGTATATAGCAACATGGAATTTCAAAATGCCCATATAATCATTTTACGTCACAAACCACTGTCCCTACAATCTACTGCTGAGGAGACACTTGGAGTCCCCAGGCCTGTAGTAATAGATTTTACTCATCATAAATAATCACTTACTATCAACAGCCTCCGATGCAGCTTGACAATATTTTGGACCTGGTTGGTGTTGTTGGACTTTCTGTAGATGAAGTAGAGCTTGATGGCGATGCCAAAGTAGCAGAAAACGATGATGAGGGAAGGCACGACGAGGTTGGCGGTGAAGATGGAGATGATGAAAGAGAAGCCCTCGTGTTTCATCCCTCCCCAGGCAAGGGAGCAGGACAACCCGAAGGGCTCCGGGCCGTATCGACCCCAGCCCAGTAGAGGGAGCAGAGCCCAGATCAGTGCCCACAGCCAACACCACATGCACAGCATCTTCACCTTCTTCCAGCTGATTCTCTCCTCTGAAGAAAGAAAGAGAGGAGTGGTTTGCTTTCTTTGTCAGGCTGCACATTGTAGGCAATATTGCATAAAACAGAGATATGTAGTAATCATAACTGCAGGAATGTTTGCAGGAACGATCAAACAGTCGAAATGAAAAAATTCAGCTTATATACACTCACCGGCCACTTTATTAGGCACACCTGTTCAATTGCTTGTTAAGACAAATAGCTAATCAGCCAATCACATGGCAGCAACTCAATGCATCTAGGCATCTAGACGTGGTGAAGACGACTTGCTGAAGTTCAAACCGAGCATCGGAATGGGGAAGAAAGGGGATTTAAGTGACTTTGAACGTGGCATGGTTGTTTGGTGCCGGACGGGCTGGTCTGAGTATTTCAAAAACTGCTGATCTACTGGGATTTTCACACACAACCATCTCTAGGGTTTACAGAGAATGGTCCGAAAAAGAGAAAATATCCAGTGAGCGGCAGTTGTGTGGACGAAAATGCCCCTGTTGATGTCAGAGGTCAGGGGAGAATGGGCAGAATGGTTCGAGATGATAGAAAGGAAACAGTAACTCAAATAACCACTCGTTACGACCAAGGTATGCAGAATACCATCTCTGAATGCACAACACGTCGAACCTTGAAGCAGATGGGCCACAGCAGCAGGAGGACCACACCGGGTGCCACTCCTGTCAGCTGAGAACAGGAAACTGAGGCTACAATACACACAGGCTCACCAAAATTTGACAATAGAAGATTGGAAAAAAACGTTGCATGGTCTGATGAGTCTCGATTTCAGCTGCGACATTCGGATTGGTAGGGTCAGAATTTGGCGTAAACAACATGAAAGCATGGATCCATCCTGCCTTGTATCAATGGTTCAGGCTGGTGGTGGTGGTGTAATGGTGTGGGGGATATTTTCTTGGCACACTTTGGGCCACTTCGTACCAATTGAGCATCGTTTAAACGCCACGCCTTGTTGAATCTATGCTACGAGGCAATTAAGGCAGTTCTGAAGGTCACATTATTATTACTATTTTCAGTTTTGCTCCTGACTGCATAAGCATTACATCAATATACAGTATATTAGGGTGTTTGTCGTTCTCTGCTCATAAAGAAGGGTTTAAAACCACAATCGTCACAATAAGTGCAATGTGACAATTAGTGCAATTATTCATCTTACTTCGGTTCACATATATTTCCATATATCTCATCTACTTTGACCTTCTGGAGTATCAATAAAGCTGCTCATCTCTATAGAAAGCTGTGCACACATGGTACGTTGGGTTTAGAAGAGTGAGGAACAACATCTCTTTTCGGCTATACTGTAGATATAATGATAACATGGGGGGAAAAATCCAAACACATTCAGACCATGTCTTCACCACGGCCTTATTGTGTTGGACAGCACAGATAGGAGGATAAGGGATTGTTCGGCAGCACATGACTCACTATTATTTATTGATTTTTCCCAAACAGGACTCCAATATTTCTCTCATGTCACATGGACTTGAGGGCATAGAATTTTGTATTCTACATCCAGAGGGTGCTTTCGAGGAGCTGTGTCTGGTTTGGTGTCATGTGTTATTGTTATCTCTGCCTACAGCCCTGTGTGGATGTGAGCCTCGTCCTCGTGGAGTTACACTCTCTGTGAATTAGCTCTTGCATGCAAATTCCACTATGTCTCGTTATGTGAGCAGGGTGTCGTGGATGATTGTGTGACGGTTTTTATATGTTTATATATGCACTGTATATGCTTACATCTACTTATGCATGTGGGTGCATATGTGTGGTCTATCTACAGTATGATTGTATGTTTATTCAGAGCCCTTTGCACGGTGTTATACACTTCTTATTACTGCGATTCCCATCCATCTGTAGTTTGTACTGATGATAGTTTTATTATCTCCCACATTCAATTTTTTGAAATCTTATGGATACGAGCTGAATCTGTATTTTTTGCACGTAAAGCGCAGCACACAATGTTCCAGTGTGCAGGCCTTGTTATTTCACGACATGGCAGTTGAAGATGGCTACACCCACCTGATACCCCTCATTGATATGCCCAGAGTCAAGAGGCTAAACCTTTCCGCTCTTTTCATTTACGTAACTCCTGCGTCCCCTGTGTGCGCTCTCGCTCCGTTGGCCTCAGGCACAGAGCTGCCACCTTGTTTTTCAATGACATGTTTTTTCCAGACAGTAACAGCATTTTTCTTTTTTAAATATTTGAAAAAATATTATGTACTAGGTATTAAATATGTTTTGGTTTGTCTTATTAGTTAAGCATTTAAGAATACCTACCACTTTAGAAATTTAAACAAAATGCCGGCATTCATTATAGTTGTGTCATTGTACAGATATTAGCACAATTAAATAAAGCGACAAATGAGACCAGTGTGGAACTGATAACCACACAGTCATTGAATACCCACTGTTAATAGTTCTATCATGTTAATAGTTAATAGTGAGATAACATGGAGTTTAATAAATTTAATCTTGGGACTCCAATATTCCTTCATCTCATAGGTCTTAAAATGTATTTCTTATGGTCTGAAATTGATCCTCAAATCTTAATTTTAACTTCAAACCTACAGAAACCCTGTATATACAGTATTTCCAGAATGTCAAAGTCAATGTAAATTTCATTTATACAGCACATTTAAAACAACTTGGTTGACCACATTGCTTCACAAAGTAAAAGGTCTAACAAGAAAACAGCAACACGCAATACATCAAAATACCAATAGTAAAAATATAATGAGAAGGAAGTTAGTGAGCTACTAGCCAGCGATACAGCCCGATTGTTTATTGAACAGGACTTATAATCTATTCAGACAGTCTGCGACATTTAAACCTATTGGAATAGATCAGCATTTGTTTTGCTGCTGAGAGTCAAACGTCTCCAATCTGGCAGACGTACAAAAATCCCTATTTAAATACAATTGTCGGTTTAAACAGAATTACACACAACAGACACATCTGAGGAGCAGGATGAAAGAAAGTCCCTCAGAGAGGCAGCTGGCCGACATGATTAGCTGATGGTGATCAAACAATTTTCACATTAAAAGAAAAAAAGCTCTAATGCAACTTCCATGTGTCTATTTTATTTGAACTAATATTGGAACGGTTTGGCAGATGCAGCTGCAATTTGCTGACTTGCATACAAAATAGGTTTTTAAAAATGCGGCTTCACCTGCCTACGCGCCCATCAAGGATCATTCAGTTGTACGAGAGATTCCCGATGTCCTTTAGTGCATATATACATATTAAAAGCCTTGGTGAGGCTGTTTATACAGCTGTGTTAACATGAAGCTGTACAAGGCAGAATTGCATTTTAATGCTAAAAGGTGCTTCATTACTGTGAAAATCATTCTTTGCCGTTAGTTTTTATTCTCTTTTGGAGCGCAGAGAACGTGAAAATAAATAATCCCAAAAAGGTTCCTGCATAAACTTGCATTGTAACCACGCTCTCCAATGATAAATCTTAACAGAAAAAAAGAGTGTGTGTTTTGAACTACTCACTGTGGGACTGCAGATTGAGGGAGACAACAAAGCGCACGATGGCCAAGATGGTCAGGTTCATGATGCTGGCGACGCCGAAGAAGAATCCCGCCAGGGCGTAATAATCACAGGTGAAGTCTCCCCCGATCCAGTGGTGGCTCCAGGCGGAGGCCACGGACAGGGGATACATGGTGACAGCCGCTCCCAGGTCGGTCACCGCCAGATTCACGCTCAGCAACTCCGGCGGCTTCATCCTCGATGACCTTTTGAAAGCCATGATGAGGACAAGAACATTTCCAACGATGGAGAGCACAGCTGGGACAGGAGCGGAAGAGTTGGACACAAAGTAGAGTAGTTTCAGTGAACAGCTACGTTGCATGCTGCGATAGTAACAGAATAATTAGGAAGCCTTTTACCTCTGCTACGGAGGTTATGTTTTCACCCGCTGCTTGTAACGCTGCAGCATTACGCAAAAACTACACAACTGAATTAAATACAATTTTGACACAAGAAAGAACCCATTAAATTTTGCGGAGCACCCGAATAAATGTGTATAAGTTGTCGAGGTACCTTTCTTTTTTAATTTATTTTTTAGAAGGATTACACAACAACTACCAAACTGATTTCCACCAATCCTGGTTAATCGATGATGCCAAGGCATGTGAAGAATTCCAGAAAATTTTGATGCGGTTTACCCCAAAAATTGTTTATTGATGCATTTTTCAATGTTATTATTCATTTTTCGTGGCATAAGGTGACATGTAATTCTGTGTCGAGTTTTTTTGTTACACTGGTTTTCATGTCCACTGTTAAGGGTTATGGTTTTATGCCTGAAGTAGCTCACAAGCGTCGCTCCATTCAGGTTATCAGACCACTTCCTTTGTTCTTCTATATTTCCACAGGAGGAACCAGACATCTTGTGTAGGATTGTTCGGCCCGGGCGGTGGTAGGTGCTCCTCTGCCAGTTCGACAATAGTTCGAGCTGAACTAATGAAGCTTCATTTTCCAGTTTCCGTCTTCAATTTCTGCAGCAACGGCTTGTTCCCACCTCACGTCCTCAAACAGAAATGTATCTTGTTCAACTCTCTTAGCAAACTAGTACAAGAGGATCAAGGCAAAGATTCTAGCATCGTAGGGAAAGTTGAAATGTGTATTGTTGGGTCAGTAGATTAAAGGTGTCTGTTATTGTTTACTGAGTTTGTGATTCCCATTAATTTGTTGATAATATCAAATAGTTAATTCTCTTGATTAGTCGGTCAACTACATGTTTCCTATTGGATTATCTTTCTCACTTTCTGACTTCTCCCTCTGCTTTCTTGTAGTTTTGTCCTTGACTCTGTCACCACATGCTCTCCACAGTCAAGTGAGTTAATTACTCTCATTGAAGTACATTTAAGTAAGGCAGCTCTTTTTGTGCCTCAGCAGTCAAGCCTTCAAACAGCATAATGACCCTCTCAGTTAGGCAGCGTGTGTCCATGGGCAGCAGCTGACAATTCTGACGCTTGTTGTCTGCCCAAGATGTGTGTGCATGATAAGATGTAAGACAGAGGACACGTGATTCATAGGAAGTGTTATCTCAGTTAACGGCCAAACCATCTTCATGTGACATCTAACTCATTCAGCATCATGACAAACCAGGCAACAAACACAGCAGTAGCACAAGCATGTATTTATTTATCCGTTTATAATTGATTAATTGGCTCTACGGTGGCTGGAAACCTTGTTCCTACCATGCCCTGATGAACAAGGGACTTTTTATACTGGACTCCCTTCGAAGTCAAGGTTGTACTGTAGACACTATATCATATTAGACCTGAGGGATTGTATGAAAACGACTGAGTGGTTGAGGGGGTAAGAGGGAAGGTGTATTTTTTTCAGAGTGCAGAGGAGATCCTTTTATTTGCTGTTTTTCAGATTTTATTTCAGCCTACCTTTGAAATATAATCAATAGTCACATAAATAGCTTGATCATGAGGACAGCATTTACTGGGTCTTTACTTTACAAAGGTGCCATATAAACTGTCTGTATGATGGTTGTATTGATCTGTACTGAAATGACGCATAGTCCCATTAAAATATTAAGGAGTAAATTGGGGTGTAGGATTAGAGGATTTCCACGGGGTCTTTAAAAAGTCTAATAATCTGGATGTTAGGCCTTAAACACGTTAACATATTCCCTACAGTCTGTCATTTAATGTTAGATTTGTTGTGCTGTAAAATTAGTTTGTTTTTATGAAACAAATTTTTGGCGGCTTGCATAGTTCCAAAACCTTGGTCAGAATTGAATGTGGTACACTTGGGTTCAGCTGTGGGGTTTGTTCCTATTCTCTACTTGGCTACTTCACCTTATCTTCAATTATTGGGAAGTGTGAGTACTTCTGGGACTCTGATATTCCTTCATTTGTCTTGTACTTGACAGAGGTCTTGAATTAAGTCCTTATGGCCCTCGAAAGGTCTTATAAGTCTTCAATTGTTTACACCTGCAGAAACCCATGGCTCAAACATAATGCACCATATGTGGTGGGATGGGTGTTGCAGTTTTCTTCTAGTTCAAGAGGAGGGTGAAAGCTTTACCAGAGCAACAAATGTTCTTACAGCTCCTGAAATATCCGTTTGTAGCTTTTGGAGCCACTCATGAATATCCACTGACACCCAGCATGCTAATTCGGTCGCCCCTGATCAGAGCATTGGTTCCATCATTATAACTAACCCCTGTCTTATTTATGCTAGCACAGTGAAGAGGGGTCTGCCTCATCCTAATGACCTGGATCAGAGTAGACACGTTACAGCATCGACTTCCGACTGTGGCTCCGCACTAATGAGAGAGTTACTGTTATGCATTCATGTCTCTGTGGGCAGCAGAGGACTGAAAGGAGGTGAGGTATGTAATGACAGAACCTGCCTGAAGGCTCATTACAACACACAAATCCTGTTCTTACAGCCCAACCTACTGTTATTTCACTATAACGTGTGGTATTTATACAGTATGGATATGACTTAAATAGCATGTTAGATTATCAGAGACCTTATAATAGGGAGCCAGGGAATCTCTATATCAGTTCCCTTAAATTCAAAAAGTAGGTTATGCATATATATGACTGGCAGAGCCCTAACAAGGTGTGAAATAACTGCCACGCCTCAGTAATCGTTGACAGTATTATGAAAATATTGAGACCTATGAGAACATTTGGATTTCATATCATAGTGCCAAAGCGGTAAACGGACACATTTATTTTCATCGCACATGTCCCGCTTTCCTTGAGGTTTTTTTCTTGCTTAAATCATTTTATTATCTTCCCACACTTCTCTCACCTTCAGAATGATATGTGTGCCACCACAGCTCATAGCATTTAAGCTTCCCCCCCCTAAATCAATAGAAATATCTCCCATTGGTGCTGTAAAACACTGTCCTGCTACATCTGTTGAGATGAGATAAAATCAACTTTATTTATACCACAGCAGGGAAATGAACTCGTTTCAGCAGCAGATTAGCAAGAGAATAGAATAAAATGGCAATAAAAATAGGAAATAAAAAATCATTTGAAAATAAAAATAAAAATATTGAGAATGTATGCATCATACACACCTTCTACAGATGGAAATATTAGTTGTAGAGAGACGTACTGAAATAAAGTGTAGTGTCACAGGATGATTGCATGAGGATATATACTGGATGTACGCTGTATAAGGAGACATTGAAATCGATGTATATACAGTATATATGCATATATAGACTGTTAAACATATAGGCAGGAATGGTATACAAGATGAATATGTGTATAAAATGCTGTGTGCTATATATATATATATATATATATGTACTCACATTGTATAATTTCACCATACTAGAGATTTAATCTCTCAAATTGTAAAATACTGACTTGAAATATTGATTTCCTGTCAGTGCTTTACAATATCAGCTTCTACCACAGTCGTCCTTGTGGATAACGGAGAAATCAGCAGGCATTAACACCAGATGTCATTTGAATGTGGACACTCAACTGACCACATCATGAAAACAAATGTATCACATGATGTATAATTAACCTTTACTACTCTGCCCCACAGATCAAGACCCAGCTCTCTCCCTGCCTGTCACCCTCTTAAACACGTTCTGTTTGGCCAGAGCCACTGTTCAGGATTCAAGATTCACTTTAGTGTACCATATTGTGAACTTGTAGGGCTCGGGCTTCCACCCAAAGTGTGCAATATGAAAGAAAAATCACGCACACCCTCCATCTTTCATTACACTGTAAATCCACCTCCTCGGTTTTTGGATTGTTCTGCCTTAAGTTGAAGACAGCTATCATGTGTGAAATAGGGTTATGGTTAGGAAGGCTGCAGTTCCTATCATCTCAGGTGCCTGCTACATGGCATTAATCTAGTGAGAGCACTCATATAGCTGTAGAAGATTGCACCTTGATTTACTGTCAGGCATTCAGTGTGATATGGAACAGAATGTGGCATGTAAACATAAGATATCAAAGCAACAATATTGCACAGCATTCAAGTGTAAGCCAGCCGTGGTAGTCATATAACATCATCTTGCTCTTCACAGACAACAGGAGGGGTTTAGATGTTTCTTCTCTAAATGGCATTCTTAACAGAAAGCGTTTGTATACCCTATAGAATTCAATGGTTAACGCTGCAGGGGACTATATTGTGTGGATCTGTGAGTAGATTTCTTACTGTGATGCTGAATTGGATGAAGTTTACGCATCTTGAAGACACTTGATGAAAGCGAGTGGGCACTTGTAAATAATAGATCTGTCTCGGCTGTAGCGTTTTTACGTGTGAAAGAGAAGTTCATCCACCTCATGATCATTTATGAATATATTCCTCATCCAATATTCATCCGCGTGGGCGAACTCGTGTGCGTAAAATGGATTATGGACAAGTAGAAACATCTGCTTGTTCTTTGGTTTGTTTTTCAAGTCACGGAGAATAAATGAATCCATTCACACCGAAACCAGTGAATCGGTAGAATAAAGCCCCCCCCCCCCCACCGAGTGCCTTCATATCGGATTTAATTATTTACTTGGACTGAATTTACGCGCGGCTTTCAACTTACCCAAAACCAGCAGGTAACAGCCTACACCGATGTCCAGCGCTGGTGATAAAGTGGAGGCGTAAATATCCATCGTAAAGGTGAAGAACCTGGTTTAACAGACAACTAGTGACCTGTCTTCATTGGGTGGAGGGGGGGGGGGGGGAAGTCAGTGCGCCATGCGCCCAGGTGTCACATCCATCTGTCCTCGAGTAGGGAGAAGGCGCTGGAGCAGCCTCTGCTCGTCTGCTCCAGCTGAACACAGCCCATCGCCAGTCAGTGTCCGGTGCGTCATCGGGCTCGTTTTTATCATTGGGCCGTGTGTGTGTGTGTGTGTGTGCGTGTGTGTGTGTGTGTGTGTGTGTGTGTGTGTGTGTGTGTGTGTGTGTGTGTGTGTGTGTGTGTGTTTGTGTGTGATCTTGTACAGCTATCTTTGTGAGGACCAGTTTGAGACTACAACCTACAGTGAGGATCATTTTGTGACCCCCTTTAATGGACTGCTTGGGGGTTAAGACTTGGTTTTAGAGTTAGGTTTAGAATTAGGGTTAGGTTAGGTTAATGGTTAGAGTTAGGGTTACGCATTTAGTATGGATGGTTAGGGTTAGGGGCTAGGGAATGCATTATGCCAATAAGTGTCCTCACTAAGATAGAAGTGCGAACATGCGTGTGTGTGTGTGTGTGTGTGTGTGTGTGTGTGTGTGTGTGTGTGTGTGTGTGTGTGTGTGTGTGTGTGTGTGTGTGTGTGTGTGTGTGTGTGTCAGAGGGCTGCCCTGTGTGCCTGCTGCTTGTTATATGACTGACTGACATCCGCTCTTTCAAGTGAGAGAAAAGGCAGCAAAGGGAGCTCATGAGCTATAACTCAACACCCACTGACAGGCTCCATGTTTATTCACAAATTAATCACCTCATCCACCATATTAAAATACATCATGAAGAGTATGAATTAATTGATATGGATTCATATGCTGCTGTCTAGTGGTTTCTATGGCCCCAGTGCATTGTGCAATCATGACCTTTCTTTATTCATGCTTAAAAGGACCTGGGGAAGTACTACATAAGCGAGTTCAACATACCCAAGAGATCTTTCCGATATCCGGGTGAACTTAACCGAACAATTGCAATCTGGCTAAGCGGTCACACAAAGCTTATCAACTCCTTAAATCAACCCAGATTTGCATCATCAAGATCTGCAGCTCATCATGTGATTCAGTAGTGTGTATGGCCTCCCCGTGCCTGTATGCACTCCAGACAACATCTGGGCATGCCCCTGATGAGCCAGTGGATGGTGTCCTGGGGGATCTCCTCCCAGACCTGGATCAGGGCATCAGAGAGCTCCTGGACAGTCTGTGGCGGTACTTGGCGGTGTCAGATACACCCAAACATAACGTCCCATAGGTGCTCAATTGGATTTAGGTCAGGGGAATGTGAGAGCCAGTCAATGAAATCAATTCCTTTGTCATCATAAAAATGCCTACACACTCTAGCCACCATGAGGCCGGCCATTGTCCTGCACCACGAGGATTCCAGGGCCCACTGCACCAGCGTAAGGTCTGACAGTCACTCTGAGGATTTCATCCCGGTACCTAACAGCAGTCTGGGTACCGTCGGCTATGACATGGAGGTCTGTGCGACCCTCCAAGGACATGCCTCCCCAGACCATCACTGACCCACCGCAAAACCGGTCAGTTTGGTCAGAAACATGCACACCAGCAGCCTGATGGAGGTCATTTTGTAGGGCTCTGGCAGTGCTCCTCCTGTTCCTCCTCGCACAAAGGAGCAGTTACCGGTCCTGCTGCTGCGGTGATGCCCTTCTACAGCCCTGTCCGGCTCTCCTTGTGTAACGGCCGGTCTCCTGGTCCACATGTCCACATGTAAAACCATTCCCTTTTTGGGGGTTGGCTTGCTTTTTCCTTTCCATTGCATGTAGTCCCTTTCATTTGCACCTAAGCAGGTAAAATTGATTCACTGACAGTGATTGTGCGCAATTGGTATTTTGGGATGCACCTGTTGCATCTTGAAACAGGGAGAGACTGAGATGTACTGGGTTTGTAAGCGACGGGGATCGACTTAATCAACCAGACATTATTTCATATTTCCCTGATCCTTCCCTTTGAGGAGAGTGCGCACCGAGCAACAGTGTAGTGTCATTTCAGAGAGAGAGATGAGGGAGGGATGGGGGCTTTCACAAGGTAAATCTATAAACTATTTATCCCCCATTCCAAATAAATATCCAATTTCACAGGATAAACCTACTTAAAGTATTAAAACTATTCTATCATCAGAGTAGGTAAAGGGATTTTGTCTCTGAAGACCCCCGTCCTCCTCAGATACTCACAATCTACACCGAGCTCCACAGGATCCTTTTGTTTTATTTGTTTATTTATTTTTGCTCCACAGGGTCCTCTAAGAATGGTGATGTCACGTTTCAAAGGTATTGACTGTTTAGTGGGCAGAACTTTTCTACAAGTTGATCTCTTATCTCCAACTAAACCTGCTCCAGAGCAGGTTAGCTGTTCAGCATAAGTTACCATTGTCAGGGTTTTGTACTTGTCAATGTTTAGTTTCCTCCGTTTCCAAAGTGTTTTCTGTTTATTAGTACATCCCTGTGTTTCATGTTTTCACACTCCGGGTTCTGTTTCCTGTTTTATTTTGTAGTCTGGGTTCTTGTGTCTCATATCTAGTTTTACTTCCTGTCTGTGATTGTCTGCACCAGTCCTCATGTGTTACACCTGTGTCGAATTGCCCCTGCCTTCCCTGTGTGTCTGTATTTAAGCCTCGGTTCTTCCCTTTGTCCTTGTCGGATCGTCGTCGTATGTCTCTTGTCGTATGTCGGTTGTCTTCTCGTGTCTACCCGTCTACCCGTCCTAATCTCCTGTCCTGCTGTCCGGATCTCCTGCCCTGCTCTCCCTGTATTTCTGTATCCCGTGTCTCCTGAGCCTCTGCACCTCTGCATCCCCCGTGTAAGCTTCCTGTGTTTTCTCCCTTTGTGCTCCCAGTTGTTTTGGCCGTTAAAGACTCGTTTGCATTAAAATTACACCTTTAAGTTTAAACTCTGCGTCTGGGTCCTACTGCCTCAGCAACTCTGACAACCATGGTGATTTACCCTGATACGAATTTGTTTCATAGGACTGAAAAAAACCAAGATAACCGCAAAAAACCAAGATAACCGCAAATCAATGACAAAGTTTAATTTATAAATCAAATTAACATGCAGCCTCTGGGAATTTTTTTAGTTTTTTTCTGAATCACACACCAGTCCTCAAATCCATCATGAGTGTCCGACTCATTGACCCACACTGTCCAGACGGCCTCTCATAGATGATGCCTGTGATTAACAAGCAGCTGCAAACACACAGCTCAGACATATACCATACACAACACCTACAGGGTCATTCTGCTGCAAACATACAATATAGATACATAAAGAGATATAGTGCAACACTTAAACAGTCATATAAAAAACGTGGCCTATTCAATGAATACATATGCATTTATTTTCTGGCATTTTAACTGAGGTTTTTTACAATAGACAAAACCCTCACAAATGTTTGGTAACAAGGGGTTTATCGAATTGACCTGGAATAGTGAAGAAAGAAAAAACATCTTAAACCAAGTAAAAGGTGAAACATGAAAAAAGAAATACATTACATTCTCTGTATTTATAAAGTGCTTTTCTAGTCTTGACCTCTCAAAGCTTTTCACAGTACAGTTTGCCCTTCGATCATTCACACACACATACAGTGCATCTATTAGCAGCACATTATTTTCTATGAGGGGCAAGTCAGGCTTCAGCATCCTGCACAAGGACACTTCAGCATACAGATGGGATCGAACTGCCGGCCTTCTGGTTGGAGGACGACCGCTCTACCCCTCAGCCACAGCCGGCATTAACAATTATACATATACACATACACATCCAAACAAAGAAAAGGAGAAAAAAAACTGATATATACAACAAAATGCCCACGTGTATATAAAAACCGTGTAGCATCAAATGTTTAGAAGTTTACAGCTATGCAACCATAGACCTGACAAAATATGTTCCTCGATGCATATCAGGTCATTATTTGACATGTGATGGTTATTTTTCCTAGCTGGAAGCGCCTTAAGTACCCGATATATAAGCCCCAATTTCAGTCCACAGCCTTTTTACAGCCTGTTTGCTAATGCTCCCGGCAGCCAGGTGACCAAGAGAAATGCGGCACAATTATGGTGACGGTTCCAGAGAGGATTTAGTAACTGAACTTTGTCAAACAGTGTGTCTAAGATGGTAAATAGCTCAATGTGATGGAAACATCCGGGCGGCTCAGGCCACTGTAAGACAAATGCAGTGTTGTTTACATTCAACATTTCCCAATCAAGCACTGTTTTTATCCTTCAGGCCTGTGATGAATGGATCCCTTATCTCTTTTCTGACTGTGCTGACACTTACAAACTAAAACAACATTTTCATTACAGGAGGATGATGAAGAAACTTCTTAGATTTTAAATCTAATTTAAAGACTCATTTTTAGAATATGGCTTTCACCTAGATTGGCTTTCTCTTTTTGTGAAGCACTTTGTAAAATTGTTTTTAAAAAGTGTTATATAAATAAAGTTTATTATTATTATTATTGTCAGCTGAGAGGGAAGATAGCGAGACACCTTAAAAATAACATCTAACAGTTGATGATAGTGTTGTACCATAATAAAACGTATTATAATAATAATAATTATAACTTTATTTGTATAGCACTTATCTAAACAAGTTTACAAACTGCTTCAAAAAAAAAATCCATGGCAAAAAAAAGAATGATTTATAATAAACAGGTATTCAATTCAGTTCAATTTTAAGTTCTAAATCATTACATAATATTGTCAAGACCTTAAAACCCAACAGTCCCCACAATAAGCAGCAATTTGGCGACTCCCTCAATAACTGGATGAAACCTCCAGCAGAAGCCATCTGCCTTGACCGGTTGCACCTTCTTTTTCTCGAACAGAGAAGTGTATTAGAAATTACAATGAGGATGAGGGTCCATCCACTTCCACAGCACAAAAAGATGTCATTCAGCACTGGCCCATGACTTACAACAAAACTCTGTAGACCAGGCACTGTGAAATTAAATGTCAATTTGTTTGGGTTCCTGTAGCCCCCTGGGAAACAGCTGTACAACATGTACTTACAGACACAAATTGAAAAATCTAATTTAGAAATGGACAATATAAAGATGCAGAAGATTAAAATAGAAATACAACTGCTGGACTATCAGTTAAAGGAGGGTGAGGTGCTCACAGGATAATTATACTTCTTTGACCAACATAAAACATATTAACTACTGTACTGCATTTGTACTTGCAGAAAATAAAGAAGACTTCATTAAAAAGAAAGGCATATAGAAATGATGGTGACATATTGTGTCTCTGACTCCATCTCGTGCGTCAGAGTGGTCAGGCTCATTATCAGGATCGTCGACTAGTTGAGTAGGACATTGTTCTCCTCTAATTGGCAATGTTGTGTGGAATCACATAGAGTATGCCACAATGATATCATAAGCCTTTTCCGGGGTGATCCTGAGTCTATGTAGGCTGATGATATGGGAGGGTTGGGCTTCATCACATATGATCTTCACAGTGCAGAACATTAATCAGCTGCAGTAGCTGTATTGTGAAGACTCTTTGGAATTTGTAATGGTGAAGGCTACTCTTCAGCCTCTACTCAAACATTATATCATTTACCGAAGGAGCTGTGATGGGAATATGAACGCCACTTATGCAGCCAATCACACCTTGGTGCTCCTTCACTGCGAGCTGGCCACGCAACAAAATCATGACGTCCTGTTTGATGTCCTGGCTCCTAAATGGTGGAACGAGCTCCCCAATGACATCAGGACAGCAGAAAGTCGACACATCTTGTGCCGCAGGCTAAAGACACATCTCTTCCGACTACACCTTGGTTAAGAAGATCATGTGTAATAACCATCGTCAACTCAATAATTAAATAAAGTAAGTTTAGTTGCACTTATATATTGCACTTACATATAGCATTTGTAGTTTGGCTTTTTTGAAGCTAATTGTACTTGTACAAGAGTGACATCTCTGACAGCATGACAGACGGTCGCCTTGGATATATGCTAAGCTTCACCGATGTTATATAGAGAAGTTCCATTTGCATAAAACTAAGTGCAACACAAAAAAAAATTGTTCCGAACCGAGAACATGCCCACGATGTGTCATATGAGTGATATGAGGGCTGAGAATGTAAAAAAATGAATAAATAAATGATAGATTGTGCAGCAAAACGCTAACGCACAAACAGATAATCATCAGGGAATGATAAACGAATGGGGTCTGATCTGAGTATATGTGCTTCAATATCAACTGGCTCTTCAAGAAAAGGGCACGCCATGTCTGACACCTCCTTCAGTCTGCAGGATTCAGCTGAAGAGAATGGGAAACTCAGGCTTAGTTGAAGTGCTGACACACACGCACACACTCAACCAATCACCCGTCAGTTGTCAATGCCTATCAGCCATTCCACGTTTTCTCTCCTGTCACACACTTTGATGACAGAGAAACAAGGCAGGTCTGACAAGAACATGACTAACCTGCAGCAATACAGAATGTAGAGGATGATTGGGTTCAGCGATTGTCCTTTACCAAAGCTCAAATATACCCTTAATAGGTGCTTTTTGGAAATAAAGGACTGTTATTTGTTCCTTACAGTTGTTCTGATGATGCTGATATTCTATTTTCAAAACAAGATATTTCTAAATGTCTGAAATTGTGTTTTCTGGTGTCAAATTGATCCCAAACATAATATGTGCTACTTTACTTGAAAACAGATTTTTTTTAAACGCTCCAAATGTCCTGATAAATAACACACAAAAAAACCTCTCTATTTCCAATTTTAGGTCAATTGATTTTATGTTGATTCACTTGTTTTCTCATAGACCTCATGGATACACAATGTTAGTAAATGAGAGGATAACAGGAGGGTTTATTTTGGAAATATTATTAAATTTACATTATTTACAAAGATGAGCTGGAGCCAAGGAAATAAGAAATAAGAGCTCAGGACATTAAGAGAATATATTGTATTCTATTTTTGTGCCAACGTTCTACTGTATGTTATTGGAGTATTTTTTCACCAGAGGTTGTTTGTTTTCACCAAACCTCATTTCATTACCAAACAGTCTGCGGCAGTCTCTAGTGAAAAAATCCAACTATAACATTGTTGATTACACTAACTGACTGACCTCAACTCCGCCTCTGACAAAAAACATCACATTTTGACATCAAACAATCCTTTAAAATAGAATTTTTTGGACTTTATATATATATAATGTGATAATTTAACATCTCTGTCTTTAAATTTGAGTCAAGACAGTTAAAAAAAATACCTGTTGACAGCTTGTTTTTCTCTCTTCCCATGGTGTTAGCACTCAAGAACTCAAGGGTCCTCTCCTCCGCAGCAACATGCTAATGTTGAAAATGAAAAGGGCTCCTTTGTGCACAGTTCAAGATGCAGGTGATCGCAACATACATGTTTTTTTCCATTTGACAACAGCACAATGTGATAGGCAGAAGAGCATCAATGGTTCATTATTCCCTGCCACCTTTACACAGTTTTGCAATAGAAATCACTATTTTGAAATGATTGAAAGCACAGTGGATGTACATTTATAGTTTGATTCAGTGTTGGTCAGCAGAGCCAAAGCAGCTACACAAAAGCCATTGTGTGTTCAGAGAACTGAATAGGAAGAAATGTTCCTCGTCTTATTCATCTGTATCTCTTATTGTGAACGAGCTTCCCACTCGACCCTGAATGCAACAAATCAACTGGACAAAATATGTGAGGAATAATGTGACTAATGGCAGCAGCAGCAGCAGCCGGGGTATGAGGAGGTCTGGCGGAACAAAAATGCCACACATGTAATTAGGTGAGGTGTTGACAACCTAATAATGGTGCTGATTTTTTCTGAAAAGAGGT
Source organism: Hippoglossus hippoglossus (assembly GCF_009819705.1). Taxonomy (NCBI): domain Eukaryota; kingdom Metazoa; phylum Chordata; class Actinopteri; order Pleuronectiformes; family Pleuronectidae; genus Hippoglossus; species Hippoglossus hippoglossus. The sequence continues at coordinate 14,345,473 of NC_047174.1, forward strand.
GCTAACAATGGGCCTCTTCAACTTTGTGGAGGTCACAATAATTCTCATTCCAGTTAGTGTGAGGTCAAAATAACACAGTACTTCCACAGAAGCGGTTTATATATTTTTTTTGGTGGTTAAAGGTACCCTGTGTCTCATACATACAATTTTGATTTTGTTTGGAAACGGCATTTCTTAACTAAAACGATCTCTGTCCACATGATCGTTTTAGCTCTGCGTCAGTTTTATCCCCCCGTCCATACTAACATGCCTGAAAACGCATTATCACGTGACCACTCACGTATACTGTATGTGTGCATCCCACTGTACTTGGGAATGGTTGCAGATTGCTCAAATAATAGCTCCTAAACAGTTGTGTCACCGTAAAGAGTATAATTTAACTGCTCAACAGCTGTTGGCAAAGACAACAGGGTCAATAACACTAATTGATTATCCTTGCTGTGTTCTACACTGGTAGCCGAGGCTAATAGTGGCTGTTTACTACCAAAAGTGGGTCTTGTGATCGGAGTCTGACGAATCAGCGAAGGCTACGCTGTGACTGAAAAGATCCAATCAGCAAGAGGTTGTGGGCGCCTACGTTGTCGTTTCCAGTACCTGTTGCTTAGATTACTGAGCTCTGAGCTTAGCTTTATAATCAGATTGACCTAATTTAACTTCAGTCCTGTCATTTTGTTCATGTCGGATGACTTCCTGTTATGGTTAGTTTTGTTCTGACAAATCAGTTTTGAGAATCATTACAACATTTAATCAGAACTAAAAAGAAAAGATCTCCCTGTGCCCTTTGAACATGTGATATTATAACCATATATATTGATACTGGACAGGATCGGCTTTGTCCCTTATCTGACTGGCAAAGAAAATGAAAAGAAAACGCAAAAAAGGTAATTTTCCAGCAATGGAAAATGAAAAACACTTTGTTCTATATTGTCCTTTGTATTATAACTCAAGCTTTTTAAGCTTATAAATAATTGGCCATGTTGGATATGTGTATTGTTAGTTTGTACGCGTAGGCATATGTTGATTCTTTAAGGCCGCACAGTGTGACTCTTTATTTTAAATCAGTGAAATAATAGCTTCATAACTACATGGGGTGTAAATGACCTGCAGGGTCTTCAATTCCACGTCTTGTTTTAATCCAAAATCACAGGCCTATCGTGCGGGGGGTTGATCACCCGGAGAAACAGGAAACTAACTTTTGTTGGCCACGTTCTGTTGATCACTCTGAAACTGAGGTGTGAAGTTACAAAGGTGGGTGGTTAGGCTGTGATGTTTGGGTGTTTTTCAGCCGTCACTTTCTGTACATGTAAAAGCTTTCAAGTGAAACATGATGAAACAGAATGGTAACAAGCTGTGACTCGTTATTTTTTGGTGTCAGAGGTGAGATATCTGCACATTCACAGTGGAGGACAACCTGCCAAAAAACAGGAATAGTTTGTGTAGGAATATATATTTATTTTAGAATACATAATTACATTATGTAGCCTGGAGAAATGCATTTAAATTACTTCTTTATAGTTTTTTTGTATGACAGAGATAATTATTAGAATTACCCACAATGTAATAGCACTTTTCTGATATTGTTTTTCATTACTAACTTATTTTCATTTTGCAGTTTATTTTCACTGTTCCTCTTGCTGTATAATTATGTAAATGCTATTTGAAAGCATTCTCCACACTAGTGTACATCCTTTTCAAAAGAAGTGTAATTTTACCCTGAAAAAAGACATAGTTCAAAAATAGTAAAAATATATGAATGAATATTTAAAAACCTCATTATTTGAAATACCCCAGGCTGTTAAAGCCCCCCTCTCAGACACAGTACCATGGCACTGGTGTCACGTGTATGTGGATTAATGAAAGTCAGTATTTGATTTGATATAATTTCTCTGTTCATTTGTGATATGAAAAAGCGAATTCTATCATTTGGCTCTAAATTATCATCATGTTGTGTTTTGTTTTTCAAGAGTTGCTACAATTTTCCTAATAAAAAACTGTGTAAGATTTGCAATGTGCCATTTCCTGAAGTGGTAAAATACTCTCTCTTAGACTTAAGGTCGAAATATAAATAAGTAAGTGAACATATATTACATTTGACATTTTTTATATTGTATAGGCCTTTTACATAACAGGTTGAACTATAGAGTGAACTTGAGTCAATTCAAAAAAAGTCCTTGCATCGTCTTTACTACTTTACTTTCTAATTGTTAAATGGAAAAACCAAGTTCGTATACTATCGGGATCTTGCAGATGTCTTTGTGTAAAAAAAACACTTTACATAAAAAAAACTGAGCTGAACACCTGCTACTGATCTGTTGAAATGTACGAATGTGTCAACAGCCATTTTAATCACATTAACTAAGGCTCCAAATAACACCTGTGTTTACCTGCTATACTACTTCATGTCAAAATGGCTGCCATGAAAAAGGTCCATAAAGCAGTTAAAGTAAGTCAAATATAAAGCATTATATTATATTATATATTATTAAGAATACGAACAAATATAATAATACAAAAAAAATGTATATCATAAATAATAAATTCCTGTTTACTTGCAATGTGCCTGTGAATGTGTTTTGGATTCATGACAGTCACTATAACAATTGTCTGTGGTTGTTGTTGTTGTTCAGTGGCAGAGAATAGGTATGAAAACATCCATTCACACGTTTCTAAGGAGTCCTGCAACATAATCCACTTATATCTGATATGCACTCATTGCTTTGTATGTTTCTCACACAAACACATAATCAGCTAGCCCCTTCCCCCCCATCTCTCAACAGAAAATAAAATACTTGGAAGCTGACCTTTTAGCCCCAATTTCATGTATCTCTGATAATGGAACACGCTCTTATGTTCATTGGGTCAAACACCTTCCAGGAACAATGTGCTCCATGTAGATAACAGCTTAGAGTCTTATCATAAAGGTCTCTTAACCCTGCACCCCATTAATGGTAGTTCATACAACCTCACATACAAGCTGGGGTAAAGGAAAATAAAATGCGAGCTGATGGCATCAAAAGTTTACCAGAGTGATGTAAGATGGTACAGTAAAGATGTTGTTACAAGATCTTCTATATCTTGCATAAAATAAAGAAATTGGTGATTGCCTGCAGTAATTTGTCTTGTGAATAGATATCTTGAGGTATTCACTGGGTAAATAATACAAATCATTACCAGGATAAAGATGCAAGAGATTTCATTACTTTTAGACTGAGCTGCTTCCTTTTTATTTTAAAGGACAATTTACATTTTAAATCAAAAGATGGAAAACCAAGCGAAACAGAAACTTTAACAGTTACACACATTATCTCCGGAATTCAGATCTTTTTTCAGTCATATCTCCAGACAGTGACTCGTCCATTTAGGTATCTGATAAATCATAGCACGCAGCATTTTGAAGCAACGTCACTACAATCTAAGTAACTACAATCCTAAAATCAGCAGACAGACGGCATGACAGGAAATAAAAGAAGCAGTCATAAGCATTGTGCTAAGTGACACAAAGGTAACACAACACTTTGACAATGGTCATATACAAGAAGAAGAAACTGCAGTTAAAGTGAGAAATCGCAGCGTTCCAAGGCTTAAAAATGTATGCACACTAGGCCTGATAATAATTTACAAATAAAGACATGGATAAATTAATAACAATTGATACACCCTCCAAATTAATATGCAGATATTCCCAGAGTTTGTTTGTTTTGAAACATAAGATAGATGATATCTGTGTATTGAATCTATATACAGTAGGCAGAAGATAAACTGAATGCTACTGGATTTCTATTTGACTGAATTACTTTATGTTGACCATAGATCAAGAAGGAATTTTGACTAGACTAGATTCCTAACGAGTATTGACTTTTTTTGAGTTTTGTATTTTTCTGGGTGAACAACTGCTCCACTCACAAACAATTATGACCACTACATGTCTCAAAAAGGGGACACAAGCTGAATACAAACATAAATATAGTGCCTGTAAAAGAAAATGTAGGCTTATCAATACACACATGTCAACAAAATGCATTTTAACATTTACCATGACAGTTGACATGATTCTTTAATACAGCAAAGTGCATTTTCTCGTGTACTCTCAATTGTACAACAGAAGGGCAGCTTGTTTGCACTTCGCTCCACAAAGTATAAACGTATCAATCATCCTTAATTGAGCTCTGTAAATCTCTGATTCCCAGATGTCTTCTTCTTCTTCTCATATGTTAACATAGACATACCATGTCCTATTTTTTTTCTTTTTCAGGCTCCAACCAGCTTAATCTGAAAGAAAAACAGAATCTTTTAATGTGTGATTTTACAAAACTGTCGGGAACAAGCCCCTATGGCCAAATTCATGTGGAAGAATTGTCTAATGTGTGATCCGTGCTACACTGATCACATGCACCATATGTAAGCCTGAAATATAGAGAGATAGTATAATGTTAAGGGCAGTTTTGTGGTCTTTATAAAAACAACAAATGCACAAAAAGAAAAAAATACCATTATTGTACCTTATTGAACAAGTGAATAGTATGCTTCCATTAGTTGTGCTTTATTGTTGTTGTGGTTGAAAAGAATGCCTTTCCTTTTCAGATGCCTTCAGTCTCTGATGTGGAGTTCTGTTTGTGGACATGGAGGTGGCTGCCTACTCTAACAGGAAGGGGAGCAACGTCATGGTGGATAGCCATTGGATGCATACGAGTGAGGTCGACACTGATGTGGAGAACGTTGGTGCCTGGCCCCTGGTGACCACGAGAGGAGGCCTGAGATGTACTCAGAGGACTTGTTGGGAAAGGACTAGAGATGTCGCGGGTAAAAGTAAGTTAAGCTCTGCTGTGAAACTCAGTCGTTGTCTAATTGCTGTTTAGTGGCCGATGGAAAGTCAGTATCAAGCACTTTGTGGTACAGTAGTCGAGTCTGGATGTTACAAATGCGTGAAAATGAGTGTTTCTGCAGCAGTAGGTGAAAGCGAGGGTCGAAGGCGGGCGATGTTATGGAGGTGGAAGAAGGCTGTTTTGGTGATATGGTTGACATGGGGCAGGAATGAGAGGGTGGAGTCGAGGATGACTCCAAGGTTGCGGATTTGGGTGAAGGGGGGTGACGATGGAGCCATCAATATTGAGTTTGGGTTCCAGAGTGGTGCGGGTAAGGGAGTCTAGGCCAATGATTAAGATTTCTGATTTATTGAGGTTGATTTTTAGAAAGTTTCTTTGCATCCATGTATTAATGTCCATTAGGCAAGTGGTGAGGGTCTTGGAGGAGAGGTAGAGCTGAATATCGTCAGCATAACAGTGGAACTGGAGGTCATGGTGGCGGAGGATCTGTCCAAGTGGTGGCATGTAGATGATGAAAAGGAGGGGACCAAGCACCGAACCCTGGGGGACACCATGTGTGACAAGAACTTCGATGGATTTGCAGTTTTGATTGAGATGAATTGATGTGCCAGTAATGCCGAGGGTGGTTTTGAGGCTTGTGATGAGTGTGGAATGGTTAATGGTGTCAAAAGCTGAACTGAGGTCGAGGAGGATGAGGATGCTGATGGAACCTGAGTCTGACGATAACAAAAGTGACCAGAACGATCCGGATTCATGATCTGACACCGTCGTTTAATAACTAAATACATTTAATGGTGAGTTTGTGTGAAGAGACAGACATTCATGTGGAGAGCAATCAAAATATTCAAATCAAAATCATCACTGGAGATGTTATTATTATTATTTTGATTTATTTATTTACTTTGGGGGGGGTGGGGGGGTACTTCAGCATAACACTAGAGCAATAGGTGGGGGGGACCCCCTGATTTTCACTGAGCAAGGTAAATGTTTCAAGTCTTTGCTAATGCTACATATACTGTACATACATATGAAAAAAAAATTCACATAACTCTGGTAAAAAAGACAAAAAACACACATTTCCCAAAACTCTTGAACTACATATTCCTTGAATGACGACTCTATAAGAAGTGTGAAAAGGGTGAAATAATAACTTCATCACAGGCTCTATTAGCCCAAAGTCAGTATCTCACTTTGTCTGTGAGGAGCTTCCATTAGACTGACACAGTTTGCAACCACCCTATCACCGAAAACGCTGCAGTCCGATTCTTTTACAGCTTCGCTTTCCGTTTTTGCCTCCTTGCTGGTCAAACTGGCCTGATGGGTGCAACAAAACCACAGCCTCTGGAGGCGCAGGGGCTCTTGCCAGACGGCACGCCTGAAGATGAAATATATGAAAGGGTTGTACATGGTGGAGCTCTTGGCAAAGAGGCAGGGCAACAGGGTGATGAAAGGAGTCATGTGGCTCTGCTCCTGGGAGTGAAACATGCTCCAGAAACTCACAGCCACGTAGGGGGTCCAGGCAATCAGGAAACCCAGGCTGATAGACACACCCATCTGAGATAAGAAGAGCACAAGAGAGAACAGTTGAAAGTGTAACTTCACCCCTAAGTTTTGACTGAATTGTCTCGCACTGGAATTTCAACAGACGCAGCACACACACTTTTGCGACATAAATTTGGAATTAATAAGAGGCTTCTTGCCTCTGGAGTTATCTGACGGCCAAGACCACATTCGTCTCAAGCTGAGATGGCCGTGGTCTTGGCCGTCTTCGAGAGGATGGGCTGGCGTCTCTGAATGGTAGAAGATTTGGTGATTTAGAGGTTTATTTTCAGCAAGGATTTTAAAATGAGAGCAGCTTCCAGATTCCCACTAGCAGTCACTGGTGGCAGGTGGCTGCCCACCTTTGATTAGAGGGTGTTCAACTTTTCAAATATATTAAATATCGTGACGTAGCAACATCCCAAATGGTTGACTCTAGGTTAGGTGGAGAAATACTGTCTTGGACCAAGACGGTTAATACACTGGGTGGCATTATGAGCCATTTTTAACCCATAATGTAGTTTAATAAAATTGATTTTAAATGTAATATTAAATACTTTAAAGGTTCAGTGTGTAAGATTTAGGTGAAAGGGATGTATTGGCAGAAATTGAATATGAAATAATACTTGTGATGTTTTCACTAGGGTGTTTCATCTAAATTGTACGAATTGTTGTTTTCTTTACCCTCTGTATTGAAATACTTTACTTCGGGGGCGGCTCCTCTCTACAGATGCCACCATGTTTTTACAGTAGTCCAAACTGGACAAACTAAACACCTTTTTAGTTTTTATGACAAGGGTGAGGTGAGGGGATAGTCAGCTGCAACAAGAAACCTCACCACTAGATGTCACTAAATTCTACACACTGAACCGTTAATGTATTTCATCAAAAAACATTAATATAATTTCAAGAGCTCAAAAAACACATTGAAGTGTTCAGTTTTCTCTTTTTAATCTGAACAAAAATCTAAGCATAAACTGGACAGAGTCAAAAAATCTCTTTCTTTATGCTACGCTAACCTAACAGGCTGCTAGCCTGCACAGTGTCTTTCCCTGTTCATCATTACACTTTACAAAGACTTATGAGTTCCTCCTTTGAATATTCCACGTCATCAGTATCCTCATCTTCACATCTAGGAATATGAAAGAGATCAAATGATTAGTTTCCAACCTGACCAGATGGTTTCGTTACACAGAACCATCTGAGGAGGCTTTGTTGGAATTTGTTGGAAAAGGGCATATACCTTCAATAATATCCTTGACAGGTGATTGGATGAACCATCTATGACCTTCTAGTGTGTGTTTACCATAGGCCGTCAGCAGGAGAGTGAAAACATCTTTTCCAGCGACAAAAAAACCTTCTTTCATTGCTCTTTGCTATTTTCTTCAGTAATTAATATACGAGCAATATCCATGCTAACCTCTTTGGGAGCCGCCTTTGTTGCTACTGCATATAAAGATGGATGACATGGCAGCTCCCCAAAAGTGAAGCCAAAGCATCTTTATATCTATGTATCTTTAGGTACATCTCATAACTCCAACCTCCTCCATGTCACTTGATTAGAACATTAACCAAACAAAAAAGTCAAATAAATTATAAATACATTTTTCTCAAAGATTATTTCCGTCATTTTCTGTGGTTCTTATCACACTGATGTATGTTTGAGTGTTCTTCCAGAATTTAGGTTTTAATTATTTATTACATCTTATATGAATGGGGTGAAATGTCATGATTGACAGCTGAGACTTACTCATGATTTGTTGAGTGTGTGTATTAGCGGGACCTTGGTACTGTGGCTCCGACCCCCTCCAAATGTGCAAGATGGCAGCATTCATATCCAGAATATTTGTCAGTGATATTTCGACATGTTATACACTTGACTAACTATCAAAATCATAAAACTCTATGGACATTTTGAAGAAGATATTCAGTTTCTCCTATAGATTGTATATAAAAATGGACGACACGTGTCCACTCCCATCCTCTATACAGAAATGAAGCCAAGATATCTGGGAAAGGAATGATGACATCTTGCTATGAAGACGTCATTTGGAGCCAGCGAGGCGATCGGGGGATGGTGCTGCAGTAGCATGGAAGCGTCAGTTTATATAACTATGAGGTGGCACACAGTGGCTATAGAATAGTCTTGGTCAGATCAGAGCGGAACAGCTATAGATTCAAGTTTCCTTGCGTGGTCTGGGAGGAAAGAGCAATAGAGCGAAACAGACCTACAAAAAGCTTTAATTTTCTCACTCAAGTGGTTCCTTAAGTGAAAGCTGCCAAACAAAAAGCACTTAGTACTCCACATCTCTGATCTGTGGAGCATTTAATTCAGCTTTGGCTGAAAGATCCGTAATCAAATGGAACCTATATGGTAAAAGTGAAAATCAATGGCACAGTTACAGATATGCTTTTTTCATTTGTATCCTCAGGGCATTTGCCGTGCACAATGTGTTCACAGGAAACTATAATAATGATCCTCTGACCTTTAGTGCTGCGTCGAGCACGTCGAGTTCCCTGCAGGAACATTTACCTGCAGCCTGACCAAGCTACAACTATAGATTTATGATCAAAGGGAATTAGTTTTTCCAAACCGCTGTAAAAACAGTACTTTAAAAATCAAGTTTGTATTAATCAATTGATTTTCATCTTGGCAGCTTCAATCATCCGCATCATATCCAGCATCGCATTTAGACAACCACAACCTACTACTTCAGTCTTAATAATGAATTCTAAATAGTCATAGCTTCAAATGAATTTGAGAAAAAGCGTCTGTTGTTTCTTTTGTATGTGCTGTCACACTCATGAATACACACACACACACACACACACACACACACACACTCTCTCTCTCTCTCTCTCTCTCTCTCTCTCTCTCTCTCTCTCTCTCTCTCTCTCTCTCTCTCTCTCTCTCACACACACACACACTCACACACACACACACACACACACACACACACACACACACACACACACACAGAACTGCTTATATGAGGTGTACATTGGGGGCTTACATATTACATTAACTTAACATCACATTCCACACCTATCACCTCACACTCACAGGTGGAGTGGTGCTCACTCATGGAATTGTAATGGGTTGGAGTGTGTGGCCCATAATAATCCCAACAGCAGTGTATTCAGTAGCAGTGTCGGTGATTAGTGTTTAGGTGCTTCAGGTGAACGTGTGACAATGAGGAGTTATGGGGGGTTAATGGAATTTAGCAGATAAGATCCATACTAACAAAGAGTGCATCCTAGTATCCTAAGTAATGTGTGTGCAGCAGCATGTGCGACTCATCCTCTGTGTCACAGACCTCTGCTGTAGTCCCCAAACTACAAGATACATAAATGAGCCAAACCGCCACACTGGTCTTCCATTAGCCACTGGTGGACAAAGCAAACTTTCCCAGCTAAACTGGTGCTTAGTCAAACCACTGGTCAAACTCTGACGTTCATTTGGGATCAAAAATTATTGATATTATTTTATCTATTATTTTTTAAATCACAACATAAAAATCATGTTATACTGTAATAGAAGATGCTATATTACGTGTGACCTGGAATATGTTTAAAGGGATAGTTCACTCAAAAATGAAAATTCATTCATTACATCCGGAGGAGGATATCAGGACAGTTAGGCTGCAAACATTGTGTAAAAGTACGCTGTTTCGAGTCAAATTTGAATGTCGGGGCTTACGGACACTTGGATGACACCACAGGAGCAGTATGGAGGCATTTTCAGTTTTTTTTTTTAAGTTTGAAGACATGATCACCACTTACTGCAATTGTATTGGATTTGGCTGCAACGCTGTTTACCCCTGTAACTCTAAAAAGTGTTTTGTGGACTCAAACACGCATAGTGGTCAGTCGATAATGGGTGTATTTGAATTTTTCTGTGAAGTATCCCTTTAAAATTATAAAGCTCTGGAACTTATTACACATGCATGCCTGTTGTCTTTATTTACAATTACTGACTAAGCAGATTTAACAACTATTTACCAGGGATAGAAGTAAAAAATTACATTTATTCTCATTACTCTAACAAAGACTTTCTAATTTTGCATACTTTTTGGAGTATCCACCCACCCATTATCCTCGGGGAGTCGAGGCCTGAAAGAGCTCTTTTCTCAAATACTTAACTTTGCTACATTTAAAGCAGAAATAATTAGAAGTAGGGAGTAAAAACAAAAAGTCACACGATGAAGCCAAATCAGCAGCTGCAGCAGAGGAGAGGGAGCAACTTTACGTTTTGTTTATTTGTCGTGTTCATGATTTTAATGAAGCTCTGTATTTTCTGCTGCTTTATTCTGCTTTTGCATTTCATACATAGGGTTTTCTTGCCCCGTGAGGTTGTTCCAGTCAGTGACAAAAAACTGAAACTGATCATCTGATACTTACCAGGGTGATTTTCTTCTCAACGTTACCATATTGAAAATCATTGCTCTGGATGGATTGGTAGGCTCTGTGCAACTTCCAGGCGATGGCGAAATAGGTGAAGATGATGACCAGACAGGGGAGGAATGTGCAGAGTACGGACAGAGTCAGGATGAAGGTAGAGTTGTTCAGGGAATTCCCGTAGCCGGTCCAGTCGATGGAGCAGGCGAGTCCAAACGGCTCTGGGCCGTAGCTTCCCCAGCCAAGCAAAGGTAACAAGGCCCACAGGCCAGCGTACAGCCAGATCCCACTGATAACCATGCACACTGTCCGCCTCTGGAACTTGATACCTGTACAGGGACCAGAGACATCTTTTTACTTCAATGCTGTACAACCAGCACTGCTCCCACTAGGACACATGCACCTTAACTATATCTCACTCAGTTTTACAACTGATTTAACTGTGCGATAATCATTTGCTATCTGTGCAATTTCAATATCATATACATGCAATACTGTTATATTTTCTTTTCATTGTACTTATTTGTTTCATTTTATACTTCCTTGTGTTTAAGTTGTGTTTTTTACTGTTATTACTTCCTTGGTTAATTATTATTTTCTTAGATAGTTATCAGTTAATAAACACTATTTCATCTTTTCTTATCTTATCTTTAGCATATTATCTACACGGCTTTGTCATTTGTACAGATACTGTATTACAGATACTGTTTAACCCTCATAAAACATTAACAGCAACTACAGCTGGTATCAATTGTGTTCATCACCTCTTCCATTGGCACTGCACATAATCAAGGAGTCCGCAAGTGTTAGTGGAATCTGAAGCAGTATAATTCAGTCAGACACGCAGTGAGGATGGAGGAGGGGCTAATCCGCACACAAACACGGAGAGTTAAATCAACAATACCAAAGCTGAGAGGTGAGGTGGGAGGTTGTACAACCATGATGCTGCATAAATAACCCGGTACCGAGACTGAGGTTTGTAAAATTTGTAAGAGTAACAAACTTGATTTTTCTTTACTGATTCTCCTTAGTTACAAAATGATATCTATGCAGTTCTCTCTATGGTGAGATACAAGGATATATTCAATTTGACAATAAGATTCTTTTCTGCATGTACCCCAGGTCTGAGCATTGAATATGTTGCATGCTTGGTATGCAAAGACAAATAAGCATCACTTTAAATGTCAATTACTGCCTGAGAGAAACAAAGTCCTCAGGGTCTCCAGGACAATCACCCAAGATTCTGATGTAATTTTTTCAGTCTTTTTGATAACATAATCTCAGTGGTAATCCTTGACGATACTCGAGTAAAGATCATGAAGGATTAGCATCAGCAAAGATTTTTGGGTACACAAATGAAAAGGCTTTCTTCACCTGTTGATCTCCAGGTTTCCATCAGAGGTAAATCCCTGTGATCTTTGAAAGAATTGACTATTTCCTTGTACTTTTGATGTAAGAATGCCAAAGGGTAATTAACTGCTCTGATCCCCCCCCCCCCCTGAGAGCCTGTCTGAGATTGCGCTACCTGTCTCGGGTGGACTCCCTGTTACCAGGTACCTGACCATCCCCATCACAGCCAGTGTCATGATGCTGGTTATACTGAAGATCATGCCCATCAGGCTGTAGTAGAGGCAGGAGGCGTCGCCACCGATCCAGGCGTGGTTAAAGGCAGATGCGATGGACAGAGGATACATGCTGAGGGCCATGCCAATGTCCGTGATGGCTAAGTTCACCGTCAGCAGCTCAGGAGCTTTGAGCAGAGTGAGGCGACGGGCCATGCTGACCAGGACGGCGGCGTTCCCCACGACGGATAGGACGGCTGCAAAGATATAAAATAAAAATCATTGTTATTCAATTATTCCCAGTTGGATCCATCATCAACAGAAAGACCGCTCTGGGTCACGTTTGTAGAAAGCCAGCGATCGCTTCTCACACTCTCACCAATCAGCATCCAATTCCATGTGATTAGTGACAACAGCATTTATATCAGATCTGAATGCCAACAGCATCATTAGCAATAATGGCTCCACATCTGCTTCCTGTAACTATGTGATCCCGTTCTCGTCTTTCCTCTCAGCGGTGGTCACTGCTCTAGTCAGCCATCACATGGAACAAGAGATTCAATAATAATAATAACGTGAAGCGAATGTGCTTCCGTAATGTGATCGACTGAGACACCTTCAATAGGGATTTCGTGTACGGAGTGTTTTTGTTGTCAATAATAACCTCCATCATAGGTGCAGATTTATGTTACTGCCAGTGGGTGCTCTTCACAGTTGAACACACAACCCCCAAATCCTAACGCTACCCATAGGCCCCAACAACCATTAGATATTCCAATTGGGTTCGTTTTCACTCGAGATTCGTTGTTTCCTTCTTAAAGGTGCGAGATTGGATGATCTGTCATGACACTGATTGGTTGTTAGTGTTTGGAACAGGTGACTGACGGACAGAGATGGGAAGTTAAAAAACACAACTACTTTGTTACTGCACATAAGTAGATTTTTACTCTTGAGTAATTGTTTTTCTGATGATGTTTTACTTTTAGTTCCAGCATTTCAACACAAATATCTGTATCTCCTTACATTTTCAAAACAGGCAAATTTTTTTTGTTATATTTGTTTTGGGGAGAATTCTCTTTTTTTATTTTGCAGCAATACAATGATCATGTTATCTAAATTTTTCTTGTTTTAACCTGTTTTTAGTTAGTTGTTTTTTATTTTATGTGAAGTAGTGGTTTGAATTTAATAGTCTTTAAACTTTACTAATTTGAGTCTCAGTTTGCTTTGTATATACATATAAATCTAGTACATTTCAGAGTCTGTGCTTTTATACTTGGGTAAAGAGGTTGAATCAGTACTACTCGTTTTTTTTTTTAACTCAAGTACCTGTACTTCTACTTGACTGAAGAATGTGTGTACATTTGCTGGCAGAGAAAAAAGTCTGGACTGTATGCTGGCACATGTGGGTGCTGGGCATCCTCTGTGGGTCCTTGATCCACGAGGCACCCACAGATGACACCTATGGTGCCCATACGACAGCAGTTCTATGCTGCAGAGACCAGTCAGGATTAAAACGTGGTGATTCACAGTGAAAAACAATAAAACCTGACTCAATGTCTCACAAGGATTTTATTTATGGTTTAATCCTGTCCTTCTTAAATATTACACCTGTAGACAACAGACAACGAACCTTGGTTCTGCTTGAGGTTTATTGTATCCTATATTCTTCACAGCACTGAACCACTTTTACAATACTTGTGTACCATCTTTTGCTATTCTGCTGAACCTCAGGCGCTGTGGGCTTCCCCTCCTCCCTTCGTTGTCACACCACGCTCGGTCAACTCCAAACACTGTCAAGCTCTGAGTGGTTGCGTAGAGGCTGGCTGCTTGTGAGATATTGAGCCTGGCAGAACCAGCGATAATGAATTTTCTGCTGTTTACCGTTTCCCATGGTTGGCCCCATACCACAAGAGACACTTGTATAATAATATAATATGTATAATTTTGTGCTATGTATAATCCACACTTACATAGAAAACGGGTGGTTGTTATAATGCTGAAATTAAAAAATATGAAGTCTGATTAGATTACTGGGTTCCAAAAGTTTATACTGAATCTCGTCTTCAATTTTAAGCAGATAACAAATAGTCCGGAAAGTGATTTCTTTTATTTTTGTGCAGCAGAGTGCATACAGTGCATGGGACTCTAAAAATAGGAACAGTATGGGACCATTAATTACAAATTTACTGCTGTTGTCCATTCCATTAAAGAGATTGGTCCGCGTGCTCTGGGTTCAAACCATAATTCCTCTCTCTGACATAAGCTGATGGGAATTTGATTGATACAACATGCAATATTGTCCTGGCAGGTGTTCCTTTTTAAATAGTCCCTTTAATCTGTGAAAAAGCATGTGAGACGTTTGTCCTCATGGAGGAACCATAGAACCGTGTCATTCATAGCTTATTCATGACCTACACAACAATAACACAATAAGACCTCGGTGCACACACGTCAATCAGCAGGAATATGATGACATAAATAAATGCTTTGACCTTGACAGTGATTGCTGAACATGATGAATCTGTTTATTGTGCATTGTGATATTTCAACATTTAGCTCCTTGGATGATTTTGTTATCGCAGCTGATGTGAAAGAAATTGTCACGGTGACCACTGTTGCACTGTGGGAAACAGCGGTGACACATTCGTTACAGTGCATTCACCCTCACACGTAAAGATAAGGAAAATAGTGACAGCCTATCTACTGTTGTCGTATTTGAGGTATTTGATGTGATGTCAGACAAGAGCTTACATTTCTATTCACATGTCGGCAGCTCTATATTTTCTTTAATCCGACTGCATCTCCTCAGCTGATGGAGTGCTCTTTCATCGGCCCTGCTTCTGTCACCTCACAGACACCTGCCACCTGGACTGATGACACTCTCACGCTACCCTGCTGCACTCCAGCTGCATTGGGGATTTACACAACATTAAATAATGTATATAACATCAAATAAAGACAAATTAAAACCAGATTTTAAGGATTAGACATGATTCCGCATGACTTACAGGCAGATTAATTAATCAGATAGAAAATGCACTGAGAAGAAATTTGTTGGTTTTCTTGCACACTACAAGGACAAAATCAGACCACTACAAGCCCATAGATACACATCCAAAAGGCAAGTCTGTAGGCCATATCCAGCACATCATGAGGGATTTGTCTGACCAGCTGATGAAAACAACTCCAGTATTAAATCAGATATTTCTTCTGCATCATATTGTATAGATCTTCAGCTGAACAAAACCTTGAAAAGAGATCGTGAGATCACTGGTCAGCTACGGGCAGCCAGGGTAAAATCTAAATATGGAGAAGCAGCACAGCACTGGAACCATCTTCCATTGAATTTGTTTAAATGCCTGTAACTAAACTAGTTTACAAAATCTAAAGCCAGATTTTATTTCAAATGTCTCTCTATTTACCTTGTATTATTCAAATCCTTCAACTTATTTCTTTTTAAATTTTTATACAGATTTATCCTTTTTATTTATTTCACCTCTCTCCATCTCTCTTATTCTGCTCATCAACATGTCTTCTATTTTGCTTCAACTAGCTTCAAATTTAGTCTCTGTGTTGTTTTAATGTCCCTGTACAGCACATTGAATTTAAATCAGTGTATGAAATGTGCTTTATAAATAAAACTGCCCAGTCTTGCCTCCGGTAAATGCGGATTTTTACATAATATAGTGATTTGTGGCTGGTGTACAGATCCAACAAAAAATATACTGTATGTATATGTTTTTATTCATGTTGAGTGAGACCAAATTGAGTTGTGTAACATTCTTTGTCTGTATATTTACAGTATTTTTGTGTTGGCTATGCTTTATGCATTGAAATATTGACTTTACTACAGTGGCGCAGTAAGAGTCGTTACCAGATGCCTCCAGTAGGGGGAGTTCATTAGCTCCAGCTGCGTCAAGCAGAGAAATGTTTGCGTCATTGAAGTAAATGAATCCCACTGTTTTCAGGTATGAGTCCGTTTTATTAATCAATTAAATGAATTAAAGTGTTGTGAAGTGACACATTTAGTCTGTGAGCGTGTTTGTGTTCTGTGAAGTAATTCAGGCTTTACAGCACACTTTTAAAATGCTAACTGTACTGACCACAAGGTAACTAGCTAGTGGTAAATTGAAGCTAAACTAGTAGCTAGCTAGTTATTGTTGTGTAGGTTGTGTGGTTTCTGGCAAGTTTTATTACTGAAGTGTGAGTCTATACATTTGTGGGTTACATTATTACACAGTATGTAGATTTAAGTTGGCTAATATTTTGTGATACTGTTTTTAATTGTTGCATTAGTTTGTTTAGTAAAAATTCATGTGTGTACCATTTAGCCTACTCTATTATTGGCATCTCATAATAGTCATACAAAACGTAAAAAATGCCAGTGTTCACTGCTTATTAATAATAATCATGATTTATTTATTTATTTTCTAAGACATTGCAATCCAGCTTTACTAATATTTTGTGATACTATTTAAGTTATTGTATTTGTTAAATATATTGGGAGTTTAAATGTAAATTTCTGTGTTCATTGATCAATATTAGCCTGTTTAACTGCTGCTTGTTTATTTTGGACAGCAGTCCCGCTTTGTCATATCATATTACAGTGCAGAGCTCCTTTAGCATAACTTTGTGAGATTTACATGATTTACCTTTACCTTGAATTGAAAAACAAGTACCAGTTCTCTAAACCCTCTATAACCTAATGTTCTCCTTTTATACGTGTGCGGTCTGAATTTTGCTCTACTGCTCTGCATGAAATACATCTACATTAAAATTCATGAGGACCACATGTGCAAGTAATATTTTTTTTCTAAAAGGAAAGAAAATCTGTAAATTTCCTTCACAGCTGGAAGTGCAGTGTATAATATATGGTTGAAGGACACAGGCTTTTTAATGTAGTCGTCGGCTGTGCTTAAGTGCACCTGTGCGAGTGAGCTTCAAGTATGTGAGAATATGAAATTGACTGGCCAGGGGTCAATCGCAATCAGACAAACTTCCTGTAAAGGCCAGGTTATAACGTTCGTGACTTTTTCCAATGCAGTGAAATATAATGTCAAAATAAAGTGAATGACCATGTGGGGGTTCTCTGGTAGTGCAGATGGTAGACCACCACCTGTTGGTTATTCATCATGATATTTTTTTCATATTCCAGTTATCAGAATATGAGTGTATTGCGTAAAGGCTGTAAAACCAAACCAAAGTGCTGAAAGAAGCTGGCGCTAAGTGCTGTATTACACAAACAATATAATTTGACTTACTTAATTCAATGTCAATATCAAAATATAGATTTATGCAGATTTTAGCATCTTTGGCTCATGTGTC
Organism: Hippoglossus hippoglossus; assembly: GCF_009819705.1. Lineage (NCBI taxonomy): Eukaryota > Metazoa > Chordata > Actinopteri > Pleuronectiformes > Pleuronectidae > Hippoglossus > Hippoglossus hippoglossus. The sequence continues at coordinate 14,363,120 of NC_047174.1, forward strand.
TCAACTGCATGGGTATTTTTGGATGTATCCAGCTGTTGATTTTTCTTTTACCTTTCACTCCAGATCACTCAGCCGGCAGTGGGCCGATGCTGTCGCTATGGCGCCGGGTCATTTAATGTGGTTTCGCTCGTGACGAAACCGAGGGAAGTAGGACGACATTGACTGGAGTGTAAACGTGAAAAGTGATGAGCCGTTCAAGGAAAGCAAAGCGACACCAGCAGCAGAGGAACTGAGGTGATGGATCATCAATTTGAGGTAAAAAAAAAACACTCACACACACGCGCACGCACACGCACACACACACGATCATGACACCTTCCAGGTTTCTGATCCCCTTCCTGAGTGTGTCTGATTCAACACTTCACTTAATCCTTTTTTTTAATTGACTGAGCCACTCAAACAGTCCGAACATTTTGCTAGATTGTCCATCTGATGACTGCATAAGCAAGAGCAGTATTCCAATTTAATTGCAAGTGTCTTTCTGAGGACAGACTTTCTCTCAGTTTCATCTTGTTGATCATCCTTAACCATCAAATGTTTTTGTCTTACTGACCAACCACTTCATAGAGAATGATCGGACGTTTAAACTGCACGGTATCCTGTCTTCTTTTTTTTTTTTTTTTTGAAGAGTACTCAAGCCACCATATCCAGGTTTCTTGACACAGGCTCATGCAGGTTTCAGAAGCGAGGATATAATCACAGAAATGAGGATGTGTTCAAAAACAAAACAGGGTATATCCAGATAATATCCAGGATACTTGTGTGTGTATATCCATCTACTGTATTTCCGCACATACCATCTTCATTCAGCTCAAAGTCACTATTTGATTTCAAACACTGTTACCTTGAGACAAACATAATGGTTTGGTAGAGTGGGTCGGTGATTCAATCTCAGTCTCCCCCATTACGGGTCCTGAAGTGTCCTTGGGCAAGATACTGAATGCAAAATTGTCCCTGTCGGCTGTAACCCTAGTGTGTGATTAGAGAGAGTGCTGCACATAGATGCCCTGTAGGAATGTGTGTGTGTGAATGGATGAATGGCAAAACTGTACTAAGAAAAGCATTGAGTGGACATTGAGACTAGATAAACCCTATAAATACAGAGCATTTAGAAAATCTTATAAAGTATGTCACTGTTTGAAGTGATGATACAATGATATAATGTGTTTGTTGTAGAGACTGTGTCATCTAAAAGAAACACACCATAGCCCCACCATTAAACTGAGTTTCTTTTCAGTTTTGATGTTATAGAAACAAAATATTACGCAAATAAAAATATATTACATTCATAAAATTGGCAGCTCATACGATCGCAACAGGCAGATTGAAGTGAACTGATATCATGCTTCCAGATTTTATATTATGACATCCAGTGACGAGCGCAAGCAAACCAATACTCTCTCTCAGAGGCTTATTTAAATGCATATTTCTCATTAGTCACTATCAGGTTAATGCCTGTGTCACTTACTGCTACAGTCAACACAAATTGATATTGAAACAATTAAGCACTGTACTTACCAATTACGACCAGATACATCCCTGCCCAGAAATCAACAGTAGGTGACAGTTTGGACGTGTATCTATCATCCATGTTTGACCAGTCAGTGGTAAACAAAAAACACACGGACACAAATTAAAGCCTAGTCTCTGTTGTACCCGCATGGAAATTCTAAAAGCCAGAGTGTGTTGCTTCCTGTCTCTTCATATTCTGTCTGACACCTAAAACACATGCACCAAATCCAGAAGCCCCTCCATCCTGCTATACACCAACTGCAAACACACACACACACACACACACACACACACACACACACACACACACACACACACACACACACACACACACACACACACACACACCTAATGCAGATTATAATTACTAACAATCACTTCACAGTACATTTCGCTCATCCATTTAAAAATACACCACTTACACACACACACACACACACACCCACATGCACACCCACTCAAAATGATATAATTACAAGATATGACCTTGGCTCTAGCAAAGTACAGAAAAAGTTAATAATTAAAAACATAAATTGCCTTTAACTCTTATGTTAATTTACATGTAAAACTGCAAGTTACTAAAAATGTTAATCGGCTCTGCTCATAGCACCATTTTGTAGCTTGAATGAAAAGAAAGAAGGGATGTAGGCTTCATGTTGTCTGGTGCTTTAGATTGAAGATTGAATTGAAGGTGAAATATAATGGGATTGATAACTTAGTCAGGAGGATTTATGGGGCTAACCAGGTCATTGTGTCTGTCAATGATTATAATGTTTACAATACATACCTACATACATTAAAAACGACCTGTGTTGTACAGGTCGTTTTTTATTGGCAAGAAGAAGAGTGAAACAAATATGGTCAATGATGGAGTGAGCTGTGTTCTGAAGTAATCACTGACTTTTAATTTTTACAGTTTTTCTGAATTTCTAAAATGCCTTTCTTGAAACGTCCGCTGCTTTTCTCAAAACAATAAACACAAACCCCAAATTTCAAGCTACACTCACAAAACCTTTGACTTGTCTTGCAAAAATCAAACAATTGATTCAAAACTATGTTATTTTTTACCCAAAACCAAACACTGCTGCCAGCTAACACACAGCCATCCAATGCATAAACACTACACAGCATCCATTGACGTGAAGGGGGCTTCAGTGATACACTTTCCACCGCCATGCTGATATAAATTCTTCTATAGGGTTTAGGAAGGGATAGTATGGTGGAAGTTGTATTCATGTATTCTTTGACCACAGTGAAAGCTCACCTTCACTCACATAAAAATAACGGAGCGCAATTTGTCAGTTGAGAATCAGAATTTTTTTTTCATTTTCGTAAACATTGCGAGATAGGGCGTTTTTCAGAGAATATTTTGTGGATCTTGATGAAAAAATTCAGGCATGTTTCGGAAATTATAATCTATGGTTGTGTGAAATTTGTTGCAGCTTAATTCAATTGAAGGGGACTGTTGGGCCTTAGCAGAGGTGTACACTTTCTAGTGTTTGACTGAACTTACTGCCTTGCTTACTCCAGGGATGACTGAACCATTGACCCTGCTTAATGTAGCCTGCAGCGTGTCTTTACCTTGCACCCTCTCCACATTTTTGCACCTCTTTATGTGTGAAAAGGCTAGTGAAAATGTCAGAGATCAGGGTGTAGCTGCTATTATCAAATACCATCAACATATTGTCCTATGTGTTCATCTGTCGCATTGCAACTTGAAGGTCTGTGCCATTAGTAGAAGAGTGACGAGCGAGAACATGCCTTTCTCCGTTTGTTTCAGTAAGCTGTACGAAACATACTGTTTTCAAGGCTCCTTTTCCAAGAACCTCTGAAGCTTCTGTTCAGTGTACATTTCAAGTAGAGCTCATAGTGCACATTCTGTCATTGTGTTAAAAGCAGTCATAGCATGACATATAATACCAGGCTTTGCTGATGGAGGGAGAAAGAAGGGAATGTTGCATTTTTCAGTTTTCTTTCCTCTCCTGAATATGACATGCTATACAAATTGGTAAAACAGCATTATTTATTGCAGTTATATGGGGCTGATGTTTTTTGAAGATCCCTATTAAAACAGCTTAAGCTTGGCATACACTGTGTGACATTAGAAATGTTGTTCAAGGGATAGTTCCCCCAAAAAGCAAAATTCAAACATGATCTACCCACCACGATGCCGATGGATCCCAGGAAAACAGGATGTGTTGGCTGCTTCCTGTTCTATGTAGGGAGGTTGATGATAATGTGGGTATCACCTGGAGTGATATAATCAGCCCTTCAATATCAATGCATGACTCAACCACTCACAGTAACAGGCATACATGAGGGTTGGTGTTCATACTGTTACCAAGCCGAAAATAACTCTTCCTTACTTGTGGCGAGGCTTCCTAATGGCATTCACATCAGCCTCAGATGTACTATGTGTTTAGTGCTAATCAGCAAATGGCTGCATGCTAACATGCTAAACTCAAATGTGCAAATGAGGATCATTTTTCGTACTTAGCATCAGTATAAGTGTTACTATGCACCACTGTGCCTACAGAGTTGCTAATTTAAATGTTCTCAATGAATGATGGCGACAGTGAGGATGATGATGATGACAGTGGCATATTCTGCATGTTTTCATTTCAGGTGTAATGATAGTTATTATTGACCAGTATTCAAAAGCTCATAGTTGAGTCGGGAAAGAAAGAATCTCTCTCTCGCTCTTTTGTGAATCACAGATTCCTGCCAAAGAGCTCCCTTTAATTTGAGGTACCTGCTCTCAGCATGAGTAATGACCTTCAATTAATATCCATATGCACTGCAACAATTAATGTAATCATGCAGAGAGGCATCAGCATCATGTCAGTAGTGTATTAAATTATGTAAATTTTTCATAGCAAAATGAGGGTTACTTTGATATACTTGGGATCCTGGTTTATAAGAAGACACACTCAGCCATAAGGAGATTGAATGTCTCAGGAGATTAACAGAGGGTTCTTTGCTGATATTCATACTGCTATCAGGCCCATAGGGGTTTGAATGCAAAGCAATATTTTAATCCCTTTGACAGTGAAGACAGATGGAGGAAATCAAACAGCCTTCCATCTTTATTCAGTTGTTTAAACAGATGCTTTTCCTCCAACATATTTCTGCATGAAATTAATGTTTGCATGTTGTGCACTGTAGTCTTCATGGTTTTGTTTTTTCACTTTAGTTGAAAAAGTATTTTATAGAAACACAATTTGCTGTTGTAAATAAAAATGCACTAAACTGAGCGTGTCTCTGTCCAGGCTAGCATCATTTTGGATTTTGAAAAATAGGTTTCTGATTCTGCCACCATCAGAGATTGCAGCCTGAAATTTGTTCTCCTGCAACAGAATTTTTTGATATCCTGCTGTTAAATGTCAGCTAGAGCTCTTCAACCATCCACCTCATAGTCTCATTTGACAGTGGCACAGCTTTCCCACATTTCATCAGTTGCTGGAGTGCTTGTGCAATTAAGTGTGTCTCTTACTGTTTTGTGATCAGACGGCACTTAAACTTACAATAGGTAACTTCGGCCGCTAGGGGTCTCTCAATAATAACAATAACAAAGATTTAGTTTGATGACATTGTGAAGCAGTGTGGGATCATGGGAGTTGTCTTCACCACCACTGCAAATGAGAATCTACCTGATTCTGGCACAAATCATGTTCACAGATAAGGTCATTTATTAAATTTGTATTTATCTGATGCAGCACATGGCAACGAAAAATCTAATTATAATAACAATGATTTTATTTGTATATAGCACCTTCTCTAAACAACCGTTACAAAAAGGACACAAATAAAAAAAAACAAGAATACAAAACATCATAGACAAGAAACAAATTAGTACGATGTCATTTAAAATGAATACATCAATTGATATAATGATTTCTCTGGGTTGGAACATTGTTGAAAACATTTTAGATAATCCAAGAACACAAGTCAACAACATTTTGGTCCCCTGTCACCGTCTATTGGTACAAAGCTGGTGTGGGTGGAAGTGGTTGTTTATTAGACACATCTGTCTATAGATATGCACTTTAAAAACAGCACATCTTGTGATTCTAGAAAATAATTGGAGAACCACTGATTCAGAAAAACTAATCAGTATTGATTAACCTCAGATTTTACAGATCAGTACCAAAGGTTAATGCTGTCATGGGGAATATCGATGATCAATATCGGTTCAGTTTTACCACCAAAATCACATAAAAAAAATGTAATATTTAAATCATAGCATCAGCTCACACTTGAAATAATATGTACTGGTATCATGGTGCACATTGTCTGTTTATTGCTCCTATGTTGAAAGTAATGGAAGGAGTACAATACTGAATCTTTTTGATTTATATTTGATGTCCATGTGCCGTTTTCATTTAATTTTATAGTTATAGGAGTTGATTATAATCCGAGTTGTCATGTGGCGTAAAAAGGAAAAGAAAAATGATGGGATGTTTGACGAGGTATGAAACAGGCTATAAGCGAAAGTCAGTCCTGTCAGTCTATACTAGAGAGGTGTATGAAAAATGGTCAAACGGACTGGGATCAATAACAGGAGTGACAGGTGTGAAAAGGGAGCAGTGATCAGAGCATGTATATACAGCTGCACATTCATCAGTCCATCAACCAATTCATCAATGATTCATGACATATGTATTAACCTGAATAAAAAGGTGACTCAAGAATTGATTTTAATTGAGATTGACAGTCAGAGCGACAGGAGTCAGTCTAGGTATATCGGTATAAACACAGCTAATCTATAGTTAAAAGTATTTTCAAGAGTTCCTGCTGTGAGGTTTCCATCGAGTACTTCTAACTTTATGGAGCAGTGGCTTATTATTTGTTCATGGATCAGTCATCAGTATTGGGTCAATTAGCACTTACTCACCCGCCTCTGTCTCTTTCCTGCACGATGGATTTAGAACTATTGATCTCTGAACCGATCTGTTCTGAAATTAAACAGAAACTAAATCACTCATCTAACAAGCAGTTTCAGATGAGTTCACAGCTCGATCGCTCATGTTAATTCTTTACCTGAGGGTCAAAGCTATGCAATATACATCTTGGTTATGATGTAAAGCATGTGTGAAATAAACCATAATTGATTCTATTTAGTTCAAGTACTGCAGTCCCTATATTTGTTTCCCATCAGAATCCCTTGAAGTGGGAATGAGTGTGTTGAAGGACCATAGTGGTCCTGAGCTGCATCAGATCCAGCCATGGCTTTAGCCTCAGTTATGCCCAAATCTCTCAGGCAACGCAAAAGAGGATGGGTGCAGTCTCTGAGTGGTGACGGAATGTTAGCTCGATGTCAGCAAACATTTTAAAAAGTTGTAAAGCTATGTAATTGTAAATGTAACAAATCAAGAGCAATACACTGCCATCCCGACCAATCATATACTTCAGCCAGGTGTCTGTGTGGGCGCAGCTGTAACCTGACTCTCAAACTGAACCATTGTTTGGTTTGTTTGCTGTGTGACACCATTTTTTTTATAGTTTGAACTTTCTGACCAATTGCAAAAAGTTGGGACACAAAAAATATGACCAGAAAAAGAATGGGAAAATAACTTTATTTAAATATGCAGATTTTTCAAAACGTAAGAAAATACAATCGCCAAATTAACAACACCTTGATGTCTGATCATGCACGTCCTACAAAGCATTCAATGTCAAGTATAGGTAGATGTGTTTAGTGCACTCTGTAAATCACACTGTGACACTAGAACTAACAAGATCAAATTTAAACAATGTAACAAAGACATGAAGCTTATTTTGGACCATGGTCCAGACTTTCAGGTGTGAAACCCTTCTTTGAGAATGTGTTTTGTACGGAGGTGCCAAAGGTAAAGCTACTGAATCTGATAAGAATTTCCTGACCGACCTCTCAAACTGTGTCAGCATTGGCCTTGCAGGTCTAAGATGGTTTGAAACACTAGGTGGCGTTATGAGCCATGTTCAAGCCATAAAATGGAGATTTTTTTTAAACAAGTTTGTTAAGAAATATGATATGAAAACCACCATTAATGATTTTTGTCACAGTCAAGTTATATCTGTTTGTTTACAGCTCAAAAAACACATTTAGGTGTTCAATATCTCTTTAATGTTTACTCAGACTCTAATAAACCTCTGGCTCACAGGACCAGTGCTGATGAAGTTGGGGTCCAGGTAATCTGAAAAGACTTAAACTTGGTCCCTTCAGCCTGGGAGTTAACATTTTTGGCAATCAATGAACCATATATTCATGGCACCAACATCGACAAGCTACAGGCAATATTGAGTAAGACATGTTTATAGGGAATTGCACTGACCTGACAGACGGGAATTCATCCGTAAATGTCGTTTTGTGGATCTGATGAAGTGACTTGAATGATGACACAGATTTTCCTCTTTTCACAGGCTCAACAGCGTTGGCTACTCAAGGGGCTCTTAGACCAACACATGAGGTGAGAATTTAAGTACATGTGTTTATTTTAGATCAACTGCTAAAGCTAGAATCCAACTTAGTTTCCTTGTTGGCGAGGTCCTCTTCTATGGACAAGAGGCCGTATTGTGTCCAAGTGCCCTTGATGGGATGTTATCTCATGTATTTATCTGCTTTTTCAAAAATATCTGCCTCAACTCAAAAGGAGAAAAAGTCTCATTTCAGTCTTAACAGGTAACCAATGGGAATATAAGCAATAAGGACAGGTATAGCAGCAATACCTCTCTTAACAAGCAATCCTTGTGAATTATACATTTAAGACATTTATCACAAAGCCTAGTAATGTACGATGACGCCCAATCGTACCTGCTAAATATTTCTCGAGCAGCAGAGAACATGGATTTGAATGAAACCACATTTCAATAATGCAGCTTCTTCAGGAGGTTTTGGTATAGTGCATTCTCCGCTCTCTGCTGTGTGTGGAAAGTGGAAGTCATGTAAGAATATGAAATCAAAAGAGTTGTAATGGAGGGTCATTCATTATTCAGTGACCTGTCATCTCAAACAGAAACAGTGAGGCGGAGATAGCTGTAGTCTGGGTGTCTCAGTGATAAATAGCACGAGGCCGCTGCTTATATGGATGTCTACACATTGTAGTGTTAGGTGAGATGATTAGCTTTTTGAGATATTACAAAAAAACAAGCTCCTGTTTTGTAGGAGCTACGTTTTTTTTTTCAACTTTCGAGTAATAAAAAGAGGCACAAGTCTAAACAAGGTGTGCTACATTCAGCAACTGCAAGAGTTTGACCTTCTGCTCACTTTTCATACATTGGAACTAAAAGATTTCTGAAAGATTTCATCTTCATCACATCTTCATACCTAAACTTACATATTTACATGAGAAATACAGATGAGAAGCCAGATCCACTGCACTTTTGTCTTCAAAAAGGCCTTGAATGATTTCTCGGTTGAAATAGTATCGGTCTCATATCCTGTCGATGGATTGTTTCTATCCAAAGCTTCACTACAGAGCATGGAGGGAAAAGATGGATTAATAAGCCTTTAAAACAAGTCAGGGTATCGCCACTAGAGAGCAGGATTGCTCATTTTATTTAGTGTGTTCACTCATAGTACATGATCATGTACAAGTTTCCACCATGATATTGCTGAATTATACAAGTTATACACTCTTATAGATTGAACATTGGCCTAACTATCATCTGCTCTTTTATTCAGATGGATCAGTCTGACATAAAGATAAATGTTGGGGAAATTACTTACAGAGCTGTTGAATCTTTAAACAGGGAAGATGATTCTAGCTGTGGACAGTTACCCTTATCAGAGCAGATACCCTTATCATTGTATGTACATATATTATAATAGTATGATAAATAAAATGTTTTGTGTAATTTCTGATATTCTTATCACCATGGTTTGGTCGGTATCAAGTTAATACCGAAATCCATTAGGTGCGCCGCAACAATCCTATTTCCAATATTATGGAGGCACTGTAAATAATCTGTTGAAATTTATTGGTGTCAGCATTCTGTGACCACTAATGCAGATAAAGTTTCAATATATACTTTTCACATAAATAATCACACTCATTCTCTTTAAAGGCTCAGTAGAGGCCTGATAAATCCAGTTTCCATGTGAGAGAGTAAAAACAACCTTGACAGCAGCAATGTTTTAACAGGGCAAGTGAATTCTGGCACCACCGAAAGCACTTTTCTGTATTTCTTTCTCAGAGCGATACATGGAGCTCAGCTTAATCAAGGCTGCTGCGCACAAAGGGGGTATTTGTTTAATCATTTTGGCCCTGACAGCCGTATGCACGCACAACTTGAACCCACAGACGCTGCTTGTGTGGTGTCATTGTACTGTAGATGTGCGTATGTGAATGTGTCTCTTCTGTCGATACAGTGTGTGTGTGTGTGTGTGTGTGTGTGTGTGTGTGTGTGTGTGTGTGTGTGTGTGTGTGTGTGTGTGTGTGTGTGTGTGTGTGTGTGTGTGTGTGCGCGTGCAGCTGCTTTTTTCTGTATCTTTTTCAATATTTCTTTTCTCAAATTTTTATCTGAGAAAAAGGAAAATATAGCGCAGACATGGTTGATAAGATTCCAGATCCTTTCGTGGATCATGACTATAGACAGGCGCCGCCATCTTGCACTATTGATGTAATTTGTAGTCAGAGTGTGTGCAGTAGTGATAGAGGAGTGGATAGCAGTTATTAAGGTCCTGCCATGTTCTTTGACTTTTTAGTTTGTTCCATATCTCATCCACTAATACGGAGGAGGTGGTTATGCCAGCCAGTCATCAGGTGATGATCAAGATGGTTTGGCTTGACTTTTTGGGAGCTGTCAGGTCATCCAAGTTCATGAATGGGACGTGGTTAGGAGAACAGCTCAACAGGACTAAGAGTCTACAGTTAACGACTCTTTTAGCCTGTACTTTGGCACAGTGCAGTTTTCCGCTAATTGCTAACTTTGGCATGCTAACCTGGGCACAGTGAACATGTTACACTAGTATAATGTTCATCTTAGTTAAGTGTGTCAACACGCACACTAACAAAACAGCTGGGGATGATGGGAATGCCAATAATTTTACATTTATGTTGAAAATGTAACTTTAAACCTGATGACAACGTCAGAAGAGAAGAAAAAGAATCACTCCAGTGAACATGAATGTTTGTACCAAATTTCATGGCAATGCATCTAAGATTTGTTGAGACATTTCACTCAAAGCCACAAATGTCACAGTCGAACTAGAGGAAAAGTCTAGAACAGGCGTGTCAAACTCAATCACTAAAGGGCCCATGTTAAAAATATCACAACCGATCTGAGGGCCAAATGGAGCCTGTATTTATAAAACACTTTCAATCCAAGGCACTCATTCTTTGCCCAGTATAAAAAGTATTTCATACACAAATATCAACTTAACATAATACATTCATCTATTAAAAAAGTCTTAAAATAAAACAAGGATATCAAAATCAAAATGATTAGAGTTGACATTGACATGAAGAGTCATCGCTTTGCTTCTTTTTTTAGGGATAACTTAAACTGCTTTCAGACATGCACTGAACTCTGCAGTTCCTCTGTATTTTCTCCAGAGGGGGTGCATGTGTGAACACAAATGTCCGAGTGAGATGCTCCGCAGTTGTAGCCCCCTGGCCTCTTGGTCTAAAGTCTGTAGAAATCCAGCAGGGGATCCCCTGCTGTGTTCACTGCGAGCGAATGGGGGGGTTGATGTTTTAACATGAGACAGACGCAAAAAAGCAAAAACAATTATCTCCCGTTGACAAAGCGGTAACACACATAAGAAGACACAGACGAAGATGTCAAGAGAGTTGGTGGTGATAAGAGCCGGCGCCGGTGTCTGTGCGTTTTAAAGAAAATCACGAGATCCCCTGAATAATACAGAAGATTCGATGCTGTTGTGAACACATCTGTGCAGAGAACCTCCCGCTGCGTTGTGCATGTGTGAAAGGCAAACTCTGGGTAAACTCCGTAGCCAATTCTCCGGATGTTACCTGCAGGTGCTTTATTGTACAGTCAGACATGTTTTTTACTTTCACATCACAACCAAACAAATCCAACTAACAAAACCAATACCATGGTCCAAAATATATATAAAGTGTGTTGAAACATAACAATATAGATGTGACTGTATAAAAACCTCTCACCTCTTGAAAACACCTATTTTCCATTTTTGGTTTTGTCTGTAGACTGTATACAAAGATGGACGACATTACAGTTTCCCAAAAGGGAAGGTCATAAATCCTACCTCATCCATGTTAGCTAATGGGACATGGACCAAGTCAAGCACACATCAAATACATTTTTCCCAATGATGCTTTTTGTCATTTTAGGTAGTTCTTATTACACTGATGTATGTTCAAGTGTTTTTTTCCATTAAGTTTGGTTTTATTTAATAATTTGATGCTATAAAAAACAACTCTCGATTGGTTGAGCGTGTTTATTGGCAAGACCTTGCTAGCGTTGCTCCATCCCCGATCACTACTGATCACACTCGGCAATCGATTGTTTTGGCTTTATTTTTCGCTGGCTTGCTAACAAGCTAGCTAGCTAATAACAGTGTTGATGGAAGCTGGGATGCTGAAAGTTCATCAGGAGGAGGTGGTGGAGTCATGCAGGTGTTTTGCAGTATTAATAGTGCAGGATGTTGCAGTGCATGTTGGGGTTTGTAGTATTGTTTTGGCAGGCAATATAGAAACAGGCCAGTAGAAACCAAAAATCATTTTGTGGGTCAGATGTGTGCCATTAACCTGATCTGGCACTGTGAGTTTGATATACTGGACATTAATGTCCAAATGTATGTCACAGACTTTGGAGCATTTTATATCTATTAGTATTTTGAATTATATTGCAATAATTATTGATATTATTTTGCTGCCCAGCCTTAGTCTGGACCAAAGTAATGGACGAGACAACTGACCAATGGACAGATTGCTATCCCTGGAGCTATGATGCTGCAATCCTGCAATAGGAAAATGTGTTTCTTGTTAGAGACCCTTTAAATGGATCCAGTGTCCAGCATTTATGTGTGGGTAGTTTACAACAAAGTTGCAGCTGTACGGCAATTGTCTAAGAAATCCTTTAAGCCATTGATGCCCGATCTTATTTCACTCACTGTGGATGGCTGTTTGATCAAGTGATAGGACGGGCAACACTTCAGAGTTACAGTATCTACCCTGCAGCAAACATTTATTTTAAAGCTGTTACTTAGAGTACAGTCACTCCGCAAAAGTCTACCTCGAACCTTGTCAGAAGCAACTTGAGAAGCATGGTGCCATAATGACCGGCAGCATAGCACATCGACTTGAGGACCTGACAGCACATTGTCAGCGCAGTGTCCACTTTAACTGTGCGCTGCCAGCCTTTGCACAAAAACAGAAAGCGAGCAGGGAACCTAATACCTGTTGACGCAGTGTTAAAACGACAGTATTCTACAAACACAGAGGCAGCGAGCCTCCTCTGGGGACGTGTATGAGCTCGCAGCTCCTGTGTACAATTTAAATAGCTTGTAGATGATTTAGACGGATCAAATGGCCGAGAGATAAAACCATAAAGGGTTGCGCTGCTCCGTGTGAAAACATTAAGGTGCTCATAATGATTACTTACGACCTGTTGACTCACTGAAATTGCTGTGAAATTGGCCAAAGAGTTGAGGAATGCTGCATCCAGACAGACAGTAATTGCATTTCCTGTAAGTCCCTGACTCGCTGTGTGTGTGTGTGTGTGTGTGTGTGTGTGTGTGTGTGTGTGTGTGTGTGTGTGTGTGTGTGTGTGTGTGTGTGTGTGTGTGTGTCTGTGTGTGTGTCTGTGTGTGTGTCTGTGTGTCTGTGTGTGTGTGAGAGACAGCTGCCCTTAAGCATACAGATTAGACTGACCTGAAATGAAACAGAGCAATATTGCGCACATTACCCTCAAATCACACATTAAGGGAACACCTTGAGAGTATGCTTTTCATTATGGATTTTTTCAGCATCATGAATCCCACTTTTCCCAGACCTCACAACTTGACCCAACCCTATTAGGTTTAACTCCACCTAACTTTTTGAAAAAATATTTGATGCCATCGATTGTCAGGAGAACCTTTACCTCAAAAACTCCATTTGAAAGCACCGTGTGTGAGCGTATGTACACACATGGGACTTATAAAAAAGCTCCTGCTGATGAGAAATGCGACTCTTGAAAACGGTTGACTGCATCCAGGCCTCCTAATGGCGCTGAGCTGAGAGAACAAGCTCACTCCTCCGTGTCCTGTTCGATAAAACCAGGGTTTGAACATACGCCATCACTTGGGGCTTGGCAGGATGCAGTGACTCGCTGAGGTTTGAAACCCCATTAAAAATTGTCACTTTATTTTAAGCAGCTGCCACACTTTGGAGTCCCACATCCTTCTGGAAAACCAATCAGAGCCCCAGAGCTGGCAGGGGATTGGTCAAACAGCGCTCATACTGTGATTGTCTGAGTTGTTAAAGTTTGTTTCCCCTCGATGACTTAAGGGTAATGAAGGCTTTTAATTTTCTTGTCAGCTGAATTAAAGGCATCTGTCCGGTGTGTTGTGTCTTGAGACGCGGGAAGATTATTTATGAAACTTTCACTGCATACCTGACTAGACCATGATGGTTATGTGTGTGGGCCAACCCATAATCCCGACTAGATTTAGTGAATTTCTACAGCTGCATACTATATAGCACAAACTGCCAATTTTCAAGGTTACCTTACTACAACCCTCCTTTGTCAGCTCGTAACTGCGCTTTCATTGCCCACTAAAAGATACTCATCAGTGTTCCCATGTCGTGAGTCTGTCCACAGTTTACATTTTTACTCACTGGTTGTACAGAGAAGGATGAAACACAACGAGGGAGGGGAGCAACCAGCAGATGTCATGTGCCTGAGCCTGGTACAAGACACACTGTATGAAAGAAGTCAGGTCATACCGGTCGATTTAGAGTCAATACAAGCGGCCAACAGGAGACATATAACTGCAACACAGGGTTTGATTTTTAGCTCTGTGTAAGATAACTGTGTTTACATTTTTATATTTACTTTGTAATACTTTGTGAGAGATGGATAACTACCCAATACTTCTAGAGCTACTATTACTACACTGGATGCAAGAGCACCGTGTGTGCGTTGTGGAAGATCTTGCTTTTCATTGGGGCGCCGATATCAGGTTAGAGCAGCCGCACTGCTCTTCCAGAGAGTCAGGGTCTCGCCTTTCCTATCCGACCACGTGCAATTCACAGCAGAATAGACAGTGAAAATGATCTTTCACCACAGTTTCAATGTTTATCTGTTCAATATGTCACAAACCTAAATATTTGCATCACCTTCTGTATCTGTCTCAAAGTAAAAACACTTCTGTTGAGTGAATCATTCATTTGTTTTAAAAAGGTTTTTATTGTGAAAGATTTGCAGGAGTGGAAGATGGGCAGCTTAATAAATATAAGTCCTTACTTTTATACCGAAACGCAGCAGACACGTTACCTGTGTTAACAACAGACGTATGCGAGATGCAGCTTTAAGAATACTTCTATTAATTCTTTTAACTCTTGATATCTCACTAAAACCTGCATTCATTGATTTATTTAGCAAGTTGTATGCATCACAAAAAGCAGTAAACACAACACTGACATATTGTCACATTATAAAGTTGTTATGTGGTTGTATATCCACATCCAGCAAACATAGATAAACATTCATTTGGAGTTTCCAGTATTTCTTGCCTAATTATCAATTCAAGTATTCACTCTTCTTTTTTTTTAAATCTTTGATGGTTGCCAACAACTCCTGAGGGGAATATGTGGCAGTTTAACTGCTTAATCCTCCATTATGCTTTAGTGCTTATAAGTGTCTCTGTCTTTTGGTGCTGAGCAGGTAGCGTTTACAGCGTCTATCAGAGCTTTTTGGCTGTAAACTGCCGCATGTTGTGTCTGGAAGTGACACTGCGAAGAGTGGAAACATATGTTTTTCGGGATTGCTGTCTGTGAAACCAAAAACAACGAGCTGAAAGGCAGTAAAAGGCTCCATAGAGCTGAGTTGAAACTGGAGAGTAATTCAATTTGTTGTTAATATAAGAATAATTACTATTGGAGCTGCTTTAACTTAAACGATGGATGCCAATATGTAGTGTCTCTGACTTTGCATTTTTTCTGTCTGGTTCTCTTATACCACCATACACATATATACACAAAGCCACACAAACACACTCCCATGTATGTGGAACGGTTTTGTCTCGCTTGCTGGACATCAAGCTGGCAATTTAGTCCTTATAGCCTGCAGATGGTTGGTGTCACTCCAAGGTAAACCTCTGCTCTGCCAGACACAGTGCACACTACCTGCCAGCAGCCTCCGCTCTATCATGGTCTAGTAGCTTCCACCAACCCGATGCTTCGAAGTGGGCGTCTGCCGAGCAAATACATACACAGTCTAGTTCCTGTTGTGCTTCTGTCCTCAGACGGCTAGAGATGAGTATAAACAAGCCCAGAAACCCAGCTGTTTATTGTTCCAGGTATATGCAGTCAAGGCCTAGCGACAGGGGGCGAAAACTTGACTGTTTATTTTATATCCAGTTCTGAAGTGTGCCTGGAGACACACAGAACAGGATGAATAACACATTTGGGAGGAAAGAAAAGACAAAAAGCTAAATAATCAACAGTGGAGCAGAAAGATGGAGGGGGTGTGCGGAGGAATTTCTGGCAGAATTTTGCAACAGCAGCACAAAATTGCAAGACCAAAATGTTAGTAGAAACATGTCCGCTCAATGCTTTAGAAAAAAAAAATATTTTAGGACTGGAAGAAATGGGGAGCAAAAGAGGCGAAACGGTTTTGTTTTTGTCTGTGAAGGTTAAAATGTTTGGCTAGGCTGAGTGCCAGTGTGGAGGACGGCCCCGCTGTAGTTTCCCCGTTCTGGTGGGTTCGTGAAGCAGAGGTCAGCTAAGTCTGCTGAAATCAAATCCGGTGTCTCCCACCCGCAACAACAATGAGGCAGAAAGGCCCAAGGGCAGTGACATGATTATGTTGTTGTGTTCTGGGCTAAATCTGAGGAGAAGTTCGAGCCCCTGGCCTCGCTGTCTCTCCGGATTACGTAGACATGCGAGGCCTGTCTAAGCAAAAGCCAGGTGCTTTATCCTATCGCCCTGTGTGGCACACAAACAGCTGAATTAGCAGAACCTTGGCGAACGTTGGTCTGGTGAACTAATTGAGATCATATCCTCTTTCATGTTTGAAGCCTGTTCGACATCTCTGTCAAACAGTCCGACAGTATTCAGGACCCTGATGACAAAAGCAGATACACTAGATACACTGTTTTAGATGATATTTCTGTTGCGTGATGATAATGTGACAACCCCAGACTTTCCGCTTCAGAAGGTTCAGATGAAACAAAGTCCTTTTTATAAGTCATCTGCTCGATGCAGCATGAAACGTACCTCCAAGCAAGAGGGTGCTTGGTGTTAAACAGCAGATAGCACGTACAGTAAAGTAGCCGACACACGAGAGTGGATACAAAACTGAAACGTTACACGTCTACAAGTCCCTTCTTAATCAGAATGAGCTATGGCTTTCAGATGGTATTTAGATATGTAATGCTAACAAATGAGGCTTTGCTATTGTAGTAACTGGCTCTTAATGTTATTTCAGCAGCCAGTTCTGTCTCTTTCTAGTGGTTCGAGGAGCTTAGACAGTTTCCTGAGGCCTGGACTAAGCCCATTTGGGTTTGCACATTCTCTTCTTAGCGTGTAATTGCGATACTATTGCCATGAAATATTGGTATGCAATGTCCACAAATCCGGCTTTCGACATGGCAATGGACGGTGTGTATCTTCAGTATGTCGAAAGGCTTCTGTTGCAATTCAATTTGTAGTCTCATTTTGCTGCGCGTCTGGATCTTCTTAAATATGCCAGACATCGTATTGAGGATTAATTTGGAGAAACATTAAAAACCAATGACCGCTATCAGTTAGATTTGGACGAGCCCTTGATGTAAACACAGTGCAAATTCTGTGCAACTAAGCATGTTTCCTTTGCAGTTTTTTTCCTCAATCTCACACACCTCTCAGCTCTCCATCAAGGAATGCATTTTTTTAGTAACGCCCCTGCACTCCTGACAGGTATCGACTGCATGAGAGGACAGTTTGTCCTGCTAGAGCTATGCAGGCTGCAGGGGCCCATGTTTGGCTTGGATGCCAATGAATAACATTGTATGGAGAGAGGAAATTAAAAATGCAGGGTTGTAATTTACTGAAGAGTGGAACCGATTTAAAAGCTTTTTTTTTTTTCTTTGCCGCTTTGCTTGAAGTTTTCCAAATATGCCACAGCTGAGTGTGAACTGAGCTTCGTTGTTTTGGCAATAATAAGCAAGGCAAAGCTCCCAGTTCTCTCGACCTTACCCCCCCCACGCTCCCATTACTTCTTGGCAAAGGCAGGTACATGCTAAGGTAAGTCTTTATGAAATCTAAATGCTAGACATGCTCAACTCTTTTCACATCTCAAGTAAAATGTGGCATTATGCTATCATGAGAAACGCAAAAGCAATTTCCCTCCTGCAGTTGGACGCTGCTATTCTAGCTTATAAGGTCGATGACTGATATTGTGAGCAACATTCTGTGATTGCTGGTCTCACAGTAAGCATGTGTTGCCTGCTTGTGGTCACTGCGGGTGGTTCCCTGTTGTGACACAGGTAAAAACAGATTAATAGTGTGATGAATTAGACTTTACAAGGCTCCATGGAATTTGGAGTCTCTCTTTTTAAATATGCCACTAAATTATAGCAATAAAAACGGTTTAAATTTCCTCAGTGCTATCTCTAACCATGTGTTGAGAGAAACCCTTACACTGAC
Organism: Hippoglossus hippoglossus; assembly: GCF_009819705.1. NCBI lineage: Eukaryota > Metazoa > Chordata > Actinopteri > Pleuronectiformes > Pleuronectidae > Hippoglossus > Hippoglossus hippoglossus. The sequence goes on from NC_047174.1 coordinate 14,381,428, forward strand.
TAATGACAATGTAAAAATGACACATTAGGATGGGGTGCCTCACTCCGGCTAGCTGCTGAGTTAAAGGAAACTGCACTTGGTGGATTTTTTTTATGGTTTTCTCCCTTTTATAAACCTCAAATTTGCTGCTGGGTAACTCAACCACTTCCTCTCCTTCCTGTGAGATCAGGCAGTCGGGCAGGGTGAAGCCAAGCAGTGCAGGGGCTGCTGTGGCTTGCAAACAGCTGGCATGGCGCTCACAGTACCTTTGGCACCTGTGGGTGGGCGTCAACACTTTTCAGCTAAACAAACAAGGCCATCATCCAGCTTCTACCGCAGTCATGAATGGAGGATGGGCTCAGAGCGCCACCTGCAGCAGGGGAGGCCAGGTAGCAAGACCTTTATGTAAACCTGTCCTTACACTGTAGGTGTCAGGACAAAACTAGAGCCTGCTGGTGTCAAAAAATGTAATGTTCCTCATTTTGTAGTAAATGGGTTATTTTGGTAACACTGATGTAGGTAGGACTTTTTTTATTCATTACTTTCAATCCTGCTGTTCTCCTGAAGATGGTGGTGTTGACCTGATTTGAGATCATACAGTGGAAAAGCCCAGCATGTGTAAGGCCTTTTTCCTAATTGGTGACCTTTAACAAGCCTATGCAAATATCACCCTGTCTCCATCCCCATTTCCTGTTGGCCTCGAGCTTGATAACAAAGATTTTGTATCATGATGTCGAAAATAAAGTGGGAGGGTGGCAGCGGGTTTCAGTGGGGGTGGGGGGTGGGGAGTTTTGCGCTGAGGTGTGGCCACATTTTTTAGCCTGTACGCCCACGCGAGTGTCTGGTAGAAGTTCAATTTCCAGAACCAGAGCGGTAAACTTAGGATGGATGAAGTGGCAACTGATCTGTTTGTCTAAAACAAACACAAACTGGAAATTTGCCTCCATGGAAGACGTTAAGCCTGCAAGGGGCCCACACCATCACCACCAACGGAATTTTCCCTAAAACAAGAAAAGAAAAGTTCAAGGCCAGATAGAAAGAAATAAAATAAGTGAGGAGAGAAGGGGACCCACCAGAAGGAGAGAAACTTTCCACGGGTTCACTGTTGTTTATGTGGGGCTGGCAGGGCGTTGCTATGAGCAGAGGATGCTGGGGGAAGTCGGACTTGTTGCTGAGCAAAGCTTCTCTTCCTCTGACCTCCTCACAGACTGCTTTTCTCACTATCTTTCCATCTCTTTACTCCCTCAATGTGTCCCTTTCTCCATCCCCTCTCTGCCTCCTCCTCTCCCTCGGTTCTCACACCCTAGATGTGCTGATGTGTGTCCAGGCAGAGAAGGCATTAGTGGGCCTAGAGGGCAGAAGCCTGGGAACCAGCCAGATTTCCCACTTTAAAACCCTCCCGTCCCTCCACCACTTCACCCCATGATGACACAGCCTTTTCTTTCCCTTGATGGTAGCCCAGAACAATAGTGGACAAAGCTGAATCACAGAAATTTTTTTTCCTGAGTAATAGCTTTCATAGAAAAACACAAGCACATTTCGTGGGGGCTATAATAGGTCAGCAAGCACAGAAAAACATGTGGATTTTTTAAATCAGGAAAATACAGCTTAGATATTGTTTGATTTATATAATTTACATGGAGGGATCAACATAAATGTAGGAAAACTCCCCTGAAGCTTTCATACATTGACCATAATGTAGCCTATGTCACTATCGCCTCATCTCCATCAGCATACAGACGTTTACTCTTCAGCCCTCAGCCCTACCTCCGTCTCCAGGATGACAGGCACACTTTTGTATATGATAAAGTATGTGATATGCAACCCCCTCAGACCTCCCCTCCACCTTTTCCCCTTTCCCTTGCCTCTTCATATCCACCTTTTTTCTTTCCTCCTTAATAAATCCTCCTCTCAGATTTCTCCCCTTGCCCTCTGCGTGTCCCCCTGCTTCAGCCCCACCTGCTGGCTCTCTGCCCACAGCCAAGGATATGAGTGCCCAGCGACGCTGTGTGATCCCCCGGGGATGGGGAGGAAACCACAGCGTGTGTTTGTGTGCCATAGTGTGTGCATAAGTGTGAACCCCCCGTCCCATGGGTCAACATACGGTGCCCTGCAGATCCTATAACGGCAGAGCAGACCCAAATACAGTACACGACCACACGCATATATGCACTCGCATTGTGTGAGTCGTGTCTGTTCAACAGCTCATAAGCACAAGGCTGGGCAGTGCCGGTTCACTGCTGTTGAAAGCATTATGTGTCCAGCCGGTCTGAGGAGTGAGCCATTAGTTAAAAGCAGCCGTCATAAAGAGATTCCCTTGTCTAATAATGAGGTTTGTTAAACAAGGCCAAACAGGGCCACGGCTGCTCACTGCGGTGAAGCTTGACCACTAAGCTGAACACTAGAGGGGCAAGTGTGAAATCAAAGTACAAAACAGCCTTTGCTTTTGATGCATTGCGCAATAGAGACTCATCAATACGAGCCCACACAGATTTGAAATCAGTGGAATGTTTAGATGAATGAAAACAGGTTTGAATATACTGCCAAAGAAAAATAATAGACCAAAATCTTATGCTCAAAAAGTCCATTCTTTTCTGATGTGCAGTGGAAAGAAACAGTCCAAAATTAATTCTAAAATGATTCAGTGACATTTGCAACATTCTTTTTGTTAATATGTTGTTTGATATATCTTTTTAAATAAGCAGCTTTTAGTTGATATCATTATCTATTGCATGAGTGTGCATGGTTGGCATTTGATGCAAGATGTGGGGGTTACTGCAAACAGTAACTAAAGAAACATTGATATAATGGAATATAGTTCTCAGAAAAAAGATGAACTGATTAGGTTTCAGTGGTCAAGGGTCAAAGGTCATGGTGACCTCATCATTGTGAATGCAATATGCCAGGAACAACTGGAGGGACTGAAACTGCACTGGTGTGTATATATATATATATATATATATATATATATATATATATATATATATATTACATATTACTACAATAAGAACAGACCTTGTGCTAAGTTAAAGAAAGTAATACAAACTTGCCAAAATGTTATTTTTGTTTTTTCTCTTTTTAAACAATCAAGCCAATGGACAGCAGGTAATAGTTGTTGGTCGCAGCCCTGGAGTAGGTTACTTTCTGTTACTATGAAAAGAGCTCAGGTTTCAATAGGTGATGAATGCCAGATAATGCCATCTGGATACAGAACAAATGGGAATCTTGGTGCCTCAGTCGAAGTTCCTTCTTTCTCTGTTTTGTCAGGAATGGTCTATGATGGTTTGACTGTAACCACGAAAGAGGCCAACACAGTTGCTCTTTTCTCCTGTGTCAACACCCCTGTTCTTGGTGTGGCAGCGGTGGTTTGACCTGTCGTTGTATTAGTCCTGACAGGTTTAAACAGGATTAAAACCCCTCAACATGCTCTGAAAGAACAACAGAGCAATTGGGAAAGCGAGAGGTTGTGCTTGTCAAAACGCGCATGCGTGAACAGGATCAAATAGAAACACGCATGGCCTACAGGTACACAATATGTAGAGTATATGGGTGTAGACATACGTTGCTTCACAATGTGGTGAACACCATATCCCACCCCTTTTTGCACACACTCATCACACACTGTTTGTTTTTACACGTGCATTGTGGGACACCATTGCTGCGCTGCCACTGCTCCCAGCTGTCAAACAAGATTATTGGGGTGGCCCCCTTCTCTCCACTGTAACATAGACGACTAAAGGATTAAGCTCGTAGGCTTGTCAGTGACGTGCAAATGTACAAAGAAACACAGATTTGCACGCACGTTCAAAGGCCAACCGAGACTTCATTTTACCCCACTCCACAGCAGAAATAGAGACATGAAGCCATAACAAATGAAAGCCTTTTTAAAACAAAGGGTCCACTATTTTGAGTACAAACATATCCAAGAAAGACTGTTTCCTTTCTTCAATGACCAAAACAAAGACTCTTTAAAAATTGCTCTTTATGGTTTTGAGTTGCACAGAGAAATTGGATTGGGGTTCAAAGTCGGCTCACTGAAGGTCATCCTAGTACAACAAGAACCGTGAAGCTTGAGAAATGGCATATGGTCAAAGACAAGAAAACATACCGAGTTTTAGACCCGTCACTAGAGTAGAAATCTGTGAAAGGAGGAAGAGGTTTATAGTGTTGGAAAGGTTTATAATCTCAGCAGGTACCTCAAATTTACAGATTAAGCCCTCTAAATGCCTCTCAAGTGTGGGATCTGACGTACAGCATGTTGATTTTTTTTCCAGTGATCTGGAAAGTGCATCATGTGCATGCAGCTACGTTGCCATCAAAATCCCTGGGTCATAATTCAGAGGGAAGATCGCCAGATTTATATTCAAGCCTTCTTCCCTCGCTTAGGTGCTGGGTCAAACCGATCAAAATGCCTGATATATGATGGAGGGAGATTCTCGTCTGTCATCAGCCTGCCGGAGATGAACCCCAAACACAGGGCCTGCTATCCGGCCTGCTTCCCTGCTTCAAGGCCCTGTTCACTATTTTGCTTGACTCCATTTAATAATGTACATTATGGCAGGTTTGACAAATTTCACTGAAAAACCTCCCGCTGTAGAGTCGACATGTCACACTTTTCCCCCCATTCAGCCATAAATGATGTCACATCCTATTAGCCCAACCTGAAAGAAGATCCTTTCCCCGTGTGTGTGTGTGATGGTTGGCTAGGTGTGGTGCTAATTCAGAGTCCAGACACCTGGAGGGGAGAGAGCGAGAAAGAGACCTGAGGGAATAGCAGCTTCAGCTCAGAGAGAGGGGGCAATAAAGGAGGATAAAGGATGAGAAGTCTGGCAGAAGTTGTAGTCGTAAATTAGCTTGTCCTCAGTCTGAGAGGCGCAGATAATGGATGCACATGATAAATGAAGTCTTAAAACCCAGGGGAGGTGGCAATGTGCATAGTTAAGAGCTACAAATAGAGAGGAGTTCACTTCGACCTTTGACATCCAGATTTGTATGGTTGCCCTTAGACCTGAGGGATAAAATAATAGCGATAACCATCAATGATCGGCACTTCAATCAATAGCAATAAGATTGTGAGCATGCTATGAGTGACACGCAAACAGAAGTGTGTGAAAATAAGAAAATAAGTGCAGCCGGTTTAGAAGTTGTTTACAAAAAGGACAGGTCAACTCACCATGTTGCTTTTTTCATTGTGTTAACATAAAAATGATGACGTGTGTGCCTCCATGAGTGGTTAAATTCAAAATAAAGTGTTTAAATTCTATTTTTCTCTCCATGGAAAAAATAAGTAATTTAAAATGTTCAATAGTTATCAATATCTACAGATAGAAACTTTTTTCAATTCATCATCATAGCATACGTTCCCCTCTTGCTCGGTGAAAAACGACCATCTGAACCTGAGCAATGAGCTTCAGTAGTTATAACCGTCCATAAAGTTTAGATATTCTGTCAAGTCGATGGTGGAAAAAGACCCACATGCACGTCTCTGTCATCGCTTGGTTGGAGAAAGTGAACCTTGTATTTCTTCTCTTTGAAAAGAGCTGTTGGACGAGGCCACTCAACTCCTCTAAGTCCGCTTCCTGAGCATATTTTACACTGCAGCGAGTAGGAATCCTCATGAAAATGAAAAATCTCTAGAGCAGAAACGGCCTGTGTGTTCTCAATGATGAAATGAGGCGACAGAGTAACACCAACAAAAGTGAAAGTGATAAATTCGACAGCTACGCTGTGAAAACACATCAAACCGAAAATCCCTTTTCCAAACATTCCAGGCTCGTTTGAGCACCTTTGCATTTATTTGTTTTTTAATTCGTTCTCATGCATTTTAATAGCTCCATTACCTATAAATATCCGAACATACACAGGGACGTATCCTTAACTGGGACCAAGAATAACAAGCCCAGGAAGGCTCAGATAGAGGGGCTGTGTGTTCATTATGATATGCAGTGTTCAATTGCCACATTAATTAAGCAGCTCCAGGCAGCAGTGGCAGGATGACGGACAGGCCTAGTCACAGGAGGCACGTTTGATACACTGCCAAGTCCGAGCCTCGCTGTCCGGCGGCTGATTTATGGACAGAGCTGGAAGTCGGAAAAGTATCCAGGAGTCATATTTTTAGTGAGCAGTAGTGCCGTGCACATGTGCAGGGGCTTAGGCCGGTCCCGAGGGACGCCATTCATCTCTCATCACTGCAATGCTGATAACATCCTCCTCTACATAACACACACATCCCAACCGAGCACATGCGCTCATATACACGCTGGAGCCCGGCGGTCGTCAGCTTCCTACAAGTGGAGTCACATAAATACACAGGCAGTGTTTAGATGACACTTGGTCCCTGGTATACTCTCTTTGTGATCCTTTTGTGAGTTTGTGATTTGCGGATGTTAAACAGGAAGTTATTGAGGAGTGTATAAAGCCCGGTTTCCTTCCTGCTCAGACAGTGCTGCATTTGGCTGTGTTTTAACAGCTCTGCAGTTCTCTCTGTTTGTCTCCCCCCCCAATATTTTTTCCTTATGCCTCACATCGAGCCATTATAATCTCCAGTTTTACAAAGAAAGGAAAAACGAGAGGCCATTTTCATGCCAGCTGTCCCTTGATGTATTCAGGTCGTCGACTGCACATGTGCGAATGATGCTTTTCCGTGGCGATTTGAATATCAGAATGGCTGATTATGAGGGTGGCATGCGCGAGCACAACCCTTCAGAGCCAGAGAGCCAAAAAAGAAAGGACAGAAAGATGAAAGAAGGTTTGAGATAATAGTCATGGCTCTGGTATTGCATATCACACGGTCGAGACCAACAGGGGCCTGAAAGGACTCAGCATCAGTAAACAATGGGATTCAGACGGTTGCAATATTCAGCAGTTCTGTCATTTTCACGTCAAGGTAAAATGAGTTGAATAATTGACCCTCGGGTCAACTGCAACTGTTTCCTTTTCATGTGGAGTGGAGTTTTGAGATTCTGGTGTTACTGTAGTTTGAAACTGCAGATGTTTGTGTTTATAAAAATACACTGGCTGAGTTATTTTCCAAAACAGTTCAATATGAGATTTTAGCAAAGATGGTTGAACAGATCAGAGAAATGGAAAAACACATTTGTTGGTGGTTTTTGATTGTTAGATTGTTAGACTATATTGTCTGTACTGTTTATTCATCAGGGCCCCACATAGTCTCTCTCATCATGAATATTAGACAGATACTCATCCTCGTGTTTTCTTTATTGGGAAGTCGATAGTGAGGCTGGAAGGAAACATTGGGAGGTGGATATGACTTTCAACACAGGCCCCCAGTAGAACTATTGACTCTGTGGTTATGTGCTGCTATTAATCCATAATGTTTTGTAGCTATGCTGCGCAGTGGTATTTAGCCAGACATATTCTTTATTATTATAAAATTGATTACCATTTCTTTGTAACACAGTGCGCGCTGTAGACCTGTCTGTTTGGAATGGGCTGTTTTCTTGGCCCGTGGTGATGTTGGTTGCAGTTTTCTTTCTAAAAATGTAAAAGTGACCTGCAGTAACTGAACTGTGGCAGATAAACACAATGGGCTGCAGTCAACAGAACCCTGAAGCCGCCCGACCGCTGCTGCACACAGATCTGTTTAGTTAAAGTTCAGTGAAGCTTGACTCAGTTGTCAGTGACGTTGTCTTGTCCTGATCGACAACGTCACTTACCTTGATGAGTCACAGCCACCACTGCTACAGACCAGTGATCGCCTGTTTATTCAAGTTCATTAATATTGAATCGTGTGTCCAAATCGCACTAAATCCAACACTGCACTTCTTTGGGTTCTTAGCAATTTGCATGCCCAGTGTACAGTCGATCAGATAAATAGTTTTTGAGATATACGCAAGTCACTTACAGACAGACAGGGAGAAAGAGATTTCGGGAATTATTAGAAAGATAATAACTTATTCATTATTTGATGGAATATTTTGTGCTATTGCTGCTACTAATACTTACTGCCATTGTTGTGGTGATCAAAACTGCTGCTGACCTTACTTTCTGATTCTCCACCCATGGGCCTGTATTTTATCATGCAAATGCACATTTTTGTGGATGTGCACAACCAAAGCTCCCAAGAAACAAAGGATGTGTAGTTGAAATATACTAGTGGCATAAAACAACATATAAACTGAATTGTTAAGAGCCTGAGGCTACATAGCATTATGTTGTAGTTATGTAATAATAATATATATACGATATCTGTCCAGACAAGCTCTGTATCATTGTCTGAACTAACATACATGAAAACTCACTTCACATACATTGGACATGTGCATACTGGCGTTATCACAGAGCAGATTTTCTACTCTACAGCTGATTGCTTAGTTGCAGAAAATATTACATATGAAAAACACTGCTAGCAAAAATGTTGACGAGGTGTTATCAAAGTTTTGCCATCACCGCTAGTAGTCAAGTCGTCACTGATAACAACCAATCAGGAGGCGAATTAGGGGGACTCTGTAATTGTTTCCAAACATCGGCTTTTGTCCTTCCAACATGCAGGCCAGGAGTTTTCAAAGTAAACGGAGGCCAGCAGCATTTTGAAACTATACTGAGTTTAAGGCGCTTGAAAACTCCGGAGTAGTGTGGATGTCAAATCATGGCAGGCATAAACCTAACAATAGTGTTGTGTTTTACCTTATCTTTATACCTTGTCTCCTAGAATGTTGCTCTGTCAGAATGAATACACCTTAAACGCTCATTATATTTTTCAGATCCCTAAAACAGTTTGCTTGTAATCAAGTTATCATAACCATTCACCAACTAATTTAGGGAGCCCATGGCCATTTTTAGCTCTGGGGCCTCTGAGTGGGTTAATGTGGCCCAGTGTTAAGTGATTGACCTCAGTAACACATCTACTCTGAAGAGTTTAAAAGGCTTAATACAGACTAAACAAAAAAAGTTGTTTTACCCAGCACTACATTTATCATACTAAATCAACACATGGGAGTCATCTGATCTCAACATATAGAGAAAACAGAATGGTAATGTTGTGGTGATCGAAACATGCTGCAATTTTCATCAGTGTCAGATACCGGCAAGTGACAGGAACCTGGAAACTGGCAGCAGCGCTTGGCTCCATAAGTGCACAGTAACGTCCAGACGAAATGTATTCATGTATGCTGATGTGCTGCTGGTCCGGCTCACAATGTGCTGCTAAACCAGATGCTATTTGCTTGCCTTTAACTTCCATTTTTCAACGGCAGAAGACTGGTGTTTCAGTGCTGTTGAACAATACAAATGTGTAGCTGAGCAGAGCAGAAGTGCTTATTATGATTTATTTCATCTGAGTAAACTTAAGACAAGCGATAACAAACGCTGCAAAAAGTTCTTGCTACTGAAGATACACAGTAATTGCTTTCATCTGAATGTCACGCCAAGCATGCTTTATCAGGCTGGCACAATCTCATTACATTATGGAAATCAATTAATGCTCTAATTTCTGTGGCACACAAGCATGGAGCCAAATTATGACAAAATATTTTTTTCCCCCAACCCTAATTAAATGAATCATTTTGAAGTGATAGCGCAAATAAAGCCAGAGATGTAATTGGACCCAGGTTTCATATTGACAAATGGGGGAAAAAAGGAAACCGACTTTATTTCATTTGCCACTGGGATGGTGCCTCTTTAAGAATGAAAACCGCAAATTGCTCTCAACAATTCCTATACCTCTGGAGTTGACCACTTTAAAATTGGCCCGTTCAGAGATTATAAATATGGCTATTTGATGGCTCTGTTATTACGGCTGAGAGGGGGGAGGAGAGGGAGGGCTTGTGGCTGTAAGGCCGGATGGTTTCTCTTGATGTGGGCGAGAGCTTTGAGCTTCCACACCACACGCTTCTGTGCTCTGCAACAGGAAAAACACAGGAGATCACTTCCAAATGAAAATGCATGCGCACACACTCACTCACACACACACACACTCCCTCACTCACTCGCACACACGCACGCCACATGCAGGCGATAGAGTAGAGCGATAAACAAAATAAACAGCTCGTCCCTCCACCGCACAACACCCCAAGTGTTAGGTCGATGACAACACTGGGCCCTGTTGCTATAAACAGTAGCTCCATAAATTATGTGTTTGCATGTTGATGCTTTATGTACACTTTAATCTGCTGTAATCTGTCCAAATGTGCACACCTAATCTCATTAATCTCCAGAATGTTTAATGTAGGGTTTTAATTGATCCCTTTGCATGTTATCCATGGTTTACCTTAAAGCGAATCACTCCCTCTATGTAGTACGACATGTGTTTGTTGTTTACCGTCACTCCTCTTTTTCCTGTACGTGTGTTTACCATTTGTGTGTATGGGAGTTACATTAGAACACAACAGGAACGGTCGGCAGCAGCCTTTTATGCATCATAAGTCTTTATTGTCCCTGGTGAGCAGCATTTCCAGTAAACAGGGCCATTACGGAGGCCAAGTTCCCCATTTGTGTTTGTGTGCTACGAGGTCAAGAGTGGAGTCGGGGAGTCAAATGGTGAACGGCTAAAGAGTAAATCCCACAGCAGGGATCCTGAACAATTTCATTTTAACAAGAACCTTGGGTTGTTTTCTTTCTTCCCCCTTTTTTTCCTCTCTCCGCTCCCTTTGCATCTGGCTTTCTCGCAAGTTTACACACATTTTCTGCCTCTCTTCCTCTTGCTGTGGGTTGCTGCAGCTAGGCTGACTCAGCCCTCCACACTATTCTTGGGCCCTGACGAACAGTGTTGATGTAGCCTGTCTGATGGCCACACGCCATAAACCAGTCTTTGTTCCCCCTGCCACTTCTGCTGAGCTGTTCGCCCGCGCCTCTCCCTCCAAAAACTGCCGCTTGACCGACCGACCAGTTGATGAAGCGTAAGCAAACCACTTTGCATCAACAAAAGGAGTTTATCTTTCAGTAAGTGAGTGGGCCACTGTAGTGAAATACGATACCGCAACTACTGCAGATGCCTTGCATAAAAATAAAAAAATTACCACAAGTATCTCAGTGTGTTCCCGTGGCCTTTGAGCTCAAGACAATGTGTGAAGATGTTCTTTAACAGAAGCCGGAGGATGTCGAAAATCATTAATCACTTTATTTTCCTGGAAAAAATGCTTTGATCCGAAATAGCCAGAGGCCTGAAGATACTTCAGTACCTGAGGGACAGGCATGTGCCATCCAAGAGGAGATGGAAGAGAATGGTTTGACTGTCTGGGATCATTTCATAATGAAGTTCATTATCAGACATACAAGCATTAGACAGCTCTCATGACCGCAACAGTCAAATACACATCTTTTCATCGTGGAGCTTTTACCCCTCTCACTTTCTTGCTCTCTTTCTCACAGGGGCCAATTTGCCCCATTCCTTGGATCCAGTCAAATAAATAGGGTAATAAACATAGGGTGAGAGAAATGGTTCTGCAGTCTGCAAACTGCCTGTCTGCACTGTCGTCCATTAAGATGTGAGATAAATTCAAAGCATGTCTGATATTAGCGAGTGGCGGCAGGGCTCAAACTCAAACCATCTGTCTGCGTGTAATCACGCAATTCACGGAGCGAGGGAAGGGTGAAAGGTATAACCGTCCCCGCGGAAGGCACACGCTGCTTATTATGGGTGTTGATAGTCGCGAGAAGAGAGCGCGGCGTCCCTGAAAATAGCGTAACCGTCATCATATTATCGCATCTGAAAGGGAATTTGCGTTGCTACCGCTCTCAAAGGGACAAAGAGACCTTTAAACATTCACACGAGGAGAATTCCGGGGTTTTGCAGCTCAGAACGAGGATGATTGATGGGATGCCTGAGGACAGTGAATAGACAGGATGGATAGAGAGTGTGAGAGCGGCACACTGAGAAAGAGAGACAGAGAGATGCTGACAGAAAGTGTTGATCTGACAGCAGAGATCAGGAGGTGTGTATCCGGTCTCCCTCTCTCTCTCTCTGACCCACATGCCTGGATGCCGAGAAGGAGAGCACACGCACAGATCTGGCTACCATCGCTCATCAGTCATCTCAGGAAGCAGACGCTGCTTTTTGATAGTTGACATGGCTGCCATCAGCTGGATATGGAAAAACCCCAAAAAAGAAAGAAAAGACAGGAGTTTGAAATCTTATGCTCCGTCGAAAGTATCACCAACTTCAGCAGATTGTGTGGAATGTTTGAAAAGGAATGCAATCCTTAAAATAAGAGCCACAGACTACTTTTATCAGTTATATAAGGCTCAACAGATGCCAACCACTAATCTAATGATGAATATCAAGTGCAGACTTTGTCAAAAGCTTTTAAATAGAAGGTGTTGTGATTTTAGCAAATCTCTAGATCATTTTACCTCCAGAAATTGAAGGAGCTTGGGTAGCTGGTCATAATAAATTATGTCACATAAATCAATCCACTGCAAAGAAGGGGGAAAAAGGACCTGTGGAAGAAAATCTCCATTCATGATGGGAAGAATGAATGCATTGTCTGAGCAGCACTATACTTCACTGTACAGCGGTCCGCGTTAAAGAGACAAATCACCCCAGGCCTTCATGAGTGAAGCATAGTGGGAGGCCAAGATGAATACAGTACATTTCCCCTCTCTGTTTCCCTCTCAGCTAAGTCATAGCAATTAAAAAGTCCCCAAAGAAGCAGAGCTCGACGGAGCCAGCAGCTCAGTGAGAGACACAGACCACGGCCACTGCTCTAATTGAAACAGGGCCTAAAGTCTAACGGCAAATACCCACATTTATTTATTTTCAGCCATTTAACATGTCTGAGATCTTTGTCTCTGAGAGCTAATTGCTCCTTCCGACAGGAAGACAGTGAGTCAATGGGTAGTTTATGTACAAAGAGATTTCAATCTGATCCCCCTCCGTGTTTTCAGCCCGATGGAAGCACTCGGAAATATGGAAAGTATGAGAATCTTTTCCCGGTTTTATAACAATACAGGATAATCCCAGACTGTTTTACTAAGGCTGGTAAATATTTAAAGTGTTTGCCGGGGTGTAAACTTTTGGTTATTGCACTCGCAGCAGTGGAGAGATTGTTTTGCTGTTGCCTGCATCGCTCCAGTCCATTACATCATGAGATCATTTGTTTGAACGGTTTGATTAGAGATCTCAGAAAATCCACAGAAATGCACAAAATTGTCCGTCCTTTTTGGCCTGGCACAAGCTGAATAAAGGCAGGAAAAAAAGAGAAAGCGCTGGGTGAAAGGAATGTAATCATGGTGCGTTCATGGACGTCAGCACACGGAGAAGACTTTTTAAAATCCCATCCGATGAGTCTCCCAGACCACTCCAGTAAAGTAGAAAATGGGAAATGTTATACTTGCTCTCTCATCGACCACACACTCGTTCGACTAGCTAAGTAACAGAGGAGCAGAGGCCACTTCTGGAGTAACCAGAGCTTTTGATTTCTTTGTCCCCCCTCTGAATTTTTTCATTGCAAGACCCTTGTGTGTATTTTATGCACGTCTGCGCACTATTTTATATGTGTATGCTTACTCTTTGTTTCTTCTTGCTGAACTAGCCGAACATCAGGTGAATAGAGAGGAAGGAAACATAGACATGGTCACTGGCTCTTGTCTGAGCACATCTGTCTGCCAGCTGTGCATGTGTTTACACCTGACCCCAGCCAAGACACCGTCTGGGTTGCTCCCTCACTCTCTCCCTCGCTTTACTTACATCCACCCCCACCCACCCCCACCCACCCAACCTCCCCCTAAAAGGTTATACTTCCTACTGTCGAGGAAACTCTTCAGGCCCTGCTTAAATGAGCTGCTCCTGCACTGCTCAGTGTCTCACCATCCAACCAACCATCCATCCATCCAATCATCCATCCAACCAGCCACCCATACAACCATCCAGCCATCCAACCAACCACCCAACCAACCATCTATCCAACAATCCAACCATCCATCCAACCAACCATCCAAATAACCAACCAACCACCCAACCATCCATCCATCCACCCAACCATCCATCCATCCATCAAACCATCTAACCTACCAACCTACCAACCAACCAACCAACCAACCAACCATCCAACATTCCATCCATTATCTATACTGCTTATCCTCTTGAGGGTTGTGGGGGGAGCTGAAGCCAGTCCCAGCGCACACTGGTCAGGGTACACTCAGACAGGTGGCCAAGCTACAGAGACAAACAACCATTCACACTCACATTCACACCTACGGTCAATTTTAAGTCTTAAATTAACCTAACCCCATTCTGCATGTTGTTGGACTGTGGGAGGAAGCGAGAGTACCCGGGGAAAACCCACGCAGACACAGGGAGAACATGCAAACTCCCCACAGAAAGACCAAGGCCGTATTGGGATTCAAAAAAGGTGAGGCAACAGTGCTAACTAGCACACAATCGATTCAAAGGTAATCAAAGCAAACTGAGGTTTTTGAGGGGAAAAAATGGATCATATAAAATTGGTGGCAGAGAGCTAAAGCTAGAGAATGGTAGGTAAAATTATGATGGGATGGGACAGATTTCAGAGAGAGAAAAGGCTGATTCATGGTGGTCGTACTGTCATGGCTCACATGGGACTGATACTACAATTACTGCTTTTCCCCATGTAAACATTGGCATTGCATCATGCGCTTCTGCTTTAGCAAACAATACAACAACAAAAAAAACATACCATCACATTCACAGAGACATTTCTGTCCTTTCTTTATCCAAATGAATCTGTTCTGAGAAGACAAGTGTTTACACTCGGCACGGACAAGGGGAAGTCTCGGTTTGACTGATTACTAAACAATGCTAAGTCGCCATGATAAAAATGGAGCATTAAAATCAGTGTTCGATAAACACCAGCCAGGGAGTCACCAGCAGATAGCCTTTGATACAAAGGGGTTTTCCCCCTCGCCTTACTTTTTTTCACTGTTCTGTAGGTGGCCAACCACTGGGCCCAGTTTGGAGTGTAGTGAGACTTTGGTTTAGAGAAGGACTTGGGGTTTTAGCTGTCATTTTGTAGAAACAAACAAATCTTGGTAATCAAAGTCACTGTTTGGAGCTAGTCAGAGTCCCATTCCCTCTCGTCTACAAACCATGGGCTGTTTTGTTATAGGAATTTGTATTGTAGCCTACTCTAAGTGCTCTATAGGTTCCTTTGTTTACACTTATCTGTTATTCTACAGCTATTGTTGGCATTAGAATTTCTTGTTATTTTCTTTAAAGCCCCTTTAAAGCTCCCATGAATTGGCTGCTTATGCTATTACTCTGGTATTGTGTAAAAGTTACAAACAGTACTTTCATTTTGACCATTTAAAGACTCTTTCCTTTGAGTTTAAATCTTCAATCAATGAAATCAGACCCCTTTTTTAATACTATTCATGGTCAGGGCCCTTCAATGTATCTACAATGTGTAATTACACTCTGTCTAGTTGTTATTTTAAGTGGGTAAGTGAGTAAGTATTCCCACGCTGAATTTATATTTCCTTCACATGACTGAGGACTTGACAGGAAACTATGTCGGCATATAATCCAGCATCACTGTTTTTAATTGTATCCAATTAATATCAGCCTCCCTGTTCAGTGTAACAGCTGTATTATCAGAGCTGTTTAAAGTTACTGCCACTTCACATTTAATACGTTCAGATTGTGAAATAAAGGGTGACTTTTATTGTGTAGCGGTAACAGGAAATGCGATGCACATAGGTCAGCACTGACCGTAATCGATTATCAAAACAAGTTTTATTGGGGCATTTATTGTCATCTGCTCCATTTAACCTTTTTTTTTTTTTTTTTTTACAAGGGAGTAATGGAATAAGAAAAAGCAGCCGGAGTGAGCTCAGAGCTGCAAGCAACAGACCGCACACTTCAGTGACCAACGTTTTTGTTCAAATGTGACTTTGTTTGTTTGCGCTCTAAGCAGATACACCAGTTGCTCTGCTGTTGTATTTCTGACAAAGTGGCTGCTCAGCAAGTGTTTTCTGTTGTATTAAACCTTGTCAGGGTAACGATAGATGTCACTTGAAGTCTTAAAGAAAACAATAGAAAAAATGTATTCTTATCTGAAAATAAGTTGTTTTATTAAAAACATTCTAATATAGTGTCACTATTTTTCAATCACAATATGATGAAAACGGTAAAGTTACATGAATTTGCTTCATACCAGATGTGGTAGCTCTTAGTTCAATCTAATAAATGTTTTGTATGCCAACTTAGGTAAAGTCAGTGACTTCTAATTGAACATCATAAATGCACTACACAACTACCAGTGTTGCTTTATAATGGAGTCATGTTTTATTTTTTCTTAATATCCCTCCGATGCAATGGCCTAGCACCCATTGTCAGGGGCCAGGGGGTCTATGGAAGCCGATGTGGGGGCCACATGGATGAGCACGGACTCATGAGCCAGACAGTTACGGATCGCTTGCTTTTAATTAGCGGCTTCACATGCAGTCCGTGTGGAGCTGCAGGCCCACCGCAAACGCATGGAAGATGTGACAGTTCCCCCTTTGGGAGACACGGCCCGGGGAAAAGGCTCTGGCATTACTACAGTGTCTCGACTCAACACAATGCCCAATGTGCACGCCAGACCCACGGCAATTAGCTTCTAAGGTTCCCCCTCGGATCTTTGCCTTCTCTCTTTTCTTTTTAATGTCGGAGCTTGGAAAGGCTCAATATAATCAAGTCAAGAAAAGTTTATTCTGTTTAGAATTCCATCTGGTTCCAGGGGGGCTAATTTTAGCGGCGTGCAGGAGCGGTATGCAGTGAGGCTGCATGTACCATCCTACTTAGAGTGGTGGGGGGGAGAGCTCAGCGCAGACACCCAGGCTCCTAGGCAATAGACTGGCCGACTGGTGTTTCTAAACACTGCTGTTGCCGTTCTCCCATCACTCAGCACACCCTGTGTTCCAACGAAATGTGTCCCTCTGGCACTTACCACAGGATCCAAGACTCTTTCACCCCCTCACCACCTCCGCACACCCCTGATCCGTCTTGCCCCCTCCTCTTTCCTCACCCATTATTTTTGCTCTGTATCTGTAACTTTGACTGGGTTTCAGCGATGGGGTATCACCTCTGTCGAGGGCCCTGCGCAGAGAATGACGGCGCTCCGAGCTGTGATGCTTTGTGGTGATAGCGCTGATTGGACGTGGCACTTAAAATTACCTCGGTCTGACTGTACAGTCATTACGGACGCCTGCATCATTTACAAGCAAGCCGGAATGGCAAAATTCAATTCGCAGGGAAAGTATCGTCTTTGTTTCTCTATATGATGATTGCAGGATTCTGACAAAACATAACTCTCTAATTTCAGGGTTAAAAAGCGACGTCTCCGGCCTTTCAAACTCAACATGCACATATGGACTTTCAATTTGCGAGCATGGCAGACATTCAATGTATTTATTTCATATCGTACTGTACCTGCACCTGAGGGGAGTTTTTGATAAAATATTCAAGTATGTTTGATGTCATTTAGTGCAACATGCTGATTTATTGCCATCTGTCAGCGGGGAATCACACCTGACTGAACAGCTTCCACAATGTCAGGATCTTTTAGGATCGTGGAAAACTGTGGAGTGGCTGCTGCTTCATCCTCTCAGCTTGTGTTTGACAGCGCTGAGATGAGGGGAATAGAGGCGGACTTGTCCTCTGTCAGACTTGCATTACACCAGAAGGGAAGCCTTTTCACGCCTAGCTGAAGGAACTTGAGAGAGCTTATATACGAGCTCTGTGGGACCCGCAGAGTCCAGTAGTGATTCAAACCGGTAAAGAATAACACACCCTCACCTACTAAGTACTGTTTGGGCTAATATTTTCTCTTTAGAAAAAAAACCTCCCTGGTCAGAGCACTGATTTGTTCCTGTCTCTGGACATTCATTTGTCATCTCACGATGTATGTCAGCATTTCACCCTCCAAGAAATGTGAATCCCTGCTGACCATAAGTAGATGTTTATGGTTTCACTAATTTGATTTTAGGGTATTTGATGGATCGTGGACGAGGGCAGCCGCCACATAATCACTGCAATGAGGCATTTATGCCCTCCATAATTAACAGTCTCACAGTGAAAACATCATGGTTTTTTAAGCGCGGTATTATTTGTGTCCTGCTAATCAGAGAAATGTTTATTGCTCTCAACATAGAGCAGGAGGGATATAAATATCAGTAATGTGTTCATTTCACATTTTATAGTGGTAGTAAGAGATTATAGTTTCCTGTAATTAATAAAGATTAATTTGTCCAAACAATATAAAAGGCTATTTGGAGAAGGAGAATCACAGAGAGTGAAATAACACTAAATGACAGTAAAATACTTACTAATAATATTTGACTTACAATTCTGCTCCATTTAGATAAAAAATAGTAAGTTAGCCTTCATGTGCAGTTGCCCAGACTATTTCTTTCCTTTTAAGGTGAAATATGGATCTGTCATCAGAAAAAGCCGTTATTAATCTCTGTCTCTAGTTTTAACAAATGAAGGCTACAATCATATGGAAACAATCTGGCCCTTGCCCTCCAAGAGACAGAAAACAGAGCCAAATGAAGAACATCCTTTCTCTTAAGACCTGTAATTTGTTTTTATTACCTATTAGGTAAAACACCTCATTTATCAATGTCAGACTCCTGACAAAATGATAGCTGTCCGCATGTAAATCAGCTAATGCGATGTATGGCTCAGAATTAAGTGGGCTCTTTCTTATGAAATGCTCTACTCTGTGGGCTCAGTGACCCAGCGAAGCCACCCACGACCAGACGTTTTTCTTTCACAGGGGCTGTGCTGGAAAACCAAGCAGCGAACACTTAAAAACAGAGCTGATTAAGCACAGACCGAACTGTGTTTCTGTACCCCACACAGTAGAAGCCAGGGACGTGTGTGTGTGTGTGTGTGTGTGTGAGTGTGAGTGTGTGTGAGTTAACGGTGGAGTTAACGCTGAAAATTATTCAACAAATGCTAGTTTCACTCGTCCTTCTTTGCATTTATTTGACGAAGGAAATGAATTTGTTTAATTCCATGAAAACATACAAAGATCTTATATTATTCCTTTGACTTTCTCTGACATATATTCATAACCTTACAAAGATATTCACGGCATACCCCATAGGGTGGACCGACATATTACACATAATCAGTAAGACCTTTAATTCAGAATACTTTTTGTCTCTCTTCTTGAAATAACTTGCAACTTCATTTCTCGCTGACATGTGCAAATATTGTTTCTGCTCATATACTGTTGCTTTTAGTGAAAACATGTCAGTCAGATCGGAGGATTTTGTCATTTCATGTGTGAGTTCTCAGAGACGGAGGTGAATTCTCCCAGTTTGCCACCCTCCGCAAGCGCCTTTATGACTACTTATTCAACATATTACACACTGTGCCATCATAAGCAACTCGGACCACTACTCTCAGCTCGGCAAAACGCATGATGAATGACAGGACTCGTCTGAGCGGTGCCAAGTAACACAACTCAAAATACATGATACGGAACCATCCAATACAACTGTAGAGCGTATCTGTCAGTCTGGCAGGGGCTCTCCACAACAGGGACCACACACTCTTTATTAGAGCCAGTAAAATGTCCCTAAGACTGCACTTTCTGCCCAGCTACCATGAACAATAGTCGAATTGTGCTGCTCCTCTCTTTTTCTTTTTGTAGGCCCATTATTTTTTCTAGCATTTGTTATTCTCACTTAAACTACAGGCTGGCTCCACGATCGGGCCACAGCGTCTCCGAACCCGGCCTGCTCAGGCCAGGAAAAACCCGGTGGAGCCAGACGAATAAAAAAGCCAAAGCGCCGACGCCGCGCGGCTCCCAATCTGGTTCCTGTCAGGGGGACATCAAGGGAACACCCGCAACGCAATCTCCAAAAGTCTCCCCTTCCTTTTTTCTCCCTCTCTGCTTCTCTCCCTCTCTCCATCCTTCCCCACCCTTCAAGCGATACGTCTTGCAGATGACTGAACCATCGCCAAATGCTCCCAAAATGTGTTTTTTTTCTCCTCCGTCTCTCTTTTTCCCCCTCTCGTGTCTCTGCGTTTGGAGCCAGCCCACATGGCTTGGGATCAATTTAGGATGAAATGATAATTACCCTGTCAGTTTCAATTCCGACGTGATGAAGTGAGAAACAGGAAATGTAATAAACATAAATGGAATCTCAAGCGCTTTTGATTGGGAGCGGAATCGAATCAGACTCCGCGAACTTGGTCGAATTGTCAATGCCGTGCCATCCCTGCTGAGAGGCAGTTATGCATTTATGCCCCGTCTCGCACTAAAATGCTGGATAAAGCGTATTGCTGCAGATAATTACCAAATTCCACATTCAATACCAAGACTATATGCCTGTAACTGTTTAGCTTGGAACTTGGTACATAAGAAATGATCCGTGTCACATCTTTCCAGAGGGAAACTCAGGAGCCTTACCCTCCTCTAAAGCCCCTCAGCAGAAGCCGCACATCTCAGTATATTTGATTGCCACATCCAGCACCTGAACCAAAGTGAGTTTGTCGTTTTCGAGCATATTTGGCGTTGGGAGATCAGTGATAGTACGCGGCTAACGGTAGCCAGCTCTAACCCTGTCATGTTGGCTGTTCCACAGCTGATGTATGGAGCTGATTCCTGGCGGGCCACGCTGCACCGCCTGGATTTGTTTAACCCGGCAGATCAACCTTCAGACAGGAGCATGTGTGCAGGTAATGGCTGCCAGATGAGGTGAGGCCGGCTCTTAAAAGCCAAGTGGATGCTACAGAGGAGGAATGAAAAAAAGCACACATGCATATACAAACAAGCACACGGCCTCTGGAACTGTTATGAAAGACAACAACAAATGTGCAAATAAAAAAAGTAAATATTTAAAAGGCATCACTGCCCACGTCTGATGGAGGTGGTTCATTGAGAGTTTAAGTTTTGGGGATTTTGAAAATGTTGATTTAAACCTCAACTTAGTTCTAGGTTCCATGCTGCTGTGATTCCAGCGCTGCTTTGCGCCAACCTTCGGTGTGCCAACAGTCGCCAGGTCCGATCTGGACACTGGCTGGTAGTGAGCGGGGGCTAAAAGGCGAGGTTGCCAGGCGGCGGTGTCTGGACCTGACCAACCACAGTCTGGCAGAATGAACGGCCCCCTGTGAAGAGGACACACTAGATGTAATAGGTGTTTTCCAGCTTGCATATTCATTCAAAAAGCAAACAAATAAATGTCAGCGATTAAACATGGCAGGGGCATCTTTGGCACACGGCGCGACCACCCAGGAGGCCACAGGAACTCTGAATGACGAACTTAGTCGACGACCGCTTAAAGAAAAATAAGCAAAAACAACCCTCTCTTCTCACTGTTTATGCAAATAACTGATTGTGCATGTTTGTCAGAGCTAATATTCCTAATGTAGATGTTGGCGATTTTTGGAAATTGCAATTTTAGTATCTAATTTCATCCCTTTCACGCTGTTTTACTGTGCGGCTTTCAGGGACAAGCTGAAAGTAATTCTTTCCCCCAAACGTCATCATGTTCTAAACTAGTCAGTGTGACTGTAAATTAATTTGTTCCCTTCGCTGCACAGACAGTGAACTCGAGCAGTAAATTTCCAGGAGTAAGCTCGGAAAGGATGAAGAGAATATATCTTGCAAGGGATCATTAGCGAGTGTGTCTCCTTTGAAGGTGTTAAATAAACTGAGGTAGCTGTTACACAGACCCTCTTTTTCCCTTCAACATTGTGATTAAGGATCCCTGAGAAAAGCAACTTGGGAAAGACGTACAGCAAGCGGCAAGGGAGTTTAGAGAAAATTGTACCACCCTGGCCCATGAGGCTGATTTTACGAGCTGGCGTCTTGTAATTTAAAAAAGCAACGGTGTAGCTGATATTTCATTTGACCTTCTGTGTGAAGGCAGGGATCCGCCAGGGAGCTCCCCACATCTCCTGCAGTCTAATTTATAACGGCAACCCACCAAGCAGCAGCAGCAACAGGAGAACAAACTAGACCCAGGGGTTTGATAAAGAAGCTTGGCGATGAAAAGACCTCCGCTACCAGTAGCCACCCTCCTGCCTGCACAAGGCAGAGAGCAGAAAGGGGGGAGTGGAGCCAGAGTCTGCACCTGGTCTCTGCAGAGTCCGCCAACTCTCTTTCCTGTTCCTGTTTCCTGTTATGACGTGTTTTTGTTTTTTTTTCCCTTTTTTAATTATTCTCTTTTCCTTTTTTCTCCTCTGGCCATGTAGTTTGAAGCAGGTAAAAGGGGCATTCAAGCATTGCAGCCACCTGGGAGCAGCAGGTTGAGCAAAGCACCAGGGGAGGTTTTTTTTTTCTTCTTTGCTCTGGAACATGTCTGCAGGCAAATTACTCTGCCTTTACTCATTAGTGCGGCCAGTCTCCCTGCTGGCAAACACAATATCACCATGTGACAGTGTAACACAGGTAACACTGTCAGTTAAAATAAGTCAAACACGCTCGTTTTTCCATCACATTATGATTAATATTATTATTAGTGCTAGTGTAGTGATGGATGTTCCATTAGCTGGATTACATAATTTATTAAAAGCCATCATTAACCAAGAATTATATTCCACCTAGAGACAATATAACAGAGCTATTCACACTATATACCTCAAAATGTCTGTGCATTTCTCAGCTTATTAGATCATTTTCTTTTAACTCCTGCTTTATTATTATGTACATAAATATGATAGTTTTTGATTTTGTTTTCTTGTTTTATTAACACACATTAATTTGGAGTGATTGAAGTTTTTAATTTTGGTAGGACAAGCCTATTAGGAATAATAAAATATGCCTTTTTGCTCTTGTTTTTGTTAGTATAATTTTACATTATATTTGTTAATGTTAATTCAAAGACCTCCACTTCATATTATTGCTTTTATTTTCTAGTCTCTTTTGTCTTTCTCTGCTTCAAGAAACAGGAGGAATGTGCTGTAAATTAATCACAACAAAAACATTTTTTTTTTATTATTACCAGTTGTTGAAAGCAAAGTACAAGTACAGTACACAGAGAAAGGACACTACTCTTATATATTTTTTAAAGCAGTAATAGTAAGTACTCTAAACGCATCTGTTTATAAAACATTCAATGCTCTAAATACAACTACACTGTAATTTACATGTTGTGCTTTAATAATATATAGAGTTATTTATTGTACATATTAAGTTTTTTTTTAAAAATAATAATACTAGTAAATAATGCAGAATTTAAATTTGTATTGAAGTAGCATGGCTGCTTCTTACTAAGTATGTTGATAATACTTTTTACACCACTGACACTATTATGCACAATTACCTTTGTTTATCTAATGTGTGTCTCTGATCTCCTGTGCTGCGAGTAAAGCCCCATGGTTGAACACTGGGTGGCACTGTGTAGGCTGATGCTGACAGCTTGACAGCAAAGCAGGGAAACAAAACTTGAAGATGGGGAGAAAGTGTAGCAGTCAAAACTGGTGGTCCCCTCTTTCTCTCTCTCCATCCTCCTGCATCAGCACTACGCCGGCTGAGAGCTGGGCAATACTTAGCCATGAGAAAATATGAAACCCTGTTTCTATGACAGTATGAGCTGGAGTATACAAAGACCTGGAATTAAAACATTTTGAAAGAAATATCCCCCCTAGAAAAACCTCGCCACATTTCAGCAGAATTGTACATAAGAATTAGTCTGACCACTCTTTTCCTCCCTTCTCTTCCTCTTGTCCTGATTGTCCTGCTCTCTGGCCTCTGCTATAAGACAGAAATAGATGGTTAGATTCCAACTCAGGGTGGCTCTGGTTTTTATTCAGGATGTACTTTCACTGCATTTTCTCCTCCAAGTGCTGCATTTATTATTCTAATCAAAAATTTATAGAAAATTCCACATCATATGTAGAGCTGTGCTTCGTTTTTTGGCTTTGAACAAATGGGACATGTGTATGTGACTAAACATCAGACTGTGTGTGTGTGTGTGTGTGTGTGTGTGTGTGTGTGTGTGTCTAATGGTATTAGGTATTGGAAAGGCTGCTCATTATTGAATGGACTCTCTGTGAGGTTTCCGAGGCAAGAGGACATCTATTAGGAGGTTAGCAAAACACTATCAGCTAATACGACCTGTAATTACACGAGCAGTGAGGAAACGCAGCAAGCTAACACCAGTATGGAAACAATCTGACAATGCAAACACTGCAACTTATCCTCCACGTGTGTGTGTATGTACATTTGTAATTGTGTGCATGGGTGAATGAGTGCACGTTTGTGCGCGCGTGGACGGAGGCCTCCTTGCGCAGATTGTGGGTGTGCAAACTGTCAAAGTGGAGTGGGTGGGTGGGTGGGAGCGGAGGGAGCACATCTGGAGGGAATTTATTGTATAATTCAGTCTATTATTGCTGCGGTCGGTGCTTAAGGAGCACGCACACAATTACCGTCCACTCTGCAAGGCTACAAGTGGCCTCTGGCCTAAACTAATAAACTGTGGAGGAGGGTGGAGAGAGGAGAATTCATTTGAGGTTATCATCATCACAACTCCTCTCTGCTACCTCTCACACTGACACTCACCAGAGTTTACAATAAATCAGTGAGGAACACCTACCGTTCAGACACAGATTATGGCCAAATCAGATTTGAATCTGGCTTTATAGTTTTGGATTGGACACTAGAGCACCACATCGCTTGCAAGGTTTGTTGACCTCAAGTTCAAGTGAGTTGTTCAGAAGTACCGAAACTATACATTTAAATGTGAACCAAACACATTTCTGTTAATTTTATTAAGTAAAACATGCAAAACAGTGTGTAAAATATGCAGTGGTGGTAGAAATACTCAAATTATTACCATAGAGTCAGAATCTATCATTACAAGTCAAGGTCCCGTGAAAGGCGCTGTATGAATATAAGCCATTATTATTATTAAGGTCCTGCACAAATATACTGTTTAAGTAGAAAAATAGTATTAATGATAGAAAATTCAAAATATTTTAAAGTATCACCTTATGCTTTACATTCTTGTGCAATCATCCTGTACCACTGTGCCGCACTTACTGAAATATTTTTTTCTATACAAACAATATTCGGAATTTTTTTTTATTCTTTTGACTTGTGTTATATTTTTTATTTTCTCTTGTTTACCTCATTCTGACTTGTTTGCTGTAACAAGGAAATTTCCCCGGTGTGAGATGAATACAGTTTTATCTTATCTTATCTTATACGACAGTATTTGAGTAAATAAACCTACATATAGTTACATTCCACTACTGAAAATGTGATTATTTTATTTTATTGTCCAGGTTATTTAATCATTTTATTAATTCTATTTCAGGACATAATGAAAAATCTAAAAAGTAGAAATGCTCATATTTATCAGAAAATTCAAAAGTATTAATCAACAGAACACTATCCAAATTATTTAAAGTGTCCAATTTATCATGGTGGAGCACATAATGTTAGGTTTTTTTAAATCTATATTATGCATTGTACTCATCATACATTTTATAGATGTAAAAGGGGCCATTGAATATCAGATAATAAATGTGGTGCTGTAGAAATACTCAACTACTAGTATCTGAAAATTAGTAACATGATAGCACAGTATTTGAGTAAATTAAATATAATTACTTTCCACCACTAAAAATATAATTATTTAAATGAATCTAATGTTGCTTTTTTTTATCAAATATCAGATTATCTACATTGTTATCAGTTTATCAGTCTAGATTAATGTATTATTTTGTCTGATTATATTCGATACCAGGAAATAGTGAATATAATAATTTCCTAGAAAAAGTAAGAATAACCCAAGATAATCACTTATTGTTGTAGAAGACAAAGACACAGTAAATTTGCAAAATAAAGAACCAAAGAATCTTCATTCCATTATCAAAATGTCATCAATAATCAATTATTCAACTAAGTGGTTTTGCTCTATTAATATAATCGCATAAACCAGCGCTTCGTATTCACCGTTCAACTCGTTACTTGAATGCATTCAGCAGCTCTCGTGTTTCACGTGAAATATTCTGCCTGATGCATTAAAGGAGGTGCACGAGCTGGGGAACTCTATTGGTTTATGAGGTGATGTCTTTTCATATACATTAGTTCATATCATAAAACGGGCTGAAATAAAACCCACTTCGTCTTTTCCATTTCGGCAGCCTCTAGGAATAGACTGGTGCGGCGTCTCGGATAAAGACTTTACCAGGGGAAAAATCTGCCTAGGCCAAGAAGGCAAGCAGTATCTGGCTCAGGCAGCCCTGAATGACCTGCAGTGTGTTCGTCTGTGGATGTGTGTGTGTGTGTGGCTGTGTGTGCGTGTGTGATTTAGGAGCTCCTAACAGCGCTGGCGAAGAGCTCGTAACCCAGAACAATAAAGCGCTTCCCCTCCAAGCCTCCCGTCGGTGACCTCTGCTAAAAGTTAAAGGTTCAAC
This sequence comes from Hippoglossus hippoglossus, assembly GCF_009819705.1. Classification (NCBI taxonomy): domain Eukaryota; kingdom Metazoa; phylum Chordata; class Actinopteri; order Pleuronectiformes; family Pleuronectidae; genus Hippoglossus; species Hippoglossus hippoglossus. The sequence goes on from NC_047174.1 coordinate 14,407,703, forward strand.
TAGCTACACGTGTCAGGGTTGTGACCTTGCACCCCGTCAGTGCGTTGGACTCTCACTTTTCTTCCCCCCCCCCACACACACACACACACACACACACACACACACACACACACACACACACACACACACACACACACATACACACACACACACACCACTCTTCTCCTCACCATACCACTTAATGATGCTCTGTCTTTCTGCCTATTTCAGTTTGGACTCTCTGGTCACAGATTAGTTTTCTATTTAAATACTTTTTTCCCCCTCCAGTTTAATCAAAGATGTATTCAGCTCTTATTTTGGCTAGACAGACGCCCAGACCTGCATTCTACAGGCTGAGAAAATTACTGTTTTCTTTTCTTCAGGAGCTTTGCAAATACACAATGCACGAACACGTCATGGGTTGTGCATGGCGTAATGTTTAATTGCTCTCAGAATGGAGTTCCTAGGAACCACCTGACCCACCCACTTTTCTGTTTATTTAGATTTTTATCTCTGTGTTGTGTTTCTGCAGGTTATCAGTCCAATGGCATAGTAATGGATTAAAGCAGTTCTTGCTGAGAGTTAGATGGAATGTATGCCTGTATGTTAAAAATGAGGCAGTTGGTTAGCATATAGCTTAGCATAAAGACCAGGGAGTAAAGCTTGATAATCAACACATTTTTATCTGTTTTGCTTTATCTCATGGTAAAAATGATACATTGTGGTTTTACAGTGGTTTAATTTCTTAACTATGACTTCCGATGCTAAGCTAAGCTATTTGGCACGCTAACTGTAGTCTTAAATTTACCGTACAGATATGAGAGTGGTCCTGATCTTCTTATCTAACCCCAAAATTTCTAATTATTCTTCTAAGCTGCCAAATGACCACCACAAACTGATGTCAAATTAATGTCTGTGGTTCAATTTCCTCTCGGCAAGACCTAAGTAGAAAGATAGACCGATTTTAGATAGATAGATGGATAGATAGCTGTGGTAGGATTTTCTAAATCGGGGGCCATAAAGAGGGGGCCACAATTTAAACAGAGGGACCAATTATATGTCCAACACCCATGCACAATTCATGATTCAGTAATGTGCACATTTAAGTCATTCCATGTTTACTGCTAGCTCTATATAGCTTTGATTCAAAGCCACACATTATTGAATATGTGAAAACACATGAAAAGTGTTCCTTGTACACATTGGGTACTTCAAAAAATAAAAATTCTGAAAAAATTGTGTTATTTATTGTTAGTTTTGTTTTTCAGTGAATAGTTTTTTGTTTTTGTTTTTTAAAGGGGCCAATTGGATTTCAGCTCAGGCCAATGCCCCCCTCGCCCTGCCTCTGATGGGAGGTAGATAGATAAATAGATGGATAGATAGATATGATTATTTAAATGTTTCTACAGTTACTCTGCTCCTGTTTTCCAGTACAACCACAGTGTCTCGCCCCGTGAGGTGTTAACGCAGTTCAGTCCCTTGCCTGCGGATATACTACAGTATTTACCAATATTGAAATAGGATGAAGTGAGTATTCAATCAGGAATGTGCTTGTGGCAGATCTCCACCCCTGATAATGTAGGGTGTTTCTCTCCCCAAGTGGTTTTGCCCGCTTGTTTTTCTCCGTGTTGTTTCTCCCGTTGCAGTGCTCTGTCACTCTTCCAGTAAATGTGTGTGCGTGCGTGCGTGCGTGCGTGCGTGCGTGTGTGTATTTTAAGGAGGCTTGTTTTTATTCCAGTTGCTGTCTGTGTTTGTCGTTATACTATCTTTACAAGCCTCGGGTTGCGAGTTGGAATGTGTAGTCACACATGTAGTCACTCCAAAGAACACAATAAGGTCTATGCTTATTACACTTTGTCTGCGTAACCTCTAGACCATGAGTTATCCCTTTATCTGGATTATTCACAAAGCTACTATAAAAAATGGTTAGCTTCTGTGGTAGATATCTACAGTGTGTGCCTCTGCGTTCAGCCACCACTGTGTTTCAGGTTGGGGTTTTTTTACGACAAAACTGACTTTATACGTTTTATATAAATAAATAAATTTGAAAATGATGATGTAAATGAGATTTAGAGATGTACTTGAAGTAAAGTTGAGTGTGGGGTGAAGTGATTTTGTAAGTTATCCAGCATAATAGAGGTAATTCTCAAAGATTAAGAGCAGCGAAGCAGAGGTCATTTTGACAGGCTGTCATGACGTAAAAAGACACGCTCTCGAATATCAAAGCACTGGAGGCACTTCAGAGGGAGATTAAATATGCAAACTGAACAGGCAGCGTGTGTGTCCTTCATATGGTTAAGTACACTTCAGTCATTTTACCCTGCGCTGCAGCATACAGTAGTCGAAATGATACCCTACTCGTTTTTTTTTTTGTCTTTCCCAATGTGCAATTTACACAGCTTGGTGATTTGGTCAGATTCTGGAGACCACACGATGAAGGGCGATAGACCACAGACCAAGTGGCAAAAGGACAGGAAATATCTGATGAAATGTACTATGAAGTGGATGAGGTCACCCACACGCAGCAACCCAAATCAAGAGACTCGCCGCCCCGGAATTAAAGATAATAATTTCTGTGACCTTACAAGGATGAAAAACTTACACTAGTCAGTTTTTTTCCTCCTCGGAGTGAGCTCGGGCGTACATTGATTTAAGCTGAGTGTAGAGAGACCACATGAGAGGAGGACCCAAACAGAAGCCAATTAGAGAATGTCGGGGGAAAAAAACGACAAGAAAATAAATGTCACGAAACAGCTGCGGTCACTATTTGCGCGACAGTTAACAGGCTTTCATAAAATGGGGAAGAGAAGAAACCCTTTACATATCTTGACAACTACAAGGGGATGTGGAGCAGCCATCGCCACCACACATTCCTCTTTAACTCGGCTTTCTGTTTTTATTTTTCGCCTCTCTGTTACTTAAAAGGACCAGAGTGTCTTTGTTCTGTGGGAAGTGTGGATCGCTGAGATGACTGGGTGATTCAGAGGCCTGAAACAAAGGAAAACTTCGCACCTGCTCACAGTGACGTCCACTGGGCGGAAAACTATCAAGAACAGCGTCTACCTCCCTGCTCTACCCAGACGCCATCCCTTGGTTCCCACAAAGAGCAAGCACTTGGCGACTGTGGAAACAGAGGATGAACCGTAATAAATTCCCTTTTTCCTTCAGCGCTATCAGCAGGTTTTACTTATCTGAAAATATCAGAACGCAATAGCTCCACGGGCTCAACATTTTGCAGAGTTTCGCAGATGATGAACCGTAATGAATTTGGTAATCCTGATACTTTTTTCCTCGTGCTACCCTCGTGCTTAGTTGACATTTGTGGTTTTGCCTCAACAATTATTGGATGGACTGTGGTTAAATGTGGCACACACACTTCCATGTTCCCCTCAGGATGAATTCTAATAGTCATTTTTTGTGGGTGGTTTCTTGAAGTCCTCATCTAGTGCCATCATCAGGTGGCCTGCAATAGATGTCCTTTTCATTAGCAGTGCTCCCAGTGGAAACTCATCATATATTTGCACTAAATCAATTTGAAGACATAAGTTTGGGTTGGAAATAATTGCAAAAACTTTTAGGTCATAAGTATATTGTGAGTATTTGTTGTCCTCATGATGTGGTGTGTGGTATGGTGTGTTTAGTAGACTAGTCCAAACAGGCAGGTTTAGAATGGGCTGTTTGCTTGACCTGTGGTGATGCTGCTTGCAGTTTTCTCTCTGAAAAAGTGACCTGCAGTAGTTTAGCCTTGGCAAGTAAAGACCAACAGCTGGATTCACACCACAGAACCCTGAACCCTGGACTGGACAATCAGTTGTCGTTGTCTCAATGTGCTGTTGTTGTGAACCTCGCTGATGATGAGTCCCAGCCGCCTCTGCCACAGAGCGCTGGTCGTCTGTTTATACAAAGTTTATTAATATTGAACTGATCGCATGTCCACATTGCACGGAATTCTACACTTTACTTACTTGGTTTCTTAACAATACACATGCCAAGTGTGAAGCAGACAAAAAATAAAGTTCAGACGAACGGATTTCTGGGATTGTAAATAGACAGGCACCTCTCAGCTGGAACAGTTTGAAGATCTATCGGATCAATTACATTATTTCGCTGTCATGTTTTTTTGTAGCTCTGATTGAAGTTTAGGCTCAGACCTCTCTGTACTGAGGTGAGGGTTGTAGTTTGTGCCGATGGATCAAATGCATGTGTATTTCTTGCAAACTATTTTATATGTTTTATTGATTTTATCATGTTTTTTAAAATATGTGATATAAACACCTGATTGGTCTGCACATCATCTCTGACATAAATTCCACAACAAGATGAATATTTCAATACGTCCAATACTTTGGTTTATGACCAAATACCTGCAAAACTAATGGCGCGCCCATCAGCCTCAGCTCATATTTGTATGTTTCGTACTCATTAGCAAATGTTATTAAGCATACATGCTAAACTAATATGAGTTAGCTTCTAGCTTCTAGCACTATTGTGCACTGACAAAGCCGCTGGCATGACCCCATCTTGTTATTGTCAAGCTCAGACCATTATACATATGCTCAGTGTTATCCTGCTCACTTACGTTTCTAACCCACATGGAGCAAACGGTCGCCGGATAGATGGTTAGAGTGTGGAAACCCCAGCTGCTGTCACATTTCAAAGGCTAAATGCTGTGTGTGGCAGGAATACACTCCAAATTCAATCACTCACAATCTTACTCTGTCAGAGCCTGTAAACAGTGGCTTCACAATTACCAACAATTACAGAGTAAACTTCCATCTACTGTTACCAAATGATTTTTTTCTTCTGTGTGTGTGTTTTAAGGGGGCCTTATAAATGAATCTGTGTAAAGAGCTGTTTGTCTTTTCATTGGATCCACAATCGACTAATCCTGGAGCACTTCAAAGTATTTACAGAAACAAGCCATAACAGGATCAGCCTCTGAACAAGGCTGGAGATCAAAGTGAGGGGCTGCTGCCGACATAAATATGGAAATAATATGACTCAGTGGGAATGTTGGGGTGTAACAGAGACAAGATCGGCAGACGAGAGAGAAAAAGATTGGTCGATACATCAGAGAGGAAGAGACTTGTTTTGAAGGCAAAACCGATCATTGTCCTTTGGTGTCACTCATTTTTATATTCACTGGGTTGCTTCATCGTTTACCAGGAGAGATTTATCTCACAGTTTCAAACCTGAAGTCCCCTCAGGCTCTGGCCATTCATTGAGCTATTCCCTTTTATACAAAAACACAATAACACACAACAAACTCACATGTAAGGAACGTTTGTTTATTAATTGTTGATTATTTGATTCTTAGTCAGATAGTCAGAAACTTGTTAACAAACCATGACGCTTTGGTAAACATCACTCTATCGCTTCATCTCAGGAAAAACAGGAGCGAGCTCACAGCCTGAGTGTTCAGTTTCTTAATCTTTAAAATTCACAAAAGAAATGTTGACTTTTAAAAAATCCACCTAACTTAGGTAGTCAACATACATACAGACTACACACAGTTTACATTAGGTTCCTTTAACATGCACTTTTACACAAGATTGTTTCACACTGTTATTTGATCTCTCAAAAGTATCTGTTTGATATCAGACTTCAACTGATCTTAGTAGCCTTCTGATAAAAGTGCAGCACACACAGTGTTCATCAACACCGAGGAGACTCAAGGGCCCAATATAATGTTGCTAATATTATATTCGACTCAATTAAAATGTAACTAGATAATTATTTTATGTTTCCTGATAAAGGCGGTGCTGGAAGCTTGGTGATAGATAGACGATAGATAGGTACAGTAGCTCTCTCTATTTTGGACTTGGATATTTCTGTTACCTCAAAGGTCAGAATGGCGAGATGCACTAGTTTGTGTGTCACAGGCCTTTAAAAGCTTTGTTCTGGATTTGAAGATGTTAAGTGTCGTGTTGCAAGAGACTCAAAAGAAACTTTGAAATCCGATGTGAGAGTCCAGACTGAGACATATTTCTTGAGATCAGATGGGAATCAAATTTCAAAACCACCTCCATATGTGGTTTGGATCTAATTTGCCATAATCCTATTTCATGTGATTTTTTTCTTTTCTTTTGTGGTCCAGATTTGCAAGCTGGGTGCAATCAGAATATACCAAAAAAACGGATTATTGGTGGCAGTGTGAACATGGACAAGTGTGAAAAGTGCATGTTTTTCCCAAAGACTGCAGCTCATTTTAATTACAAACTTAGATCAAATGGACTGAAACCTGCGAGCTAGTTCAGATTGATAACTCAAGTATGCCCAACTTATACAAGACATACTCTACGTGCATTCTTGCTCTGCTATACTGCTGGTGCAGTCCTCATTTGCAGAATCCCTTGTGTCAATGCTGCCACTGACTGCATGTTTATGGTGTTTTTCGCTGCAGCCGGCGACATTCCTTCCCTGATCTTGTCTATATTTTCCATATTAAGAGCTGTTAAGCAGCATGCATATGGAGAGTAAATGTTTTATCTCATTTCTCTTGGTGTTTGTGAGCTCGGCATTCTCCGTAAACTATGAGGCTGCTTGCTGTTTTATTGCTCTCCTGTAGCCTCGATCTGATTATGGACATCTGCTGCAAATTTCTGCTCTTTATTAATTCTAAAATTAAATTATTTTACTGTCTCTTTTTTCTTCAAAACCTATTTGTGGACAAACTCACATCTCCAGTGTTTATATTAGGATGCAAACACTATTATTGAATTGCACAAATCCCATTTACTTAATCATTTCCCCCTTGATGCCGACATTGGCCTCATGGGCGATTCAACATGGCCCACATTTTCTCAGTGTTTAATGATAAGTTGTTATTTGGAGAATATTCATGCTTTAAGTAATGGACATAAATGAGTAAGTAAAGGAACATACTTCATTTTATTTTTTGGTCTAAACTTTAAAGTCCCTTTTCCACTGGTCAAAAACCCACTAACACCCACTAACATCTGGCTTTTTTTCTGCAGTGGGAATGGATACAATCCACATTCATTCTCTGGTCAATGACTCTGCAGTAGTCACTGCACTTTTATATCCTTCCTGACGCAACATATTGACGTGCCTTGAACTTCCTGGCATTGATGTGTTGAAGTTGTCATGAAGGTTGGGAACATGGTGCAACAGCATTTTTCTTTTTCATATTGTGCAAAATGCAATAATGGCAAGACAGCGAGTCGGGAGAGCTTCTCAGTTTCCGGCATGTTCATGATGATGCACAGACAGACACACTCTCCTGGCAATGGGAAAGGACTCAATGCCTTTTTTATGGGTTTGGCAGTGTTTAAAAAACTAATTTGTATACTTGCTTATTTTTGTGTAAAAGCGGTCTTGGTCAAACGCAAAGTCCTAATAGGAAAATCCTCCACTTTGCATCAATCTTGGCAACGCACCGGGGAGTTATGTCACACTAATAAGATCAGGTGCTGATCTTAATGAATGAGGAGAGCACCACACTTGCACATTCTTTTCTACAGTTTGGTGACTTCGTCCTAAAATAAGGATTCAACTGTTGTTTTCACGCATACAGTCCAATATGGGGAAATAAAATAATCAAATTAGCAAAATGATCTGACAGGACAGATATCATTGCTTGCAGGCCACCAGTTGCCAACTATTGCTGTAACTTATCTAAGGACGAAGAAGAATGTTCAACTTCATCTTCTTGTTAATTGCTGTTTGTGTTTGTTTATATATTACAGACAACTGCAACCTATTTATGATGATAATTCCAGTTTCAGACACATACAATTTAATTCTGATCAGTCATAATCCAAATTCAAGATAAAAATTACCTTAATTCAAGATCCTTAAATTAAGTTTGAACTTGTCAGTGTGGTGTTGTAGATATCATGAACTGAATTAATAATATATAATAATTGTGTAATAACTAAATTGTAGATAATAAAAAACCACGCACACATGAATGAAAAAAGTTGCTTGAATCTTACTATGTAAATACCATACAGTCTGGTAATTACAGATGTTTCAAAATAGTAAAATCAAAGATATTGTTTTGAAGTCAAAATGATGTTTTATATATATCTTTTATAAAAGTTACCACTAGTCACAGCAAAAGTCAAAATGACATTAATATTGTAAAGTTAATCATGGATTGTCAAACTTGGTTGAGAAAAGTAAAAACGTCTTGTTGTGCTGAATGTGTCTGAGACACAGAGGTGTGTCTGTCGCACACAGCAGACAAGCTGCACTGACCTGAATTCAAGTCTGTATTTACAAATTACTCTTCCAGCAGGTTGTTTTTGTGCCTTAGAACACAACCGCTGTGAAACAATCAGAAATTACAGTTTGAGTTTTTGTTTCATTGCTTTGTGTTCGCCATTGTGCTCCCTGTCTTCATTCAGCCTGTAGGTCTCTTGACCCCACTTGCGCTCCCTCTTTCTCTCCTTGTTGAGTCGGGGAAGTGACAGTCGTTAATAGTGTGGGCTTATTGACATCCTTCGCCTTTTCCTGGTTGTTTGCTTCGTATACAAAATACTTCCAAACGCCACATTTGCTTTTTTTCATTTTCAACTAAAACTGGTCGCGAAGGCCCTTCAGCAGCAGAACTTGCCATGTTAAGTTAGTTTTATGCTGGCGACACCAGCCAGCTCAGTGTTGTGAACGTCAACTAGTGTTCATGTGTTCAACTGCTAGTGAGGGGAGGGGCTGTGAGCCTGTCTGTGTGCAGCAGTGCTGTTTGTTATTCCAATACAATTTTTTAGTATCGATTAGTATCGATTAGTATCTGAGTATCGATTTTTTTGACAACCCTATAACAGACCCAATTAATGGAATACTAAATTAGTTGCCAACAATTTTTATAATCGATTATAATTGATTCAATTGATTAGTTGTTCCAGCCCTACACTGCAGTTCTTTGAGCCTTTAAGGATACACTTGCCAAAAGTGAAGCCGGTAAGATAACAGAGGTATGTGTTCCACATAAAGACAATCGTTTCTGGAATAGGAGGCTACTTTCAGATTAAATATTGAGTTATAGATGGTCCTGAGCATTTATTCTAACTTTACTTAATCACAGTTGTATTTGTGGATGTTGCATCCATTTAGTTCTACTGCCAGTCACTTCATGTATTTACATGTGGGCGTGTTTGAAATGAGATTGTATTTTCATCTCTAGACCAAAATAGTCACAGCTTATTAAGAACTGTTGGCTTGAAGATCGCTAACTCCCGTTCCTTTTCAATCTTGGCATAATAAATAAACTGTTTTTTTGCACTTCCTTAATCACAGTACATGTTTATATGTGTGGTCAATCCTGAGCGTGCATGTGCACACATCTGTGCATGTACAGTGCATGTAGGTAGGTGTGCGTTTTCTGTTTGTGTGTGTGCTCGAGAGAGCGTGTGTGGGCGCAGGGCAAGAATTAAAGAGGCCCTAGGATGAATATGTAGAGCAGATGTAGCAGCCAAATTCAAAGGCTCACGCCTGGAGCCCATCTGACACTGTAGGAAATGTCGTCTCTGACAGAAGGCAAAGCGTCTGTGAGGTCACCAGGTTGAACTAATAACCGAGATCTTCAAAATGATATAAACATATACAGAAGTATAAATGTTTGACCCTTCCAGAGGAGCGTTTCTGTTCAACAGAATAATGGAGGCTGTTGCCATAAGTCTGGGAGTGCACTTTTACGACTTCCCCATTTAATTTCTGTTCCTAACATAAAGGCATTTGTAATATAATAAATGCCAGCAACTTCTTGAGGGAAAATCTATAATTCACTCCAGTTGGGTAATTTATTCCATTTGTTTAGTCACAAAGGGCTTTGGTCCGGATCAGGAAACTACAGAGACAACGGCCTTTCGAAAAACCAAGCAGACTGGCCGCTGATCAGTCAGTTCCTCCGCAGCAAAAATGAGGAAAGCGTTTTTCTGTAGTCTCAACAACGCCTCCGAACTCACGGGCCGTTTCTGCACCATAAGGAAACTCCATGTCAGCGTTTAATGGTTTCATCTGAGGACTCCCACTCTTTCTCTCTCTCGCTGCCTCCCTCTTGGATTCTTCTCTCTCTCCACTCACAAAAAAATACAGCCATGCCCATAAACAAGCACAAAAAAAACATCCATTAAACGTCCCTGAAATAAAGCCTCAGCGCCACAACGTAATGCTGAGCAGCAAGAAAGAAGAGTTTGATTTAGCGTCTCGTTGGTCATTTAAACTGTGAGCAGAAGAAGTTAAGAGAAGCTGATTTGTGACCAAAGAGTTGCTCAAAGGTTGGGAGAGCTGTTGTTCACGGTTTTCAACCCTCGTCCCCCCATCCGCTCCAGCTGTTGCAAAAATTATTTCAATGAATTAAAACTAGGTGATAATGTAGTTACTTTGACTAATAACTACTTTAGGAATTATTCAATGACCTGCATGTACCTGCTGATTCACTCACTTGATAAAATGACGAAGGGTAACAAAGGGTTACAAAGAAACAAAAGTGCAGAGACCAACTATAACATGCATGCCAGCATGTTGACACAAAAAGGTTAGAAAACTTTAATGTAGAAACATTTCAAACTGGAATTAAGTTTTGTATCTTGTCTAAGTTTTATTCTATCTTGTAAAAAATTTACAAACTACATGGGTATTGTACAGAAATAGAAATATCAGCAGAGATTTTGTAGCTATAATGCCGTAACTGAAATAAGAACTATAGTTAAAAAAAACTTTTATGTCGCTAATATTGTTGCAAGAACTGTAATGTTAACTTTTCTTTTTGTGTCAATCGGTGGAAATGCATAAAATCTATATCTGTCCTTCATTAGGAGTATGAGGTGATGTCATCTATTTACTGGGTAATGTAAAATGACATGAATGAGTAAACAACAAGAACACATGTAACCATGGTTAATATAATAAAAAAAAGCAGCTGTAGCCTCAAAACATGAAAAATGACAATTTCAACACAACACAAAACACATGGGACCTAACATATACTGAAAAAACAACACTTGAATACTTAAGACTAAAACTGATTGCGAATGATTAAACCAATTTAGATTTTTGCAACAAAGTCAAATTAACATTGGCCAAAAATGAAAAGTCCGGATCCTATTTGACTCCAGACTCTTCAGGTATCTTTTATAAATCTCTTAATCCCCGATAAATGCACATAATCAGTACAATTCTCAAGAATTCACTCTAAAATGTTTGGATTTGCACTTGAGCATCGCTGCCTGTGCCAGACACCGTTTCAAACTCGTGTCCCCGTCCTGAGTGATAGTGTTTATTTTTTTGGGCAACGCAGGCACCAAGTGTTAGTGCAAGACACATGAACAAAGACTGCGAAAGTAGATTTGGTGTGGGACTCAGTATATTTGGACATCCACGCTTGTGTGCAGTAGAGGCCCTGGAGCGCAGTGAGCTGTGTGTTTGTTTGTACCTGTCTGTCTGTGTAGATATAACTAAGAAAGATGCAAGTGTCTATATGGGAGAACAACTTAAGAAGAGTTTTGCAATGTAGTGAAAAACTCTTTAAATGCAAAACCAATAGAACTATAAAACATCTGAATTGCATCAGATCACCCTGGACTTTACTAAACTAAAATTAAAGTGGATAGTCATTTTAAGTATGAGCTCTTATGGCATCAATCTGTGTCTGTCTTATATCATGTACTTATCACTGACCGATCCCTGTTCAGTCCGTTTTACATCTTTCTGCAATCCGTGGCTTGAAACTGAAGCTATCTATTGAAACCATGTGTCTCGTATTAAACACTTCCCTTCCACTTCAAATAAATCAGACGTAGTTGACGTTCTAACTTTATTGCAGCTGTATTAGGCTGCGTCATTCCCCTCAAACTTACTGCAGATATTCTTTTATTTCTCTATTAGAGCTCCTGTTTGACTATTCAGGCACGCTGAAGGTACAACAGCGAGTTCCTTGTAATGCCGCGTTGCCGCAGAAGAGGTGGAAAGTTCCATGTTTCCACTTTTCGTACATTCACTAAAGTTTAATCTTGCATAAAATTCAAGATTTGCTTTGCTTAAGTTGATTTATAAAGAAAAGCCTTTCATCCTTTCATGACTGGATGCTTAAATAGTGGAAGGATCTATTTTTAGGAGCGATGTTTAGAAAGGAGCCACCGCAACCCCCAAAGACGCCCCACCCTGCCCGATGTCCCATCGCAACCCAGCCCGTCCCCGTAGAACCCTGGTCTACCCTCTGCTCAACCGATGAACTAATCTGCAAGGTGAGGGTCAGGCTGCAGGAGAGGATGACACGCCTCTGACTCTCCTCATCCATCCAGGCCTCTCATTACCAAACCCCCCCGAGCGGCTCTGTCTTCTGTGAAACCCCCAGTCTTAGAGCTTCAGCCTCAGCCTCAACCTAAGCCCCGAGACCGCCAGGCAGCCAGACCCCTCAGAGAGGCACGGTGCCTTTGTGTGGCTGCACTCCCCAACTTGTCTGCCTCCCATTATTTCCCCATCCGAGCTCCAAATCAAAGCCAGCACACATATGAAATGCTTTTGAGGTTTGAAGCTTAACTATACCACTAGTGCAACTACTGCAGCTACTATTACCAATGCTGCATGATGGATCAATATTAAAGCATGATTACAATCGTACAGAATTACCGGCACAGTCGTCCTCTGGCAACTGATAACTCAGATATCAATGATATGTTTGCGTTTCTGTGCTAATTAGGCTCCAGTGAGATAAAATATAGGCTAATATATTTTATTTTCATTTATAACTGCTCAGTTATGTGGCAAGTCATAATTACAGAGTACCTTTTTTTCATCCTCAGTTTGACAAGTGGTCAGTCAAATGGAGTGCCAGAGGGCTTGGAACTCCGGAGTACAGAGGGACTTTTTTCCAGCTCGCTCTTTATTTAATCTAGCGCGAGTGGAAATGAAATGACAGCCGTACCACGGTCATATACTCGCCCTGCGATGATGGATGCTGTTTGATTCTTTTTTTTCCCGATGTTCATTTTTTGCTATGGTGCCCTCTAATAAATATTTTTAAGTCTGTCACTTAATTCTGAAATTCCATCGATGAACTCTGTCCAGAAAAATAAACAGGGCCGCCACAGCAGTTGGCCCAGATTGAGGAGTTGTTATTTTGTTCGCGCTATTGGCAGCGGCTCTCCACAGAAATATTGCTTATTTTGCTTCGTTTCAGATTCGAGCTTCTGACAGTTTATGTGAAAAACTGCAAACTGTATTGCCGTTTTAAACACAACTGCTGTGGGCTGTAATTACAAGCTCCATTCACGCAGATGAATGGGACAGACAGCCACAGAACAAGGATTGTTCTTTAGACCTACACATCCTTAAGATCTACAACAAATTGCGGTGAAATTGCAATCAGAAGGCATTTTCCTCATCATATTAGTCATCAAATTTGCATCAGTATCTACTTGCAAATTTCAGGACTGAACTGGAAACCTTGGAAATCCCAACAGGGCAATTTGTTGGAAAACACTGTGGTAAAATTCAGCGTCTACTCTGTCAGTCATATTTCTTTATAAAGGATGTTGCAGTGTCGAAATGTTGACACAATCGCCTCAAAAATGTCCTGCGTCAAAAAGGCAGCTTCATCGGCCGCTTTGCGCCCAATCACCGGGCTTTGTTGTAAAAGTCACGAGTGGGGCAGTGGCCATAGTGGCCCACAACCCACCGAGTGGGCTCGCGCAAAAATAGAATGGTACATTCCAAACCAATATAACAGCGGCAGTGCACCATCACAAGACCGCAGTAAATGGCAAAATTATTGTGCATACTTTCTGAGGCACGCCTAAAAAACCCCACTGTGTCCACATGTACTCCTGCTAACATCAGGTAGCACTTAAATGTCCTTCGCCCTAATGTATGACTAAACATGCTGCCCCTTCACCAAGCTACCCTGATATGCAGAGAGGGACACTACTTCTGCTGCTGCTGCTGCCTCACCAGGCAATAAAGACACCCGGGCCTTCAATAACAGGATATGGTCTGCATTTCTCATTTTGAAAATGTGCACAAACAGCTCTTAAAAATAAAACACAGCTTCTGTTTGATAAAAAAAGAAAAGACAAAGAGTCACAGAGCAGCCACCCATTTCCTGGGAAACTTTGCTGTGTCGCTGGGATGTTTTCAAATGTTTTCTTCTCTAACCAGCAGCAGTCTGCTGTTTTCCCACTCCCGTGTTGTAAAAGTCAGGAATGTCCCCGCCATAATGAAGCACCAATCTGAAAATACAGGATGGGAGAAAATCAAATTAATGTTAATGTGGCCATTAGGTTACCACCCAGCAGGAAAAACACGGCAAACCTCAGCCATTCATGCCGTACCGCTGTTAATCACTTTGTTACACTCCAAACTTTCATCTGCATAGTTTTGGCCAGGATCAGGGGGAGAAGGCAAAGCCGGAGCTAAACCAGAGATCTGTCTGCAGTGTAGTCTGTCTTCCAACCACGCACTGAACGCACCCGGTGAACACACAAACTCTGCTGCGAGGAATCCTTGAGTAAAATATCCATTTACTTCACTGCAACACACAAAGGTGTGCCTCAAACCGGCTCAAATAGAAAAGCTAACACACGCCGACACACTGGCTGCGGCAAACTTCCCTCCCGTTTCTGGTTCTTATGGGTGAGAGGATCTGCCAGTTCTTGTTGGCGTCTTTGGGGGGCTGTTCGGAGTTGTGACTTGGACCAAAGCTGTAACTTTTGGTTCAATCTTGACGGAAAACTTCACCTCATAAGAAAAAAACAGTCACTCAGTGCTCTGTGTTTGTTGGGGTTTGTTTGATGCTGAATTTATCGTCTAAATATTGACGTGAAATTGGTCCTGTAATTAGCGGTGCCAGTTTGAAATAAACCGTAATGGATGCAATGAAATCGAGCATGTGGATGCAGTTGCTGAATATTGCAGATGCTACCTTATGCTCATTCACATTTCACAGATCTTCCTGTCTGTCGCCTGTCAAAGTATTTATATATTCTGTAAATCATCTGTTGTCTATGAAATAGATCCACAATTTCATCTGACAATGGGAGTAGCATCAACATCAATGTGTTCCAGATCTGGCAACCTGATAGCCTGCCTTTCTTCTCCCTGTAAACAGATCATCCATTCAAAGGCTCTACGTTTTACTTAAGACCAGCCCAGGCTCAGTGTCCGCTGACTGGTTCCACGTGTGCACAGGCGGGACTGAGGTGTGTATGTGTGTGGTTGTGTGTGTGTGTGTGTGTGTGTGTGTGTGTGTGTGTGTGTGTGTGTGTGTGTGTGTGTGTGTGTGTGTGTGTGTGTGTGTGTGCAACAGCTCCACTAAGGGGGTCATGAGTCACTGAAACGGGGACGTGACTGATGCCCTCTCTAAGTCTTACTCTAATTACTGCTGAGGTGTCTGTGATGGCCCTGGTGACAATCCCGAGCTCAGCCGGTGTGCTGTTTCAGCCCTGCCAAGATGACACTGTCACAAAACCCCAGGCCGTAAGCTGTAATTGTGCATTTTCAAAAGTGCTATATTACTCAATCACTGCACACCTTGACGTTCGGATGTGCGTAGGTCGTGGCGAGCGGCGGCCCTGTCAACTGCTGAAGTAATTGCTGCTGAGTAATGTTCTTTCTTTGGCTCAAAGGCAAAAAACTAAACAACTCACCAATAAATCTGGAGGCCATTTTAGGACGTCGCCTAACAGGCTATGAGTTCACATGGGAAAAAAAACCTCGACTATTATAAGCCAAAGAAATGGCAAAGTTGAAACCATACAACCTTAACAACATCAAATTAAAGCTCTCATCAAAAGTTGGCCGCCTTGGAAAGAGGGCGAGAAGGCACAAAGTTGGCGCACAGCGCAGCACAGTTAGAGGAGCTACCCCGCACCACTGACTGCACAGAAGCACAGCCTCGAGTCATTTCCAATGCTCGCAAAGACAATGGGGATACGTCGAGGCTTAAGTAATAAGCCCAAAATGACTTCCAGAGCAGCAGGGCCTCCTCATTTCAGCGTGGCAGCGATGCAGGGAAATCAGAGCCACGCAAGTTGAGGGTTTCATGGAAGATCAAAGATCGTGATTAGCCTACACTGTCCATCCACCATTATGGGGAGATCTGCCACCGATGGCAACCATATGCCTGCCGGATTAACCTCTCCATCACAATCACTATCCCGGGGAAGAGGATACGAAGACAAGAAGTGGAGGCACGAAGCGGGAGAGGAGAGCAGAACAGAGAGGTGAGAGGAGCCTAAACAGGCTGAGGGAGGGATGGGAGGAGTGGAAGTGGAGAGGCAGAAAACATCAAATGTCAGTCAGTGATGTGTGGCATAACACGTGTGCCCAATATGCAGGAAGCCTTTTGGCAGGTTTCCCTGACCTATATAGTCCGGAAGTTGGAGAAACTGCAGGCAGAAACAAGTCTTTCAACTTTTAAATGAGCCACAGTAGATGCTCTGTTCTGCACATTTGGAGTTTTAATAAAGCCGATACGAGTGAGAAGTAAAGAAGTGTAATTTCTCAAGGTTTGTCAGAGAAAGGGTTTTTCTGATTTAGTAAACATTTTTATTTTACTGCATCTATTTTTTTTGCGTGCCATGCCATTATTTTATGGTGATGATTGACAAAAGACCTGAATTAAATGAAGGCATAAAACAAAGTTGGACACAAACCAGGGACATTGCAGTTCATGATTGGCGCCCCAACTCCTTGGCCACCAGGGAGCCTCACACTTCTGTTATGTTTTACATTTTCCAATAGAGGACCAAGCCATTTATGTGCATAACTGTGGAAACAGCATCTATGCAACACATCTCTGTGTGGGCATTTTCTATGGCAGAGACTGCCCTCTGAAAACTGATGTTGAGGAAATACGCTGTCAACTCCTATTGTGTGTTATTTACTGCAGCTTTTTTTATTACCCCGTACAGCCTATGAACATTTAAACAAAAACGCTCGCATGACCATTTACAACATTTTCCATTGAACGAGACATAAATGCTTAGATTCAGATTCATCATTTTATTTGGGTTTTGATTTTCATGCTGTAATGTTAAGAAAAAACGTCCCAATGTCCCATTGCTGCAGCTCCTCTTTTCAGCCGCTGTCTGAAACGCTTGGTTTTAGCTCGTGTCTCTTTAAGGCCACCCCCCTGACAAATCCCAGTCTGCTCGAATTGGCCAGCTGGCTCACTATGTTGTGATTGGTCAACCGCTTCCAGCCTCCGCTCTTGCTTTACCATTCTTTGTTAGGGGGTGTGCCAGACTAGCCGCTTGTGTTGCATTATGCAAATGCAGAAGTATAAGAAGTATCAGCCTGATTACTGACGAGGCCTTGCAGGAGCTTCAGCAGCAGTCATTTCTGTCAGGGCGAGGAACTCTGTTTACCACAGACTTTAACCTTTTAGACATTTTTGCAAACCTTTTATATACACAAAAAAACTAGATCATACTAGAAGGAATGGGAAAAACAGAAAAAGCAGCTCCCCAAAAGTGAAGTCAAAACATCTTGATTGTCCCCCTAGTGGTTGGCACAAGTATAGGTCGTAAAACCCATCTTCTTTCAGAAGGGAAATGGTCCAAAGTAAAAAAGTCAAATAACATAACAAATAATCTTTTTCCAAAAGTTTTTTTTTTTTGTTGTTGTTGTTATAGCAAATTCTGGTCTCTAAAGAGGTGAAGCATTATGAATGACAACTGAGATTGACTCACGATTGGTCCGGCAGATTTGTGAGACCCCAAACACACATTATATTATATTATGGATCCAAATGATGAAACTGGCACAAAATGGCAGCAGCCACATGCGGGATAGTTTTGCTTAATTTTTGTAAAGTGGGAGGAGGTGTAGACCCATTGTCATTAAGTAGCGGTTGATGTGTTGAGTACATGTGCAAATTAATCTTTAACATGAAAAGTCTAGTATAAGACCATAAAATTTACTAAGACATTGTGTATGCTGAGCTATTCACCTATAAAGAAAGTTCGTATTGGTCTAGTTTCTGAAGTAAGAGTAACAGTTTGTATCAGAAGCAGACTGAACTTACCACTTAACCAAATAGTCAAAGTCCCAGCCAAAAGATGGAGCAATATGAATTGTGAAACATTTAGTAATTACCAAAGTTAATTAAATCAAATATTGCACCAATCAAATTACAGTACACACATAAGGGGGTTACTTACAGTACTAGCCAAACACCAATGATATACTGTGTATACAATCTCTTTAAAAATAAGTTGAACCAGAACATATATATATATATATATATATATATATCTTTGTCTGTTTTGCCTCTCTTCTTCACCCACTCCCCCAGCTGTGTGCCTTTTCCACATTACTCAGATGAGTCGATGAGCTTTAATGGGCCTGCGCTCTCTTTCATCAGAGGGCCAGGTCGTCACTATTCAGTGGAAAGCCTATGTGGGCTTGGCTGCTCGGGGAATAGGAGCGGGATTATGTGATATCATATTGTTTAGCAGGGGATCCCCCCCTCCCTTGGCAGCATCCCTGAGATTTAGTCATGCCTTCAATAGGTGGGTAGTCATCGTGTCCTCTGATGCGGCTCTGCGAGCAGTTGATATCTGCTCTGGTGATATTTTATCTTCAGCTGTCATGACAGAAAATTGAAATTAAAATGAAGGCATTTGTTAGAAAGGGATGAGTCACTAGTATATCATACGGACACATTCAGGCAGTTATATGACACACACACACACACACACACACACACACAGCAACTCTGTGACTCCCTGTCTGTTCTTTCCAACTGAGAAAATGAGTGGGTGGAAACACTCAGCCAATTCCCTTGAGGCGTGTTTTTGCATGAAGAGTGAGCTATCTGATGAAACTGTTTTGTGAAGCAGCAGTTATGGTTTATATATTTTCTGTGTAAACCATTTAGCCTTGTTTGATATAAATGCACCAGTGGCAGGAGGACACTTGGCCCCGTGAAGCTCCTTAAAAACAATTTGCGCTGAGATCATGTTTGCATTTTAGCTCATAGTGAAATTCAAGATTAACTTTAAGGTATGATTTAGGGAAACCCGATGGTGGTTATACGAGAAGGTCAACACAGATAACTGCCGCTGCTTGTGGAGCGGTTCACACTGGGCCTCCCATGGCTCCCCTGTGGCGTTTGAGCTCTCACAACAAAAGTTAATGCCACCTTTTAGAGCCTTGATGCTGTGAAACCTGAACACCCAGAGGCCTTGCTGTATTGTGGAAAATGAAAGCATGTAAGAGGATTTCATTTCTCGCCAAATTTGACTTAATGCTTGAATAATATGACATGTACTTAATTAATTTTGAGGTTTGCTGAGTATAATGAAACATGGAGATACTGTACCTGAAACAACATGTACGAGTTGCGGTTGTGTTACGTTTGGGAATCTGGACGGGTGGATTGTGCCTGTGAATAAGCAGCCCCTTCCATCCCACCATTCCACTCTAATTAGGTGCAACAGATTCAATATAAACGTCATGGCCTTTCACATAATCCTGCCCATTAAAATAAGAACCACCATTAGGGAACACTGATGTAATGACTGTTATGAATGCAAGCAGTTCTAAATGTCAAATGTCATTTATCAAGGCCACCCAAGTTTCTCCTATGTTACGAAACGTTTACAGATGATTATCAAAATGCTTGGCTATGTCTTTTCTTGACCAAACACACAAGCATAGAACGGCAAAAGTGAAAGCGTTAAGAGGAATTAACCAGTTTCCTAAATGCGGAAGTAGTACTTCCTCTTATGAAGGACGAGCTTAAGCTAGGCTTGGTAGCGATTCCAGAATAATTTACTAGTGCTGCAAGTTTGAGCTACATATGCAGTTATATTCAGCAATACCATCCATAGCTAATCATCCATCTAAGCAAACACAACCTTCTTTTAACGTGGACTTTTTTGCTCTTTATACGATGATTTTACTATAAACATCATAAGAATAACCCTCAATATAATGACACAAACGTTACATATAGGTTTTTCTAAACTAACATATATTGGTTGGTTTTGGTGCAGTGGTAAGAACTGTCACCCCACAGCAAGAAGGTTCCTGGTTTGACTCCTGGTTCTGCTGGGGTCTGTCTGTGTGGAGTTTGAATGTTCTCCTTGTGTCTGTTTGTTTTTTTACTCTGGCTCCAGCTTCCTCCCATAGTCCAAGAAATGCAGATTGAAGTTAGGTTGATTATCTGATCTTGTTTAAATGTGAATGTGAGTGTAAATGGTTGTTTGTCTTTGTTTGTTGGTGCCGCGATTCAATGTCAGTTGGGATAAGCGGAACGGATAATAGATGGATGGATTAATGATTAGGTCCTAAAAAGAAGAATGAATGCATGTGTTAAGTATTTCTAGGAGGGGAAACATTTATCTGGCTCCAAATTACGACATGATACCAATGATATACTTATCATTATTAGTTAATAAATATCATTCACAAGTACTTTTGAAAATGCTTTTAAACCATGACTTTTATAGTGGTTATGTGTTACTACATTTTAAAGTGAAAAACCAGAACTCTGGTGTATTGATTCATTCCCCTCATGCTGTAACTTTAGTCGTGCCTTCTGGAAATATCTATTCCTGTGGCTGGTTGTCCAAAGAACAACACAAAAAGACACTTTAGAACATTTCATCAAATATCATGACATAGGGAAAAATACAACTAGACAAATATTATTTTTAAATATATGACAGTTGACATTAACAATGATATATGAAGTGCAATGTATAAGTTAGAAATTTCTTCAGTTCTCAAATATGGCAAGTAGTCGTCCAGAGGAAACGTCTTTAAGGATGAAATGTTCCTTCAATCTATTTTGAGTGAAAGTCGGTTCGTTAAACATACTGGAAAATCACATTTTCTATGCTGGTCTGCAGCATAAAAGTCAAAGGGAGGAAGATTTAGAATTCCAAATAAAGACGGAGACAGATTCTGTCTTTAAAGTCTCGTTTCTGTTATTTCATCGGGATCAAATGGTTATGCTGTACTTTGCTTGAGCAGCAGTCAGTAAACACTACAGCAAATATGTACGTTGGACAGGCTTGAATGTGTCTGCATTTCAAATGTAAGTCTCAATTAACCCCATAAGGGTAGAAAAAAAATCTCTTCCAGTGATGAAGAGCTTATAGTTTATTATGCAGTGATGAAGACTGAGAACATAAAATTGATGCTTCCACAGCCTCAACTCTTTAGGGAAGACACCACAAGGAAAAACTGTAAATCTATCATATGCAAGACTTTCAACAATTTAGTCACCCTTTGAAATTTGCCTTGATGAGCAGTAATTGCCATCCAGACCCTTGAATCTTCTGCACACTTTCATGTCCCCTCAGTGGGTCTTGAATCATGGCATCTCGTGGTCTCCCTAAACGACCCTTTGGGTGTCTGATCTGCGAGAGAAGACCACCAAAATTGCAAAACTTTGGCACCTAGGCAGGCCCTCTGGTGTGCCCATTAAATCATTTTACCCTATTCCCATCTCAATATAGCCATGTATTTCTGAACAAGATAAATATTTGTCTAATACGTAGTGTAGTGCAGTACTGGGCTCAGGCCAAACACACCGCTATCAAAACAGGAGTGAAAGAGGAGCATTCAGCAGTCGCTGATTATTGCACATGCAGTGTTTACACATCTCTGATAAGCAGGATTTAGATTTTCGACTTCAAATTAACACTTTCTAAATAAAACATCTGATGGTGACCTTAAACCACAAACTCAAACTTTTCATTTTCATTATTTATTGCAAAAGATCATCTCAACATTCAGACCCTATGCTGGTACTTGCCAACTTGAAACTTGTTGGCCAAAGGACCATTTGATAGAGAAATGGAAAAATAATAGCAGACAAAATGTCCTTGGTTTAAAAAAGAAATGTAGCCTCGATTCTGAGCAGTTCCTTCAATTACAAACTGTTTCAAAAATATCAGATATAATGTGGAAAAAATAAACACTGATAATTTGTTGAGAGACAAATTTGAAATGTTTACGGTATCTCAGTTACATAATGCCTTTTGGGTTGTAGTCCAATTGGAGAGACACTGCTGGCTTTCATTAGCAGCAGGCATTTTTCTCCATCATATTGAGCGATGCTGCCAGAAGTCTGTGCTTCTCAAAACATTGCAGGCCCCTGCCAACAAGTCCCCGCCACCCCCTACACCACCGCACCCTCTCTCCTCCCAGCGCAGCCAGAGCGGGGCCAGATCGCAGAAAGGCAGCACAGGCAGCGTGGCCCTTCTCCAAGCCTGTCCACTTTGGAAATCGCCACACGCAAGCGCTGGCCTCTCTGTCGGTGGCGTGATGGGGTCACCTTTGGGGCCCAGGGTGTGTAAACACACATGACCCAAGACAAACTTTCACAATTCCGGCAGGTGTGCAAACAGGAGGCCGCAAAAATACCCGGAAAACTCTGACCATGCAAAAATAATATTACTACCTCTGATGAACTCCTATGAACGCAGGAGGAGAGGCAGAAAGACCGACCAATCCAGGGTGTGGAACTGTTGTCAGCGGACAGGCCGAGTTAGCGTAGTGCACAGAAATTCGTCACATATAAGAGAACTAGTAGCTTTGATTGATTTGGACGGAAGACTCACCTGTTCTGAATGGACACCAATGTGGCATTCATCCAGCCCACCCACCAAGCTGAGGAAAGTCAGAACTTCATGGCGAAATTAAATACGAAACAGGAAACAGAGACATTTTTTTCGCAGTGCAGATAAAATCTGAGCATGCCTTCATTTTTCCTTGTCTCTCAAATTCTAGCTCAATAAAGCTCCCCATGTGGCCGACGCTCTATTTAATGTCTTGAATTTCTGCAGTGTTCGCTTCATGGCCTGCACCAGCGATACAACCCACCGTGCTCTGATCCGTTGTCTCCTGGGCCAGTGAGTCCCGGAGCTGACCTCTGTGGGGAGTCTTCAAGGCACCACATGTTGGTTTTGTGTCCATATGAACTCTACTTGCTTGAGCAGTTGGGCCTATGGTACCAAGTCTGAAGGACACAGCAAAACAAGGATTTAACTACAACCAGATGCAGCACTGTCCTCCCAGATCATCCGTTATGTTTTGTGTTAGATCCTCCTCAGATAGTCGTGCTGCCAGGGGAACGGGAAGCCTGTTTGTTTGTCAAGGACAATCATAGGGTTGCAAAGTGCTCACAAATCTGTTTTGATTCTGGCGGCCAGCTAATGCCATGGCACTCACTGAACATCTGGCTTTGCAGTTCTGCAAATGCTATTTCCATTTCTGATTTCAGAATTATTTATGAATGATGGGCTAATTAATGGATAATCCTACATCTGACACGGTGTAACCACAAACAGATCATTTTTTCTGACTGAAGTAAATCTTTGTCATAACAACATGCAATTTGAGACGACTGATTTCTTCTTTATAATGATATCATTGTTGCAGCTTACCTCTGCTCACCCCTACTCCTAGACATTGAGTAAGCACGTAGCAGCCTGCTGGTTATACTATTAGCAATACAGATGAGAGATGTCTGCATGTCTGTAAAGTCAACCTGTAATTATCATGGCTCTATATCCCCGGGCGAGAGACTAAGTCAGATTTATAGATTTATTCTGTCTTCAAATTAGCATCATGCCTCGGATTCCAGCATTTCATCTTGAAGGCTGCTGGAATGTTTTTAGAGCAAAAAAAGGAGTCATTGTAATTCACAAATACACATCCCAAAACCACCATCTGTGAAATAGTGTTGGAACAGCAACAATATGTGAGTGTACCATTCAAAGGAAGACGTATTAAAAGCCGCATTTAACTGCAGCTGCACTCCTTTCATTTTCTTTCTGGAACGGTTGAGATCTCTTGTAATAAAACAAACCAAAAGTGTCTAATTCTGTACCTTGTTGGGAAATAAAACTCCTACTCTTACTACAGTGAGACAAACGCTTATAAAAGAAGTCAAAGCTACTACATTACAGGCCATGAATGATTTTTTTTCAAGCTGTATTCAGCAGACCGTCATTCACAAATACATATAAAAGACATTAAAAGACATGTGCTAGATATTATGCTGTAGCAGTATATTAATTGTTGTGATAGGCCAACAGAAAAATACATTTTAAGTTTTTAAGTTTAAGGTTTAGTTTGGTTTAATTTGGATTTAAATAGATCATCATCATCATCATTGTTAGACTTTATCAACATGAATGTGCCTCAATGCAGGTTTAAGTAGATTACATTAAAATATATATTACATTCAGTCACTAATTACTTTCACAAAACTGTAGTTGGTGTTATTTAATCTGGACAATACTTTTATTTAGCAATACCTGTTTTTGTGATATGACTGCACAAGATGAGGTAGGAAAAAAAGTGATGAGACAAAGAAACCCAGTGTTGGAGCTGGAGTATATTATACCTCAGTATTCACTACATTTACATTTAAATTGCTTCACTACTCTTACAAATCTTCATACTTTTTTATTCTTCTGATTAGTATTGTTCAATTAAACGATTAATATAACTTCCATCAATAGCAGTTTTTAATAAACTTAAAAGAAATATTAATCTGACACTTTTAATAATTATCAATATCGACTGATGTGAACATTTTTAGCTTGATATAATTTTAGGCCATATAGCCAAGGCCCTAATACTTGCTTTACGTGGCTGTCAGGTATCCTACAGGACTTCAACTTGTAATGGAGCCTTTTTTACATCAGAACTCTATTAACTTTTATTTAAGGATAGGCTCCAGTGATCAGACAACCACGAGGTTTATAAAATTTATTTCAGGTATGCATGCAAATTCAAATTTTCTCCCGTGCTATATTTTACAGCAGCACAGGACACCCACCTCTGTTTAACCGGGCTTCTGAGTGTCCTGCTCTCACTTTAAACTCACTCCCAGCAGCACAGTAAGCCTCTAATTTTTTTACAAGCATATTTAATCCGCTTGCATGTTTTACCGGCGCGGCGAGGAATGCACGGTCTTTTTAAGAACATGTTTGCAAGTGCTACCTCACCCGTGTCTTGTAATGTATGCATTCCTATGTGCCAATATGCTGTTGGATTAGTCAAATTCCAGCATATATTATAAAAAGATAGGTGCTCTCTGTTTCAAGTTAAGTGTTTTTTTTCTTCCTGCGAGGAGTAAATACATTCCTCGGCTGGCTTGTCCCGGATTGATCTCTGCTGACTCAGAGGAAAGATTGCATACCTACCGAGCATCTAATAGACAATGCCCCCGGGGTTACTCTTGTGCACGTTCAGTACATGTGCAGACGACTTTGAGCAGAGAACAATATGTTTACAGTTCAACCCAGACTTTGGGGTGGCAACACAGACTGATTTGTGCTGTGTTTCTGCAGACTGCCGTGTACTCCTGTCAGCAACAAAAAGAGGTGCAGGTGAAAAATCTCATCTGCAGTTTTGAAGTTTTAGAGTTGAAATTAATCTGATCAGTATAAATGTCAGATGTAATATAGTTTTACTATGATTTACAAAAAGAAGTATGGCAATTCCTATTTTTCCAGTATAAATCTGGATTTGCGTATTCTCGTCTGATTTGAATTTGATATTCAGACAGCAATAAGATATAAAGCCGTAAAACTATGGTGCAGTTGTGTGAGCACTTTTAAATGATTATCCTGAGACAATACAGCCAGTGAACTCTGGGAGCTGGCCCGCCTGCCTGCCTGCACTTCAGGCTCTATTATGACTGGTTCAAGTCAGCGTCCTAGCTCGTACATCTTTCTAAAATTATACACCACAATGAAGAAAAGCGGCCACTTCTAAACAATGTCAAAAATTCAGATTTAGATTCCCCCCTCCTTTTTTTTATCTTGTTATTGTGTTACACAGGGACTGAAAGAAGAGTCACAGCATTATGAAATCATGTGAGGAGGGCAATTATCCATCACAAAAGCCCCACAGAAAAAAAAATAACCCACCGGCTGGAGGAGACAACAGAGCCTTTTGTTTGCCCCATTGTCAGTGACACAGTGCCGAACTCCTCCTCATAATGGCTTGTTTCTCCAGCGAGCCGTCTGCCTTTATCAGTCACACTTTGTTCTCGACAGCGAGTAAACCGAGTTTCTGAGACACATAATGGGCTGCCTATGTGTAAGCTCATTCAGGTTGCGATTGGCTGTCTTGACCCCGATATCTGAGTCACGGCCAGCGCATGCTAACGTATTCCTCCTCACGCTTGCTGTATGCCTGACACACAGTCATCTCTGTTTTTGACATTTGCTCAGGGTGATGGCATCATGTGACCAGGGGGGGCGTCATGTGACGCTGCGTTGTTGTATCATCAGTGCAATTTGATTATAATGCTGACTTAGCAGTTCAGCCAATTGAACTCTGTCAACCTCGGTCCCGAGCAGCTATTGTGAAATCTCTCAGCTGTTGACAACTGACCACACAATGACAGGGTTTCCAGTGGTTATACTGTACCGACCT
Source organism: Hippoglossus hippoglossus (assembly GCF_009819705.1). Classification (NCBI taxonomy): domain Eukaryota; kingdom Metazoa; phylum Chordata; class Actinopteri; order Pleuronectiformes; family Pleuronectidae; genus Hippoglossus; species Hippoglossus hippoglossus. Next base: position 14,434,058 of record NC_047174.1, read on the forward strand.
CACTGTACTCAAGCTTAAGTGAGTCAGAGCCGAGATAGAGTAGAAGCTGGAACTTCTCCGAGGTCCTCAGTCATGGTCAGGGAGTTTTGGGTATGAAGGAGCCGCTGTTAGGTCTCCGCTCAGGTCTCAGCGGCCGGACCTGTCCTCACCTTTAACACAGCATGTCGTATATAAACCAGACAGCCAGAGCTGCGGAGGGCCAGTATACTTCTTATAAGGAGAAGTGCCATAGTGTTTCACTGAGGTTGAGACATAGCGGGAGAGCGGTATGCATGCCAAGTCAGAAAGATATATATAAGTCCAACTCCATCTACTTAGCACACAAATTAAACCAGCTTGTCAGTGAACATTTAGAAATCATCGCTTGGGTCTCAGCGGGCCTCGCTGTTTGAACTGCAGTGTAGGTAGGTAGGCACTGTTTATGCTGGACTGGGCCCTTGATTAAAATGAGGAATGGGGGAAAAAAGAAACGTCTCCGTCTCTCAGTGGTCAGCCACAGCCTCCTTGTCGCAGCCTCCACCAATGATCTGACTTTCCCTTTTTTATTTTTTTATTTTATGTGATCACAACTCCGAGAGCTATTTTTAATGTGTGTTTAGGTTGTGCGCCCGCCATTCGATATTAAACATTTCCCCTTATTACTTAAAGACCAACTTTATTTTCCCTCAAAGCTGTGACTCCAAAAACAGCTGTCCAGACACCACAAGAAAGGACCTTAAGTTGCTGGAAGATGTAGATCCCACTGCTGGAGTCCAGAAGAAAAATATCTACTTTTCATTAAGATTATACCATACAGTACATTACCAAACAATTCACATACAACATCAACATCCTCTTGGCGACTCGACGTCGTAGATTAAGTTTCTGCAACTCTGTGAGTTTTGGAGTGAACTTCTCCATGCCTCTCGCTTGATCGTATGGCTCCAGGTCACCGTCCTGCCTCGGTAGCGCTGTAAAGAGATATTTACGTTCACACCATGCAGCGCGGCGGCCAACAGAAGCTGATTGCAAGTGGTGTTTGTTTCCAATGAAAGCACGTTAATTCGGGCTCGGCCGCAGTGTAAACTACCTTGGCGTTTTACAGATGTCGCCTGTTAAAGTGAATCACTGTACCTGCCTGTTTGCCCGGCTGGGCCGTTCTGATGCCTCGCCAGAAAGAGTACACAACACAAGCCAAAAGGGCTATTAATAAGCCCTTCCTTTTCTAATACTGTAATACCTCTACGTGTGTAATGTCTGCTCCGGTCTAATTATGTCACCTCATTTTTAGCTTTCGCCTGGAGACGAACACAGACATCCTCAGTCTGACTTAATTTTAACTCATCTTAGGTGTCATTATCCACCAATATTTCTCCTGAAATACTCTGTTGCAATAAATAATTTTCTGTGAAAACAGTTGAGTGTGAACTTCATCTGCTGCGACAAAGCAGGGAAGTAGTCTGCCGTACTGTAGCAGCGCTTCGTTACACACACACATGCACACACACCGTGTTAATAGCATGTATAATTTGAATTATGTTCCAACACATGATACCTCTATTATGTTTGTATGAGAGCTTGTGATAACAAAAGTGAGTCCATGTGAAGGTGTGTGGTCCTGAGTGGTAGGAGAGAGAAAGTGTCTGGCAGGGTGGGCCATCGACCACAGTCCTCAGGGCAGACCTTGGCCAGAGCTCAGAGTATGGCCAAGCTCCTCAGCTACACACACACACACACACACACACACACACACACACACACACACACACACACACACACACACACGAGTACAGCAAGTATACGGCCACCGGTGGAGAGGCAGTAATGAATGAAATATTATATTCCACATCATATTCCAGCCTTTAACATCATTACATTCACATAAAGGCTTTTTATGACAGCAGTACAACTGTACATATATTACAAAATTGTCTCTACAGCAAAATGAAGAAGCTGGCAGTACCTCCCTCAAGTGTTTTTTTTTTTCATGGGATGTTTTATGGAACTCCCTCCACTCTAAATACACATAGTGGGTCTGTAACCAAGACTAATCCGATTTGACTGTTCAATATGAATATCTGACAGTTTGTTCGTTTTATTAATATATATATATATTATCAAGCTACACTTGAGCAAATTATTCTGAGCGATTCTCAGGACTCAGCTGGATGTTTCATTGTTCATTGTGTGTTTTATTGTGTTCAAGAGCCACAGATCGGCCTTGTTTTGGGGACATGAAGAGGATTTCAACAAATGAAGTGTTGGAGCAACAACTTCCCAACCCTAACTTAAAACAAGTTCTTTTTTCGAGCTAACACGAACAAGAGATCGGAAATGTGAAACTACATTTTCTGCCAACACTACAAACTAAAACAAAAGTCAGAGACTATATCATATTAACTTTCTTTCCATTTTCTATTCTATGTTAATGTAATTTCGGAACATGACAGTGCAAGGCCTATCTTCCTCAGTGCAACTTCTTCCGTCTCACTCGTCCTGTTACCTGGTCCCCAGCAGCCTGTACCCGTCTCAGCCTGTACCCGTCTAAGACTAGTGGACAGAACAACATCACATGGTTGAATGATTTTATCCACAGAGCACTGTGAAAGCGAGGAGTGCTCACTCTGCAGCTACTATCATGGACAGAAAGGTCAGCAAATGTAGCTTAACACTGACTAACAAAAGCAAAAAAACAAAGGCACTTGAGAAATTGCAGTCGATTGTGGGTCTGGGTTTGATCCCAGACCCACAATGATTATTTAAAGCTTTAACTATCTGGAGGCTGGCCAAAACTATATACATACATACATTTATTAATAACATAACATAACATAATCAGCTCCTTTCACAACATAATTGCTAAAATGTTTCCAATCAGACCAGAATAAATTCAATTAATACCATTTTACCAATCTTTAGATAGATAGATAGATAGACAGATAGACAGATAGATAGATAGATAACCTTTATTTAGACAGGGTATAAACCAATTGAGAGCAGAACTCTCATTTACAATGGTGCCCTGCATTTACATAAACAAGTACAAATTGCAATGCAGAGGAGAAAAATGTCTTTCATAAAGTAAAACTTCATTTAAAAAAACATAAATGTTGTAAGGTTTAAAAACGATCTAATTGAGTCCTGAAGTTTATTCCAACTATGAGGAGCGTGGTATCTGAATGCAGTTTTACCCAGTTCATTGTGCATGCAGGGTTTGTCAATGGTGATGTGTTGTTGAGAACGAGTGTGGTGATCCATATGTCTAACTTTTAAAAGGGATGATAAATAAAATGGTAGCTTATTAAGCATAGCTTTGTAAAAATACCTTTGCCAAATATCTCCAAAATATTATACTCTAGAAAACAAAATCAAAACCTTTAATTTCGGGTGAGGTTTAGGGTTTGAGATCAGGGGGCTTTAGACTGACTTATAGACAGGATCAGAGGTTGTGGTCAAAGTTTCAGTGATGGAAAAGTTTTGTGGTTTTCTTAAGGTGGGTGAACTGCTGACCTGCAACAGTCGGGTGAATTCAACAATATTTGGCCAACTCTAACTAAACTTTGTTACTGCATCACAGGGAAAAACATCACTCATCCCTTGTAGTTACAATCTTTGCAACCTCTTGAAGAACTCATGCAGAGATATCTGAGACTACAACATCATCATAGCTGAGATTTTTGTTTATCACATGCCGTGCCACCCAAGACGTTACGTTTCCTGCCATACGAGTTGGGTTTTGACATTTATGCTTTATTTTTTCATTCCATGTATTCGATTCAATCACAATGTGCAATTTATATTCCCATCAAACTGAATGTAATTTACTGTGACTCAGCAGAACAGACAGTGGTGCTGCGCTCTGTCCTAAAGTTGAACGTTTTTGACAAGAAAGCATCCATTTGCGGTAACATTAAAAATGTTTATACATAACCTTAAATTTTTTTCAGTATCAAGTCCTTCACTAATCCTTATGTACAGCATATCCTTGCCAATGCACTGATGATCCAACATATGCAATTATTAAGAAAAAATATTGTTGAATAGTTCTGAGTATAATTAGTATAAAGCTGCATGGGTGACATGTTTGATTAAATCTCTGGAAGGGTGTGTGTGTGTGTGTGTGTGTGTGTGTGTGTGTGTGTGTGTGTGTGTGTGTGTGTGTGTGTGTGTGTGTGTGTGTGTGTGTGTGCGCGCAGCCTTTCCCTAAGGATTCTGTAACATGCGCTGCAACTCAAGAAGCATGTTCTTGTTTTAGACTGCAAATATTTACAAAGCGTCGCGCCAAGGAAAATGTTTCACTGCACAAAAATAAGTTAGGTGGGGAAGACTTGTAGAAATGCTGTTGTGCTGCTGAATATGGGGAGTTAGTATTTCATGTTTGACACTTTTATTCACATTTGTTTCTGATGCTATATTAAGTATATCAAGATTTGAAAGAAATAAGGGCTAAAGATCTTAAGAACAACTTTAGTTTGAATATTTACAGATACAGCAATAAAAACTGTTTGAGATGTAGTTCTTTCATTTTTAAATATTTGTTTTTATTATTATTTTATCTCAAATTTCATTTGAGTTACAGTTACTAAATTGTTGTGGAGTCTACATCAATGATGAACATTTATTGTAAAATCAGTCTACATTGTAGACTGATTTTATGTTATCTTGGGGCTTTGTTGTAACTTTGTAAAAACTTAATACATTTATAACATTAGTAATGTAACAGCTTAACCTTAAACAGTTGAAGCAAATTATGAAAAACATATTTTCTCCCGTATCTCTTGTGGTTTCTAACGTTGCTCTTTTTTGTTTGAATTGGCCCCTAGACATATATTAAATAAAGAGACGTATATTATATATATACTATATATTCACTATTGGGTGTTGAGTAACACATTAACTATGTCTCCACTGTGATCTAATACAATACAGGTAAAAGTATGTTTATTTGTCACGCTCAGAAAAAACAACAAAAAAACAGGAACAGGAATAATCTAAAAAACACAGTGTGAACAGCTTTTGTCTGGACTACTGCTTTGGTAGAAAGGAGTTCACAATAAGGACTGTACATCACACTTCCTAGAAAGTGATACTGAAGTGTAATTTTCAATGTAGTGAGTAACACAAGCAAAATCCTCTTCAACTCCCATGTATTTTGATGGAGGTACAAAAATCACAGAACCAAGCTACCTGTATGGCTAAACACCAGTAGACAGAAGTAAAAATTGTTTTTCCTTTTTAATGGTGATGGACTATCCCTTCAAATCAAAGGTTGTTACTCAACCACAGCAATATATTTATGCAAATCACTGATTTAGATGCCAGTAGCCTGGGGCACTGTCCCTGTCTTTACTGCTTCATGCCTGCCCACTGACTGGTGTCAAAATGACAGGGAGTCTTTGTCACTTTCCAATCCAACAGAACTCCTTGCTCTTGTCCGCGTTCCCCTCTTCTTCTGTACCAACACCTCGTCTCCGTTTTGGATTTGTTGTAAAAAAACTCCTGTGACGATCAAAGGCGAGGCATGACAATGTGCTGAGACCTGTGAGGCTCTGTGCTAAATGTGCGAGCGTGGGAATCTGTGCGTGTGTGTAGTAGGATGATTCATCGTTATTGTCACAAGTTGCCTGCAATCCACTACATGTTGGCAGGCCATTCATGGAAGGTGTCTGTGTTATAGTGCACATTTCCAAGTGTTGGTAACACTGTGAGGAGCAAACTCTTTCACATAGAGGACAGGGGGCCATGAGTTACGGCCTTTTACAGGAATTGACCCTGTCTATGAGAGACGTTTAAGCTCGGCATGGGCTGGCATGCATACTGTACATGCACATGCACACACTAATGTATTATATTGATAACAACTAAGACTGCTGTCTGTGACACAGCAATGTCAAGAAAGCGCAAGTTCAAGCTGCAAAAAGTGACACAAAGGCAACTCGCTAGACACTCATCTGTAAATAAGCTGTTTTCACACCACCTCCACTTACACACACACACTCAGCCTGTCTGTCCCTCTCTTCCCCCATTCTCTCTGCTCTACACACACACTCACATGTACACACCCAGTCTCACGCCGCCAGCCAGCCAGCCAGCCAGCCAGCCATTCGTTCCTCACTCACACCCTCAAATCTTACCAAGCTCAGCTCTCCGTGCTCAGAGGCAGACAGGAGCAGCACGGCAGCCTGTTAAAGGAGTTGAGGGAAGGAGCAGCAGAGTCAGAGAGACACATTGAAAGAGAGAGAGAAGGAAGGGGGGGTGAAAGAGAGAGAGAAGAGAGAGGGGGATGAAAGAGTGAAGGGAGAGCAGAGCTGAGAGAGCGCTGTTCCCCATATGCTGAGGAGGCAAGGGCGGTTGAACAAGCTGCCCCCACTGAAGCCTCCTGACTCATGGGAGCGTCAGACCCCGATCCCCCAGAGAGCTTGGAAACGCTGCTGAACCACGCGCAACAGAGAAGGAGGGGAGCCAGAGAGAGAAAAAAGTCCAGGGAGACGAGACGAGAAGAGAGAGGAGAGGGAAGAAAGCCACAACGGTAGGCTGTCCCATTGAATTGCTCTGCCGTGATGACGTCAGAGGGCATGTGACCCAGGCTCTCCAGTGACGGCACATGGAGGGCAGGAAAGAGACGAGTTTTAAAGCTGGTGCCTTTTGGGTTGTGTGAGGGCTCTACTCGCCTCCCAAACAACCACAGAACCACAGACGTGCGGCTCGGGGTTGGTGTTTGAGGGCGACCTGGAGTGTAAATGGTTAATCGTCGCGGGCCAGCACCAGTCACAAGGACGGCGCTAAGCGAGTAAGTACGTTCCAACCACACTCGCCAAGCAAGCAAGTCCGACACCATCTGATCTATCCGCAAAGGCGATATTTGCCTCTGCACTTTTTTTCTCTATAAAACCAAACCTGGTTGTTACTTGTGGTCATCCAAATAGTTGATACGTAAAAGCATGTCTTGTGGATGGCTTTTCCATTTTTTTTTTTTCATGACATGCTGCGTGCTCTTGGTTTAGGACGTGTCAAGGGTCACGGAAACCACAGAGGAACAAAAGTGGGGCTTGCTGCAACCAGAGGCAGCCATGGCATCTAACAGCCTTTTCAGCACAGTGACACCATGTCAACAAAACTTCTTCTGGGGTGAGTACGGCTTCTTTGCTCTCTGTTGTGTCTGGAGCTGGGAATCGGGGGCTCGGGTCACGGGGACGACTTGGGGTCAGGTGTTGAGGTTTGGACGGAGGGCTGAAGGGGTCTGGGTAAAGCGGGTAAGGATGTTGGATCCGATTGAAGGGTTTGGGTCCAGATGAGTGTGGGGGGGATCAGCTGAGGTCATCGAGGACCCTTGCTACCAAGGTCCAAGCTTTTGTGGTGGAAGAAAGACCTGACTACCATCATGGCTCTTTGTGGTGCACAAATCCGCAAAAAGCACCAAAAAAAAGAAAATCGCTTTCTTTCCGCATTTAGATATTCCAATATTTACTCTACATGATGTTTATAAATATTTTTGAAAGAGGGAGTTGACATGTTTGTGCAACATACCCTTAGATTTACAAAGCAATGGCATTGCGGAACCAAAAACAAAAGCACGGGTGATAGTTTTGACAAATGTAAACAGACACTGCACTAGAGAGTTTACAGTGGAGCATTGGAACAAGATGTGGGGATTACTGTGTTGTGTGTGTTGGGTGTCTCTGTTATGTGTAGGGAAGAAGTATTGATTAGTTTGCCAATAAAAGGCCTGTAATCGCTTCCTGAAAATGTTCAGTCGCACTGCTGTCATTAATTAATCTGTGACGATTTCCGCAGCCTCTGGGGAACGTTAAACCGACAAAAATGAATCCTCATTGAAAGGGAAGTTGCTCCATGTCCACTTCCATATTATCAATTTGTAATTAAAGCACTGTAATAATTAATTTGGACTCTAAACAATCACTTTGATTTGACCCAACTTTTGACTCTTTAAAGTTTGACTCTATATATGCTTATTCTATGATCGGAATTGTGTCTACATGTAACAAAACCCATTGACACAAATTTTCTTTATATTAAAAATATTAGTTTTTTCATAGATTTGCACAACTACACTGTTGAGTTTAATTAATTCTTCATATCCATTTATTCTTTATTTGTGCAAACCTTTAAACATTCTCCTTTGCTCGCACACTGGATCTAGTGAATATGACCACAAATGATTCAAGACCTGTGAACAGTGGCCGTGTCAACTTCGTGATTTTCTATCATCCGTGAAGGCTCATTTGCATGCTCCAGCTTTTGGTTTGGCTGCGTTCTACTGTGACAACTTCTTTAAAAATAATCTAATTTAATCAGCTAAAATGGATGATGTTTCAGGTTTGCCAGTCTAAATTTCAAATTCAAACAAACATTGTCATTTCCTTGCGACACAAGAAATTGACAAGCTGAGTTCAGGACACCCCCCCCCCACACACTCTCTCTCTCTCTCTCTCTCTCTCTCTCTCTTTCTTCGGTCCATAGCCTCCACTCCTCTGTCCAAATCAGATGTATAAAAGATGTTTTTTAAGAAGCCGCTCCGTGGTCAGACACAGCTGTTCTGGGCTCCCGCTCCGCACAGAAGCAGGGGTGGCTCCTAATACGCTCTGAAAGCCGCGGAGAGAGCGAGCGTCTTCCACCAATCACCACCACCTATTACCACGTTAACCCCCTGACCTTGCGCTGTGTCTCCGGGGTCGGAGCGCAGGAGCGGAGAGGAGCAGCGCGGCAGGAAATTGAAAGCATACTGTAGTGGAGAGGTAGAGATGGACAGAGAGGAGCAGATGTGTGCAGATGTTCAAGTGGAGGGGAGACATGAGAGGGGAGATAATCACCGATCGATTCTCATATTAAATATTGTTGATTGATATTGGGCTACGGCCCATTGATGTTGCCCCTACTTGTGAACATCTGGGTAGTAAATCTGTCAGTACAACCACAAAAAGTCCCCTCGACACTGTAATTTGATTTTGCAAGACCTCCAGCGCTTTCTGTTGTATTTCTAATTTAAAGTAAATAAATGTAGTGTGCTGTACTGTATAAAGACTGGTAAAAAATTCGGAACAGCATCTTAAATATTTATGTTTATGATCAAACAAAAAAGGATGTGATTTTCAGTGAAATTGAGTGTTGAATTGAGTTAACACTATTTCAATTGATATATTTCTGTGTTTTAATCTTGATTCTTGAACTTAAATCTATTTGTTGGACATAATTTTGTATATAACTAATCTTACGTCCTGGATTTTTGGTTGATTTCATATATTTTGTTCAACTTCTCCCGGTGCTGTGTTTCCCCTGGATCCTTTTGTGTGGCATCGGCCAGTTTGCTGTGGCCACAAGTTACAAAATATTGTTTTGTTTGTTAGAAAGCCTCACGTCTCTATCCCCTCTGTAAAGTTGCACCGAAGGACATTTTTAATTTAGGGGGCTGAGCGCACATTACCAGCGATGAGCCGACTTGAGGGAGCGAGGCAAATGTTCCAAATTGACAAGAAAAAAAAATGGGGTCTCATTAAAATTTGTCTTGGCATTTACATCAAGCAATTTTCATTTAATTGGCTCAAATACATTTTTTTTATAACTCCTCATCCTGGCACATCAGATGGAGAGGGCAGAGTAATCTTCAACATGTGTGGCACCCACTCAACCACCGTGCCTCTCTGGGGAACATTTAAGTGCCTATTTTCTCTATTACAAACTTAATTACATATAGACAATTAAGTCATGGGAGCAATTATTGTTCAGTAGGGAGAGACAGAAAAAAAAGTGCTTACACAGACGAACCCAAATCAACACGATCAAAAGGATCGCGGGTTGATGTGGGTAAATATCTGAAAACTCCGGAGCGGAAAAACTTTCCCCGAAAGAAAATCTCCGATAATTTGCAGGGAAACCGTATATGTATTTGAGAAAGGCAGCTTCTGTTGCATAAGTGTTGCTTTAGATCTAACCACAGGCCTGCTTCTTGGAGACATCTTAAAAGTGAACCAGACATCCCCCCTGCCTCCCCCTCAGCCAGGGGGGGGAACGTGAAGCCCACTCATCAATAGGTAATTTGAAAGAGCCAGGGGGGGAAAAATCTGAGCGTTTCACTGGCTGCTACTGTACTGAGAAGACTCTTCCCTTAACTCCACGCTAAAAGGAACTCTATTTAGCGATGCTTAATTGTACCTCTGAGGCAAACATGTTATTTAATCCCAGCAGGGTCATATTGATGGAGTGAAATGGCGCTGTGTGTTTTTGCGAGCCGTACCAGCTATTAGGACTTATTAGTGCTGGGGGTGCACATTAGTCTACGTAATTCCTACGAGTAATCAAGGAGGTGCAGCGTGTTAATGTGATCAGTGTTTAATCAGAGATAGATTAATTGGTCTTTATTTTCACTCCAGTGTAGTGAGGCTGAATGGTGGGTTGATTAGGGCCCTAAAGAGGCTGGAGGTAGTTGTTAAGGTCCAAATGAGAGTGTCATGAGAAAACTATAACCTGTGATTATAATGGAACTCAAGCGCGTCTTTCCCACTGGTGAGGACGTGAAAGTTGTGGAGAAAGTTGTACTTGCAGTTGGACATAAAATGCATGTGTTTGATCCGTTATATCTGAAATGCTGATTCAAATATTGCAGAAAATAAGAATAGCTTTGACTCCGGGGCTTTTTTCTTTTCATCTAGTGTCAACTTGCAAACTTTAGTTGTCCCAGAATGACTGATTCGTCCACACAATCTGCGTCTCCTCCCTCTAAATGAAGCAGCGAGGAGTTATAAAAACATGCGAGGAGAGGCGTGAGATTACACTCACCCCTGTAATATGGAGACTGCAACAACAAGCACTGAGCTGAGTGTAAATACTTACAAGGCACTGTGTATTATCGCTGCTTTTGTCCTCATATTCAGTAGCTGTGGGGCTAATTGCACTGTTATGACAAGGCAACCTGCCAGTGGACTGTGCTCACTCTCGGTCTCTGCCTGTTTAACGTGTTGATAAAACACTGGAAAACAATCTTCTCCTGGGAGCAACTAAACCCATTCGTTAAGGCTGTGAGTGCTCACGTCTCCTGCTTTGGCTTTTCTCAAAATGCAAATGTTTAATATCTAAACAGTGTTTACTCGGGATACAAGTCAAATTAGTGTGTGTTTCTTGGACGGCTCTGCAAACTCATGCCACGCATAGCTATATTTTTTGGACGCACCGTAATTACTAGGTAGCTTAATGCCATTGGAATAGCCAGCGAAGCTTGCTATTTTCACACTTAACAAGATCCTGCAGCCCTTCATCTATTTCAATTGCCTCACGCTGCGCGAATTACCGTTATCCGATATAAGCCCTCAGAGAGGAAGTAACTACCTAACACTTTGAAAATTGGTCTATCTTGGAACCAGTTCACCCTAATGAAACAGAACACCAGTATTATAACCCAGATTCATATACCTCTGGTCTCGCTGTTTAATGCCCTGTCTTTCCTTTCTTCCGTCCAGGCATTCAGCTTTTTATTTTTATTCAGGTTATTTAAGTCAGGAGATGGCTTTAAGCAAAGCTGATACAGCAAACTCAAACCACAGGAAACATGAACAGCATTGTTTAGCGTTCCCTCGCTGACCTGCGGAACAGCCGATGCTGCTTCGCTGCCACACTCCGTGTTTCTATAAGGGGGAAATATGGAGTGTTGAGCCTCCTGGATGTTTGCGTTCGGCCTGTAACGATGTGAGTGAGAGCACAGCCACAGCACCTACACAAGGCCTTACCTGTTCTGCCCCTCTGCCGGAGAAAGGAAGGTTTTTCCCCTTGTTGGTTTAATCTTAAAGGAATGCAGTATCCCCTCTGACTCAGGCCGGACTCTCAAATATATAAACCTACTCACCAGCAGGTCATGCAAAGAGCAGCACGTGTTGGACATGTAAGCTGTATTTATGAAGCAATACTGATCATTTCTGTGAAGTAACACATAATGTGCCAGAGTGGAACCATAGAGGAGTTAGACTTGGCTTAATTTTCAAGGAGACGATGAAACAAGATGAGTAAAGGAGCATGAAAGAGTTTAACACCGAGTCTGACTGTGATCAATAGCTTGGCAGCAGATCAGTGGTGCTGTCTGAGGGGATAAGTACACCTTGTTACAACGTGTCTTCAGACGTTGGTATCAGTACTCACTTTCTCTGAAGTTGTAATCATTTATCACTCAGCACATATTTAAAAAAACACTCATAGAGAAACTTTAAATCTTTAAATGGCAGGTTGGTATATAGCTGTGTAATGGAATAATAACAGTTTGTTACTACTATGCAAACCTAGAAATGTAATGAGTGCATAGATACTGTGTGTGTGTGTGTGTGTGTGTGTGTGTGTTAAAGGTGTCTATGACAGAGAGATCTGTCTGCTTGATTAATGCTCTCACTCAAACTGGCACCTGGAACCAATCCCCCCCCCCCCCCCCCTACCGCCCCTGTCCCATGTGCACTGTGTGTGTGTGTGCACGCGCATGCATGAGTGTGTGCATTCTATACACTTTGCCTTTAGAGGGGCTGAGGGTCGGTCGGTGTTGAGCAGGAGGTACAGATGGGATTGGGGGACTCGGAGCGGAAGAAAAGAAAGGTGTGTGCAGAGGAGGGAACAATAGGTGTCAGTGAAGGGTATGGTGTGTCATTAATAACACACTGGCCCCATCTCCTAATTTGCTCAAATTACCTGCCCACACTGTGGGCCCCCTGCCAGCACCGAGGTGTGAACACAACAGATCAAACACACCTGAGATTCAGAGTGCCCACCCACTCAGCAACGCCCACACAAGCCTTTTATGGTGGCCTGGAGTACATGTGGAAGAGAGAGGATGCGTGTTGATTCTTTCATGTGAGAGTGAGGGATAAAATATAGAGAAAGAGTAAAGCGCAAGTGAGAAAGAGGAAGAGATATGATACAAACGGGCGGATCAGTTTGCGTTCGTGAGACGTCCAGTGAGAGCAACGCAAGACTGAGTCTTTCGAACCACCTCCCATGTGGCACTGTGGGGGTGGCCATTTACCATCATCTCCCCTCCTCTTCTTCCTCTTCCCTTTCCTTCTTCCCTCTCCTTCTCTTTTTGTCCTCCCCTCATTCTTCTAGTCCCAACCCACGCTTTCAGGAAAAGGGCGATGACAAATGTGACAGGGCGCCAATGGCCACCACAATAATCACTGTCGCCAGTGCTGTACCACCTGCGGCACACACACACACACACACACACACACACACACACACACACACACACACACACACACACGTATAGAAACATATGCAAACGTGTGTGCAGACAACTGAAATTAAATATGCCCCTGAGATACAAAAGGGGCCCAGGGAGTGTGTGTAGGTGTGTGTGCAGTTGGATGCCAGCCTTTGAACTTTGATTAGTCTGTAGCTGATATTGACAAGTCTCTGGGGAGACGAGGTAAGCTTGAAATGGTAGATCTCAAGTGGCCTCCAGAGAGAGGAGATGAGAGAGAGAAAGAAAGGAAGAAGGAAAGATAGATAATTGGGATTAAGAACAAAAAACGTTCGTGTTAACACTTTGCTTTAACCTCATTTAGCATTAATAAGCAGGATATCAATACTTAAAAGCTTTTAACATGCTAGACGATTACAACAATTATATAGTATAAGTATTTGTATTAACTATTAACTGTGCCCACATAGAAACCATTCACAGCCAGTTTTAAAATGTTTTTAAATGAAGACATGTTGAGCTTGAACATTCATTCAAAATTATTCTCAATTCTTGTTCTCAGGAGGCTTTCAGTTGCATCTATTGGCCTTAATCATTGTGGAGGGAGTTGTTATACATATACAGATCATATTTCATATAAATACATGTTTTCAATTATTACAATTGTGTTTTATTGTTAATAATTTTAACACAATTGTACTGTAACTGTAAAGAATGCCATGCAGGAAGAGAAGTACATTAAAACACTTCAAATCTGTACACAACTGCAACTATTGTGTTTAAAACCATCCAGTAATTGTTTTATATGTTACATATATACACTACAGAGGGAGTTGACATACAGTTATACCTGTAAGGTTTCTTGTCTTACAACTTTCCAGAAGCCTGCATGTCCTCCCAAAAAAATTGGAAAAGTTTCAAACTGTTTATGCTGGTACAGCAATGTTACCAAAGTGCAAAAATCCCCAGCGTTACATTTCAGCTCCTTTTCAAAGCTCCTTCCCCGCGACTGGGGCAGGAGACGTTCGAGAACTTGTAGCTGTTTTATGTTGATCCCCCGAAATGTTCCAGTTTACACACATTCAGTCCAATCACGCTGCTCTGACAGGGAGCTCGGCGTGATCAAAGTGTGTATACATGCGGAGTGTCTGATCCTCAGTGGAGCAGGCGTTCAGTCTGGAGTTGAATCCTGTCACTCACCCAGACAAGCTGCCCTCTTACAGTCATCTGTAGTTCATTTTGTTGTCGCCGTTAAAAGTTTTTTCCGTCAACTGTTGCGCTGTTCATTCTATTTTCTGTCTTTCCCCAAAGGAAATAGGTCTCTCTCTCTTCTCTCTCTTTGGATGGAGACCAATAACAGGCCTTTCCCGCTTCACTTCTCCTGATGCTGAATGAGCAAAGGAGCATCCCAGAGGAGCAGGAATATTTTATTAGAGTCATTTTGAAAGTTCCTCTCCTCCTCCTCTGTCTTTCTTCCTCACTCGTGATGGAATTTTAGGATGCTGCAGCAACTCTGTGTGTATGTGTGTGGGGGTGTTTGTGTGTGTGAGAGAAAACAGCTCACGCAGAGCAAAGACAATTCAAAGTTACAGCTAAATGACAGGCTGGGAGCTCTGGTCTTTTGAATCGCATTGTTTTCTTTATATTCCTGCTTGGGAGGAGAATCGGTGAAAAGAGAAAAAAAAAAAATCCCAATTGGGACAGAAAGCGAGCAGTTTGGTCTCGGGAGAATTACACTTGGCACAAACAGAAATAGCAGTCATTTTTTGCTGACAAACACTTCTTTATGCAAGGGTGTTTTTTTCGGAGGTGGGGAGTTGGGCTCTTTTTGTTTTCTTATTTATGACAAAGCTACCATTGCAGCATAGGCAGGGTGGTGTGTGTATACTATGGGCTTGATTTACTGTTGTTTTTAAAGATGCATGAGAGAAATAAGGGAATGAGGGATGTGAAAATCAGCTAATTGAAGGAAACGTACCGCCGAAATGATCTTTGTAATGTTGACAGGCAAGTTTTTCCTAACTGATCCTACAAAAGTGCCACTTTTACACACACACGCATGATTCTACCTGCACACACATACTCGTGCACACTCAGGCAGACACACACACACACACACACACGCCCTTTTTCCCTGCAGAACCCTGCAGATGCAGCAGAAACAGTCGAGTTGGTCTCTCTGGTAAACAAACAGTGAGAGGCTGCTGGGAGTCTTCACCGGGCCTCCAAATTATAGTCTGGTTAACCAAAGTCTGAGAGCCAGCCCCTTCGCTGCTATACTGCAAATACACACCCACAGCACATGCATAGGCGCACATATACACATGACCTGTGCACATTACAGCCACTATAAGAGGCATAGTTAAAAAGCACATATACAATCAGGTTCTAATGGCACGGCAGTTGAGCCCAGGGTAAAAGATTTTATAGACTGGGGAGAGACTGCGAGGGAAGCACACCCCGAGGGCCCATCATAAATATTACCCAATCACCAGGCTCGCAGTGTGAGATGATTACTGATGAAAAAGAATCCCTTGCAATAGGTTTAATGTTTATAGAGTTTAACCCTGTATACCTGTTTTTTTATGATTTTAAGTGTGTTTTACAGGTAGATGCTGATTTGTTTACGCTGAATGAAGAGTTGAGTGATAATGCTCAGCGGCCGAGGTTGGATTGTTTAGCGCTTCTTTAATTGCCTGTAAATGAGTTCTGCAACTACTGGGAACAGTTCTCAGTCTCCTGAGGACACAAGAACATATCAGAGTGATCTATGACGCTATAAAATCCAGTTAAAACTTTTAAGATGATCAGTTCTCGTGAAATGATTTGCCGTAAATCTCGTGCTTTCAGAGTGACAGTATATTCCGGGCGGACAATTTAATTGTCAGCCCGAGACCACATCCCAACAACCCCGTTGCCAGAGAGGGTATTTTTTTTCTTGTGTGTTTGTGTGTGTATGACGTTCAAATTCTCAACTTTGCTATAATGCAACACCACAGAATAGATTGTGTTTGAAGGACAGTGTTTCACAACATAATTGATGTTCCTCGTGGGACGCAGCGAGAAGAGTCCTCCCGCTTAGGACTCGATTTACGCGCTATAGAGCTGGCGTCATCCGCGTTTCAGCAAGGGGCAGAGCACGCACACATGAAAAGGCCCGGTCTTGGAAACCCTGGCTATTTCTGAGGGTGTGTAGAAAATCCACGGTCACAGGTCACATCATCAGACAATAGTCATTTATCTTCATCTTTTCGCTCAACTTTCATGATGTTTTTCTTTCATTGAACCCACTTCCAAAGATGACTGGAGTTGATTTGGTCTGTGTACATCTCAGGATGGAAGTTACGAAAGTGAACTCCATCCATCCGTCTCTTTTCTGCCCCTCTACACCCCCGCTTTGTTGTGAGTCATTTCTGTCCAGTAGCTTTATAGGCACGGCTATAATTATAGGCTTTGGGCAGAAGGTTTTAGGCAAAGGCCCATCTCTGAGTGAGCCGCATCAGCCGTGACACTTTCAACTTTAACTCGTTCGGCACACGGAGCATCAGCTGCTGCATGTAAGGCCTCTCGACATCTTTCACAAGCCAAGGTTTCCTGGGGCCATTTTGACATCTGAATGGTTTGGAATCCAGTCTAGTATGTATGGCTCCAGGTTGCAGAGTTCAGTGCTCAGTGTTTTTGGAGCGGCTCCGAGCCTGGATCGCGATCAGCGAGAGATCAAGAAAAAGAGAAAGAGAGCAAGATCCAAACCCTCGGAAGTTGAGTGTAGCTTGATGCACGCCCAGCGGCTTGCAGCGCCTGCCCATTCCTGTTTTTTCATTTCCTGTTTATCTGATTGGCTGTTGTATCGATGCTGGACATATTCACTTGACTGACGGATGTTGATTACCCCCCCAGACGTTATGAAACCTTTGTTTTTCAAATTTACGTAAAAAACATTCATGATGCACATCCTGTGAAGATGGCCAAACAAAACAGATAGTATATTTAATACATTTAAATGCTCCAAGACAAAAAAATATGTATAGTATATTTCCAAGCGTGGGTTTACTCTGTCTTTGGTTAAATGTTTATGTCTGTGTTTAATTGAGCATCAATGACAGAGTTTTTTTCCCCCCTCCATCTGGTCCTCCTCTGCAGCCCCTCACATCGATTTGGACCAAGTGCACCTGGACATTCCTCCCCCCCGTTTCCACGCATGATATACAAACATATATCCTCGCCTACTCTCTCCTTCCTTTCCCTCGCCGTCTCCAGCCGCTCGCCGTCCTGCCTTAGCCTCCTCCAGTCTCAAAACGGGAGCAGTGGAAACGGAGCAAGTGACAGCCGATAGCCCCCCTGCGAGTGCTAGTCTGGGCCGCTGCCGCTGTTTTTGCCTCTTGCCGTCTAGTCACTCTATCTCGCCTGTGCGTCCTTACCTCACATAAATCATCCTCAATCGCACTGCACGGACAGGCAGAACAGAGAGAAATCTCCCTCTATAAATCTGGTATTAGTTTTACCTCGCATAATGAACACAGGGCTTAACGGTCCTGGATACATGAGAACAGCATGTCTTGCAGATGTACTATAAATATTTTGATACTAGCCGGCTAGTTTGCAGAGGGGAAGTAGACCAGTGAAATACACAGAGGAAGGGAAAAGTGTAAAGTGGAATGTTGGCCTAGCCGGAGTGTCTGTATTGTCTTTAGCACCTACAGAGGGTCCCAGTCCAAGAAAAACGCTCTTTACAGGGTTCCTGTTCCCGGCCGCGGTCCGGTACCACTCCTGGATACGCTGCGTTTCCTTAAAAACCAATCCTTCAAACTGGTCTCCAAGGACGCGGGGGGGGGGGCTCATTGTTTGATTAATGGCACGATCAGACCTGATTGAGTGAAAGATGATTTGAAGGGAAAACCAGCACGCCTTAGGGACACTCTGGGACCAAGTGTGGGAAAGGCGGCTCCGGGGATGATGTGATCGGTGGAACGTTTGAATTAAAGTGAAGGGCAAATAAAAGCTAATGACACAAAGCCTGCATAGAATGGGGTCGGCCAAATATGCCTGATCACTGCACAAGATATTTAGTTGCAGTGATCTAACATACACACACACTTGCATACAAAAGTGGAAAAACCGAACTCCCCCTTTGTTGGCATTTATCTGGCCTCAGCCCCGGGCGCTGTCACCCTTTCTCCATCAAAGAGCCACACACACAAACACACAGACAAAAAACCTACAAATCCTCTTTATACATGCACAGTTTTAGTGTATGACAGCAGGTGGTGTGTGGCACGTCAACATCTGAAGGTTCCCTGGCAGACACAGAAAGAGTTCTCAGCCCGAGTCGCTCTGATCTATCATTGCTGCTCTTTAATGGCAGCCCTCGTCACATATTACTGCTTTATTTTTCTCCTCTCCATCTCCCAGCCCACAGAAGTTCCTTTTTTGTTCCTATTTTTAAGTACAAGTGATCTCAATTAGGGACCTCCATGAAGGCAGTAGGCGGCAGACAGTCAGAGCAATAAGAGCAGAGAGGAAATTGTCTTTATACCCCTCTCTCCCTCCCTCTCTACCCTCCTGCCACAAGCAGTGAGCAGCCGCCCCCTCCATGTCTCCATCTCTTTCCATGCTGCTCACTGCCATTTTTAAGAAAAGTCAGACAAACTTGCTCTGCATCTCTCTATGTTGCAGTATAAATCCCTTAAACTCTATAGACACGGCCACTCCAGGGGCCAAAGTCAAAAAAGTCGAATACGAATCTTGGACAAGCCTCCATTAAAATGGTTGCTCTGGGACACACACACACACACACACACACACACACACACACACACACACACACACACACACACACACACACACACACCACAGAACGTGCCGTCCTCATCCTAAAAGTTCACAGTGATGTCACGGGCTCGGTGACAAACAGTCATTAAGGGCTTAGCTGTGATCTGGGATCAGTGCGTGAATGTGAGTCGGCGAGGCTGTGTCGATGAGGTCACAAGGAGTAAAGTTTCTGCCCTATCGTCATCCTTCGCTGTCTAGCTGGTTCACTAATTCATATGCCCGGTTGGCCTGGCTACACACCAGAGTGCAACTGACCAGCAGGCTAGATTTGCGGCTGTGTGTCTGTTCTTTCGGTATTGATTGGCGAGTATAGACTGGATACTTGGCTGTTCCGCTGCCTCGCCTGGTGGGCTTGCTGATTGGTCCGCTGGCAAGCCGGTTGGGCTGGTGGTCTGCCAAACATGGAAACATCCCGTTAGAGCTGCAGCAGTCTGGGCCTCGTCACAGCCCTCCTCTAGAAAGCTATAATTAAGTGTCTTGAAAAATGCACCACTGTGAAATGGAGCCTTAATCCTGAGTGGCTGTACTTTTCCTCTTGAATGATGAGAGTATGCGCTTGTGAAAAAGAGGAGGAAGGAGGAAGAGCGGTGTGGAGAGACAGCAAAGTTTTTCACTATAGTGTTGTTGTTGTTCTTCGATAAAAAAAGTGCGTTCATGTGCATGAGTCCATACACTTGGGTGTGTCGCGCTTGAACTGTTGCATCAGACTCTTGTTTTACTTTTTAGCATCAACACTGGGCTCTGTGTCGTGTAATCTTCCCTAATGAGGTGTTGTTAATAGTGAATATAAACAGGGTCTAAGTGTGTGTTTGTGTGAAAATCAAAGAGCAACAGAGATGTAAAGACACGGAGAGATTCTGCACGGTTGGTTTGCTGACATTATAGACAGATGCGTGTGTGTGCGTCTTTGTGTGTATGTGCTCATATTAGCGCTTCACACAGTCGCTGTCATTCCAAGTGGGAACGAGAACAAAAAACTTTTATTGTACGCTTGATATCTCGACAGGAAAATTTGTCAGAGCGTCAGCCGAGTTTGATTTTTATTGAAAACAAATAATCGAAGCTGAGAGGCAGAAATACAATATTACCATAAATCATAAAACGCACATCCTGCTCAATGTGGTATACTGTGGTTCTTCACTGTTAGTGACTTCTCCTACTGTGCAATGACTCCGAGCCAGTGTAACACAGTAGATGAATAGTCCCAGAGCCGGGAGAGACGATCCAGCTGTGCAGCAGGCAAGCAGCAGCCGCACTGAGGGAGCAGCTCCACGCGAGATTCATTACCACATAATATTAAGTCTGATGCAGAGTCGGTCAAATGCCCTTGAAGGCCAATACTTTGTAAAAGGTTACAGCATTTAAGCTGGATCCAAAGTCGATACTTGGCTGGGTAAAAGCATTACAGTGATGGAAGTATTTTCTGACTGAAACAGCAAATTCAGGAACATTAACGCCCTCTCCCGCTGTCGGCCTCACATCTCCAGGAAATCAGACGGGCGGATTTTTTTTAAACTCTGAGGTCGCCCCTCACCTCTGGATGACAGCACCAGATAGCAGGCATCGTAGCATGAGCCGCCGTATCCTGTAGTATGTAGGGAGCTGGAAGGCAGATGCTGGACGTGCAACAGGGAGGAAAAGCAGAGTCAGATGGGACAAACACTCTTTGATGAGCGGGGTCTTGTCAAGACTATACACCGGGGGGGGGAAGGGGCGGGGGGGTTTAGAGGTGGGGAAAATCAAGGGGTTCTTCCTGCTGCTGCCTCTGATGGGACAACAACGCAAAAGACGAGTAAAAAAGTGCGACTGAGGAAGTGAAATTGTACCAACTCTTTATTTTTAGTCAAGCAAAGACTGTTAGAAAATTACATTTAAATTGTAATCGGAAGAAAAGCAATGTCAAACACAAATGCATTCAAAATAATTAGGCTGACTAACTTGATTGACTCAGCGTGAGTTATTATTTCATCCCCTAACGTTTCCTAAATTAGATTTCACTACAACATTAGGAGGTTTTCCACATTACTGCAAACGTATTGAGCGCTGAAGAAGAAAAAAAAAAAAGATAATATCAGAGGTGAAACTTAACTCTGTTGGAATAACTAGCTTCACGGTTCCTGCAAGGCCATGTTTATCACTATTACAGATTTAATTACTACTATTCACATTTATTCATCCATGAGTTGTTAGCTGATCTTTGAGAATGTTGGACAATGTGAACCATATTTCTGGTGTTTGGGGCACATGGAGGGGAAGTGTAACTCAATCACTCTTTTTTTTTTTCTTCTTTTCCCCCTCCCTGTCCACATGACGAGGTGCCAGATGCGTGTCAGTGCTTTCAGACTTTATATATATCCCTCCCACATCCTCAGACACACACACATATGCTAACAGACATGTATGAATGTGCACACCCACGTACATACATAGTTATGAAACATAAGGAGTTGGGTTATTTCAAATGTTCGGGCTGCACCAAACCTTTTTTTTTGTCTCTGCACAAACATCTTGTTGTGAAATGTATAAAGTTCTATACAACTGCGGCATTTTAAATAAGTTGCAAAAGCCGTGACAGGATCTAAACAACCAGGCAGCTGTGCCTCCCAGTAGTCACTTTTATTTTTGAAACGGGGCCCAGAGTATCAAAGGCCTTTGTCTTAAAGACTCTGTAATAAAAGCCTGTTTAAGAGCAATGGAAAAGGAACACAGAGTAGCTATACACATGCTGTTGTGTGATGTGGCACTCAGAAAACACTCATCGGGAGACTGATGGATAATCAGGACGGAGGGCGGGGTGGGTGATGAGAGTCGGCTGAGATCTCACGGAGAGCTCACGGAGGGGAGATGATGCCCTCTACAGTAGACACAGGAGGGGCAGGCAGAGCAGGCCCTCGCACTGACTGTCTTCAGAGCAGCATCCACTCTGAGTAATGCACATTTCAACACTGAAATCAAAGCTTAAAATAATTGCATTCTTTCGTTCTATCTCATTTTTCACAAGTTGCAAGCTATAGGACAGTAAAAGTGTCATTCAGGCTTTTTAAAATTGGATTTTACCATATTTTTGTTTTAGTTTTGCCTTTCTTCGGAAAATCTTTAATTGGCAAGAATAATATCTTTGCATCGTTTATTTTGCAGTGGTCGAAGAAGTATTCTGATGTTTTATTGAAGTAAATATTACAATTATAAGTAATGCATTGAAATGTATTATCTGCTAAATGCTTAAAGTAAAGTTACTCATATTATAAAAAGATGCCCCCTGTGAATAGTTATTTTTACTATTTTGTCAAAAATGTATAAATGACTGTTACTGTTGCATTAAGGAGAGAGTAGCATTTTATTTTTGAGGTTGGTCAAGACAGAGCTAGGTTTAACTAATTTAAAGAAGTTGAAGTAGTTTAAAATACAATAATACATGATTTTGAATAGTCATCATATGTATTGAATGTTCAAATCTTAATATGCACATTAAAGGCTTCCATTTAAATAGAGTAAAGTAAAAAAGATAAATGATTTCCTTATGTTGTAATGGAGTATGAGTATCAAATAGCATTGAATGCAAATGCCCATCTAAAGTTCAAGTACTTGAAAATAGCACTTGAGTAAATGCACTTGATTACTTTCCACCGTCATTTTTTGAGATTCAGTTTTGAAAAGTGTGCGTAAGTACGCACGTTCCAAACTTTCCAGATGGTCGTCTTTTGGAGCTGTTAGATCTAGTTGTCTTCTAATTGAATTGAAGTTGTATGAGACACATGATTCTCTGTAATTGAAGAGAGCAGTTGGATGATAGGAAACTACCACATGTGCGGACGAGCACGCAGTGGAGCCCGTGTGGAGCCCGTGTGGAGCAGGGTACCTGTACACCTGCACAACAGCTCTCCCCTGCGCTCGGCTGAAACTCTACTCCCGAGACTCTACCTGACTCTGCGCTCTGCTCTGACTCACTCACTCCTACCTTATGGAGTGTGAGTCACTTCTCGACCGGGCTCTGCTCTCTGAACGCTCCCCCTGTGCGCAGCGCATTGTCGGGATATCGTGGTAACACAACACGGTGGGGGTGCGGGCGGGGGGGGGGGACTGGATGGTGGACCGATGCGTTGTGCTACACTCTTGACTGGAAATGACCATCTCCTCCGGGGTTAGGAGCGCGGGGGACGGTCCGGGGGAGCGCTGACATGTCGGTACGTACACCGGGGCTAAACTCTGGAACTGTGGCTGACGATCGAGATTAGGAAGAGAACTGTGGCTTGAGACGCAGCCGCCCCATGTGTGTTTAATGAAGGTGTCGACGTTACACGGAGACCTGTGCGATCGGCTATATAGGCGTGATAGATTATGGCGCAGGGAATGGATCTGACTCCAGACACCACGTGTTGGAGTCGCATCAGTGCAGTAATTGCTGAGCGCTTGAGCTATATAAACCACAAAAAGCCTGCGCACGGGAAACCCCGGCCTCAAAACACTAACCACATTTACGGCTACAAAAACTGGATTCGTTTTTCCGCCTCCTTCATCTCAACACCGATGATTTTTTTTTTCTCTCCCTCTCGCTGATCCATCAACATTTTTAACCCTAAAAAACCAGAGCGAATTTACGGAAAAAATATACAATTCGCAGGCGTCGCTGGGTTATAAATAGCTCAGTTAAAGTATTGTCAAAGCTTATCCCTTTGACTTTGAAAACTTTTTTTTTGTGTGTGTACATAGCCCGCGGGCTTCCAGAGACTCTTTCAGTCTGGCACAAAGACGCACCTGGAGCAGCGCTTTGACTTCTCACTCGAGGAAGACACGCACAAACTTTTTTTCAGCATCTGGCTCGGCTGCTCCTTTTTAAACCTGCCTTTTTTCTCTGTAACTCTAGAGCCTGTTACGCGCTTGGACATTTATTTGATGTTATTTATATCCGCACATGAGCAGCGACGCCTGCGTTATGGCGCACGGACGCTTCTTCCGAGAAGTTTGAAAGGAAAAAAAGAACTTGTCATTTATACATCATCACGTTTTCACGGGTTGTTTTTCCTCGCTGGAGAAGTGTATTTTATGTCCTTTTGAAGGCGACCACTAAAGTTTGTAGTGGAGACGGTTTCGGAGACGTTGGTGTTCGCTCAGTCCCATTTTCCATTGGCAGACGCGCTGAGGTTCAGCGAGCAGCGGCGGCGCACACTTTCTCCCCCTGAGCGCGTGTGTGTGTGTGAGAGAGAGAAAGAGAACAAGCTGAGGAGCCTCTCTGCTGCCTGTTTCTGTTCTGATCGTCAACGCTGTTGTGATGCGCATTCCCGTAGATCCCAGCGCCAGCCGGAGGTTCAGTCCGCCGTCCAACAGCCTCCAGCCGGTCCCAGGGAAGATGAACGATGGGAGCTCCCCGGGCGGGCAGCCGGACGCGGCGGCGGTGCCGAGACTGCGCCCCCACGAGAACCGCAGCATGGCCGAGATCATCGCCGACCACCCGGCCGAGCTGGTGCGCACCGACAGCCCCAACTTTCTGTGCTCGGTGCTGCCCTCCCACTGGCGGTGCAACAAGACGCTGCCTGTCGCCTTCAAGGTGAGTCCCGACTCCGTTCTGTGTGTGCTGGATTGAAAGGTGGCTGAACTGCGGTGTGGTTCATCTCTACTGGGAGAGAGTCGGCCACAAAATGGAGCCAAAAACGGATTTAAAACAGATTAAATGTGAAGTGCAGGATTGTTCCTTAAGCAACTGAAATTAATTTCATGCCGTTGCATGCCGCGATTTTAGGTCAGTGTTATGTTGTTTATTATTCTCTTCCCTATTTCACATTCGACATTATATCACCTGTATTTATCACTTTCTCCAAAAAAAACAGAATTGTTGCAAATGTTAAATCCGATTTAACGTTTTTTTAGTGTGACTTCACAAGCTAAATATTTCAGATAATGCATTTTTTAAAGAAAAAAGCTTAAATTGAAGATGATGCTTAAAAAGGCAGACAAATGTTAAAGGTTGGGTTGAATGTAAAAGAAGGAAATGCCTGCTTATATTGTTTTATTTTCATATTTTGTGGACTAAAAAAATATTTAATGTCAATTAATATTGTGAATTAAAATACTGTGACCCTACCATTCAGATAGTAATATTAATAATAAGATAATCTTTGTTTTTAATGATGATTAATTGAAATCTTCTAAATAAGACAATCATTTTCACATTAAAAAAATAAATAATTTGAATCTATAACAGCTTGTAACAACCACACTTTGATTTACTGTAGCAAAATACAATTTTGATTACACTAAATTACTGTAATTCGTCTTCACATGTTGAACATCTAATGAGCTGGAAATCAAAGGCAGAAAATGCATATTATTAGATGTATTTATATAATTGTTTATATATTGAAGGCCTCTGTTGACTGACTGATATTTCACGGCGAAGGCCCCATTAATTACTTGACAGATATTATTTAAAAGTCTGGATCAGAGACACACCACAGTGGAAATTTGTAGCTGTAGCTCCGGCTTCAAATCAAATGTGACACTTAAAAAATATATGTGTGTTATTTAACGGTTCTCATCTCGACGGCTCTGTAATTATTGCTGCTCGGGCCTGCTCACGCTCTTTTATCTGCATCCAGGCATCTAAATGATAACACGAGGCCCTCACTGCTTTTCTTTGTTTTGTTTTATAAAGACAAGTATTTGAAGAGTGATTCACGTAATCGCATTCATCATGATATCAAGCAGCTTTGGTAGATTGAAATTAAATCCATTTATCAACATCATTTGGGGAGGGTGTGTGTGTGTGTGGGGAGGGGGGGGGGGGGGGTGGCGGCATGATGTAAAACAAGTCTGTCACATTAGCCAGATGAAACCGAGAATGAAACGAATGTTTGGTTTCACTCAGCTTTTGGCTTTTAACTGACAGAATTGCTTTATTTAATTTTCTTTCTGCATTTTTTTCATTTCCTTTAACCATGAGAGGGAGAGAATATATTGCAGCTTATTGTGTAGTGATATAGTTCACCAGATTTTGGTTTATTGTGTAGTGATATAGTTCACCAGATTTTGGCCTTAGGACAAGTGTGTAAAGTCTTGTCAGAACTGTGATAAAAGTACTTGCTTAATTTTTGGCCTTTGTGCCCACCGACAGGTGGTCGCCCTGGGAGACGTAACTGATGGGACTGTTGTCACGGTAATGGCGGGAAACGATGAGAACTACTCCGCCGAGCTGCGGAATGCCTCAGGTGTGATGAAGAACCAAGTAGCGCGTTTCAACGACCTCCGCTTCGTGGGCCGCAGTGGCAGAGGTGAGGCCTGAAACACTGTGCTCCTTCCCCTGTACACTTCTATTAGTCAGAAGGAGCTATTAGGTTCAGTGGTGTGGATTAGTGGTCACATTCCCTACGTGGCAACCACATAATGATCTCTCTAACTCCGTGCTCAAATCCCACCGCCCGTCTCCTTAGAGTGGCGAGTCATCTTCCTGCCACTCTTTTTGCTTTAAAAGGAGGATCCTTCATCTTGTTTTTTATCTTTTAACCAAGGTGAAACAGACAAGCCTCTGTCTCCTTCTTGGTATATTTGCCCTAGGTTAAGAAACAATACCATGGACAAAGACAGGATGTGTGTCAGTCCAGCATCAGCTGCAGAGGAAAGTGTTGCTCTGATAAGGACAAACAAGGCTTTTATTCATCCTCTTCATAAAACGTTCACCTGACATGACCCAGTTCAAGTCAGGCTTATAAACATGTTGGGTGGTGCTGCAGGCCTGCAGCTGATCGCTCTGCACATATCCCCAGGCTGTTAGGCAGCGTGGCAGAGGCACACTGCTATTGGGCCAAATGGAATTCCCTGAATATTTGGCATTACCCAAGTGACTGGTTGCATCGTTCACCATCTTGATGCTTAATCATTTTATTTATGGCACCTAGGCTGTGCTCTCACTCGCCATTTCCAAACTTTATGGAAATATTTTCTTTGAGACTTTTCATTGTCTACAAGTCTCATAGAAAACTTTCACCAATAATAAGTTGATGGTGATAAAAGCTGTCAGCAGCTCTAACACTGACTTTTCCTCTCAGTTTCCTGTCAGTAAGGCAGGCAGGAGGTGGGAGTCAAGAGGGGTGAGGGGTGACAAAAGTATAGAGAAGAGATGAGGCGTGGTGGCTGGAACGTGTTGCCACGGAGAACTTGCGTGCGTCCCTTTGCTGTGACACAGAATCTAGTGACAGGAAGTGACAAAGGAGCCAGGGGGGATCAGACTACAAGGTGTCTGAAATGAATACCTGGCCACGACGGAGATAAGTACAAACAGAGCAAACTGATAGGATGTTAGATAACTAAAGGTTGTCTATAAAGAGGAGGGGGGAGCAAACAGAGATGGACAAAGATTGATAGCCACTGCTTGATGACAGCTTGGATGGATAGGACAGGTGACAGAGAGTAATCGGATACTCTTGATAACATCATTAGGCTTAATAGTGTGCTAGTGAACAGGCTTGTTTGACACTAAGCCCAAATTAGATCGCAGGTAGCACATGACAGCAGCGATGATGGGAGGGAGCGCAGGGAGGTGACGCACCGGTTGTCCCACTTTTATCGCAGATCGCTGACTCTGCTGCACCCACATGGCCCTCCAACCAGGTATGTGGGACACCTGTTGCATCTGTGATGTGCTATCTCCCCAACATATCTCATGGCTGCCGTGAAAGGCATGTTTAGAGTGAGCTACAGTGTGGAACGGAAGAGGATGAGGATGCACGCGGGTGGATGGCTCCGACTGAATGGACAGCTGCTCCGATGAGTCGCTGTAGCTACCTGCCCCCCCCCACACTTCCAGTTTGCGTCTCGTAGCCTTGGTTACGTGACGCGTCTGCATACCTCATACGTTAATGCTGCTGCGGACTTGGCTGCTGCGTTCTGATTCATAGCATTCCTCGTGCACACACACAGGAACATGCACACTTGCACATAGACACACTTAACCCCAAGGCAGCAACTGCTGGGGATTATCGAGAAAGGAAGTGACTATTAAAATGCCTCTCGCCCACTCACACAGTGTTAGACAGGGAGAAACTCTGGATAACAATATACTGGGTCCTCTGGTTAATATTCCATTTAGGCTCTGCCAAAAAACCTAAATAGAGCCTCTCAAACAGCCGATATTGTCTGTCGTTACTCCTCTAAAAGTCGATTTTCCCCAGTTTGTATTGGCTATTATGTGATCACAACCACACTTGTGACTTAGGGATGGTTTAGCAATGAATGCAGGTCATTGTCTCTGCAGATGGTATGTCATTTGATGTTGTTTGATGTCACCACAGGCAAGAGCTTCATGCTGACAATCACAGTATTCACTAACCCACCACAAGTGGCCACTTACCACCGAGCCATAAAGGTCACCGTGGACGGACCGCGTGAGCCCAGGAGTGAGTACAACTGCACGCTAATACACTATGGGAATATGCATGATCCATATTTCATCTTCTTAATGTGCCTTGAAAGGGTGAACATACATGTTTGGGGACTCAGAGATGCAAAAAGCATGTTTAAAATCAAAGCATTAGGAGTCTCATATTATCGCCTCTGTGGGTCAATCTCCAGAAACACTGCTTCCTACATTCCCCACAATGCACCACAACAGCGTCTTTAATTAGACCCTCTCTGCCTTGTAAATGCCCACTTCAGTCAAGGGCCACACCTCCAGATTTTAATAAATGCTCAAATTTTAAGTCTCATGCCCAAGCTGAGATAAACATGATGACATCATCAGCGTAATTGTGTTTCTAATTTTCTAAAAGCTTCCTCCAAAGACCCTGAAAAACTCTTAGTACAGACTTAGCTGTGTTTCTAAGCTTGTCCTTTTAACTAAGCTGTGGTTGTGTCTGACTCTGCAGCTAGCCAATGGCAGCACATGCCCAGCTAAAACGATGAGAGTGTAATAAAACGGCTTAATTAACAAAATAAACATATTCTGTTAGAAGTTGGGATTTTGTTAATAAGTAATCAACTGCTATTTAAGTTGACCACTGACCGGTGAAAAAACAGCTCAGCCTCCCATGTGACGGTTTGAGAAAAAGGAAGAGGAATAAAACGCGAGGCCGAATATTCCCGAGAGGGTACACTGGGTAGCAGAGTGCTAGCATCAGCTCCTTTTAATGGGCCATATAAAAACAACTGAGGAGGAAAAAAAAACTTTACTATAACCGTCAGTGCCAACTGGTCTGGCATGCAGCTGTTTCCTAAATCCTCCTCCCTATTCATAAAAAAAAAAAAAAGAAACATATTCATCATACCCGCCCGGCGGCCCCCATTACATGTGGCACCAGGACGCACAGAGACACAGAGGAGCTAGGAGACAGTCGGATTAGTACCACCATCAGTCTCTGTTGTAGGAAACCTGCCCGTGGTGCCAAAAACCGCCTCACACAATAGACATGCAGTGCTCATCAACACGCACCCAGAAACAAAGGCACATGCTTGTCCTCAAACGCACATGTACTCACAATCACACCCACTATTTCCCCTCCATCGCTCGGCGCTCTTGAGCCATGTTGTTTGATCAAAAGCATTTCCTGTGCATCTGCCGTCCCCCTTCAGATGACTTTCAAACAAGTCCTGTTGTTTGGTGGCGAGCAGATGAGCCGGAGGAAGGATTTGTTTAGAAGAGCTGAAGATGGTCTCAACAAAGTCTTTTCATAAAGCCTTAATGGATGTTAGACTGAGACACTAAACTACATATAGGCAGAACTATAGCTGATGGTGTCAGGTGAGGGGAGGAGACTTTGCACTTTTATCCACTGTTCTTCCCTTGTATTTGCTCAATTTGTGGTCTGGTAGAAAGCTTTAAAGTTAAAGTTTGTATGTTTTAACTTCAGTCTCAGGACAGTAATTTAAGCAATAAAGACTATGTCATCATACGTAACCCCTGAACTTCTTTAGTTTGCCGTTAAGTGGTCAGAATTGCAGCGCCGGTGTAATTTACCCAGAAACTACAGCCAAAACACGTCTCAATCTCAGGGGTCATTAAGCCGAGTTCAGAGGGTGGCAAAACACACATGTGCCCTCTCAAGCCCTCCTCCACGTTTCAGCACGGAGGAGGCCTCAGAGCTGAGAGCACCGGCTGTCTCCAGGACTGCGATTCAATCTGTGAACGCTTCATTGACACATGGGGGGCTTTGTCGGCCATTACAGCTCTATTTTGTGTTAAACGAGTGGGTAATTAGGAGGCCTGTGGTACACTGGGCCCCTAAGGGAGAGGTCCACACAGAGAAAGAACAGTAGGCTGTCTTAAAGTTGACATACACTGGCACTCTGTGGCCCTGCGCTGTAAAAACACTGTGTTGTTTGTGGAAAATACACTGACAATAACACTGGATTTCAATTTGGGCTGCAGATCGGTGTGAAAAGCTCAAATAAATCACCACTCTCTGTTTTTGTTGAGTGTTTTCTGACACTTTTGCTCCCTGTTAATGACTCGCGTGGTTGCGGTGCCTCGTTCAGGAAGGACATTTTGTGTATATGTGTTTGATAAGACTTATGGTAGCCATATGAGTCTTCCTGAGGGATGTCATTTCCCCCAGGGGTTCCTCATCTAATATAAGAGGGGGAATAAAGATGGACCACCCATGAATGAAGGGGGCTCATATCTCTGAACTGTGGCATCGAGCTTTAACTAATTAATTGGGTGGTTAGAGTGACGAATATCAGTGAGGCCTAGTTTAAAGATCTGTGGTATGATTTTCCTGTGTGTGTGTGTGTGTGTGTGTGTGTGTGTGTGTGTGTGTGTGTGTGTGTGTGTGTGTGTGTGTGTGTGTGTGTGTGTGTGTGTGTGTGTTTGTGTGTGTGTGTGTGTGTGAGTATGGTAAGTGGTTAGTCAGGTCCCTCTGGCCACTGTGCTATTAGCAGGAGGCTAACTCGGTTTCTGTGGTTCACATTGTGCTTAATCGCTTGACAGCTCTTGGTTACCCTGTGGTTCGCCACTGCACCAACAACTCAACAAGTGTGTTTGTAGACGTGTGCGTGTGTGTTCATGCATGTAGGCATGTGCATGTCTGTTTGCTCATGAAGATATGATTGCCGACGCATGTATTTCTGTCGCCCAGCGCCTGTGTCTGCATGTGTGCAGACACATAACATTTCAGAGACTGTGTGTGTGTGTGTTATTGATGTCATTAGTCTAGTGTCTAGTGTAGCCACACTGCTGATTTGGAGCAAAACTAATAGGCCTCATTAAATGTCATTTTAAACTAATAGACAGGGAGTGGTTGCTTAAACCAATATGCTTTTATAGGTGGTTCTGTCTCCTTTCAGCTGCTCCTAAAGGTGGCTGCAGCCAGCTGAGACAAACTTCCTGAGCGATAATAGCTGAGCTGTATTAACACAATATACAAGGCTTTCTGTCCAAACCCACTGTTCTCATTATAGTTAATTGTTGACAGACAAACATAGGAGGTGACAAAAAACATTATGGCGTCACATGTACTGTGTCTTGCTGCTGCATATTGCAGTGGTTACTTTGCATAATTCTGGGTCGTGTGTGTGTTGTCTGTCAGTGGTGAAGGTTAGCGGTCAGGCATGGTCTCTGGTGTTTAAAGCTGCTGGGTCTGGGGGGTTCTGGACTCAGGAAAGGGGTCGTGTTTTGTTTCGGTTTTGGTCAGGGTGTTAACAAGTCTGGTGAAGAGGCCCTGGTTACTCACAGGTCTGTAGACAATATTAGTGGTTTAAGAAACCCATTTGCACACACACATACTCATACGTACACGTACACACAATCATTTCTTATGCAGATCTCTATACTAGCGCACATTTGTACCAAAAAAAATGAAATGAAATGTAAAATTGACCAAGAAAATACGATGGCTAATAGCAGGCAAGAAATGTTCAGCTTGAAAATGCATGCATAGTGACTTTGTGCAGGCAGCAAGTCTTAAGTTGTGTCAGTGAGGAATTTCAAAGCTGTGGAGCCCACTCAGCAAAAGCTCCGTCAAGTCTTGTAACTTACCTGGACCTTTGAACAGCCAGGAGAACCTCACCAGAGGACCTCAGGCAGTGGACCAGCTCACAAAGTGTTAGAAGTTGAAAGTTGTATTTTGAGTCCTAGACCTAATTTAACCCCAAATGTGATCAGCAATTTTCTCAAACAATTAGTAGTTTTAATGGGATAAAAAGTGGAAACTTTTCTCCAGGTCTGTAGAGGAGAAAAGAGATCTGTTTTTTGATCCCAAAAAATTGAGAAAAGAAGGACTATACAACCTTCTTGACTTTAGCAGTGACAGCCAAGGTTGTCATGAGTGTATGTAGTGAGTGAAGTTTGGAAAAGTGGATAAGATTATCTTTAGTTTTTGCTGAAGAAAGGTTTTGGACATCTAGCACTTAATCTCAGTAAGGCAGTCAATGAGAGTGAGAAAATCCCCATTAATTCAAGGAGTTATTGATACATACATTTGGGTGTCATCTGCATTAACATGAACCATGTAAGACCTCTTAAGTAAGATCTGAATCAAGACAAAGCCAAAGAGTCCCATGGATTAATATTATATTTGACAATAACGTCCCCATTTAAAGAGAAAACAATAGTGCGTCTAAAGCAGAGCCTTGAGGTACACCACAAATTAAATCGGCAGAAGAGGATGATGCATGTTTCCACTGCATGCACTCAGACATACACCCACACACCTAAGCAACTTTATTGGAGTGGTTGCCAGGCAGCACCCTATTAAAACTCCTGAAATAAGACTGCCATCATACTGCCAGGCAAGAAATAGTATGAGTAAGTGAGATCCTCCCATTAACATGTCTATCATCACCAAAAGGGCCGTTGAACATTGTCATCACACACAAAGGCTGTTACAAGCACTCGTAGGGTGCAATTACCTGCTGTAAGGCCCATGCTTTATTTCTTACAAAGGACATTTATGCTCAAAACTAAATGCTAAGATCCGCACGGATGCTAATTACATTCTTCAACAATATTTAGATGATGTCAGATAGCTATCATTTCATTTTCTTGAATTATGTACAGTAATATGAGTCACTTTATGTCTGTGGATTATCATGCCTTGTCAGCTACTGCCTCCAGCAGTCTGTCCAAAAAATAGAATATGCTTTTGTACGGCATCAATGGTAATTAAAGGGGATTTTAGAAGAGTCAGTAGTCTTTTGTCCGTCACAGACATACACACACAGACACACACCCACCTATCTGCTGCTGCCTTGCTCGAAGCAGCTTTTAACAATGGGACCCGGACAAATAAAACTCACCCAAACATCAGGAGGAAAAGGAATGAAAAGACGAAGGGAGGGAGGGAGGAAGGGGGGAAAAGAAAGAAGAGGAAAAAAAAGACTTCAGGCTTTTCCAGAGGCAGTCAGTCAGTTGAATGTCTCATGAAGTTCCTTGAAGAGGTGCCAAGGCCTCGACAACGCAAAACACAAAATCATTCAGTGGGAGGCAGGGAGGGAGGGAGAGAGAGAGAGAGAGAGAGAGAGAGAGAGCGAGACACGAATGAATAAAGAACGAGGAAGAGAAGCAGGAAGTGAATATGATGCATAATGAACATAATGTATAAAAAGAGATAAAGGTTAAGAAAGGAGTTGGCTCTGATTGGTCGACTCTGAGCTCCAACGAAAACATCTCTGAGGGATTTGTTCTTCCCTGTTCTGAATCAAAACACTTAAATGTGAGCGGAGAGGTGCAGAGGGACACTGTCTGAAAACCACACACACGACTGTGTGTGTGTGTGTGCCCTTTAAACTATAGACAATATGATACAAATGTGTGAATACAAAGTATTTTTTCTTTCAATAAATGTATCACCTTTGAGAATAGCTGTGTGTGTGTGTGTGTGTGTGTGTGTGTGTGCGCGCCCTTCCCTCGCCTGGCTTGCTTCCTCCAGGCTGGAACGCATGGACCACACAGACGGCTGGCAGCGCTCCACGACAGCCTGGCTCCCTCTTTCTCCTTCTCTCCTTCGCTTGCTGCCTCATCTCCCATGCCTCCTCTCCCATCTCTCTCTCTCTTTCTCATTTTTTTTCCATTTCTGTTTCTATTATTTTCTTCCCTCTCTCGCTCTCCTCTCTCTTACCAGACCCCCATGGTAGACGGGCGTCTGGCTGTCACCAACTCATGCCCTTTTCCTCTCGAGACGGATTCTGCCAGCTTCAGATTGCCACCTGAAATAATTCATTGTTTCTGACCGTTCGCAAAAAACAACATGACCACTGTGAGGGCTCCCGAATAAAAAAGTGAAATATGGACCCAGTGCATTCATTCATCGACTTTACTGGCTGCTCCACCGTTAGATGACTGACACACACACACACATACGCATACAAACACAGACTGGCTGATTCAACTCAGGCTCCATGAGCACGGGGGTTTTTCTGAATCAGCCCCAAAGATACACTCATTTGAGCTCACCCAGTGATCATAAACCAGCCTGAAGGGCTTCGAGGGCATGACGTGACACAAAATTTATAAATTATCCCATTTATACAGGATTTTCTGGCACTCCGCATTTTCCTCACGTGTTACTTAGTCAGGCAACAGGCAGGAGAATTTCCCATTGACGTGTCTGCGACGTTAGCTGAAACTTGATGTGTCGATGGGGGGGAGGCGGTACTTAAAAGAAGTAGGTCGACATTGTGGAAACATCTTCTTGGTGAGCGTACGGTAAATATGAAGCTGTATCTCTGAGATGTTAAAGAATGGAAACAGCTTGTCTGGCTCTGACTAAAAGGAACTAAATCCTCCTACAACCACCTCTAAACCTCACTAATCAACACATTGTGTATGTTTGTTTAATCTGCACATAAAATGAATTTTATTATCTTTAGGCAAAGCCAGGAGAGCTGTTTCCCCCCTGCAGTTTCATATTTTTCTAATCTTCTCATCTAACGCTTGGCAAGAGAGTGAATTAGCATATTTCACAAAATGTCAAACAGTTCCTTTAGACGTTTTAGCCCTTGGAACCAGTTACCCTTGACATGTATGATCCCAAACACGAGCCGTCCAATAGATTAAGAAACTGGGTTGTTTGAGGAATATTTTGAACTGGGACATATGAAGCAGCAGTTAACCATCCATCAAAGACGTCTGCGCTCAGGCTCAGATCCAATCTAATGCTGCCATTAATTGCACAAGACTTATAGTCTGTTTGCCTACTTGCTCTTACTAACTGTTATCAGATCAGCAGGGCTGAGTTGAATCCAGACATATGTATCTTGGACAGCTGAAATAATACTGTTCCAGGATCAGCGAGCAACTGTGTGATTACAGATACCATCGACAGAGGTGTTATCTAATCATGGTTAATCTTTTATAAGTCAGTGTGTATGTGGGTGTGTGCGCACATGAATATGCACCATCCATATGTGCAAATGTGCATGATTGCATGTGCAGACTTGTGTTTGCATCTATTCATGGGTGTGTGTGTGTGTGTGTGTGTGTGTGTGTGTGTGTGTGTGTGTGTGTGTGTGTGTGTGTGCTCACATCTGGTCTGAATCTGTCCATGTTTCCGGCCGCTGGCTGGGCAGGGAAGTGGCAGGCGCTATCAAAAATCTCCGCTGTTTTCACAGGGATGATGGGAATCTCAGGGACTTTCCCTACGGCAGTGAAATCATCCGCCTTTTCCCGCTCCTTTAAATACCCCCGGCTCGTTCCTCCACCCTGCTAAGGTTCCGATAAAACAGCTGAGACGTCTTGTGTTTGGCAACAGTTGTCATTTAAAAGGTGTAATTAAGCCATGAAAAACTGTATTTACTGTCAGGGCCTGCTAAACTAATGGAGTTGAGGTCGAGCTGTTTGCAGTGTAAAGTGGTCCTTAATGTGGTGGTTGACATGCTGCATTCCTTAAGGAGAAACAACACGGTTGCATCCATAGGTGTGTTTGACGGAATGATCGTCCAGGGTGGAAGCTGAGAGTTAGTGACACTGTGACATTAAATTTGACTTGTTGTGGGCATCGGAATCGTCTTCATCTTTTTAAATATACAGGTTAATGTCTGTCTGTATTTTCAGGATCTTCCTCCAACGCGTCAAACGCTCTCTAACTGTTTCACCATTCGCTGTTCTCTGTGCTCAGCACTCTTCACAGAGCCCGTGTCTCCTGACCCATCTAGAGCTCTTAATTTACTGGTCATCAGGGTCTCTTCCTCTCCATGTGCCGCTCCTCCCCCCCCCGTGTCCGTCTCCCCTCATCTCCCCTCGGCCTCCCATCGCTATTTATTCCCATCACTAGGAGACGGCCCGCGCACAAAGCCCGCACTGTGTCCCGAGGCTTTTTTAGAATAGAAATTCGGTCTGTTGAAAATGGAAACGCTATGATTGACTGGGCACAGCTTGTGCAGAGAGATGATAAATGCCAGCGAGAGGTACAAATTATTCTCAGGAAGGATGGAGAAATATTATTAATGAAATATGGACATGAATTTTGTTATAAAGTCCTCAATGAGGAGGGGTTTTCGAGTAGCCGATATTATTTTAGGTTCCAGAGCGGCTATGTTAAGGAGCAGATGATGAGATGGCCTGTTTATTTTCAACTGGATGATGCCAATCCAGTAACGTCATCGCAATAAAAAATCGTGGTCTGTCACCGGCTGATTTCTCACTGCCGCCACTCTCATGTCTCATTTCACAGCAGCGGTATTTGCTATTAAAATTCCAAACATTTGTTCCAGAATAAATTGAGTTGTTGTGAAGAGTCATATGGTTTATAAAAGCATTTCTGGGGCTGACATGTTGCAGTCGTGGAAAATTGCTTCGCTGAAGAAGATGAGGCGGATTTTAAATGACTTTTTTTGTGTCATAACCTCCAAGGAGATTATGTTTTATTAGCGTTTACTTGTTTGTTTTTTAAGCAGGATGATGCAAAATCTATGGACAGGATCAGGGGGCGGATACAGGATTTTTTCCCACTTTATTTACCATTGTCGGATAGGTTGTTTTTCAATATTTTCATAGATTTATCAGAGAATAATTCGTGGATCATGATGAAAAAAATCATGTATGTTTAGGGGACTGATGTGTGTGTGTTCAATTTGATGCAAATGAACATCCAGATCTAATGAATTGAAATGTGGTTTCATCAGGGGACTGTTAGGCCTTGGGGGAGTAATGTACTCTCTGAGTGCCCTTCTAGTTTTTATTTGACAGTGAAAGTGACAGGAAATATGCAGAAACAGAGAGGGAGGCATCTAGCAAAGCTCCCCAGCTGGGGAAGGAGGTTATTATACACATGTTAAACTATTAGCCCACAAGGACCCACACTGAGCAGCTTTCTGTGGTCTTTATAATGATGCCTCAGTAAAGCAAATGATGATTTCTCCCCTCCCTCTCCTCTCCTCTTCTCTCCATTTTCCTTTCCGTCTCCCGCTCTGTCCATAACACCCACCCTTGCTCTATAGGTGTAGTGCCAGGCCTTTGTTCCCAGCCCAGACAGGTTGAGCAGGATTCTGAAGAAGCTCGTTGTTTTTGCCCGAGCCAGCTGGAGCTGTGCCAAGCACATCAGGAGTTTCTGCTCTACCTCTGTTTGATATGTACTTTACCACCTTTACAGAGAAACCAGTGCGAGATCAGACAGACACACTGACACAGTCACGGCGTGTGTGCACAGGCCTCTGTGTTA
Organism: Hippoglossus hippoglossus; assembly: GCF_009819705.1. NCBI lineage: Eukaryota > Metazoa > Chordata > Actinopteri > Pleuronectiformes > Pleuronectidae > Hippoglossus > Hippoglossus hippoglossus. Next base: position 14,471,636 of record NC_047174.1, read on the forward strand.
ACTCCACCTTTGAAAAACTACTGTCTACACCTGGGCCCATCGGCAGGTTTCGCGTTGGTTCCCATTATAAGACAAGGCTGCACGATCTCTGTGTACTGTAATCGAGTTATGGCCCTGAAAGGCTGATTAGAATAGAATCAGGGATATAAAGGGTGTAAAATGATCAGCAGAGGAATGCAGGAAAAGAACAAGTAAAATACATTTGGCATAAGTTACGACTCCTGTGGGGATAATTGGGGAATGGCGTGAGAGCTTGTGTTTACCTGAGGAAGAAGCCTCAGGTTAAAACCTGCGTACATGCAATTTCTCACTCTTGGGATCCATCTCTCTTAACTCTCTCTTTTTCCCTCATACAAGATGATATTAGATTCAAGTCTTTGTTAATTAGGAGGATGTAGCATCCCACTCCCAAAAGCTGGTCTTTGTTGAGCTTGTGTTTACAAAGTGAGGTATGGCACACAGAAGGCCTGAGTCATTAAAAGCACATTAGAAAGTATAACTGACGAGCTGTTGGCTGAGACAGCTGACAAACTGTGATCATTAATCACCCAGAGTTGAGTGTCATCAGTCAGATAAATGATGTTTTGCATGCAACTTCACATAAGTAATAACAATGTAAACACTGATGTCTAATAAATCTAATAACACCTTGTGTTTTATTACAGCCCGGCTCCCGTCGGTGACTTTCTCCTCTAATGAAGAACTTGTTTTTTGTGTCTGCAGGGCATCGTCAAAAGCTCGAGGACCCTCCCAAGGCGGGCCTCTTCTCCGACCGCCTCAGTGAGCTGGAGAGGATGAGGGTGAGGGTCACCGTGCCCAATCAGGGCCCTCGGCCAAATCTCAACACAGGGCCCAACTCCTTCAACCCGCAGGGTCAGACGCAGATAACAGGTGAGCGGACTGGGTTCTAGAACCATAACAGCAAGCATCCACACTGTTGAGTCTATTAGCTCATTGTTCTGTGAACTCCAACCTCTGAGATTACGTTATTAGGGGTCAACACTGACTCTAGTGCCGTGTGTCATTGAAATAAGTTTAAAATACAAAATCCTTTTGCTGCACAACCTTTGCAGATGCTAAGGATTTGAAATTGGTCTATATTTTATGTTTGCATTTAAGAATGAGAGCTTTTTTAAAACATTTTATGTTTTTCACCCAAACTACACACATGCTAACATTGTTTAAGAATTCAATAAGAAGGTGGAACATCTACAATGTACATCACAAGTTCATCAGAAAATGCTGCTTACATGGTAGTCCTATTTAAACTCTTGATCTTTAATCTGGTTAATATTGGAATATTGGAGCCAAATGCCGTTGGTGTCCCAAACGGTTTTATGGAATAATCCAGCAGGTTGAGTAACAAGCTGAGTCACAATCAAAAGCATTTGCTGTGTGGGAGGTGAAATATCAAACCCCAACTGGAGCCATCGGGTACATCCCAGCGGTTTCTGCCACAGAAACGCCCTCCGCGGCGTGTTACATCGCCTCTAAGATCGTCTATCTTTCTCTACTCCATCACTCACTATCAATTACATCCTCGAAGGTAACACCACCTGCCGTGGCTCAGGACGTTACCAGACCGCCCGCACTTCTGCAGGCTCGTCACAGGTCGTCATTTAGTCCCTTAGTTACTCTCTGGCGTGGCTTTGTAGTGTTACTTAGCGGATCATTTGCGGGATGGTTAAGCAGCTTAGCAGTGGTGAGTGGTGAGTGGAGAGTATTATGCACTGGATTGTGCAGTAATTCCATGTGAGTCAACTGTTTTTCAGGTTAAGATGTTCTGAGGGGAAACTTTAGATCCAAGAGCAGATTTATGAATTAGAGGAGTGATTCCCAAAATGTTTTTGTCAGACTTACGACCACGGCTCCGTCTCATTTACGCCTTCGTGGAGTGGCAGAAGCTGGATGCTTAACAATGATCGATTACTCCAATTTTACATTTCATTTAAATAACTTTTTCTGCTCTATATTCATTATATTCAGCTATTTCAACTGCCCTATTCATCCCCCCCTTTCATTTTAAAATCGTCTTTCACTAACTATTAAAAAGTACTTTTAGAGAACCATTTTAGCAGTTTTATTCATTAATTTAGATATCAATTGTAGTTCAAAAATGTATGTTAAGCTGTTTTAAATAACTTATTTATCTATTAGTTTTAGCTGTCTACTTTAGCCATTTATCTTTTGGCCCTTTTCACTGCCTATATCATATCAACTATTCATTTATTTAAAGTAGCTATTTTATTATATTTTACTTTACTTTATTTTACTTTACTGAATATAAAGTAATAATGATCTCTAAAAAACTAGGGGGCTGGCAGGAGAAACTCTGGAAAGTCTGGAGGCTCTCACTCCGACATTTGTTTTCTCACATACAGCCCCTTCGGAGAATGTCAGGAGATTATCTGGAGCACAGTGCATGTCTGAAAGTAACTTTCAGTTGAGCTCTTTCCATATGCCCACTGACAACTGCAGAAGCACCTCCTGGGCTATAATTACCCCTGACCGGGAATCACTGAATCACCATCTCCACAGTGCTGTGTCAGCGCTGTAGAATGGTCTGGCTGCTCCTGTTATTATTCTCCAGTAGGATAAAAAAACACCGTAAAACAACAAGCCAATGATGAGCTGCATCGACTGTGCTCCTGCAAAATAGCGTCAGGGGGAACTTGTTTTGGTTTATTAACCCTGCAAAGAAAACTAAACACCAAAACAGTAAAAAAAAAAACGAATGTCAACTGTGTGATTGCAAGAACTGTGTTCAAGAACAATTACAGCAAGCATCCTCACTTGAAATATCCAACGGCAGGCCTGTACCCACAGTGCACATCCAGTGAGTCAGACGACGAAATCGCAGACATTCAATCACTACCAATGAGTCCATTGCATCATCATAGCACTTAAAAATACCTCACATATATTGCAATATCCATCAGTCTTCACAATACCCTGCCGCAGTACAGACACGTCGCTGAAGTGTGCATGATGGTTATTTTCATGGTAGTCTGCCGGCGTGTTTACACCCTGGGTGTGTGCCAGCGAGGCTCTCTGTGCCTCAGCTGCAAGCACAATGTTTTATAAGGCAAACAGGAAGATCTTCTCTTCAAAAGTAAACATTATGTGTTATTACAGAGGATGTTGCATAACACGCCCAACTGATACTTACCTCCGAACACAAGCACGTACAAACAGGGACACTAATAATGTCTGCAATTGTTGTGTGTCTTATTGTCAATTTGCTCCATGGTTTAGCAAAGACAACAATGATGAAGGGCCACTGGTAATTATTCTTTCTCTCTTTTCCTGTCTGTTTTTTTCCCTTTCTGGGCTCTTTTTCCTCTCCTTTTCCTCCCTCGCTCCTTTTCTCCCCATCAGACCCTCGTCAGTCCCAGTCCTCTCCTCCCTGGTCATATGAACAGACGTATCCGTCCTACCTGAGTCCCATGGCTTCCCCCTCAGTCCACTCAACCGCCCCCCTCTCCTCCAGCCGAGGCACAGGCCTGCCTGCCATCAGCGACGTGTCTCGACGGTTGCCAGGTAGAACCACCTCTCTGCCACTGTGTGAAGCCAGGCTTGTCCTGTTATGACTGTCTCATCTGCAAAGAATCTCAATAATAATCTTAAATAATCCAGATAACACTTGTTTACTGAAGCAATGGAGGGACAATGCCACGTTGTGTGTTCATTTCGCCTTACTTCCGACGGGAAGCCGGTGTAATAATAAAGCTTTTGTATGAACCTGCTTAAAGTAACCGCCCGTACGGGACTCTCGAAGAAGTAAAGCTAATGCACCAACAACGAGGGCAGGATGATTTCATTCGTCATCACTACACCTGGCGTTCTATTGGTTGGGGAATTTTGACCGAAAAATCCAAACGCATAAGAAAAGTGTAGGAAATCTGTCCAAGCAACAACATTTTGCAAACGAACAGTTCGAGCACAAGGAGGGGCTATTTGGGGTTTTGAGTGGGCGTTACAAAATCTAAACGCGAAAGTCCTGCTCTCAAATTAAAGGACCATGCTCTTTATTAAATATAGGGGAAAGACATCTGTAATCGGGGAGAGAAAGACGCTCTCACTGGTCATTTTCACACTCACAAGCAGAAACTTAAACAAAAACTATCTCTTTCTTAATTGAACGCAGGGAATGAAGCGTGTCGTCAGAGCGCGAGTGTCTTACAGCGAGCGGATTGCTTTGGATGGCGCTTTTTCTTTAAAGTGGGGGAAAAGAACGATTGTTTCCTTTTTTCCTCGTTCCAAGCCTTTGATCCCAGAGGAGTATGGGTAATAACAGGCCCAGGGATAATAACAGGCTCGTGACTGACAAATAAAGTGTCTTTATAGCAATACAGAACTCTCACAAGGCATTCTGGGTAATTGCATTAGCCAGTCATCTGTTGTGCCATAACAGCGGCATCTGTGTTCCAATTTGTCTCTGTTTTTCCCCCCAATGTGAAACCTCCTTTACAATCCTTACGTGCCGCCAGACAAGTTTCTCCCCCGTACACCTGTTTGACTCACTGCCATGTGAGCTTTCTTTCCTGCTCGACTTTTTTTTCCTTCTGTTTCCTTGTAACTACACCCTCTGTGTGTGTGGGTGTGTGTGGGTGTGTGTGTGGGTGTGTGTGGGTGCGTGCATGCGCCCCGAGCGAGGGTGAGTGATTACGCGACGCGGCCGTGTGACTCTGCATTAGAGAGGGTTTAAAATCCAGCCAGCTGCCTTGTCAGCTTTGATTAGCCCCGTATTCCCCCTTCAGCTTTCATCTCGCGAGCACTGGGCTTTGTTCTCAAAGCGACACGTGCACACGCATAAGCACAGGCCAAAACCTCGCCTCCCGCCCTCACCCGCTCGCACACCTCGAGCGCTTAATGCCTCCTAAGTGATGTGACTGAGGCTCTCAGATCTCCGCAGATCATGTTGACACCTCGCCAGGCTGCACAGTAACAGTATCCAGCCACAGAACATACCGACAAGCATGAGCAGAAGCTGATATGGATGCTCCAGTGCAAACAGCATTCCGCCCCCTCCACGCACACACAGATGACATTTGCTAAGAAGCAGTTGCAAAAGTTCAGACACCTCATTTGGAGGTGATGCTCCAAACCTTGCAAAATCCTCCCAAATATTTAGACAATGCTTCACTTCTGGTTTCATTTCGATTGATACAATTGAACCTGGCTCATCATCACAAGGGTCCGAATGGTAAACGCAGCAGTCGGGAGTCTATCGAGCAGCGGCGCTCACGTCTGAGATCAGCAGCAGAGACAATCACCTACTATTTCTATCCGAATCAAACGGATCTTGTGGAAAGAGGAAGTTTAAAGGGCCCTAATTGGCAGCATATGCTATCTGACGCTAGCGACAAACCGGCCTCACAATTCCTCCCCTGCACATAAACACTACCCTCCTCCTCTTCCCCGCCGCCCCCCCCTTGTCCTCTCGCAGCAGACATGGTGACACGGAAGACGCCTGGTGATTTATGATAAGAGCGCCATGGCTGGACTAAACCGCTGAGAGGAGACGCGAGGGAGGGAGCGGGTGGTGGTGGTGGTGGTGGGAGGGGGGACTCCTATTCTCCTTAAACTCTGCGCCCAGCGCGAAGCTCGCCGCAGCCAGTTAGTGGTTTTTGGGATATTTTTTAAAGGGATGAGGCGCAGAGAGGGAACGGAGGGTGAGATGGAGCGGCTCCCTCTCGGCTCGCTCTCTCTCGCACGCGCACGCTCGCACAAGTTCGTGCACACGGTCCCACACACATACACACACACGCTGGAGCCGATGGGAGGCGAGGAGAGGAGCCACATCAGAGCTCAGCCCTGCCTCATTATGGATCTCATGGAAACTGTTTCTTGCTCAAAGTGTTTCCACATGTGCAGCTCCTGATTCATCCCAACTGCTTTTTTATGTGCATACAGTATTCACACACACACACACACCCCACCCACACACACACACCCACCCACGCACACACACTCTGTTTGCACGACCGAGTGTGTGTTTGCATGCATAAAGAGTCATATAGATACACATAAACATGCACCAACACACACACACACAAACATATATGCAGAGGTGTAAACATTAAAGCATATGCATGCGTGGGACTTTGCTGATGTTTGTTATCAACAATCCTGAGATGAAGTGAGCCACAGCCCAGAAGTTGAGGGATATAACAAAATTTATGGGGCAATACTGTTTCATAAGTGTGGCCACAAAATCCATGACACAATCCAAATTGGTTGATACACATATCTGACTTGAAATATCTGATTACGCACAATTCAGTTAACTAACGCTTCATTTATCAAGGGACTTATTTGTTCAATTCAATTACTCTACAAGACAAAGTGCTAAATAGTGAGACAGTCCAAAGCCACATATCACATAATCCAAACTGACAACCTGGTGTGAAGGAGTGTAATGATTTAGGCTTTCATAATAATATCTGCTCATGTCAGAAAGTGATTCATGTTGTGTGTGTGTGTCTGTGTCTTTAGGTTCCTCCGACCTGAGCCCCTTCCCTGGTCAGTTTGAGCGTCAGTTCCCGGGCCTGTCCTCCCTCACAGAGACTCGGTTCCCCAGCCCTCGGATGCACTACCCGGGTACCTTCACCTACACCCCGCCGGTCACCTCCGCCATGTCGCTGGGCAGCACCCACTACCACACCTACCTTCCCCCTCCTTACCCGGGCTCCACCCAGAGCCAGAGCGGACCCTTTCAGACCAGCAGCACGCCATATCTCTACTACGGGGCCTCGTCCGGCTCCTACCAGTTCTCTATGGTTCCTGGCGGGGATCGCTCACCCTCCCGCATGATCCCGCCTTGCACTAGCGCCTCCACGGGCACCTCCCTGGTGAACCCCAACCTGCCCAGCCAGACGGAGGGAGGCGTGGACGGCGACGGGAGCCACAGCAACTCCCCGACGGTTCTCAACTCCGGAGGCCGCATGGATGAAGCCGTCTGGAGGCCATATTGAAGAAGATCAGGGGGCGGAGACTGGAAGTCAGCTGAGGTCATGGTTTGAAAGCACAAAACCTTTTTTTATTCAAAAGGGGATTTTTGAGCTCTCATCAGCTATCTCTACCTTTTGCTTGGAAATTAAGGTTGAGATAAAAAAGAGACAAAAAAGACCAAACTTGTACGAACTTGTCTTCCTGGAATGTGTTTTGACCAAGGCACTACAAAGGGAGTCATTCTCACAGCAATAATGAGAAAGACAGTTTTGGTTTACTAGGCCCCAGTGGATAAGACATTATTTCACTTTTCTTATAATCCACAAGCTAAGGGATGCTTCAACAATATTTGTAGGAGACTGCCTTTTTTTGTATAGTGTTTGTATTTCAATAAGGCTTTTTGCAGAGCATGTTTTTGTACTACGACAATATCAAGATGCAAGTTACGCACTGAGTAGCAAGTGATGAGAGTAACACATATGTTACCTTAAGTGGTATGGACAGTAAATTTGCTTTAAATCAATTAATTTAACTTGTATATTGTGGGTGAAGCGATGTAGATTAAGGCGTTTTCTTAGTTTTAACTTATAAAGCCATAAATTATGTATTGTATTTGAAACTTGAGGCAAAGAAGTGTAATCTGAATATTTTTGATGCATCTATATGATTAAGTTAAAACGATTTTTTTCTTTCTTTTGATAGGTAATTTAAGAGAGTGAGAGGTCTAATTGTTTTGTAGTACCCAAAGATTTAAATTGTTTCAAATATGAAATGTAATTTCCAAAGAGTATTGCAACATGTTTCTTCTGGTGTTACTTTCAGTTTAACTGCTCAGCACGTTAAGAGCCCGACATCCTCGCTAGGCGTTGACACACATTTGGCTCAGAATTAAACCTTCGGTATTTATTGAGCAATAACTCGTATTGTGCCTCTTGGCAACATACCATAAAAGAGCGCTTCAATGGGGGGAAAATAATTATCCATTGGGGGAAAGTCTGCTTGGTTTCTGTAGTTTGTCTAGTCTGACATGCACTCACATACATATGTATTTTCTTATCCAAAGAAGAAACGGTGCTTTTATGCACAATTTGCCACGGAGCCTGAAGACGATGATTGCAGCCCCATGTCTGGCGGTGCGCTCCGAGGCAGCAGGTCAGACTTTGTAAGGCTCGGTTAGTTTGTGATACATGAACTCCTCAGGACGGGAGAAATCCTCGGGTGATCGGTCGAGATCGCAGGGAGACACACGCCAAGTCTATTATCGCTTTCATATCATGTGCAGGAGATGGCTTTGAAAAAGTCTGTCTTAGTGTGTGACACACATGGGTACTTTGTCCTCCTCTCTCCGTCTTTAAGATTGAAAAGGAGACATCACAGTTGAAGACTAAAGAGACTGTGACATTCCTTCAGGCGTTTATTTATTCCAGTGTTTTAGCTTTTGTTGACATGATTTACCCAAATAACATTTGTACAAACCTCACCAACCAACCAGTGTCACAATCGAAACTCTCCGTGGCACCAGGACGAGTGGGAGGTCTGATATTTTCCAATCTGAAATTACTGTGTGAGATATTTTTTTTTCTAAAAGGAAAACGTGCAAAAACCGAGGTGATTGGATGCAGCTGCTGGCAGCAAACTGGTAACCGAAAAATATGGGAGACTTGTGTATGTTTGTTTCATAAAGCACTTATTTCTTGTTTTATTTCTAGCAGCACTTGTGGCCGGCTGCCAGCGGGGCTCGTGGTTTTTGGTGCTCTCTGCCGATATAATGCCACTGGAGTCGCACACACACACACACACACACACACGCAGAATGGATAACACTTGGCCAAACAAGCCATTTACATTGGACCAGAATCTGATCTCACAAGGCAGTTGGTATTTGTTTAAAAAAAGAAAAGCTATTTTTTTTTCCTTTCATGCAATCTGATATTCAGTGCATATAGGTAATATAATAACCCAATTTGAAAAAGCTGAGAAAAACATGGCCCTGTCCAAGGATCAGACTTCAAGCTTTTCATTGAAGGTTTGCACGCAGTGCCTCTTTCCCCGTCTCTGCAGAGGATGTTCTGAACTCACTTAATGGAATTGAACATGTCACACTACATTTCCCCGACTGCTGCAGCCCAAAACGAAAAGTATTTTTGCTGGTACGGTGAAGCATAAGAAAGCAAATAAAAACCTTTTAGATTGTTGTGATTTTACAGCTTTATTTTCCAGTTACACATTTATCCAGTGTCTCCATAGTAACTGCACATTTGTCGTGGATTCTTTCCAAATTTTAACAGGAAATGGTCTTTTAAAAACTGTTTACATGCCACCGCAGCACTGACGTCCCATTCTGTCCTCATGTGCTTTTTTATTTGTGTTGTTTTTTTCTTCCACCTCAGAAACTAAGACGCTCATCCTTTCCTTTCCTTTCCTTTGGTGTAATGTTGCAAACACCAGAGATCTTGTATTATTTAATGATCACCATGTATGATATCCAGGCTCGTATGTAAAGTCTTCTTGTTGTTGTCTCTCGTTATGCTTCTTCTCTCATGAACGCTTGTCAGGAATCTGAGTCTAATGGAGACGCCATTAGACTTTGCTGGTACGTTTCATCAAAGATCATCATTGATTTTGTTTTTTGTTGTTTTTTTTAAGGGACAAACAGACCTGACAACAGTGAGTGAAATTGGCATTGTGATTGTACATTTTTGTTTATTTTAAGAATAAAATAGGAATTTTGTAACTTATTTTTTCCTCTTCATCTCGTCTCTCCACCAAATGATTTGGTTTAGTGTGGAATATGTGGGTCGAGATCATCCACCTCGTTTTCTGTCCACTGGGTTTGGCTTTAAAGAGCTTATGTGCAGAGTTTGACACTAGAAGGTTGTTTTTTTATGTTCCTTTGATTGAAGGGGAAAGTTTCTGTGTTTCTTTCCTAAAAACAGTTTAAGACTTAAAAGTGTAAGTGTGGAATAACTCGTGACATCACCATGGGAAGCCAACGTGGTCCAATTTACAGTTTACAGAAGTGCGATGTGGAAACTTGAGACTTCCCGTGCACTAACGCTGAGAGTGGACTTCACAGTGAGGCAGAGGACAACTTGTGTGTGAGTGGGAGTCCGATGTTTGAAATGAATTTGCACAATCACAGATTTTCAACTTGTCTATGAGGGAGAAGAAGAACTCTCTGTGTGTTTGTATTAGAGGTTCCTCTCTGCTGACTTTCCATTCCAATAGAAAGGGCCACCACTGAGTTTGCTCTTAATTCTCCAAGAACGTTTAGCGGTGTCACTGCTCATTTAAACTTTTATGAAATAGTTGAGCTGTGTAGGAAGCACGTTCCGCGGTGTCATCTCTGGTCCGCCGTTCCGTCTGCACCAACATTGTCTTTGGACGGGGACGTCGAGGCGGGCCGGGGGCCCTCGGCACGCTCAGCCAGACTTACTACTGCCACCGCCACTGCCATGGCTTCATTTCAAAGGTGCACTGGGAAACCAGAGAGACGGAGACAGGAACAGAGACAGAGGGAACCAGGGAAGCTGTTTTACATTATTCCAAGACATAATAGAGCCAGTCTAAGTGTGCACACACACACACATACATACACATACACACAGAGGGAGAAGAGAGGGAGAGCTACACCATCCCATGTGTGTGTGTTTTTTTTTTAAGTTTCAAATTGGGAACATTCTCGGGATTTCCCTGAATATAGATTGCGTGGAAAAAGCTCCCACTGGTTTCAGGTTCACATTCTCGGCGTTCTCAGCCATGTCTAGCAATTATAATAATGAACTCTGGAGGAGCAGCGGGACCCAGACACCCAGAGAAATTAGCATAATATCCTGCACGCACGGGACAGACAGCAGACTCATTTTGGTGGAGTTGGTACATGGAGTTTTGTCCCCGTTAAATTTCGGCGGTTGAACATGATGCCAGCGATGATGTGGACTTGATTTCTATACCAGGTTATGAGTAGTTTTGCAGCAGCAGCACAAAGAAGGGTGCGCTCTCTTCCTGTGATGTTATGCAATCAGCTGAGAGGGATACAAGCAGGAGTCTGTGAGGAGATAAAACCACTTCATTCAGATGACTGTGCACACACACACACACACACACACACACACACACACACACAGTTGACAGCCCAATACAAACTGTTTACTTGACCTCTACAAACGTTTCAGAGGAGCAGCCCGGGCGGGAAGTGATCCTCAAGAGTCTCATACCACTCACAGAGCTGTATATCTCTGTGTATGTTTCCGTCTTCAATAACAGAGCAGAGGTTGTGTGTGTGTGTGTGTGTCTCTTCTCTACCCTCATACAGGGAAATCCACACATCTTGATTTCTCATTTATGCCAGAGATAAGCTCGGGGGCTCTCCACTGTGCGGCGTCCTGACCTCTGTGACCCGCCCCAATCTGAGTTTAACCAGTGGTGACGGGCCACTTAAATATCAGAGAAACCGTCTTTGACTCCAGCCCATGCCCACCGTAAAGTACACAAAACTGAACCTAATTTGATCTGATTGTAATTGAGCAACCGCCCTCCCAGTCCAGGAGAATTTCAAACTGAGTCAACAATAACTGTGTACTTTGGCGCACTCTAGTGGCTTTTTTATTTAACCTTAGGGACCAGAGTGAGGGGGCCCACCCATACATGTTGCATACAGCCACAGGCAGACTGGATGTGGCCAAACTAGCACATTTTATGTCAGTGGCGCTCCGACTAAAAGTTCCAGCTCCCCACATTTAGTGTCTGCAGACTGCTTGAGAGATTTTGCTCCATAAATGAATTCCAGATATGAAATTCCTCACCCTCACAGAGATGGGGGGGGGGGGGGGGGGGGGGGGGGGGGGGGGGGAGGGAGAGGTCGTAAACGATGGCTTGTCCTTTGACCTGTAATAAAAGAAATGATCAGTTGGCAGGCGAGCTGCAGCGTGGGCAGCAGCCGAGACCCTCGCAGACATGGTAGGCTGAACGGCCGTCTGACGTCCTGCAGCCGAATCCATTCATCACCAGATTAAAGCGTGCCTGCGTCTTTAGCCCGCTTTGGAAACATTCGATTCCATGAAACCGTTTGCTGCCAAGTGAAACCCAATTCAGAGAAAAGTGCACTTATGAAACCCAAAAAATGCCTACATCTAATGAGTTCTGCCAGTTCCGATTATGCAATCTGAGACCGGCCTGACCGAGAAAAAAAAAAAGGGAATTACTGTGAAACTGTAAGTGTCAGGACCATGGACAGCGACCAAACACACAAACAAAAGGTCTCTTTGTCCAGGGCCTTCGCTTCATGTCAGGGCTTCAATTTATTCACCATCTCAGCTGTCAGGAGCGGCTAACTGTCGCAGCACGACTGAGTGTACAGAACATAAAACAGGGTAAACCTCAGCTCGGTGCCAAATATTCATGCAAAACAGGCCTTTTCCATACGTTTCAGCCAGGCAATAAAATTTAAAAAATTCGGGCAGGGGCCCCATCTTCGTCGGAAACCAGGCGTGAAGGAGCTCTGTGTGTTCCTCCCGTCAGATGAAGGTCTGTGAGAACTTTATCAGGCCAGTGTTAATGGAGAACTAATGGGCTGGTAATGCGGAGCAGTCACACAGGACCCGGCTCGCTGCTGGATGACATACAGCCCTGGTGACACTTCAGATCATGTCGGTGCTGTTTGGAAAATCCACCACGCGGCCGTACAGCCACGTGGGGATGCCAGGCGGGAAGGGGGGAGGGGGGGGGGGAGGAGGAGGATGCCCGCCATCGTGTCTGGTTCTGCTTTAGACATTCATCCTCTCTGTCTCCAAGGATCATAACTCGTGTTAGAGGCAGGTTTTATGGTTTATGACTGGAAAATAAAATGCTGCACGTTTCCTGCAGGCGAAGCGATGATTTACAACCATGGATGATAAAGCGAGCGCCCGCCTGACAGCGCGGAAGTGTGAGGGCTGCCGAGGATCCAGACATGTCCGACATGTGGATGCGAGTGTGGTCGCACAGCGAGTGTGGTCGCGCGGTGCGGTTATATACGTTGGAACTCGGCACAGAGAGAAAAGTTCTGGCTCGCTCGGAGGTATCAGTACCTGACATCATCATCTCACATAATTAGCACAGTGTCCACATCCTTCTCCAGTGACCGTGGATTATTTCATGTGGTTCGCGACTGGAACCGAAACCCGAGCCAGTAAATCTAACCGAGAGCATAAATACCCCCGGGCTCTGCCGTCTGCAGACACGGTTGCTCGTTTCCAACCGACTCCTCTCCAAAAGGCCAATCAGATATGTTTATTGTTATCTTATGCTTAAATTTGGGCCTGATTATTTAAATACACCGAACAAAAATGTCTTGATCAACCATCCAAGCTCAAACCGTGGGGCCTGCAGGCTCTCAGGCCACGACAGGCCCGTCCCTGCAGCCGACACATGGCTCCTCCGCCGCCGCTCCGAGACACGGGTCCGCGGTGCCAAGAACCCTCCCTGGTGACGTCGTCAGTCTTACGCCGAAACCGCAGGCGTGCGCCAGGCAGATCAATAATCCCCCATCAGGCCTCACCACAAGTCACTCAAGCCTCCGAGGGCAGGCGAGCAGGGGGGGCCTGGTTGGAGGGGGTGGGGGGTGGGGGGGGCTGCAGAGAAAGTGATACTCTCCGAGATGCTCTGTGTCTCCGAGTGGAAGAGACGAGGACTCGTCTTCTGCTCGGCCCTGTCTCCGCTTTGAAACCGATCTCCTGTTATGACACGGTCCCTGTGCTCTGATTAGACGCTTCCTTCATCGGGCCTGTCGGCCCTCAGCCGTCACCTCGCCATGTGGATGCCACACGTCAGTCAGTCCCGCAGCGGTTATGAGGATGGAAGGAGGATTTCTGCTCAAATTATTTGTGCCTCAGATGCAGTTAAATTTCTAAGCTCTCGTTATACCTGGCGAGCTTTAGAAACCCAGAGAGCTGTTGAACCGATTTGTCCTTAAAGACTTTTCCAACCTGAATACCCTCAGGTAGCCAGAGCTGACATATGTTCTTACTCATTTTCTACGACATGAGAAAAAAATACAGCAGCATTAATTTCAAAAGAAAATATAATATTATAGTTTTAGTAAAAGTAAATGGACTTTATTTATGGAGAGCTTTTCTAGACTTATCGACCATTTAAACAGTTTACAGAACAGGTCCCATTCACCCATTCACACACAATTATATGCAGCACCTCAGGGGCAATTTGACTTTCAGCATCTTGCTCAAGATAACTTCAACAAGCAGATCAGTGGAGCCAGGAATCGAACCGCCAACCCTTCTAGTTAGTGAACGACCAGTCGACACAGCCACCCGATAGTTATTATGATGGACATTTTTTTAAATAATCATACATGAGGCACAGACTGAGGTTTTATATATTTATATATATATATAGTCTACCCAAACTAAGGGTCGGGTCCCACTGGGGGGGTCGCAACATGCTTTCAAGAAATTAGATACACCTCCTGTGATATTATATCTATATATAATTATACACCATATAATATACTGCCATTAAGTATACTACAGTGAATTTATTTTGTATACCATACATGCTTATATACTTATAACAGTATATATATGTATACGTCTATTTCAACATTATATTTTTCCCAAATACAGTCCTCATGAAATCCTTCTGTGCCACTGCACTTTCCTCAAGTTCGTCTCTATACAGACACTTTTTACGTAGTGAGTGTTGATATGTACATAATCTCAGTATTTTTTTATTTAACTTGTTGGTTTTATTCTTTTCTATTCTCTTGTCTCATTCATTCTGACAATCTGCTGCTGTACCAAGTGGAATTCCCCAGAGAGGGATCAATGAATCTTCTCTTCTCCTCTTTCATCTCATCTCATCTCATCTCATCTCATCTCATCTCATCTCATCTCATCTCATCTCATCTCATCTCATCTCATCTCATCTCATCTCATCTCATCTCATCTCATCTCAAGTCCAGAGTCTGTGGCACCTTTACTTTGGTGTTCAGGGGTTGAAAAGTTCAGGACGCCCTGGTTTCATTTATGATCAGAATCTGAAGAAAAGAAAGGGGATTATATGATGCTATAAGATGTGGATAAAAAAGTCTCTGCTAAAACACACTCAGCAGTGAAGAAACTTCACCTCAGGCTGAACCGTGTGTGTGTGTGTGTGTGTGTGTGTGTGTGTGTGTGTGTGTGTGTGTGTGTGTGTGTGTGTGTGTGTGTGTGTGTGTGTGTGTGTGTGTGTGTGTGTGTGTGTGTGTGTGTGTGTGTGTGTGTCTCCTGGGTACAATATCTAAGGTAAGCAGCCGCTGAGTTTGACTTGTTCTTGCTGAGGGGCACCGGGGCCTAACACGGCAGTATATCTCAAACTATGGGTCTGGCCCCTAATTGGATCACAGGTCTGTTTCTGGTGGGTCCTCACACGTCAAACGCACCGGTTTGTTTTAATCAGCTTGGCTCTCAAAGCGAGACTCAATTAACACAATTTATGCCCGAGCTGAAAAGGTTTAGTAAACCTGGCTTTAAAAAGTGCGGCGAGTGTGAGTCCCTGTCAGCCTATACACAGACTCCCCGTGCTGCGGTGGCCGAGCCAAGGCCAGCGACTGCTAGCTCCACTGGGAGTGTAATAACAGATTAATGTGGCGTGCCAGACCCCGTGACCAGACGTGTTTGACGTTAATGCTCCACTGTATATTATCCAGCTCGCAGAAATGTTGGATGTGAGCGATGGGATCCAAGGACAGGGATGTTTAGGTACTAATTACCAAACAGCAAGGCACAAGTCTCGCTCCATATTTCCTTACTCCTGTGGAAACACTAGGCAGGCTCCATTTATTTTCTTTGACTGTTGTTTCTGGCAAGGCCGCGTCTCAGTAAACACCACTCGCCCACCATTGTAAATCCGACAGGCGCAGATCTTTCAAGTTAGACTCCTTTGAGGAAAAATGGAGACAGATCGGATGGCGGTGCTCGGGTTTTCCGTCTTAATGAGAGAGTGGAGAAGAGGGATGGCGTTTGATCCCTGGCATGGAAGCCTCTATTTAAGCCTGTCAACGGTCATCACTCTAACTCTCTCTCCTTCCCTCTCCCTCGCTCTCTGTCATGGATGGAGAAACAGACCTGCACCACTGGATTTGATCAACTCTAGTCAGACACACTTAACCCTTTTTCGGGACTTCCAGGCCACGGCAGCGCCATCGCTATCGCCGAGACGCGCCGCTCACCCCACCGTCCCTCCCTCCTTGACGGCCTATAAGTATCAGTGTTGATTGATCACCTCGCTGGAAAAGAAAAGAAAAGGCAGAAGCAGATCTGTGAAAATATTATTTTATTTGTGGAGCTTCGCAATGAGCAAGACCCTCAGTCATCATGCTCCAATTTCATTTCATATGTTTGTCCAAACCACACAAGAGCCTTATGGTTCTTCAAGGAAGTCTCGCTGTAGTTGCAGCCTGACACCACGCCAAAGACGATAAGCCCCCGAAAAACAAATTTCCATCCTCCTCTGACAATCCGTCCTGCTCCTAATGAAACTTTTGAACTTGAACTCTTGGGCTGTGGAAGTTGATGGACTCCCCTACGAGCAGAGGAAACGTGTCTGTGTGATGAGGAGCTGGAGGGCAGGGCTCCTGACCACGGTGGACCTGGCCTGGGAGATGCTTTTCATCGCTGCGCTAATGGCTCTCCAGCTAATCAGGCCTGATTGGGGCTGCTGAATAAATACACTCTCCATTCATAATGTCATCTGTAACTGGAGACGGAATCAATACCTTAGACCCAACACTAACAGCTCGAGGCAAAACCAAACCTCTCGGCTCCGACTGCGATACAGTTTTTCTTTTGTCAGAATGAGTCCATCAGTGACGTTGGCGTGGACTTTCGATACTTCCAAATAAAGGCACATAGTTGACGATTTTTCATATCTTATAAAGATCAGGTTAAAACTATTACAATTTAATAAAACAGATTCGCGCAAGCAATTCGGAAACAAGCTTTTTTTGTTACGGACGCTCTCATCAGCAAGTTCTTCTTCGATTGTACTAGTGTCATTGAGCATTTTTCTAAGTTAATTAACAAGAACATTTTCCATTTTCACAAGATTAAAATGGATTAACAAGATCATTTTCTGTTTTAATGAGGACAAAATTCTGCTCTGTTTTTGAGGAATTAACAAGACATCTCAAAAGACAGACAGCGTTGAAGAAGACTTTTGAAACTTGAAATCATGCGGCTCCATTTTCCTTCTTGAAAACAGAAAATGTTCTCCTTGATTCAGAAAAACAGAGCAGATTGGTTTTTTTCTATTTGCTCCCTTATTTTTCAAATCAATCCTTCTTAAAAAACCAACCTCTTGGAAGCAGGAGTGAATTTATGAGCATAAACACCCAGAGTGATGTGAGACAGTCAGAGAGAATCTGCAGATCGCAACAGTCATATTCAGCAAACGATTAAGAGCATGAATCATAACGTTAATTTAAAAGGTGTCTACACAGGAGCCAGAACGTGACAATAAACACTGACTAGTCGTCTGTGGGTTTAGGAATAAATAAAGCGAACGAGCCTGACATCAGCAGCTAGTAAAACGTTTGGCCGCGTGGACCAGCGACGGAGTACGTATGAAAGAGAGCCTTGTGTTATGAACGCGGACAGACATGATCACGTTATGTCAGAAGTTTCACGGCAGCAAAATCTCAATCCGGTTTGAAAACTTGTGAATTGAAGTCGTAGATTTAGATATTCTGCTCCATTTCCGATTTGTAGCGTCTGTTCCTGCGTTTGCATCCATCACATCCGGACCTGCTAAAGACATCTGTAACATCTGCTCACTATCACGGACAGAAAACACAGCTACTTAGATAAATGTCGCTGAAGTAAAGGACAGTCACGTGTATTTGAAAGTGGTATTTTTTGGTGTGTTGTGCTTGGTAGTTTGTTTTCGCTCGGGCTCGATTGGCGAGTTACTTGGCCAGTCTCCTCGCCACGTCTTTGTAGGCCGTCTCGATCTCAGCGTCAGCGGCGCAGGTGTTGGTGAACTCGTCGTGCGAGTAGGCGTTCTTCAGATACCGCCACACGCCCGTCATGTCTGAGGGGATGTCGTAGTTGCGGTACTTCTTAGCGACGACCTGCAGCGGGGAAAAGAAGGCAAAGCTGTAACTCTAACGTAAACCTGAATGAAAAACTTCCATTATAATATCCGACATTTTTAAATCCCCCCCTCTCTCAGTTGGGAGTCAACCTGTAGCTTCAATTTGTCATTTCCATTTGTTTCCTGCTTTCTGTCAACCGGCCTCATTTCCTGCTCCGTCAGTTAATAAATGTAAGAATATATGAGTTTAAACAACCTCCCGGGTGTTTTCTGTGAAAGTGAGTGAGCACTAACAGCATGAGGACGTCTTTCAGAGGAACAGGGAGGAGATGTCAGAGGAGAATAATGCTCTGAGTCGCTGCACTTATTCGAATGCTTTCAAATGATATATATATAATTGTTGGGATCTGCAGTTCTCCTCCCTCCTTTTTCTCTCGTTTCTTGTTTTCCCTTCCCCCTGTGTGTCTGTCTCTCCCCCTGTGTGTCCTGTCTGTCTCTCCCCTTGTCTGTCTGTCTCTCCCCCTGTGTGTTTCTAGTCTGTCTCTTTTCCTGTCTGTCTCTCCCCCTGTGTGTCCTGTCTCTCCCCTTGTCTGTCTGTCTCTCCACCTGTGTGTCCTGTCTGTCTCTTTTCCTGTCTGTCTCTCCCCCTGTCTGTCCTGTCTGTCTCTCCCCCTGTATGTCTGTCTCTCCCCCTGTGTTTCCTGTTTGTCTCTCCACCTGTGTGTCTGTCTCTCCCCCTGTCGTGTCCTGTCTGTCTCTCCCTGTGTGTCCTGTCTGTCTCTCCCCCTGTCTGTGAGTGTGTGTGCTGCTACAGGTCATACTCGATCCCGCCTCCTCCTCACCTGATCACACCTATTGTCAATCATCATGCAGTCAAGACCCTCCATATTTAAGCCTGCACCCGGTATTTATCAAATTGTCTGTTTCACCCAGAGGTAACGACTGTCCTGCCTTTTCGATCACGTTATGCTGCTATCGTGAGTCTGGTTTCCGTCCTGTTCCTACAAACTGTTGGATTCTTCTGTTGCACGTTCTAATATTCATTAAATCTCTGTTAAACTTTCACTGGACCTCTGTGTCTGAGTTTAGCGTCTGGGTCCAGTTCTTGAGTTAAACTTAACGATGCTAATATGCTAATGTGTAGCAGGTATAATCTTTAGTGTTAGTTAATATTTGCTAAATGGTACAAAGTTCAGCTGAGGCTGATGGGAATGTCATTTAGGTTTATAGGTGTTTGGTCAACGAGAATTTTTAACTGTCTTCTTATGTTGTGAGCTGAAAAGTAAATGGGAGAGTGACTAAGAGTTAGTGCAGTTAAATCACCAGGGAAACATGAACCTCTGCAATCTATGAAATAGTTACTGATATTTCAGTCTGGTCCAAAGAGTTGAAATGGCAGGACGCAGGTATAGAGGGTGTTGTACATCATATAACTTGCAAATACTGCAAAGTACTGCAAGCTATGCCAGTACAGTAATATGTACAATCAGAGCTAGTGTCAATCAGTGGCAGGATGTCACAAAGTACATTTACTTTGTTTTCAGATACTTTTCACGTTTACTCCATTTCATAATATCTGTACTTTCTGCTCCACTACATTTTTACAGAGCATCGTGTTGAATGTTCATATTATTTTTTTATATCTTTAAAGGTCTTTAATAACCAGAGGGAAAGTGGGTCCACTGATCCAATCAGGGTGGACAGGTAACATTAGACCCCGCCTCCTGTAGCAGCAGCACTCACTGCTGAAGAAGAAACACCTGACATGGATTCAGAAGACGATTCGGTCATAATGATGTAGTCAAGAGCTGCATTACTCGGCAAGTACCTTTACTTTTAATACTTAAAGTATATTTTAAAGCAAGTACTTTTACAGAAGTAGACAAGTTAATGTATTTAACTTCATTTACTTGAGTACATTTTTGTCTATTTTACTTGTGTAAAGTATTTGAGGACTTCCTCCACTCGTGTAAATTGTCAACTCAGTCGTGCTTTTTTAAATTTTCCTCCTTCATGACCAAAGAAACAACTTCTCTTTGATTCTGTGGGACTGAGACCAAAATGTACTTTTACTGGTCACATAAATACTGGAACTATCTCACACTGCCACCATCAGGATGATGTTTAGCCATCATAGCTCAACAACAATCACTTTTGTGAGGAGGATGTTTATTTGATGATTCTTTTGAACTGTTTTATTATGAAATATAGCTTCATGTTGTTTCTATTGGTGGTTTTATTATGTCTGTGTTTACTTCCTGTGTTTTTGTGATCATGGGAGGCACTGTGGTGCGGTGGGTAGCACCTCACAGCAGGAAGGCTGTCGGTTTGGATCCCAGTTCAGCCGAGGTCTTTGTGTTTGCATTCTCTCCCTGTGCCAGCAATTGGAGAATTTAAATGGACAATAGGTGTGGAATGTGATTTAAGATGTGCCAGCGACCTGACCCGGGTGTACCACGCCTCTCGCCCAGTGTCAGCTGGCCCCAGGCCCCACATGACCCTCAAAGGATAAGCTGTATATAGATAATGGATGGATCTTTTAGCAATTGGCAGTGGTTTGTTGTCGATGAATAAATTGAATATTTGACCTTTTGGAACAACAAAAAAACAATTTCAACTTCAATTGACTGTATTTGTAACACTGTGTTCACCTTGACTATGTGCAGTTTAGGCAGCAGGTTGCAGTCTGCCAGAGTGAGCTCGTTCCCGTCCAGGAAGCACCGGCTGGAGCCCTTCTCCTCCTCCATGCTGTCTGCATCGATCTCATCTGGCAGGGGGCTGTTCAGGTAGTCGTCCAGCTTCTTCAGGGCCCTGGACAAACCCTTCTCTAGAACTAATCACACACAAACAAACACACACAGGAATAAATACAGTTTGACATAACCTGTGTGGTGATAACCTCACTAGGTGGCAGCAAAGCAAACGCTCTGAGTTCCAAACACTGGACTCTGCTACAGCCTAGTGGAGGAATGAGATCATGGCTGTCACATGTATTTTTTCCATCTTGTTCTGTGTGAGTGTGTAAAAGACACAGAGTGAGCAGCCCACCAGCATTGGCCTCCAGTTTGGTGTTCTTGATGTAGGCTGAGAACTTGGCAAAGATGTCATTTCCAGCTGTGTTGGACTCTCTCTGCTTGGCGGCCAGTTTGGGATACCTGAGCAGACGGAGGGGGGGGGGGGGGGGAGGACGGAGACGCAGTCAGGAGAGAACATCTGGAGAGCATTAACACCTGGGCTGGAGCTCAGCTCAGACTAAAAACGTGTTACACACTCAAAACCATGTTGGCCGCCCGCCTCCTTGAGTTTCTCACAGTAAGGTCCATTTATAATGTAAAAAACTTTACAGGCCATAAAGAGAGATTTAGTTAATCTGACGTTTCGCTCTCACACACTGACTCAGACTTTTTTCTTTGTTAATTTACAATAACAAAACACAAGAAATAAAATATGTCTCGCTTTTGCTGAAATTACACAAAGGTTGTCAATGAGGCAAATATATTTGGATTTGTTACGTTTTGTATCTGGGACACACACACACACACACACACACACATACACACACACACAGTCATTCAGCAAGGATTTACAGCAGCCATAAACAACAAACAGTTGTATCAGTTAACATCAGTCCTCATCAAATGCAGCTCTCTTTTACTAGGCCAAAATGTTTCCTGTCCTTTCAACAGTGCTGCTGTAGTGAAATAAATCTAGCTCAAAGTAGTGTGTGTGTGTGTGTGTGTATGTTTGTGTTCAGTCTGTAATATAATCTTGATACTGTAAACTACATGTCGTAAAACCTTCCAGCGGAATTACTTTGGGGGACTGAGCATTTCCTCCAGAAACTCCTCAATCTTGTTGATATCGGTCTTGACCTCCCCGTTGAAGGTCAGGAAGGGAGGGTGCGTCCCCGGGGCCAGGTTGTGCAGATCCGCCGGCTTCCTGCAGAGCACACATTGGAGAGAAGTGTGTCGTCAAGAGGAAGCTGTGTAGGTGTGCTATCAGGTTGGGACTTTTCTGTGTAACTGACCTCTTGAGGTCGACGGTAGTGACGTTGAACACGACTCCTTTGAGCCAGAGGATCATGAAGAGGCGCTGGGAGAAGGGACAGTTTCCGATGCTCTCTCCATCATTGCCGGCCTGCACACACACACAACGTGACAATACATGAGTCAGGGCGAGGAAATACGACACATAGTGGAAATGTTACATGCAAACACACGACTCATAATAAAACCTGTGACTGTGACGCTATGGTCACAAGGTTACAACCTTCCTGCTAATAATTAAATCCATATTTGTATTGGTGATCGTTATCTTGACTGTTATCTTGTTATCTTGTTATTTGACTGGTGAGGTTGTTAAGAGACGTGTCAGAGGTTGTGTAAATGTGATTCAACGCATAAACACATCACATCAGCTTACATGAGGACGAAGGAGTCAAACCAAAACTACACTCTGGGAATCTTCCCACTCGTACTGATCGTGGATACAGAGACTGACTGAGTGTTGCAACTTATAAATACTTATCTACAAGTAATGTGCTGCATACAAAATGTCACTTGTCACTCAGGTTGTATGCTTCCACCAGCCAGTGCAGTTTCTATGAACATATTCCTATATAGTTTTTTTTCATATAAGTGTCACTGTAACCTTTACCTTTGACAACTGAAACACTGTAACATGAGGTCATTGTGACCTTTACCTTTGACCTCCAGGCACCAGAATCCTATTTTCAAAGTTCATCTTTGAATTCAAAGGTTGGACCTCATTTGAAGACATTCCCTCAAGTTGATCTTAAGATATCATGTTGAAGAAAAAAAATGAACATACTTTGTGAGGCCACCGTGACCTTGACCTCTGACCTTTGACAACCAAAGTCTGTTCATCCTTGAGTACAAGTGAATATGAAGTTTATAATAATGCATCATATTTTTTAAACCGCTTCATATGTCTTGTACATCTCACTAAAGCTGTCAGATGAATGGAGTACAATATAATATTCATATCACAGCATGAAATAGAAAAACACAAATAAAGAAGTAGCTCAAATTAGTACAGAAGTTTACAGCAGAGGCTCCAAACTTTTCTGCCCACAACCCCCAAAATAACTGCGCCAGAGACCTGCGACCCACATAATCCCAAAGGACATTGATTGGATAAAAGAATTCACCTACGTGCACATGTAAAGAAAATCAGAGGGCAGATGATTATTTGCCTGGTTATATCTTCATTTTAATAGTACTTTTGGAATGATAATGGCTAAAATAAGATATCGAGAAATTGTTTTTGTTCCTAAAGATTTGGCAAATGGCAGCAGCACAATCTTGCTGTCAGGTAAAAGCATTCGACCAAACAGAACTTTTATATTTTTACAGATGGTTTAGCAATGAATTCATCAAGTTCTTTGGCATTTTAAATTTGAACCATCATCTGAAGATAGAAATAAATAAAAGAATAAGAGTTGTGACAGTGACGCTGCTAAAAGAATCACTTCCTCTCCACCGAATGGTTTCTTCCCCACGTGTTGATATCGTGTGTCAGCGAGTATAGATGCTCAGCAGAGCCCCAACACTGACAGCTGATCCACTGGCCCAGCTGAATTATACATAGCCATTCCATCAGCTGGTTCACTGGCCACTGGGCCACAGAACGCAGGGTCAGAGCTGTCGGCCTGCACACACAGCACATGTCAGAGCGAGAGCAATGACCTCGAGGTCAGCCAGGGGAGCAGGGATTTAACAAGTGGAGTTATTCTTCCCTCATTTCATGCATTCATGATTTGGAAATTCAAACTCTCTTTAGCCAATGAGTTTCATTATGTGCAATTTAATTATTAATCATTAAGGTAGATGCCATTAAAGTACCAGCAGTCACAAAAAGATACGTCAGTCAGTGCATGTTCCGACCAGCAGACTGCAGCTCCGAGCAAACACCAGAAAATACAGAGCTGCCAGCCTGAAAGTAGCTGAGCCGACTGTATGCACAGCAGCCACCGCTGTCATGCATGTGATGCTTCTGTCTGTGCATTGTTATGGCTGCGCTCAGCAGCACGGCCGTAACACAATACACAACCGCTTATAATAGCCAATCAACATCTAGAACATGGAGGACAAAAGCTGTCTCATACACAGACACACACACACACTGGGCCCTGTGGGCACCAATAACGTGAGTGACTGGAGCCACTGAGTGATGTGATGATGAGCAGGGACCACTGGAGGCAGCGTCACTTCATATGATCCATCACATACATATTCATGTATATTACACTGTAACTGGAGTTTTGTTTCCTTAGTCTGTCACACATGTTAACCAGAAAGAAGAGAGCATTCCTCCTCCGAGACCCAACATTCTGCTTATGAAACCACATTTAAATTCACTGGATCTGCGCCTAATTGCACAAACTCACAAACCTCAGTCCCCTAAACATGCCTGATTTTTTCCATCAAGATCCATAAATTATTCTCTGGGAAATCAAGGAAAGTATTAAAAACTGTTAAAGAAAGGGAAAAGAAATTCCTGGATCCGTCCCCTGATCCGGATCCACACCAAAATGTAATGGGTTCTTATTTGGGCCGTTTCCCACTCATTCACAAAATAAATTCACGTTGTTGTAATAAGAGATCAGAGTAATAATTTGAGGAAAAGATATTATATGTTGCAGTTGCAATTCCTGTATGTAGTTTTCTTTTCTCAGGTAGTTGGCAGTAAAACTTTATAGAGAATTATGCTTCTAAAGAGGAGAAGACGCACATCCTAACTTTTACTCTTTTATGAATTGGCCAAACCTCAAACACACTGCATCCTACTGCACCCATTCATTCTTGTACCCATGGGTGCCCAACACTGCCCAGTAAACACACAAATGTTTCAGACTCCACATCTAAGAATAGATCCTCACTCTCCTTAAGTAGAGTTCAAATAAGAAGATTAAACTGTGCAGTCAATCATATTGTGTTGTGCTGTGTTGAATAGAGTGTACAGTCTAAATGCAGAGCGGAGCTAAGGGGATAAAACGATGTGCAGCTATGCTGGATGGTCGTCAGTCCATGTAGGTCACATGTCAGACGGCAGCATGAGGGGAAAAGTAATCTCAGGGTTGCAGCTGCCATGGAAACCACTCTGTATACATGTACGTCCTGCTCTGTACGACAGTTTACACCGAGTCAACAGTGAGTTTCATTAACCACGACATGTAATGAGAAGGTGACGGCTTTGAAACTAAATGCGAGACGGAACACAAATAACACAGGTGGAAGGTGAATCTAAAGGCTGATGTCAGTGTGTGTGAACTTTACGTCACCTAGCTGACTGGTTTCCTAGGAGGTGGATGAGCTGAAGGGAACCAGGATGCTAATTGGGTCAATGCATGCAGGCACCAACATCAGCGTTCCCACCTGCTTCCACCTCACCTGCCTCAGGTACATTCATCTGCCTCTAACCTTCCTCTAGGGGCCCGATATGTGCATCTAAGAGCAAAACAACACTTGTACATCTGCTGAGTGAGACGCTTCCATGCTGGTATTCTTTTCTGTTTCGCTCTAGTTGAGGTGACGACCAAGAGGATTGATCATTACGAAAATAATTTTGAGAATATGAAAGAACAGAGTGGCTGACACTTTTATTTCCATTTGAATTAGGCCAACAGTGCAGTGCAAAAGTCTAATGACAACATCTCAGTTGATTTTCTTTTAGTTTATCATCGTTAATCTAAATCATGTTCTTATCTTTTTTTACTCTTTTCTCATAATATTTATATTGTATTTGTGCTATTTTGCTGTGTGGTCTTCAATTAGCTTTTAATTGTGTTTTGAATGGTACAATATAAATTAAGTTTATTATAATTAGTAGTAGTAGTAGTATTGTTGTTGTTGTTGATATTATTGTTATTGTTATATCCTATCACCAACTTAACCAACAAATGAATTAAGTTTGTTCAATGTAAAGTTAACAAGTTATGTAAGCACAATTGCAAACTTAAATTCGAAACAACCTGATCCATTGGTGTTTTACCAATTGCAGTTATTTTTTAAGTTGTTCCAACAACCATCAAGACGCAGCTTCAGTATCACTGTCGCAACAATCCCGGGTCAACATGGAGCACAGTGTGCCGCTGTAACTGAAGCTGCACTATTGAGTTACATGAGCTTTCCACAGCACACACTGATGCTGCAGGTAAAGAACTCTCCTGACACACCGCTTTCATCTGCCATCTAAAACTTAGAAATACTGTAAATAACATCTCTGTCTCTGTCTTACCTTGACAAACAGTTCGATATCGGGATCTCTATCTTGACCTTTTGCGGACATGACGTCTAATTCTGGCTGTAACCTTCTTTCTTTAGTGTTTGTTTTATCTGCAGTCCTTTGTTTTTCCTTGGAGATCTACATCCTCCAGAAAATAAGGAAAAAACCCAGATATCCTCTCTGATGATGAGGGATCCTCTCTTGTGACACCTCTGTTTCTCTCTAGGTTTCAAAATGTCCACCTCTGTCTGGTCGCGTGAAGTCTTTTCCTCCCTGGTGTCTGTCCTGCAGGTGAGGCTGAGAGTCGGTCCAGGTGGCAGATGCAGCCCTGAGCTCTGATTTAGACACAGATGCAGAGCAGAGCTGCAGCTCTCACTGACACACAGTGGGAAACAGGTGTCGGTGTGTCATCTATACCAGGGGGTGGAGCCCCATCTCTCTTCCCACCACGGCAACCAAACAACCCATTCACACATATCACTACTCTATCTGTCCCTTCTTTCACAAACTGCTCACCTCACACTTTTATTTTTCATTATTTCCCATCATAACATGTGGTTTATTTGCTTCTTTTGGTCAGGCTAGGTTGAGGAAACTTTCTCAAGCACATCTTAAACTATCAAGATGTGTGTGGTCTGTATTTACATAGAACTTTTCTAGTCTGGATGGCCACTCAAAGTTTTTTACAGTACAGTTTGCCATTCTTCCATTTACACACAAATTCATACACTGCATCTATGTGCAGCACTTTCTCTATGACACGCATACACTGCCAGCACAGCCGTCAGGGGAAACTGGAATCAAAATGCTGACCCTCTGATTAGTGGACGACCCGCTCTACCTCCTGAGCCACAGCCACCCCTAATATATCAAACACTATCATAACATGGCCTGAGGAACATTAGTGTTGCTTTTTTGTTTCTGTGGTTGCCTCTCTGTCAGTATGCATGAACAGCAGCGTTCATAGTTAATGTGCGTTCACACAAGAGAACAGCACAGGTTATATTTGATCACCAGTTAGAGACCTGGAGAAGATTCCTATTTGAATCATTGATGCTTGGCTTTGGTTTTAAGGCAGGAATTGGCATTCGTTTACAGCCCTATGTAGGGCAACACAAATAAAAAGGCAGGTCTGTCTGGAAAAGTCTTCATCTGGACTTAGTGAGTAAATTGGGTGGTGCTCACTGTTTGGCTTACTGTGTCAGGTACACCCAAGAAAAGACTCATCAGCTGTCAATGTGACAGTTAGATAAAAGCACAGAGAGAAAAAAGAGGCTTTTCAAAGCTGGTTCTATTTATAGAGCAGCCCCCTCTCCTGGCAGACAGAGCAACATGCAGCAGGAACCAGTTACTAGGCCACTGTGCAGGGAAGAGCTCATTATCAGCGTTAATGAGGGAAAAGTTACGTTTCTAAATGTTTTATTTTAGGTTTGGCTTCTCAACATACACTAATGACTTTTTTCAAATTTAGATCTCATTCCATTGTCTTTCAGCTACTAAATGTGGCATCAAAAAACAGGAAAGCTCATGTAAATGTATATCATTTCCTTGCATTTTGAAGATACTACTCTCAAGTGTGTCCACACAGCTACATGACCTCCTGTACACGGCCCCCTGTAAAACTGCAACTCCTTTTGTCATGAGTCTACGTGTTACGGCCTCAGGGCCTCTGCCAGGGCCTGTGTGTGTGTGTTGTGTTGTTGTTGTTGTGTGTATGTGTGTGTGTCCTGTCTTATGTTGCAGGCTCCTGTTTTGGTGGCAGTTGGAGGACATCAGTGAAGTGGAGGCAGCTGACCAATGCCTCTCAGAGAGAATATAAAAGACCAGTTCCTGCCAGTCCTACTAGATGAATTTGCCATTTTTGTTAAATAAAATCTCTTTGTTTTAGTCGAAGCATCATGTGTCTTCCCTTATTGGCTGTGGTCTCAGAGCTGGGCCGTAACCTCTCTTCAACCTTTGAGGAGACTTGAAAACTTTGGACGTTCTTTGTTTGGAACTTTTTATGAACCTTTAGATTTAATCTTCTTTAGAACCAATGTTGTGTTTGTGAAATTGTTGTCATCCTTGCGTTCAGTTTTTGGATTTGTGTCTCAAGTTATTTGTACCTTAAGATTATCACTACCTGTTGTATGTTGTACTTCCTGTTTGAGAGCACTTCACTTCCTGTCTTTGTTGAATACCTTCCTTGCTTTGATTAGTGTCACCTGTGTGTTTTCCTTGGTTCTCTGTCAGGTTTCTGTGAGCGTACCAGCATCTTCCCAGTGTTGTTTTTTCTCGGTACCTAGCTACGTTTATCGACCGTGCTTTTTGCGTTTTGGACACATCTGCCTGATCTGACTGCTCACCCAACTCCAGCTCTGGTTGTCGGTGTGAGTGTGTGTGTGTGTGTGACGCTTTTTGTAAAGCATGTTGCTGCAGTTATGTGGTGCAATTCCAGATGTTCTGTGAGAGCTGTGGTGATTCTCTCTTTTGAAATTTGTGTCCCATCAAAACTTTATTAGAGCCGTTATTTTTTTATGTTAATAAATACATTGTGTTGCTTTAATTGTGAGCTGTAGAGATGCTTGCAGGCAGATTGTTGCTACCTTACACCAAGCTACCTTAGACAAGGCTCCTTCCTGTTGATGCTAGATTCCCCTTTTACCCTTCATTCATTCTTTACGCTAAGTTTTATTCTGTTATGTTGTCTCTTTATTTCACTGTTTTTCATATTCACTTTGATGATAAGTTATTATTCTTTATTCCGTGTGCTGTGGTTGTGAGTTCTGCACATTGAGTATGAGCTGTTTTTGGAATCCTGACATAAACCAGCAAGATTTGTTGATCAATGATCTTAAGAAGTTGAAGTTTGTCACCTTCTCACTGAACCATGCTGCTTTTTCACCTTGGTTCCAGTCTTTGTGCTAACCCTTTGCTGATTTATATCTTTATAATCACCATACAGAGGTAAGAGTGAGATTGTTTTTTTCTCTTTATCAAACCAGTGATTAATCATATCCCCAAATGTTCCTGTAAGATTTTCTTAATACTTAATGACTGTCAAAACAACGGTTTAGCGCTTCTCTTTTTTGTCCTCTTGGGACAAAGGGAAGCACAAATCACTGACTTGTTGGGTTTAATCATTCACTCGAACATTTTGTACCTTTTGTGCTAAGGTGGAGGGGAGTGTTTGAACTCTCCTCCAACAATACACACTTCCAAAATGTGACAGTCTCACCAATATGTGCATTGTCTTGTGTTTTTTAAACTGACATGAACCATCAGTGACGTCATGTATATGATGTTATGTCCATCCTAACTTTGACTAAGGTTTGTTACCGTACAGTATGAAAACTGGCTGCCCACTGTGAGAGTGTTTGTTATTGTTAATGGTGATAACCTATCCTGTGGTGGCCTGCTTCATCAAAGACAGCAGGGGAGGAGTCGTATAAACTTTTAGCTCAGATAGATGATCTCCTAACTGCCTTTCCTGCATTTATAGCACCGACTGGTCTGGTTTATGGTGAGCGTTGAAGATTAAACAGTTGGGAAATCCACCCACAAATGGGACTCGCTCAGATAGGAAGGCCAGATAGGGAGTAGAGGACGGCGTGGTATGTGGAGTAGGGGCCATGTGTGTCGTCACTTCCCTGGTGAATGACTGTTTTTATCATAATGGTGATATAACAGCGTGAAGATAAGCATATCTGCTGCATGTGCGGACTTGTCCTTTGTAATGTGTTAACATTAACATCTGCACTGAGGGAAACGTTACACCTGGGTTAACGCACCAACTTGGCAAGACAGCGAAGTGAGAGAGCGCCTTAGTTGCTGGTGCGTCTGTGACGTCCAGCATGACGCACCGGGGGGAAAACAGAGAGCCAAACTTCTCTACTATGGGAAAAAAGTCAATAAACTTTTTTGGTCTGTTTACCTGCATCTAATTCTGTTGTAATAGCTGTGAGAATCAGCAGCCAGGACAAATATGCAGTGATCAGCCGCCACATAAACTCATTGCCTGTTTTAATAGTACTTACTGCCTGGCTTGATTTGTTAAAGCTGATCGATGTATGATACACGAGGAATAAAATGTCTGTACAACTCAACATAAGATTCTTATTCCGTATTCTTACTGAGAATGTTCAAACTCACAACATTGGGCATTCAATATGTTGTTCTTGTGATGCAATGAAGGATTCTTCTCAAAAACAACAGCTAAAAGACCATTACTCTTTCTGGAGTTCAGCCCAGAGTTTTGATCATTTCAAGAAAATCGCTTTCAGGTCACATTGTTGCAATTTGTACATATTTTATATAACCATGTTTTTTGCTGATACCATTCACAGACGATTTTAAAGCTCAGCATGAATTACTGCTGTCGTTTCCTTTGCCGAGCTCCTTGATTCCAGTCCACTGACTCAATCAGCAAAGTGACCCCTGCCTGCGTTGATAGTAAACCTCGCAGATCAGCTCTATCACAAAAGCAGCAAAACACACACAGTCAGATTTGCTCAGCCATGGAGTTCACCCCTGGTTTATATGGCCCTTGAGAAAACGAGTTAATTATTACATCAGGTTGCCACCAGATAAAGTCCCTGACAATGGCTGTGTCACACACAGATCCCTGCTTCGGACATTTCTTACTGAAATCACTGGTGTTGTCATAGATATTTCGGAATAAACTTCTCTTATGGTTAAACATTAGTCACTAGTCACTAATGTTAATTTTATTCAACTTAAAAGACCTCTAGTTAGGCCTCAATAGTGTACGCTCTGGCAATGTTTAATTGACAAATCTTTTCACACAGTATTTAGATATTATTATTGTTATTATTATTCAACATTACTAGTTCTGATGTGTTTTCATTTGATTTTAATAGAGTACGTTTTGCTTTTATCTAATAATTACCTTCACCAAAGAGGTTTTCATTGGCCTTTGTTTGTCTGTTTGTCAGCAGGATTACTCATAAACTACTGAACGGATTTCCGTGAAATGTGGTGGAAGGTTGTGTTGTGTGTCAGGGAAGAATCCAGTGAACGTTGGTGCTGATCAAAAACAGGGGGCTGATCCAGGATTTGACCAATTTCCCAATTCTTTGATCTTGATGAAAACAAATCAGGCATATTTAAGGGAATGACATAAGTGTGTAAAATTTGATGCAGCTTGATTGAATTATAAGAGACAGTTCGGCCTTGGGGAGGTGTGCACATGTTTTCCCTTTTTTTAAAAAAATGTTTTTAATATGACCTACAAAATTAAACCAGAGGGTCATATTTCTTCAGTGTGGACATAACAAATTAAATGTATTCAGATTTGCATCGTGACTGTGAAATACCGTTTATTCAATTACAGTGGCACTTCAGATTATTTGATATGATTATCGTATTGTGACCTCGTAGATTAATGTACTGTATATTTTTGGCTAGGTAGTTTCATGATTTCATAATTTCATAGTTCTTACGCTGTTTGATGGTGTTTCTGAACATATACGCACCAATCTTATACATGCAACACATATGACAGGTAACCCAATACTGTGGAAATCAACTTCAGTTTCAAGCATGCATGTGTGCAGGAGAAAAGGATGTGAACTGTTTTATTGTCGTCTTATCCGCTCATTACGTTGTAATGTAACACATAATCAATTTTCTTTATCTGCAAACACATAATGTGCCAATTGGCTGATAGGATGATAACTAAAGACTACACCTTACAGTGTCGGTGCTCCGTCAAGAACCAACACTAACGCCAGAGAGACATGAAAGTTCCCAGCATAGTGAGGACTAGACGGTACAAGACTTTAGACAAACGTTCCACAACACAAACATTAGTGAAAAGACGACTTCACTGCAGGTGCCTTCTTGTCTAATACCCAGAGCCGACCTTTCCTAAAAGCCAATTTAGCAGCTGCTTGAGGCCCCACAGCCACCTGTGAAAGTGAACTTAATCTACACAGTGTGTGCAACAATAAGTAAAAAATACATAGATTACATTGCATAAAAATGTTGACAAGATTGACTTTATGTATGATTTAACTGTAACATGTACATCTTTTAAGACCGGTGCTACGTCTGAGTGCTTCTCCCTTTTAAAGTCGGATGAGACATGTACGTCTAATACACAATATCAGCGTTTTCAAGACATATGACCGATGAAATACACCGAGATTCACTGTCCTACTCGTGAGAAAGGCAAAATGCATTGTGGGAAATGTAGTTCTTTTGTTCATACTCTCAGCCATTTCAGTCAGCTCTTCAGAAAGCCCTCAGGTTTTAGGGGATCGTTTTCAAACAGCACTTAGGTTTTCCAGTGTGTTCTTAGTGCCTTAGGTCTTCATAGGTTAATAAGGGTTGTAAGTGTATACTTTAGCTTGTTCTATAATTACTTTACTGTATCACAGCAAGGCAGGGCCTGATATCCTCCATCAGGGCCCTATGAACAGCTCCAATATCTCACTAAAGGTGACCTGGCCTTTGCTATCAGGTCCCACAACTTTGGAACTCCCTGCCTGGAGATCTCAGGCAGGCAACATCAGTATCTTCTTTTAAATCTCTTCTTAAGACTCACTTTTATCGTATGGCTTATGTTTAACTATTGCTATTCATCTTTAATTTCAAATGGTCTTATCTTGCTTGTTTTGTAAAAAAATATTTTGATTCTTACAATTCAGTTTTATTGTAAAGCACTTTGTAATTTTGTTTTTGAAAAGTGCTATATAAATAAAGGTATTATTCTGCTCATGGCCCCCAGATGAGACCTTGCCGGCCCTGCAGGTTTCTCATTGACACTTACAGAAGATGGACCTGGGTCACCACGCTTCACTATGTCCTGCTGACCTGTGTGTGGTTCTTACCCTGACGAACAGAGCGATGTCCGGCTGGCCGGGGTCAGCCGGGGCCGCGCTGCTCTCATCCAGGCTGACGCTCTCCAGGGTTTTCAGGCTGTAGTCGACGGACTCCTCCGGCTTGGTGTCGGGGTGGGTGTAGGCCATCAGCATCCCGTCCTCTGCGGTATCCTTCTCCTCAGTCTTCGGTTGGATCGGCGGGTCCTCGCACGGGTCTCCGGGGGAGGCGGAGGAGGCCGAGGAGGCCGAGGAAGAGGCCGATGAGCGCCTTGACGCGTCGTGCGCCTCGCCGTTCACCTGCTCCACCACCGTCACCTCCGGCTCCACTGTCACCGCCACCGTCGGCTCCGGCTCCATCGTCACCGCCACCTCCGGCTCCACTGCCGGCTCCATCGTCACCGCCACCTCCGGCTCCACCTTTGGCTCCACCGTCACCTCCACCTTTGGCTCCACCGTCGGCTCCACCGTCACCTCCACCTCCGGCTCCACCTTTGGCTCCACCGTCGGCTCCACCTTCGGCTCCACCGTCACCTCCACCTTTGGCTCCACCGTCACCTCCTCCACCTTTGGCTCTGCAGCTCCCATGTCTTTCCCCTCATCCTCGTCGTCGCTGGATGAAGAGGACGAGCTGCTGTGTCTGTCCCCGTCCCTGATCTCCAGGTAGTCCGAGGAGCAGCTCTCTCCCTCGGCAGGGGCGTGGACCTGCACCGCGCTGAGCAGCTGCGCCTTCGCCTCACCTGAGCCCTCAGACTTGGTCTCCGAGTCAGGACTGTCTGCTCCATCCCGACGCTCCTCATGCACATGTCCCTCAGCCACTGTGTTCTCCATGATTGGGTTTGTTTAAATGTTGTTTCTAAGACCAGAGCGGAGGTTTTAGTGAGGAGGGGAAGAGCTGCAGTGGTGGCACACGGTCCGCCTGCCTCTGACTGACTGAGCACAGGAGCAAATTCCAGCGTTAACTCATAAAAGACCTTTGGTCCTGCGAGTTAACATGTGATCAGAGGCCTGTGCTTTCAAGGACATCTGAGCCTGACCTCAGGTAGAGTCTGATGCCTTGTTAGTGCAGCACAAATTCACTTTGTACTTGTATTTCAGTTTCATTTCAAAATCGAAAATGCCAGTGTTTGTCCAACTTTAATTTCAAGTTTTGGAAAGTTAGTGTCTTGTTTTGTAGTAAACACAAACTACAGATTTCAAGTCATCATGGACACTTTTGTTGAAGTAATAAATTAGCTTGATTTGTTGATACAACTAAAAATGTTACCTTAAATCCAAATAATCAATATTTTTGAAGGGACTGTGCAAAAATGATTAGGAGCAACTAAGGGGAGTTGTGTATTTATTCTTTTTTGCTGAGATCACATGAACACCTGTTTATTTAGAGGCCCTTTGCTCAGCTATGAAGTGGCGCCCTCTAATGTGCACACATGGGGATTATGATCTGTTTCTTATTTTGTTTGTCAGCAGGATTATGCAGAAAACTATCTCGGAGCCCATCGGCTATCATCTGGACAAATTGGCCTTTGGGGGCAACAACCAATATTTTGGGGAACAGAAAATAACTGCCTTTCATTCGCCTTCCAAATATTTTTGGCTAATCTCATATTGATCTCCCCACGGACTGTTTACCTGCGTACAGCCAAATCCTGCTCAAACTAGAGAGGGAAACCAGAAGGCTTCCTCCCCCCGAATCTTGTCCCTCGCCCACAGATTCTGCGTATTCATATACTCAATGTGTTTATGATGCAAAATCATCATTTTGGTGCCAATCCAAAATCCAAGATTTTGTTTTCACTGTTGCCATCTTTTTGAAACAGGGCATTGTTTGACATTTTTACAGATTTCCCAGGGAGATTTTGATGAAAAAAAATCTGACATATTTAGGGGACTGATATCTTTGATTGTGTGCAATTTGTTGTGCATCCAATTTAAATGTGGTCATAGGGAGGTAAGCTTTAATGTTAATCTTATGCAGCGGAGATCCACCGGCCTCATACACAAACACATACACATGCATGAAATAAAGAGAAATGCAATCCATTCAGTTTCTCATAGACCGTTTAATTGCATTAACATGGCAAAGATAGTTAATTTGTAAATCATATTAAATATCCATATTTCAAATCCAAGGTAATAATAAAACATATATTAACTTGATCTAATATTGAATCTAACCATTTCAAATTAATCTTTTAAATATAGTATGGATATATTTCCTTTCTCTGTAGGGGAAAAATCATCAGACAACACTGCTTTCATAAAACCTCATCAGAAAATTTATATTTTCCATATAAATGCTTTCAATTTATTTAAATTTAGTAAAAAGTAATTTCTCACAGTGATGTCTGTCATCTTTTGGGCACAGTTATTAGTCAATGCATCTAAAAGCATGAGAAGAAAATTTAACCAATTCTTAAAATAGGCTGAAAAAAAAGTAATTTACTGACAGATTTGGATTCTACTCAACTTTCAATGCTTACACTGATCAAAGCTTTTTGGCAAGAGGCTCCTAATGTTTTCTATTGTTTCAAATAGCAACTACGAACAAGGAGTGCAAAGTTTACATGAGCTAAAAAAAAAAGCATCCGACCGCTGCCCCTTCGCTGTGTTTCAGTTCTGTACTGTAGTGCAAATCAGGGGCCAAAAGAAGTCTTCTCAACCCAGCAACACCGAAACCCTTATTATCCCAACGACAAAATACTGACCAATAGCAATTGCACTTCACATTTCACCAACAAATGGCCGTGGTTATGACAGTCGACACGTGAGGATGAGCGGAGTACACACTTGTCTATACAGAAAAATATCTTCCCAACAAAAACGCTACACACATACAAATAAGACCAACTTACACACAAATGATTGCACACCTAAAGAAAGATGTTCTCCACTTAAGTTAAAAGGCAAATGGTAGCTGACTACTAAAAGAGCAAGGTCGTGACATGGTCGGCTCGTGGAATGACCTACGCGTGTGAGCAGTAGCCTGGCACATTGGTCGAGCCTTCACTGGAACACGTGCGTCCAGCTAACATTCAGAAGTAACACTGAGCCCAGCCTGAGACGAGTTGAGTTTTTAATACTTCAGCTAAATCACAGCATTTATAATCACAAGGTAGCTTCTAATTCAGCACAAGCGGAGGAATTGGTGGAAAAAACTCTGACAAGGCCTCGAATTCTCCCTTCCTGTGTTCACACAAACAGGAAGCAAATTTCACCCCCAATTTGACTACATAAGTCAACGCAAAGATGTGAACGGACTCAAATTCACGATGTGAATGGCACAAAAGAAAGCCAGTCAAACCCACCAGACTATGGTCCTTGCACCATCCTGAGCGAGCAGATGACCAAACCAGCCACTGGTCAGCCTCAAGAAGGGCGGCCAGTAGTCCTCCTGTCTTTTCCCGAGGAGAACGGGCGAATATTCGTGGGTTGTGTTACCTCGCGTAAACACAAATAGTCCCGCAGCCAAACTTGCGTGAGTAGTACAACGCGAAAGTTCTCTTCTCGTTTGGTGTGAATGCCCCAGTAGAATATACGAAAATACTTTCAGTAAACCATATCGACTGCCGGCCATTTCACTGTTACTACCTGAAGTTAAGGTGTCAGTATGCTTCAAAAGATAAAATACTTCACTTAAACTGACTCAGACACGCACTGAAGTCCGGACATTTTCTTGAGATTTTCCAGAGGGGCTGTATGTGAGAAATGTCAGTCAGTCGCTCAGGACATTTTCTGGGACTTGTTCCTGCCAGCCCCCTCGTAAAATGTCTGAGCCATGGAGTGAGCCCATGTGAGAATACAGAAGGAACATTGTTGGAAAAATCCCCACGAGAAAGTGGTTTCAAACAAGCGACGCGTAACTGGAAGAATACAATATCTCAGGATCAAAAAGATGTGTCATACACCTAGAACACGACGACAGAGATGTCAACATGGAAAGACGACAAGATTCCAGAGCTTTTGGCGAGAAGGGTCCACCGGTGTCGATGTGCTGTAAACAAAAACAGTGATTTCTACAGTGGAATTTACGCGTCATGTCCCGCCTTTTGAATATTCTACCCACACACACCACTCCTTGTCTGACTGTTCCACAAAATCTCCTGTTTTGTCTGACTTAAAAAATCTATAGCTTCCTTTCTTCTTTTGAAAGAAAAACTCCGGAAAACATCCCTTCATGTCTTCACGCATTTCCTGCAGCACACAAGAGTGCCGCACTATGAAAGCCATCAAGGAAAGATTGTCTAAAAGTGTGCGCAGTTATATTATTGCTTCCATCCCTTTCTATGATGGCGAGCTTTTCACCCTGCCTTTTGAGTGCAGCTGTTCCTAACGGCTGCTAATTCATTTCAAGCATACCGACACCGTAATCCTATCCAAGTCAAAGTTTTGGCCACCAAAGCTTCCTACTTGCCAGAATCACAGGTTAAAATCTCAGCTTTTAATTGATTTTTTTACTTTGTACGCGACAATGAAAACAATGAGATGATATTAGGTAAAATTCACAATCAAAGCAAAGCCACTATAAAGCCCATGTAAAGGTTTATTATTTAGATCCTACACCAGAAGCAAACCCTTCACATCCCCCTCACACTTTGGGCAAAGCTCTCGACATGATTGCGAGGTCACATTCAGTTCTCTTGCTCTCCATCTAATAAAGGAGCAGCACAATGGCAAATTACTCGTGTAGAGTAGGTGTTCAGGGGATGCTTCTGGGCAGAGCAGACTACCTTGGGGAGCGATACCTCCTCTTCTTTTTACGTCTGCTATCCTTTCTGTCTCGTCGGCTACAGGTGCAAGTCCTCTTGCAGCAAGGGCTGCGACATCTCCCTGCGTCTGTGCTTCAGCGAGGGCAGCTGCTTGAGCGTCAGTTGTCTGATGTAGAACATGAGAAAGCCCAGCACCATCACCACGCTGATGAAAGTGCCCACCACGGGGGCGTAGGAGTACTCGTCGACCCTGGGAGGGGCGCTGGGCGTGGGGGGAGCCTCCTCAGGGTACAGCAGGTCCCGAACGTTCGAGAGGGAGCCGTTGTTCGGCAGAGGGCGCACAGAGAGGATGTGGCACATGAGAGGGTAGAGATCGACGGAGCGCATGGAGGGTTTCAGGTAATTCTGGCGAAAGGCTGGACCGCGAGCCACGAACACAGGCTGCATGCTGCGGAGGGTGTTGTCGTAGCCATGGT
The DNA here is from genome assembly GCF_009819705.1 of Hippoglossus hippoglossus. Taxonomy (NCBI): domain Eukaryota; kingdom Metazoa; phylum Chordata; class Actinopteri; order Pleuronectiformes; family Pleuronectidae; genus Hippoglossus; species Hippoglossus hippoglossus. The sequence goes on from NC_047174.1 coordinate 14,509,910, forward strand.
TTCCCACTGGAGAGAGGGAAAACAAACAAGAAAAAGTTTGCATAAGGAAATGTAATGCTCTGATTTTCATTATTCCTTCATTCTTAATCTATACGTCTCCAGTTTCTACATCCCATGAGTCACACACAGCACTTTTCAGTTTAAAGATTTATGGGATCAGATGTGGTGATTCACGACGATCGCTGCTCGGCCCGGCCGACAGGTTCCTGCTTTATCAGTCACACGAGCAGAACTGAAGATTGGATCAAAACACACAAGCACAAAGAGCTGATGGAGGCTAAGAGTGGCTAACTGCTGCTGCCAACATTTATCAGTGCCATTAGCTCCCTGACAGGATTCACTGTGAGTAAAATCAATACAGTTATTCAATGATGGCAGCAACCATCCAATCAGATACAGTATCTCAGACTTTCCTTAAAGGTACTCTGTGTATTTTTTGACCTGTAGTAACATTATATAGTAATGGCTTTTATGATTCTTACAAATTTTTCTATATATCTATATACACACGCAAAAGAAGGCAAATGTATGAGTATATGGGCGTCTGATCTTTGGAGGTAACATAAACGTAAAAAAAAACAAAAAACATAGGCAGCGAAGAAGAAGAAGGTCAGAACATCATCAGCTTGCTTGCTGTGAATTTTCAGGAGATTTTTCTGATTCATTCTCACTGACATTTTCAGAGGGTGCTGGCAGGAAAGGTTAGGCAACTCAGACATTTGTGCTCTCACATATAGCCCCTTTGAAAAGTTTTGGGAGAATGTCTGGAATTCTTTCTGAAAGCAGTTTCAGAACCAAATAATGACACTTAAACCTCTTTTACACCAAAGGTATTAAACCCACAAAAAAAGGTGATATACTCCTTTCCCATTGCCAGAAGAGAAGTTTGCCTCTCCCTATTTTCCTTCGATGCATCATGTTCAACGTCACAAATGCACTGTTAAACTGAGAAGCTGTCACTTCGTTTTTTTTGCCAAATAGGCGAGTTCACTCAGGTGACTTATTTTTATCACTGCCATTTAGAGCCAGAACAGATCAAATCCAATGTCTACTGCAGAGTCATTTGACCCTGATGTGACTGATGATTGAATCCATTCATAGAAGATAAAAGCCAGATATTGATTAGTGTTGTTTTTTTGTGGAAAAGTGGCTTTTCAATAAAACATAAGGAAACATCACAAGCATTTGGTTAAAAGGAACTTGCCACATTCACAATCGTGACGTGTGTACTTAATAAACACTGAGTAGAGGCATCACAGTAGATGGCGCTAATGCACCCGCCAATAAACCGAACAGAAGAAGAAGAAGGCGTCACATAGTTTAAACAGACTGGGAGAATGATGCTGCAGATTGTATTTGTGTGGTGTAACGTGATGAAACAACAATAAGAATGTCTGTCTGCATTATCACTGTTAATTCAGCCAGCTGCTGAAACAACAGGACGGTACAAACATCTCCTGACATGCAGCAGCAGAGCATCACATTACACAAATGTAGCTGCACAGTCTCGCACACAGTCGTCACAGAACAGAGTCAGCAGGTTCTTCTTCCTGCCACAGGGTCATTTTACTGATTAACAGCCCTTCTGCTAAAGAGGAAGAAGGAAGTGGTGAAATTAGCTGCTGCTGTGCCCGCGATACGCGCTCTCCAATCTAAAGAGGAGAAATACTTGCTTGATTTGAATTGGATTAAGAGGAAAAGCATAATGGCACAAGAGAGAACATCCACACCCACTCACACATCCCTGCTGCTTCCAAGACACAAAAGTGGCTTCCTTTGTTAATTACAGCTAATAAAACATGAGTTTCAGTGAGTGAAGAAAAAAATACTGTGGAGCTATTAATAGGAGCTGAAAAACCTGTTTGATGTGTAAAGCAGAATATTGTGTCAGCACAGAGTTATCGGGCTTGTGAACGTACACATGAAGGACCCGGTCCGGTTCTGCAGGATGGTCCAGCCCTCTTTGGCCTCCAGGATGATGGGCATGATCCTCCTGTTGTGCTGGTAATGGAAGCGCTCGGGAATATCTTCTTTCTTGTAGACCGCCATGTTTGGGTTGGCGTCCACCAGCTTGTCATACACCTCGTCCAGTTTCCCTGGAAGAGAAGCAAATATACAAAAATGGAATTTCTGAATGAGTGGACACTAAATAAGAAATTCACCTAATATCTATGTTTAGCTAAAGAATCCTGGATCCTGGATTAAAAGTAAATGCACATACATAGGTTGTAAGATATCAGCACAGTGTAACTAAATGACAGATTAAATTTGGTTAAAACAAAATTTTTCAGCATATTTGACCCTGCATTGAAAACGTATTCCTCCTAACTCTTTCACTTTGAATGGGGTGATGTCATGCATTGCTGAACTGCATTGTGGTAAACTTCACATAAAACCTAAACATTTTGAAGGAATTAAACTTATTTTATCAGTTACTACTTAGTTCTATTTTTCCCTCTTTAGTCTAACTTACTTTTATTTGTATATACAAAACAAAAAAGAAACGAATCAAAGTAAAAATTACAACTAACAGTTTATATTTTACAGTTTTTAGTGTGTTTCAGGATTTTTATCCAACAATTGATATTGATAATGTTGTAAGACTGGAGTCCATTTCCTTAAGTGTCACTATTGATTGTTTGAAAGTGATACCTTCGTTGGGCAGTATCCCCACCACCGGACTCTTATCCACCCAGGTGTACAGGTCTCTGGTCACGTACTCATCCAGTTCAATGATGTTATCAGTGAAAAGCTGCGTCATCCCGTGATCACTGGTCACTATGAGATTCACTTTCTCAAACAGCCCGGCCTTCTTCAGCTCATTGATGAGGAAGCCGAGTTTCTCGTCGATTCCGGCGATGATTGCGTCCATGAGGGGGCTCTGAGGCCCCAGTTGGTGCCCGCTCTCGTCTGGCTCCTCCCAGTACAGGACTCCAAAATCCACCGCGTCCTCTTTAGGCGCAGAGAACCACCCTATGATCCGCTCCACTCTGGCTTCAAAGGAGACTGAGGCGTTGTAGTGGAGGAACTGGGAGGGGAACATGCCGTGGATCTTCACGTCAGACCCAGGCCACATCGCAGCCCCGCTCCGCCCTCCGGCTTTCTGGATGGTTACCCAGAGGGGCACCGCCTCCTCCCACCACCTTGAATCATAAATACTGTCCGTCTCCATGGAGAAGGAGCGGTTGAGGACGGGGTCGTACATCTCGTTGGCCACGATGCCGTGCGTCTCCGTATACAGACCCGTCACCAGGCTGTAGTGGTTGGGGAAGGTCTTGGTGATGTAGGTGTTCTCCACCTTCTCCACCATCACGCCCTGGTCCATGATGCTGTGGAAGTTGGGCGTCGGGACCCGGTCGACGTAGTCCCAGCGAAAGCCATCAAAGGACACGAGCAGCAGCTTGGGCCGGTTGCTCGCACCGAGGCCCCTGCTCCCGCGCTGGTTCAGGCTGTGGAGGGAGGCCAGAGGCAGCAGCAGCAGCAGCAGGGCCCACAGGCGGAGCAGAGGACAGCAGCCTCCTCGCAGAAAGCGGCCTGGCATAGTGCAGTGTGTGGAGACACAACCTGAAAGTACACAGAAATACTGGTTGTGACAAAGCAATCAACCTCACATTTCGTGATTTACCCGCTTATAATGATGCTATGAGATTATTACTTAAAGGGATAGTTCACCCAAAAGTTTAAATTCACTCTATCTACTCGCCACTATGCCGATAGAGGGTTGGGTAAAGTGTTTAAGACATTTAAGCTTAAAACACGGTGTAAATGAACTTGGTTCCAGTCCAATTTGAACGCCGGGGCTTACGGACACTTGGATGACACCACAGGAGCAGTATGGAGGCATTTTATGTTAGTTTCTGTTTTACATTTGAAGAATTGGTCACCATTTACTTCAATTGTACTAGATTTGGCTGCATTGCTTTTTACCCCTGAGACTCCTAAAGTGTTTTGTGGACTCAAACACTTGCAGTGGTGTGTTATAACTATAAAAAAATTTAAATTAAATATATAAATATTTTAAGCTCCAGGGAAGGGATTGTGCAATACGTTGTAAATCATCACTAGAGAATGGATTGTGCAAAGTAAAATAAGTCCATTATTGTCCATGGGAAGTATAAGTCATTTATTTTCCAGCTCAATTACTACAGAAAATGAAATCATCTTGGTTTTATAAAATATTAGGTTTAGCACAACACAGTACCAATCCCTACTGTGGAGCCATTGTTCTAGTTGTCATTATGTCTAAATATGTTTTTCATTTCTTTTGGACTTTTCTATGTATTTTATTTAATGTTGTGTTGTATTACATCTGGAACCTGAGTCTGGATAATAAAAGTCGTCATCAACCCTGCCCACACACACTTTAGTTCTCGGATTGTGTTAGTGGTTTGGTTAAAGCCCATTAGCTCCAGCCGTAGGAAATCATAACACCACAGTGATATTTCATAGAAGACAATAAAGTGTCTTTAATAGATCTGAAGCTAATGATCATTTTCATGTGAAATGACTCTTCCGATTAGTTTCCCCATAAATCATAAAAAATATTTAAGGATTGTTTGCTTACAACACATTCCACACAAGTGAGAGAGGTTCATTTTCGTTGAGTAGTAATAGGATAATACATAGATTAATATAAAGAAGGTTAATTGACAACTATTGTGATAAACATAAGTCATGTACAAAGCAGAAATGGTGTACATTTCCGGATTCCAGTTTCTCAGATATACCGCACATTCACTTGTATACCATTATATTCTTGAACCATTTTGCACTATTTGTAAACATTATCAATCGATTAGAAAAACTAGTCGACAGATTAATAATTAACACAATCCTTCCTGGGTTGATATGATGACTAAGCAAATGGGAAGTTGGTTCAGAAAAGGCTCCATCGCATCACGATAACCTTTCTTAGCACTGACAGTAGTTTAATATATCCAGCTCCACATAAAGACTGTAACGTCACCAACAAACAAAGATGTCACAGGCCAGACACTGGCGGTGGGGGTACAGGATGCAGTGCACGTATAATTACACATGACCAGTTGTCTGATCATAGTCTGACACATGAATGTGGGAACAGGCTTTTGTGCTGCAGCGCTAACAGCGACAACACGCAGCTCTGAAACAATGACACACACACACACACACACACACACACGCAGCAGCAGCAGCAAGTGCATGTCACCTGTGTGGAGCGGATGACTCTTAGGCAGGGGAGGAATAAACAAATGCCCAAATGCAAATGGTGTCAACAAGCTCACCTCGTTATCTGATCCTGCAGCGGCTCGCCTCGCTCCTCCCTGCGCGCACAGATAAACAGCCTCGGCCCCTGCTGACCTGCTGCGTGTCCACAAAGCCTTCTCTTAATACAAACGTCTTATTTACTGGGGGTAAAAACGACCTGAACACAGGCGGAAGACAACGGGCCGTCCAGCAAGGGCATGCTCCGGCGGCTGGAGAGCTGCATCACCAGAAATACACCGCGATCGACAAGTGCGCGGGTCCTTATGACGTAATGTAGGGTGAGGAAGGGGGGGGGGGGGGGGGGGGGGGGGGGGGGGGGGGGGGGGGGGGGGGGGGGGGGGGGGGGGCAGGGGAGGAGGAAGAGGAGGATCCAGGAGGCCATTATAAATGAATACAAAATATGTATAGTTAAAATCCAATTGCTTTTAGTGTCAGATCAATTCAATAATAGTAATAATAATAATAGTTAATTCCGGGGTATTACAGATGTTTGCAGATGTGAAAGCAGAACAAATGATGCTAAAAATATCACAGTTCAAAGACCTTGTTGTTCTAATTCTGTCAGTATCCTTTTTTTTTGTTGGCATATGATAATGCAATATCCGCCCTGCAACAGCAATGACTAAAACTGTCCACAAGGTGTCGCTCGTGTGCTGTGTACACCTCACTCTGGCTCTTCTCATGCTGTGTTATAAAGAAACATCTCAGTTATGTATCTGCGTGTTCACACTGAGCCTATTTCTGATCCCCCCCCCCCTCCCAAACACACACACACACACACACACACACACACACAGAGAGAGACACTCAGATCTCTTTACTGAACAAATCAGCTCCACTCTCTTCATGTGACACTGTTTATTTGC